>NC_137282.1:36250000-36875000 GCF_054371585.1 Giraffa tippelskirchi
TTCCATCTGACAAGCTTGTGAGAGCTGGGTGGGTTTTGCGTGATGGGAGGTGGGGTGACTGGTGAGGCACACGGGGCAGTGGTTACGGACCTTGCGGGTAACACCCAGGTATTCCAGTGGCTGGGAGGACACATATTTGTTTGGGCTGTGCTGGGTCTTCGTTGCTGCGTGGGCTTTTCTCTAATTTGGGGGAGGTTTCTCATTGCAGGGACTTCTCACTGTGGAGCCCGGGCTCCGGAGCACAGGCTCACGGTGGCGTCTCAGGGGCTTAGTTGCTCCCACACGTGGGATCTTCTCAGACCAGGTTCATCAGCAGCAATGACATCTTACATCAGAACAGAGGGTGAGGGATCCAAGAGGGATGTTTGCTATTGGTGTTTAGCTGGGAAAGAAGGGTGTCCCAGTTGGATGGTGAGACCCCCAGATTTCCTCATGGGACTTCCACGAGACTTCATATAAATGTCTTTTCCTTTTCCAGACAGCACTAGGGCACTCAATTTTAAAAGACCCTGCTATCTTCAGGGTGGAATCTGCCTGAAGCAAGGGACGCCGAGCTGTGAGCCCTTCAGAGGACCCTGCCGAGCATTCACCGTTTGCTGCAAAATAAAGCTGAGCTGATGGAGGCAGCCCAGCTGAGGAACCCGGTGAGAGACCCAGAGCAAGCCTCCTCTTGTGCAAATAAAAGCAGACAGTTCTCACGTCTACACAGTCAACGATTTTATCATTAGGACAGATTAAAGTTATTTTCCATGGCAGGGTAGGCAGTGGGAGGGAGACAGTTAGAAGAGTTAAATTTATATTATGCTTTAAATGTTGCAAAGTGTTTTCATTCACAGAGCAAATGTGACCCTTAAGCCACTTTGGCCTGAGGCTGGAGTCCTGAGAGAGGTGTGATCATTCGGTGTCTTCCTTGTTCACTTGTCTTGTCCAAGGCCTGGCCCCTGCTGTAGTTTGCTGAGTAGGTCACCTTCCCATACAGGTGTCACTCTCCGCCCTCTGAGGAGGGAGCAGGCCTTGACAGGACCACAGCTTTCTGCAGTTTACAGAGCAGGTTTAGGGAGGGAAGACGGAGACAGGAGGCAAGGTGCCCAGGAAGTGGGGGACAGAGAGGAAGGACAAGAGACGCGAGCATTCTTCCAAAACCTAAACAATCTCATGGGAAAGAAAGAGTGTGACTGGCATTGCGGTGATGTGACGAGGACCAGTTCTATAACTGGGTCCAAATCAGTGATGAGTGGGCTTCCCTGGTGGCTCAGATGGTAAAGAATCTGCCTGCTATGCTGGAGACCCAGGTTTCGTCTCTGGGTGGGAAAAGAGCCCTGGAGGAGGAGATGGCAACCCACTCAAGTATTCTTGCCCAGGAAATCCCATGGACAGAGGAACCTGATGGGCTACAGTTCATGGGATCGGGAAGAGTCAGACACCACTGAGCAACTAACACTTTCGCTTGACTTTCAATCATGAATAATTAAAGAAAATTCAGAACAAGTTTGCAGATGAACAATCAGTGTACTGTTTCTGGCTTCTTTGTTTTGCCTCGGGTTTTTTTTTTTTTAATTCCTCAGCCAAAGTCACCTATTTCAAGCCTCAGCATCATCATAAATTATAACTGGTAATGACAGTCACTGCATTGTTCTTTATAAAAATTATCCTGCTTATTCTTGCAAGTTTTCCCTTTACGGGGAATTTTAAAATCAGCTTAGTCAATATAAAAATATTTTTAAATCCTAAAAAATATATATATATATATTTTTAAATCCTAATTTCTAGATTATCACTAGTGTATGGAAAGTCATGAGCCAATTTATCATTCTTTTAAAATGTATAATAATTTTCACTTGATTCTAATACCTAATCCTTGAGGAAGGAGACCAGTAGAACATCCTGCAGTAATAAAGAATTCAGTATCTGGAGTCAGATTCCTGATTCCAACTTTGATTTCACCACATAAAAACTCGAACAGCACACTGAATATCTCTAGTCTTGTTTTTCCTCACAGATACCATTAGGGATATTAGAATCTGTGTAAGGTAAGACTAGTTTTCTTCTGGTTGTAGGAAGGCCATGATAATCACCTTCAATACGCTTCACTTGGTGGGTTCTGACTAATTACATAAATGTAGGATGAGTAATCGGCCATCATCTTGGGATGAGAGGGAAAGTACAAGAATCAGTCAGTCACTCTGAAGACATCTGTTACAGAAAATGCTTCATTCGGAATAAGGGGGGTCATTTCTTATGAGAAGCCCAAGATTTCCTGAGTGAGAAAGAAAATGAAATCCCACGCTCAGCCTCTGAGACTCTAAGTTAGGGCCGGCTCGGCCAAAGCCCGGGGACAGAGGAGAGAAACAGCAGGTTAGGAAAAACCAGGAGGAGGGAGCCTGGATGGCTGTTAGCATCACTGACGCCATCTTGGGCTCGCGCAGCTCCTGCCATCCTTCTGCTGACCCTGCCCGGAACTGGCCTGTGCGGTGAATCACCTCTCTGTCTTCAGGGTCTTGGAGTTAATAGGTATTGTTTAATAACCTTTAGGACCAAGCAGCGTCTACTGCTAGTCCCCAAACGATGATGAAAACCTTTCCTGGCATATGCCCATGTGACCAGTTACCCTTTCACAAATCTTAACTTAGGAAAACACATTTCTCTTTCCAACCTCCCACCCACATATACCAGGTTAGCAACGAAATAGTCCCAGTGGCTCCTCAGAGGGAGGAGTGAGTTGTGAATGCTTTGGAGTCCTGCTCTGTGAGTAAGTAAGGTGCCCCCCCGCCACCTTGGTAAAAAACGGACTTATTGATTATACCCAGTGGCCTCCTCATTTTTGGATCTCAAGATGCCTTCTCAGTTTGGTGAGCTGTTTTCATTCCTTCCGTCCTTCATCAGGGACACTAAAGCCCCCATCTCAAGCTTGTTTTGATTCAGGCTTTGGCTGAGGAGAAAAGCCCTTTGACTTTCACTTACCCTGAAACTGTGCTGTGTTTTACAGCACAAGAGTCAGGAACACGAGGCTTTATTGGTCATTAGATATCACCATGACCTGGACAGGGTCCTGAATCAGCAGGGTCATTCCGAGAGCACAGATAAAGTCTATTGTCAGACTCAAGGGGACCGTCCTCTGTACAAGCTGAGTCAAGTGACTTGCTAGAAGAGATCTCAGACACCTCTCGGGATCTGAAGGGAGGTGAGTTCTAAACCATATGTGATAGTTTTTCTTCTCGATGTCCCATTCTGTTAAGTGCAAGAGTGATTACTGGAAAAATAAAAGATTGCATCTTGACTGTACTTGTGCCTGAGTTGAAGTAGTAGATGGTACTAACTCCATGAAAGTAAATGGGAAAAACATCATCTAAACTATTCACAGGTTCCCATAGAATAAGTGCTCCACCAATTTTAATCATTCTTTTAGATTTTTTTTTTTAATGTGGACCATTTTTAAAGTCTTTATTGAATTTGTTACACTATTGCTTCTGTTTTATGTTTTGTATTTTTGGCTACAAGGCATGTGGGACCTTGGCTCTCCAATCAAGGTTTGAACCCACATCACCTGCACTGGAAGGCCAAGTCTTAACCACTGGACTGCCAGGAACATCCCATCTATTCATTCTTATTTTTACTGTCATCATCATCGTTGTTCTTTTCTGGTCCTGCACCCATTAAGAGCTAACAAAAGAAACCCCTCCAGCTTTGCCTAGAACATGGTTAATCATTGCTCCTGTTAATTTCACGGGCTTTCGAAGTCCAGCAAATATTTCAGTTAGTACTCAGATCACAATTGAACAGTCTCTTCCACAGGCAGTTGCCCTGATTCAACCTATAAAAGAAGCTTTGGGTCATTCTTTATTCAACCCATTGAAGTGCTGTTTGTTTTCTCCTTTCCAGGAACTTGCAAGGACTCTCTTCGGAATCAGCCTTGAAGCTGTCTTACCTCCTGATCTTTGTTGTCTTCTTTTCTCAAGTGATACCAGGTAAATGGTCTCTGGCATCTTCCGGTCATATCTGAGTCCAGTTTCCTTTCTCCAACCTGCTCCACCTTCAGAGAGATACCCTGGTGTCGCCAAAGCAGCTCAGGAATGCTAATCTGGGAACAGTAGAAAAGGGAAGTTTCCCACCTGGGTTTGCAGAAGGCCATCTACCCTGGAGGCACGGAGAAGAAACCCTGAAATCAGTGGGAAAGAATGGGAACAAAGCATCATCTGCTTTCTTTAAAGTCTAATATGACGACACCCCTCATACATATTCTCCTTGTTTAAACCTCCCACCTACTGATGTATGTCTGAGCTGATAGCAGTGCCTGAAGTTTACCATTTGCCTCATTCTAGAGGCATTTTGTTCCTGGCTGCAGAGCAAGAAAAGAGGGAAAGCTTCAAGGTATTTTTTAGAAGGAGGTAATTCATACAGGTGGAATCATGGCATTTTGGAAAAAAACACAGATGTATATTCTCCCCCATATCTTGAGCAAGGGGTGGCAGGGATGAGAAAAGAAGGTGAGGCGGGGGTATGACCCCTGTGTGTTGAATGTCATGGGACAGCTTAGAGGGCGGTAAGATCACTTGGGTGCGCAGTAGAAAAGTGGCTGGTGTGGCTGAACACCAAGAGGGGCTGGAGGGTTCCTGAGAGCTGGCACCTCGCCTCCTGCAGGGAGTCTTGACTTCTGCTGCCATGTTGTGCTCTGTGCCCGCCGCCCCTTGTCCTCTGTCTTCCCTCACTCACTTCCTCCAGTCATCACATCATATCATGTAGTCACTCAGTCATGTCCGACTCTTTGTGACCCCATGGTCTGGCCAGGCTCCTCTGTCTGTGGGATTCTCCAGGCAAGAATAATGGAGTGGGTAGCCATGCCCTCCTCCATGGATCTTCCTGACTCAGGTATCTAACCCAGGTCTTCCACATTGCAGGCAGATTCTTGACCATCTGAGCCACCTAATGTAAATAAACTCATCTGACCAATCATTCCATTCCTAGGTATCCCTTCTCAGGGTTCCTTGTGCCTCCCGGGGTGTTAGCTCACAAACCTGACAGATAATGAGCTAAGCAAGCAGGGGCTGATGGATACAGGAGCTCCCCCAATGCCCACCCCCAGACCCCGTCCTCTGTCTGCTTCTGGTCAACAAGCCGCTGTCTGCCATGAGCCCACTGGGCACAGTGACCGATTCTGTGGCCTCACTCAGATGAGTGACCCCAAGTCAGTTTCCTCGCTGGGCTAATTTTCAATCAGAGAGAAAGGGACTGGGCTTTTGGGAAGAATGAAGAGAGAGCCGCAGGGCTCCTCATGTGAGATTCTCAGCACAGCGCTAGGACATCCGTGGGTCCCAGCGATGGGTCCAGGGGTCAGAGTTCCTGGGTCACAGCTGCTGTGATGAAGCCCAGGGCGGCATGGGTGGGCATCAGGACAGCCACCATGATATGGCACGGGGCTGGGGGTGAGAGGACCCGTGATGAGCAAGCTCTCTGCTGGAAGCCAAGTGCTAGCACCTTCCCTCCAGCCTGTGGGAAAATGGGCAGTTCAAGAAAGTGGAAACAAGGTTGACATTCCTGAGTGGGCAGAGCGGGGAGTGTGAGCCTGACCTCAGCCCTGGCATTGATCCCACAGGGCATTGATCCCCCAGGCCAAAGCCGATGAGAGCCAGCCCTCTGACCACTCAACCTGGCTCAAAAGTTGGTGACCTCTACTAGTGACCCAGAGTGGGCAGGCTGGACTGGAGGGTCCACGGGAGCCCTTGCTTATCTCCCCCACCTCCTGAGAGGCAGGAAAAACAACTTTCTTCTGTTTTTTATTTTTGGCTGCGCTGCGTCTTTGCTGCTGAGCCCGGGCTTTCTCTAGTTGTGGTGACTGGGGGCTCCTCTCTAGGTGTGGTCCTCAGGCTTCTCATTGCGGTGGCTTCCCTTGTTGCGGGTCCTGGACTCTAGATCGCAGGCTCAGCCGTTTGGCACACGGGGCTTAGGTGCCCCGGGGCATGCGGGATCTTCCAGGACCAGGGATCAGACCTGTGTCTCCTGTGCTGGCAGGTGGACTCCCAGCCACTGGACCACCAGAGATGCCCCAGACCAGCCTGAGTCCTGGTTTGGAGCCAGGTGGGCTGTTCCTTTCTCTCGTTTGGAAACCTCTCTCCCCTCAGCTGGTGCCCTGATCATTCTAGGTCCTTGGCTTTAGGGCCTTGAATTTTAGATCTTTAATCTTAATTGTAAGACTTATCTGAGAAACCCTGAAGACAGGAGTAAGTTCTTAGCCTGGGGATGGTGAGTGAACTTCAGAGTATTGCTGACACTCTTGAAGTGCGTGGGGCATAGGTGTGCGTGTGTTCACATATTTTAGCAAATATCTGAGGGCTGTGGTACCACCTTGTCTTCAGTGGGATCCCTTTCCAGGAAGATGAAAACACAAACTTATAAAAGTTTAATGTGCTGTTTCCAAAAGGCATTATCTGACAACTCCACAATGGCACATCTCAGAGGGCACAATAACAGGCTATAAACGTCATCCCAAGAGAGGTGTTTACAGTCTCTGATCCCAGTTTCCAAATTACAGCATAAAATTTCTGTTCATTAAAAATTATTGAAATTCAGCCTGTTCTCCTGCTGAACAAGCAAGTAAAATAGGAGGGACAAAGTGAGGGAAAAGAGGTGCATAAGACAGAAAACTTTCCTGACGGTATATTTTGGGGATTCCTGGTTGGACTGAATTATTTCTTCCCCCAGATAGTGATCTCAAGACTTTCTTCCAAAAACAAACATTTTTGTTCTTTCTGCAGGTTGTGGACACAGTAGTAGAATGCTTAATTTGTGTGACTCTCACACAAGTGTGTGCCTGAGAAAGAAAATAAATTGTCTTCATCACATGCCAGGCATGTGCCCTGGTAGGAGCTTCTGCTGTATGAAGGACTCATGTCTGATGGAATTTCCTGAATTAAGTAAGCTGAAGAATTCACATGTAATGGATCATCTCTGAATTAAATCGTAAAGCTGAGGCCTCATTCTGTTGTTTTCTTTATTCATTGACCACTCTTGTCAACAGCTATTGAACACCTGCTGTGTGCTAGGAATTGTACTGGTAGCTGAGGTGATGGAACCAAAGTCTCTTCTCTTATTCAAGTTGGGTAAATGAAGGAGTCTCCCTAGTGAAGGCCATGTGTGAGCTGAGACTATAGAAAGTGAGTATGAACCAAGCAGGGAAAGTCGGAGGACAAGCAGCGTGTGTTCAGTGTGAGGAGAGCACCATACACCAGAAGGACGACTGACACCGTGTCAGGGCTCAGTCTGAGAACCAGGAGGAGATGAGGTAAAACTTGAGACAGTATGGCCGATGGGTGAAGGACCTGAGACGCTAGAGAATGTGTCCTTCATCCTTTTAACAGAGAAACACTGAGACTTTTACATGGAGGTGTGACGAGGGATGGGAACATGGAGAGACTGGAAACTCAGAGGCCACTTAGATTATCAGCAGTGACCACGGCTGCTTCGGAAAGCAGTTTGCTGTCTCTTGTGAAGTTAAGCACACGTTTACCATGTGGAAACCCATGTGCCAATGGAAACACAGACGTCCTTCAACAAAGGGACACAAAATCTCGGTGACTTTTCATACTATAACACATACACACACACACACACACACACACACTCAAAGCTCTTCCCCCAGTCCATACACTTGTAGACATATATTAACAAGTTGGCTTCCCTGGGGCTCAGTGCTAAAGGATCTCCTGCCAGTGTAGGAGACACAGGAGATGCGAGTTTGATCCCTGGGTTAGAAAGAGCCCCTGGAGAAGGAAATGGCAACCCACCCCAGTATTCTTGCCTGGAAAATCACATGGACTGAGGGGCCTGGCGGGCTCTTCAGTCCATGGGGTCACAGAAGAGTCGGACAGGACTTAGTGGCTAAACCCTACCACCAACAAAATTAGGTTGTGGAGAACATCCATTTCAACAGTTACAGGAGCAGAGACTGAGACCTCGGAAAGGAAAGGCCTGTCCAGAGTTAATCACCTAACGAGTGGTGTGACCAGACTTAGAACTGAAATCTTCCCATCCAGTTCATGACCTCATGCACGCAGAAAGACCCCAGGGGACCCGGGTGAGCAGTGGCTCTTATTAAACAGGACTCAGCGGTGGGCAGTGTCTCGTGCTGCTGTGGACCCTCCGAGGCTGCAACTAGACTCTGCAGCAGTGCTTCTTCCAGCTCTTGCATTCTGCAGGCAAGATGACACACTCAAGGGTGTTTTGATGCTTGCAGGCACCACCCATTTTCCCACATTCAAGGTTTTTCTTTTTTTCATTCTCTATAAAGGAAGGGGAGGTGAAAAAGACACAAATAAATAAGGCATGTTTAACTAAAGCCACCAGAATTCATCTTGTATAGCAAGGAACTCCAAATTACAGTCCACAGGGACACAGCTGGTACTCTCCTTGTTTTGGTGTGACCTACAAGCTTGGAATGTTTTTCCACATTTTTAAAAATTGTAGTAAGAACTGAGAAGGGGCCATGAGTTTTTCTGTAGGAAGGTTATCTTGCTCATTCATTCAAACAGGTTCTGGGGACTTCCCTCAGGCTTCCCTGATGGCTAAGCTGGTAAAGAATCTGCCTGCTAATGCAGGAGACACAGGAGACGCAGGTTCGATCCCTGGGTCAGGAAGATCCCCTGGAGAAGGGAATGGCAACCCACTCCAGTATTCTTGCCTGGAGAACCCCAGGGCAGAGGAGCCTGATAGGCTATAAACCATGGGGTCACAAAGAGTGGACCACATCTGAGCGACTAAACAACAGCTGGACCTGCTTGGTTAATGAATTCTGAGCGGAACCGACGTTTCCCTTCAGGGCTGGAGCCCTTAATCTCCAGCACGAGATCCTGAGAGCGCTTCCTCGGACACAGGCCCGGCAGCCCTCACGGCGGTGGCTGCTCCTCGGGGTGGGGGGTCTGATCAGAGCACCCCGGGCCCTCACGGATGGGCATCATCTGAACAAGAATTAACTTTGGCTCTTTTAAGATGCTAAGACCTGGAGGCGCTGTCACCACAGCACAGCCTGGAGCATACTGTCACATGAGGAGGGCTGCGGGGAAAACGCGGGACACCCAGTTTAGCCTGGATTTCGGGTGAACAACAAATAACCTTGTAGGATAAGTATGTCCCAAGTGTTGCACAGGTCACACTCAAGCTAAAGTATTTGTTGATTTTATATAATTCAGTAAGTAAATTAGTTTTCTGGGATTGTTGAATGTTTAATAAAAGCAAGGTCTTTGGAGTCAAACCCTCTTGGATTTGAGTTAAAGTCCTCCCTACATTCAACCTGCACTACTTTGAACAAATTGCTTCATTTCTTAATCCCATCTTGTAAAATGGCCCACCCTGTAAATATTGCTATGAGAAATGTATTTGGGATAAGACATTAAAAGTTTCATTGCTTTGGTAAGGAGGAAGTGGTCAACATTATTCACTATTATTCTTAGTGTTACTGTTAGTCACATGGAAATGATTTGTAAGTTATAAAGTCCTCTGTAAATGTTATCTATCACCATTACAATTTATGGGTTTACTACCAACTAGTTAAGGGCAATTATGGGAGGCTATTTTTCACTTCTTTAAGCTTCTCTTTAGTTACTTGTAAAATGGAGCATGTTGTATATGCTATGCTTCTCTCAGATTTGATATTATTCCATTGGCACATATTTTAGCACATCACTGGATGATGAATCAGCTTGACCTTCCCTACTCCAGGCTCCAAGGTCATCCACCATATCATCCTACCAGTTGCATCTGCCACTTACCCAGTGTCGTCCGGATAAGACACACAAATAAGAGGAAGAGAAGGTACAGTAGCTTCATGATGGGAAAGGAGTTTTCGGAATTTCACGTAGAACCAGAGTCTGGTGGCACACATGAATCAGGGCAGATGATCTAGGAAAGAGTTTGAAAACTTCAGCTGGAAAGAAAATGCTTTTATTCCTACTAGAGATGTTCAGCTGGGCCTGGGCCTAATTTGAGGATGTTTCATCTATGGACACATGGTCAAATGTCTGCCTGTTGTAAAGGAAGAGGTTTGCAGGAAGTCAGGGTTTCCACATTGATTCTCACTTCTGCTTATGGTTCTGAGGTTTGGGACATTTTTTGGAGAAAAATCATTAAAAATTGAATTCTGTTAGCAAATTATTCATTTCTTTTTTCATCTTTATTTCATGTCTCTGCATCTGCCCATTTCTCCTTTCAGAATAAACACCCTCAATCCATGGGGTCGCAAAGAGTTGGACACGACTGACTGAACAACAGCAACCCAACACACATACACATTTTACAATTGAAAAATGAGAAGGAATTTTGGAAATTAAAATGATCTTTTTTCACTCTCAACATTTTTTTTTTTTTTGCTACCATTTACAGAGAGAATTGATCCATCCTAAGCAAGCTCTTGCATAGATCACAATCACGTGAGGCTTTATGGCCTAGAGTATTTCTTAATACAGGTAATTCATCAATGTATTCTTGAGTGAAGAGCACCCATGGATACCGGATAAGGGGCTTCCCAGGTGGCCCTAGTGATAAAGAGCCCACCTGCCAATGCAGGAGACGCAGTTTTGATCCTTGGGTTGGGAAGATCCCCTGGAGAAAGGAATGGCAACCCACTTCAGTATTCTTGCCTGGAGAATCCCATGGACAGAGGACCCTGGTGGGCTACAGTCCATGGGGTCACAAAGAGTTGGACATGACTGAAGTGACTTAGCACACACGCATGCCAGGTAAATCATTGAAATTTTTCTCCATCTCTTCCTTCTCTCCACTCACTTTTGCTTTACAGTGTTCATATCTCTCTTTTTCTTTATATGTAAATTTCCAAAGTAACAAGTCCTGTTTTATTATCTCACATTCTCAGCACCTAGAATAGTGCCTGGCATAGAGCAGGTAGTCAAATATTTGTTTCTATGAATAGCTATTAGTATGGAAGAGTCAGCATATGGGTGAATGAATAAATGGATGAATGGAGGGAATCAGGGAGGGAAGGAGGAAAGGAGAAAAGGAAGGAAGGCTTGGGCCTAATCCTTAGGGTTTTGAGGGTCTGGAGAGAGCCCATTAAGATGCTTTATCCCAAAGTGTTCCCGAGCACATGCACCCACTCACCCACTCCCAACATAACAGGTCAAAGCAGGTCATATGTCATGGTCTCTAGCCTTCACTCACCCACCTCTCTTTCATCTTACATGAACTATATGTTCTGACATTTTTCTCTCTGTCCTGAGGCAACTTAACAATAAAATGTTTTCACTTTTAATCTTTTGATCAGCATTTGAATCTCTCACAAAGTGGAGATCTGTTTTAGTTTAGTGACATCAACCTAAAAATAGAATGAGTGTTTGTAGCAAGCTGTTTAAATAAGTCTTACTTAATTCTACACGGTAGCTGTGAGGGCTTTACTTTCTTGGCCCCAGCAACAGTAATAGAAAAGAAAGTATAAACTGAAAGCATTTGGCCACATTTCTATCTCTTGTACTTTTACACTGAAAGCGATCCTTTATACTGACTCCCTAAATGTTACGCACCTATACCCACCCCTTCTTCAGCCACAGATGTCTCTCTCTCTCCTGAAAACCTACCTTGCAGTTGGCTCCTCCGCCCTTCTCAGGTGGACTGCGGCCGGTCCACTCAGGCAGAGACACCTGAGGGCCCCTGTCCATTGCCACACACTCAGGGGCCAGGTCAACAAAGGGCAGAGGAAGGGGTGAGGGAGATCACACAGGATGCCTCATGGTCCTTGTTGGCAGGAGTCATCCCCTCATCCTGGCTGGGGGGACCAGCCAGACTTGATGGCATTATTGCCACCAAAATCTTGGTTTTCTCTGCCCACTGGAACCAAATAAAATTTGCAGAGACAGAGTTTGGAGGAAATAGAAAGATGGCTTTAATTCTTAAGCCGGCAGAAGGGAGAACATGGTAGGCTCCTGCCTCAAGGAGCCCCTCACCCCTCCATCAGGAATCGTGGGGATCATATTGTTGGGACTCACAGTCAGGGGATGGAGATTCGGGACAAAAGGTGTAGGGATCCTGAATTCTCTCTTTCTGCACTGTTTGGAAACAGTCCACAGGCCACTGTCAGGTAGCTAGGTATTTGGGTCCTGGTGGTTGGGTCCATTGTACTTAGGGGATTTCCCTGTGACTTTCTTCCTGTAATACAAAAGGGAAAAAGCAAACTCCAAGGGGGTGGCTTCCAAAGAGAGTGCACCATAAACTTAAGCATCAACAGAGGTAACACAGAGCAAAGGAAGGAAAAACAAACTACAGGGGGAGGTTTATGATGCAATAAAGTTAAGTATCAGGATGTGGCTAGAATAAGTTAAAGGATAATAGATGCAGAGTGTGGCTGCTGCAGAGTTAGAGGGCAACAGGTACAGATGTAGTTTGCATAATAGGTTAGTCTTCTGAAAAGAAGAGACTTAATTATCAATGCAGACTATTGATTGCTAGCAAAGTAATGCTCAAAATCCTCCAAGCTAGGCTTCAACAGTACATAAACTGAGAGCTTCCAGATGTACAAGCTAGATTTAGAAAAGGCAGAGGAACCAGAGATCAAATTGCCAGCATCTGTTGGACCATAGAAAAAGCAAGAGAATTCCAGAAAGCATCTACTTCTGCTTCATTGACTATGCTAAAGCCTTTGACTGTGTGGATTGCAACAAACGGTGGAAAATTCTTCAAGAGATGGGAATACCAGACCACCTGACCTGCCTCCTGAGAAATCTGTAAGCAGGTCAGGAAGCAACAGTTAGAACTAGGCATAGAACAACAGACCGGTTCCAAATCAGGAAAGGAGTAAGCCAAGACTGTCTATTGTCACCCT
This sequence comes from Giraffa tippelskirchi, assembly GCF_054371585.1. NCBI lineage: Eukaryota > Metazoa > Chordata > Mammalia > Artiodactyla > Giraffidae > Giraffa > Giraffa tippelskirchi. The sequence continues at coordinate 36,262,818 of NC_137282.1, forward strand.
GCTTATTTAATGTATATGCAGAGTACATCATGTGAAATACTGGACTGGATGAAGCACAAGCTGGAATCAAGATTGCTGGGAGAAATATCAATAACCTCAGATATGCAGATGACACCACCCTTATGGCAGAAAGCAAAGAAGAACTAAAGAGCCTCTTGATGAAAGTGAAAGAGGAGAGTAAAAAGTTGGCTTAAAATTCAACATTTAGATAACTAAGATCTTGGCATCTGGTCCCATCACTTCATGGGAAATAGATTGGGAAACAATGGAAGCAGTGAGAGACTTTATTTTTTAGGCTCCAGAATCACTGCAAATGGTGACTGCAGCCATGAAATTAAAAGATGCTTACTCCTTGGAAGGAAAGCTATGACCAATGTAGACAGCACATAAAAAAGCAGAGACATTACTTTGCCAACAAAGGTCCATCTAGTCAAAGCTGTGTTTTTCCCAATGGTCTTGTATGAATGTGAGAGTTGGACTATAAAGAAAGCTGAGCACTGAAGAACTGATGCCTTTGAACTGTGGTGTTGGAGAAGACTCTTGAGAGTCCCTTGGACAGCAAGGAGATCCAACCAGTCCATCCTAAAGGAAATCAGTCCTGAATATTCATTGGAAGAACTGATGCTGAAGCTGAAACTCCAATACTTTGACCATGTGGTGCGAAGAACTGACTCATTGGAAAAGACCCTGATGCTGGGAAAGATTAAAGGCAGGAGGAGAAGGGGACGACAGGGGATGAGATGGTTGAATGGCATCACTGACTTGATGGACATGAGTTTGAGTAAGCTCCGGGAGTTCTTGATGGACAGGGATGCCTGGCGTGCTGAAGCCCACGGGGTGGTAAAGAGTCACACATGACTGAGCAACTGAACTGAACTGTAGCATATGGGGTCTTAGTTCCCTGACCAGGGATTAAATCCATGACCCTTGCATTGGCAGCTGGAATTTTAACCATTGGACCACGAGGTAAGTCTCTGCTTTTAGTTTTTGTAGCTTCAGTAGACGGGGACAAGAGGTGGAGGTGGTCTGGGTCTCACTCCTGAGAAAGACAAGAAATGAGACCCAGGACCCAGGTGGAAAGGCTGGCCTTGGACCAGAGCGTGAGCCCATTTGGCTCATGAGTCACATGGGAAAGCCATCCTCTTCCTGTTGCTGAAATCAGAAGAGCATTCGTCCCACTCAGGAGTCCAACAGGACACCCAGAAATATTATGGCAATAAAACATCAACAGACTCAACAGATGCAAGAATGCAACTTAAAATTAAGCAGAAATTAAAAACTGAAATCCAAGCAAAGAATATGATAAAATTTGATATAAACAATATCAGCAAACCACACTTAAAGGAGGATAAACATTCCATGATATGTGCCTTGGTGTGACATAAAGAGATTTGAGTCCAAAAAAGATCTGACACTTCCCACCACTGAAAATGCAAATTTTTTAGAACTTTCAACTTTTTGTTATGGAAAATTCCTTTGTTATTTGCTGATTTTATTTCTTCTGTAGAATCACTAAAAGAAAAACCATCCTGATGAGTTAATATTGGTTCTTTAATAATAAAGATTTTTAAAAATCTAAAAAAATAAATAAATAAAATAAAATAAAGGATAAAAGGGATATAAGATATATGAGGTATAAGAGTGTATCCCAGATACAACCTTTGAGATGAAAAGGAGTTGGCAGATGCACCATGGGCATTTCTGTGAAAAAAGAAATATAAAGCTGAGTAAAATGTTGACAACTGTTATCATTTTTTTCCTCCATTAAACACACCCAGGTTTGGCTCTTTGGAGCGGCTAGTTTTAGGCTCAAGGCATGGTTTTAAGCTATTGCTGTATTGATTTCTAGTTGCAGCTGTTGCAAATTGTCACAAACTAAGTGGCTTAAAGGAACACGTACTTGTTATTGTGGTTCTGAGGATCCAAAGTCCCAAATGGGTCTCCCTGGCTTCGAATCACGGTGTCAGCGGGACGCTGTTCCTTCTGGAGGCTTCCTTCCTTTTCACTCTTAGAAGCTGCCTGCCCTCCTTGGCTTATGGCCCCTCCTCCACTTCAGTGGGAGTCGGGGCTGCGTTAGTCTCTCAGCGCGCATCTCCCTGTCACTGCTCTGCGTCCCTCCTCCACGTCTAAGGCTCCTTGACATGAGATGACGTTGGGCACAGCCAGATAATCCAACGTCATTTCCCGATCTTAAGGCCAAATGATTAGGTACCTTAATCCCACCTATGCTTTAATTCTCACTTGTCCTGTGTCTGCCCTTTCAGGCTTCTAAAACAATAACACCATAGAGGTGAGGTGGCTCTTTTTTAATTGAAGGATGATTGCTTCACAGAATGTCGTGGTTTTCTGTCATACATCAACGAGAGTCATCCATGGGTTCACCCCTGTCCCCTCCCTCCGAAACTCCCTCCCATCTCCTTCCCCACACATCCCACCCTTCTAGCTGGTCACAGAGCCCCTGCTTGAGCTCCCTGAGTCACACAGCCAATTCCCGCTGGCTGCCTATTTTACATGGGGTATCGTAATAGCTGGCTTATTAACAACACCATTCCTTCTCAGTTTTGGAAGCTGAGAGCCCCACGGTCAAGACAGAGCCGGTGGCGGGTGGACGGCGGTCTTCTCCCTGTGTCCTCAGCTGGCACAAGGGGTGAGCGATCTCTTTGGGATCTCTTTCTTAAAGGCCCTCATTCCACCCAGGAGGGTCCCACCCTCATGACCAGATCACCTCCCAAAGGCACTGCCTCCTAACACCATCCCCTTGGTGGCCTCAACCTGCAATGAGGGAGGAGTTAGTATGAGACCAGAGAGCTGCTCACACATACAGCGCGCAGCAGCAAGGCCCTTGGTTTAACGAGCAAACCCTCTGTAGAGGCTGCACGCAGGATGGGGTCAGCGCGCTCACCCTGCCCCTCGCGGCCTCTTGCTGTGTTCTGCACTGTGTAGTCTTCATTGAATTCTGCTTTCCACGGGACCTGTTTTTCCACAGCACTTAGTTGCATCATGTCATGTCCACCCAGAGAGACATGCTTTGTCCATGTCAACTCTGTCCTTCAATTGATGACGGTTTGTGAAGCAATGTCTCCTCTCAGTGCCCAGCACATTCAGGAAGAGGACAAGTCCGTGCCTATAGAGATCTTAGAGCCCAAAAGGGAACGAGAAGTGTAAACACGTGTGCACAAGGCAGGAGTAAGAAGCACAAACCAAACGGAAGTGAGGACGAGCAGGGGGACAGAGGAGGAGAGGTTTCCTCCTGGAGCGGGGGCAGGGGGTTTCCTACGGGCCTGGTGTTCTGGTGATTCTGGACCCCTGGGGTTCATGTTTGAGGGGAGACTCGGGGAAGGTCAGAGTGCCCTGGGCCGGAAAGCAGGAGGACAGCAGACAGAGGGGCTGGGAAAGGTCAGGTCCCCAAAGAACAGGGGGCCACACACCTGGGAGCACAGCGCACCCCACCACGATTCCCCGATGGTTCACATGGGGAGCTCAGAGAGCATCCTCAAGGGTTTCGGAATTCACCTGGGATCAGACACCACACAACAACCACAGTGACCAGTGGGCAAGATTCTTTTAACTTTGAACAAAATTTATTTTTGTTTAAATTTTAGACAATCTGTCGAAGGGCGCAGTTTCCGACTCCGAATCGGTCCTGGCCGTGTCTTCGCTTTCTTTTACTTCTTTCTGCAGCATTTTACTGGGGTCCCTGCACAGGTCCCAATCTGTCTCATGCTTCCAGGGCACCTGACTGGCACACAGACACCTTTATTCCTAATGCAGCTTAGAGGATTTCTTACACCTTGAGTAAATCCTATAAAGAGAATGAAGAGGGAAAAAACGTGTCAGCAGGAAAAGCGGCATCTCGAGAAGGCCAGCTGTGTCCCCTCTGAGCGACGCCCTGGGGCTTTCTGTGCTGAGATGCAGGCACGGCCTCGTGACAACAGGATGTGAGTCCAGGACACCGTAGACCTGGCTTCCAGACAGACGCTGACCCGGCCCAGGCTCTGGTGGACCCTCACGTTTCCAGAACCTGAGGCTGAGGGACTGGGGTGTGAGGAGCACGGTTGTGTGCGGGGTCAGCTCCACCACGAGGGCAAAGACCGTGAAGCTCTGCTACATCCACCTTCCCGCCAGGAGTCAGAAGCAGCCTGCGGAGGTCTGTTCTCACCGTTTAGTTTTCCGACTCACGGAGTCAGTCAAGTAGTGAATCTGAGATAGGAGGAAAAGATGCAGCTGAAAGTGTAAGAACTGTTTAAAGAGAACTTACTCTCAAAGTACCTTACAACTGAGAGTGACAATGGTTCGGAAAAAAAAGTTTTGTATCATCGTCTCTCCTGACTCAGAACGCTCTCAGCGCTGGTGTGAGAGCGTCTCCTCCTCCCTTTCTGGTTTCCTCCCACCAGCTGCCTTCCCGTCTGGCTCACACGCCTGACCAGCCCCCTTCCCGTCTTCCTCACACACCTTTTTGTCTCTTTTGGCCACAGGGCACCTCTGGTCCCTCTCTAGTTCCCTGACCAGGGATTGAACCCAGGCCCCGGGCCCTGAGAGGCTGTCATCCTCACACCCCGTCCTCTCTCCCTGCTACTGTGCTAAGAGTTGGGTTACAGTCATAAACAAGACTGATCAGACAAGCGCTTTTCAGCTTGATTCCTGACATCTAATCAGTTGTCTCAGGTCCCAGTCTCCGTACCCTCTCTCTCTCTCCCTCCGTCGTTCCTTTCTTCCTACATATTTTCATCCTATTTCCGGAAATATCAAGGGCAAATTGAAAATTAGACATCCCATTCTGCACACTGCTTTGGATATGCTGCCTCCCAGCTGTGGAGCGAGGGTCGCATCATTAGCGACGTGTCCTGGGAGACCTTCCTGCTGAGAAGACTCAGCACGGAGCATCCAAAGGGCAGTTCCTGAAGCGCAGGCTCAGCCTGACTCTCCTCTGGACTTCTCTGGTTGCCCAGAGACGCCACCCTTCAAGTAGAAAGATGTATAAAGTGACATTCTGTGCTTCCGTCATGGGACCAAATCAAATTTCTTGCTTTTATGGAAAAAAAAAGGAGGAGTCACTTAACAGAGGCATCTTCTGTTTCCTCCTCATGAAACCAATGAGGAGACGGGCTTGGAAGCTTTGACTCACTGGAGTGGCTTAGAAACAGCCAGGAATTTTGCAGGGCGGTTCTCAGACCCCTCTCTCCACTAAGGACTCAGCGCTGGCTTCTCATAAGCATCAAAAACGGTGGGTTTAGCCTGACCACGTGTAGATGAGGGTAGCAGGACAGGAGGAGGTAGAAACAGGAGAGCGAGCCCGCGGCTCCCCCCGGGGCTCCCACAAGCTCACCTGACCCAGCGGACAGGACCACGAAGAGGAGCGCGAGGAGCAGGCGATGGAGCCTCATGCTGGCGTCCGGAGCCCTGCGGCTGCTGTGGAGGGGAGGCTGCGCTGGACGGCTTTATAAAGGTCCCAATTTCCGGGAGGAACTCAGCGCTGGCTGCAGATTTGGTTATTATGAAGTAATTAATTGAACCTCTTCCCTGTGTGTTATGTAAGTGGCTTTTGCAACACAAAGAAGGGTCAGTCAGTCTTATGCTAATGAGGCTGTGGAAAATCCCAGAAAAAGCTTTCCTGCTGCCATTTTGACCAGAAGCTTCTTCCTGCAGTCAGTTCAGCTGATGGGCAGGAGTGTGGCAAGGCCCAGGGGCCTGTCTCCCTTGGCGGGGACACAGGCTTCTTGCTGACCCTTCGCTTACCCGCTCCCCAGCCCCACCCTCGCCCCTGCAGGGCTTTGAATCTGCCCACTGTTTCCCTGAGAGGCTGTTTCAGGCCAAATCGGGGACTAACTCCTTCAGAGGCAGTTTCACTCCCTGGGCAAGACTTGCTGACTCCCAGCATCCGCATCCGCAGAGACAGCCACGCCTTTTCTGGCCCCTGGGGCACTGAGGGAAGAGACTCAGTGGTCCCGACTTGCTCCCCACACCAGCTAGCTGTTACAGGATGGCAACAATAGTCACCGCCAAAATCTTGGTTTTCTCTGCCCACCGGAGCTGAATAAAAATTGTGGAGACAGAGTTTGGAGCAAACGGAAAGATGGCTTTACTTCTTAAGCTGGCAGAAGGGAGAAACGGTGGGCTCCTGCCTCAAGGAGCCTGTCTCCCCTCCATCGGGAATCGTGGGGATCATATATTCGGGGCTCACAGTCAGGGGTTGGAGATACATGACGAAAGGTGTAGGGATCCTGAATTCTCTCTTTCTGCACTGTTTGGAAACAGTCCACAGGCCAGTGTCAGGTAGCTAGGTATTTGGGTTCTGGTGGTTGGGTCCATTGTCCTTTGGGAATTTCCCAGAGACTTTCTTCCTGTAATAAAATAGGGGGAAGCAAACTCCAAGGGGGTGGCTTCCAAAGAGAGTGCACCATAAAGTTAAGCATCAACAGAGGTAACATAGAGCAAAGGAAGGGAAAACAAACTACAAGGGGAGGTTTAAGATGCGATAAAGTTAAGTATCAGGATGTGGCTACAATAGGTTAAAGGATAATAGATGCAGAATGTGGCTCCTGCAGAAATAGAGGGCCATAGGTGCCGGATGTAGTTTGCATAATAGGTTAGTCTTCTGAAAAGAAGAAACTTGGTTACCAGTGCAAACTATAGTTAGGAACAGTTAAAGTGGAGAAAGCCACAAAAGGGAAAAAAGAAAAAGAGAGAGAGAAAAAAAACTTTTCTTAATTCACTGCAACACAATCACATGCTGGTCTCCTAACATCTCAGTGGGACTCGTGATGGACAGATGGGTGCTCCGTTTCCTTTCATCAGAGACAGAGTGGGAGGATGACGCTGCCATGGAACGCCCCTCCCCAGCCTAGTGTCACAAAGCAGGCCCAGCAGTGGGGACCCCTTCACTGGATTAAGGGGAACCTCCATCACTAAGTAACATCCCTCACTTAGTAACATCCATCCATCTCAGTGCTGGAGAGACAGTGACCTGGCTTTTCAGAAATGCTAAAGCTCAGGATGGAACTTGCCATGCAGCTCTGAGTAGAACTCCAAGCCCTTTAAAACTGTGGGCACCCGGGGGGACCCCGTCCTGAAGGAGCCCCCGGGGCTTCAGTCCTGTTCAGGTCCCCTGCTGTGGCTCAGAGTCTCGCATCTGAGGCTCGGCAAAGCCATGGAGGCTGCCTGGACTGGACAGAGTCCCCGGCTGTCACCCAGGTATAGGACTTTTCTGATGGAAAATAAGTGGTCTTGATCATGATTGCTTCTGCTTTAGCTCTAAATGATATTTGAGAGAGGTAGACATAATCTACTTACATGTATAATTATCTGTACATAATATATATCTACGTATCTGTTTACTTATGGACCTTGCAGGCAAAATCTATATACTACAGGGTCAATTCAGATACACGCTATAATACTACCCTGGAGAAAGAAGTGAGACTGAATCGTTGTCTACCGTGTCTCTTCATTGAAAATGCTGTTTTTCAGGGAACTCAGCTTGTTATGTGACAGCTTAGACGGGAAGGGAGTTTGGGGGAGAATGGATACATGTATATGCACAGCTGAGTCACTTTGCTGTGTTCACCTGAAACTATCACAACATTATCAATCAGCTATACTCCAAAGTTTTTTTAAAAAACAATTTTAAAAAATGCTGTTTTATGGGACTTCTTTGATGGTCCAGTGGGTAAGACTCGGTACTCCCAAGCATAGCAGGTCAGGGAACTAGATCCCACATGTGACAGCTATGACCTGGTGTAGCCTAAACAAATAAACAAAATAAAAATTGGTGTGTTTTAAAGATCTATGATTTGCAGCACAGCAGAGGTTCTTTTTTTTTAAGGAAGCTGATGATGCAGTTTTATTTGCAAGACCAGGCATGACTTTTCATAGAAGGGAGTTTCCAAAAGACTGGTCAGGGAGCCATGGTGAGTTTCAAAGGGGTTTCTTGCCATGGTTCCTCACCAGTGGGACACGGCCCTTGTTAGGAATTCCACAGTTGCTGTGGCTTGTTTTTCCTTGGCAAGGTCTAAAAATGACTCCTTTGCAGCTATGTTAATCCAGGAAATAAAGCCTAGGAGCGTCTCTGTCCATCAAGGAAGGGTCCTGTGGCTTCAGCACGGATGTCACACACCCAAGAAACTGTGGGGTGGCTCACCAGAAACCAGAGATGAGTTAATATAGGATAGAGGGAAGGGTTAATTTTAGGTCAAGTTAAATGGATTATTAGTTTTCACAGGTTCAAAGCCAGACAAGGCCACGTGGAACATGGTTGCTTCATGCCTGGGCTGAGAGGTAACTCATGGTTTCATTCTTCAAAGGGAAGATTACTGCTGTGTCCCCAAACCTTTAACCTGTGAGTAGGAAACTGAGGCAGGGTCTTTCCAGCAAAGCGCCTCAGTTCCTCAGGCAACAAGGGGTGTCCCAGTCCTACAGGTAAGGTTTTGAAGAGCAAAGCCCTTCACATCTACGACTCCACAAACGCAGGTGTTCTCAGCACGGAGCCCTGGGTGTTAATGGGCCGAGGCCGTTGTCCCCAGTTCACTTCTCCTGTGAACGGGGCCGGCGCCATGGCTTCTGACAGGCACGCGGGGACCTGTCTTCACAAGGGGACCCGGGCTGGGTCTAACCCTGTGCTCCACCACTGACACTTTCGGTAGTTTTTTCTTTGAACTTGTCCCACAATTATATTTTGCAACGAGCCTTGCTCAGTAGCTGGCCACATTTATTTAAGTTATTTCTTTGAGTTCTCCTAAACAAACCCGTCAGGTAGGTATGACAGAAGTTTTATACAAGATGGTCCCGAGGACTAGAAAGTCACGTCTGAGGCCACAGGCAAAACTGATTTAAAAAGTCAATTAAAATTGGCTGAAAATCCAACAAAAAGATGTGTCCAAGGCCACAGTCTACTAAGCGGCGGTAAGGTAACTTGGAACAAAATCAGCCTCTCTTCAAATGTTCCTGCCTGCCTCCTGCAGTCACCACACTGTCCTGAGAACTTTGCCAGGACATTCTCCTATAACGCAAAAGCACGAAGAGCACTGTCAAATGCCAGCTATCTGGTGCTAACGAGGCCGGAAGCGGGCAGGGCACAACCTTTAAAAGAATGACAGGGACTTCCCTGGTGGTCCAGTTGTTAAGAATCTGCCTTGCAATGCAGGGGATGTGGGTTCAGCCCCTGGCCTGGGAACTAGGATTCCACATGAAAGAAAGAAAGTGAGGTCGCTCAGTCGTGTCCAACTCTTTGTGACCCTGTAGACCATAGCCCACCAGGCTCCTCCATCCATGGAATTTTCCAGGCAAGAATATTGGAGTGGGTTGCCATTTCCTTCTCCACATGCTGTGGCGCAATAACTCAGTGTGCTGAGATGAATATCCTGCATACTGCAACTAAAATCTGAAGTAAATTTTTTTTTTTAATCCCTTTGCAACACGGCAGCTAAGTGACACACCCAGAGGTGCATGACAGTTCCAAGGCTGACCATAAAGGTCAAAAAGTGGCTGCTGACCCAGTTCCTGGAAATCCCCATCCTTTCCGCAAAGTAGCTAGAAAACTCCTCCCACTCTTTAGCCTATGATATGACCCACCCCTGTAAACACTGACTGCCCCATACCCTGGTGCTGCGCTTGCCTTCCAAGATGGACCGCATCTGTCTCTGTAGCGTGTTGCTTCCCTGGATTGACCTTCTTTCACTTCACTGTGACTCGCTCTTCAATTCCTGCCTGTGCGAAGCCAAGGAGCCACACTTGGCCTCCATCCCAGGGACTCGGACATGTCCTGGGATGTGACCATCCTCTCTCACCCCGCTCTCTTTCCCGCAACACTGCTGCCATCTCCTCCAGCCTCAGAGATCACTGGAGCTTTAAAGGAGCACTGTCTTTTCAGTTTGTTCATTGTTTCCTTTGCTGTGCAGAAGCTGTTCAGTTTGATGGATCCTACCATTTAGCTTTGTTTTTGTGGCTTGTGCTTTTGGTGTCAAGCTCAAAACCATCCTTGTAGAGACCCATGCCAAAGAATTTTTCTCCTATGCCTTCTTTTAGGAGTTTTGTGGTTTTTGTAAACCTTCATTCTATCTTGGGTTGAATTTTGTATATGATTTAAGAAATCTTACTTGCTCAACCAGGAATCGAACCTGTGCCCCCTGAATTGAAAGCTTGGAATCTTAACCACTGGATTGCCAGGGAAATTCCAATAGTAATTGCTAATTTGTCTGTTTCTCCTCTTATTCCTATAAGTTTTCTTTAAGAATTTTAAAATTCCTTTGCTAAGTACATTCTGATTCAGTATTCATATGTATTCTTGATGAATTAAACATTTTATCATTAGGATAAATACCCCTCTCTATATCTGGTCTTCGTCCTAAAAGTTACTTGATTGTGTGCTGTGCTTAGTCACTCAGTCATGTCTGACCCTTTGTGACGCCATAGACTGTAGCCTGCCAGGCTCCTCTGTCCATGGGGATTCTCCAGGCAAGAACACTGGAGTGGGTTGCCATGCCCTCCTCCAGGACATCTTCCCAAACCAGGGGTGGAATCCAGGTCTCCCGCATTGCAGGTGGATTCTTTACCATCTGAGCCACCAGGAAGCCTGTCAATTAACCAATACAGCCTACTATGTTTTCTTTAAATTAATGTTTCCATAGCATATCTGTTGGCTCAACAGTAAAGAATCTGCCTGAGATGCAGGAGATGCAGAGACATGGTTTTGATCCCTGGGTCGGGGAGATTCCCTGGAGGAGGGCATGGCAACTTACTCCAGTAATCTTGACTGGATGGTTCCACGGGAGTCCCAAGAGTGTTGGACACAACTGAGTGTCTAAACAACAGCAGCAGCATATCTGTTTCCATCCTTTCATTTTAAATCCATTCGCCTTTATATTTGATATCTCAAGTGGGTTTTTTACAGCTAGTTTACATCTGATTCTTGTTTTTGTTGTTGTTATTGTTGTTGTTGTTTTTTACTGAAATGATCATCTCTTTCCTTAAGGTAGTGTCTGGAATCTTAGCATCACACTTTATCCCATCATGCTGAACCACAATTTCATCTAGTATCTTAGACTTCATTTTTTAGAGCAGTTTTAGAATTGAATGAAAGGCACAGAGTTTTCCCATATACTTTCAGCAACTCCACAAGTCCACAGAGTGGCAAAGAGTCGGACACAACTGAAGCGACTTAGCACACAGGCACACACCCCTGATCCTGACACCCGTTGCTGGTTTTCTGTCCGGAAGTGAAGATGTCTGCACTCTCTGAACTTTGACCCCACTCTCTTCGACTCAGAAGAATTGTAGGTCTGCTTGGGTTCTTGTTCCCTATGCTTTAGGCCTGGAAATCTGTAGAGGCTGGAGATGTCATAAGTCTCACTTCACTCGTTTTCTTCTCTTTTTTTTTTAAATGGTTAAGCACAGATTTTTAAAATTTAATTAGCTAATTCATTAATTTGGCTGCCTTGGATCTTAATCACGGCAGGCAGGATCTTAGCTGCGGCATGTGGGATCTAGTTCCCTGACCAGGGGTGGACCTAGGCCCCTGCGTTGGGAGCGCAGAATCCTGGACGCCAGACCGCCAGGGAAGCCCCTCCCCTCACTTGTTTCCTTCTCTCCTCAATGACATCCTGTACTGCTCCTGCCCAGAGTCTGAATCAGTCGTTTCACAGGTTTTGCCTGGTTCCTTGGTTGTGTACTGTAGGAGGGCAGTATACAGTCTCATCACAGTCCATTTTTTTTTTAATCCTGAATTGTGGGGTCCAAGCTCTTGTCTTTGAGTGTGTGCCCCCTTCTTCCCGAGAACTCAGTTCCTTGACTGGGGGCTCAAGCTGGGGGTGATGGGCTTGCCACCACGTTTGCTGGAATCGTTCTGTATCAACCTCCAGAGACCACTAAATAGTTACAACGCAATGCCTCCAAGGCCTTGGATGTACTTCAACTCACTAAAAGGAGAGCATAGCAACCCACTCCAGTATTCTTGCCTGAAGAATCCTATGGACAGAGGAGACTGGTGGGCTCCGGTCCACGGGGTCACGATAAACACTTGTTGAGCAGCTTTTGTGTCAAAACACTTGGGCCAGGAGTGATTAAATGATGAAGTGCCCTTCAGAATCCTGCAACCAAATATGGAGATTGGAAATATGCAAATGTAGTGAATGTAAAAATCAAGCAAGACTCATAAATGGAGCACTCAGATCAGAACCCTTTTAAAAGGAAAGATCATATTTGTTGGGGAAACAAGTATGTGTTTTTAAGAAGGGGGTAGAATTTGAGGTGCCCCTGAGAGATAGGTTTGGAGACATAGCTAGCTGATGGAGAGATTCAACCCAGCACAAGGTCAACCAGAACAGAGACAAGAGAGGGAAGCTGAGGGCAAGGTCGAGGAGGAGCCAGGTTCCCCGGGTCTCTGAGCTGTAAAGTGCTCAGAGGGACCTGGGAAGACCCTCAGGGATGCCCTGAAGTTTCAGAGATGGATTTGGTGGGGAGATGCTATGACAGACGGACAGACTGTGAAGCTCAGATGGGTGACAGAAGGCAAAGAAAGAACAAGCAGTCCAGTGTCATTGGGGGGGTGAAAGTTGTGAAAGAGGAATGAAATCTGACAATCTTTGGAACAACAGTTGAGACTCTCTTGTGGCTTCCTCTAGCGATTATACTTTATTTGAATTAAAGGTGAGTCATTAACACTATCTAAGTTGCCTGTTTGGTAACAACTAGCACAATAACCAGAACGTTAAAAAATAATAATGATAATAATCAAGCTTCTAATTTTTTGTAAAAAGTCTTTGATTTGATTTGGCTTCTGGAGTCTTCAAAGAGGCATTTTTCACACTTTGCTACATTCTCCTGGTGTTTCTGGATTTTTCATTTCTTCTTCCGGCAGCATTTTCGGCCACTCAGGGAACAGTGGCCTATCTGTTCCTCCTTTGGAAGGCAGCCAATCAGAGCACAGCGGCCGCCCCTTATTTTGCAATAAGACTTCTGTAACCCGTTTATGATTCCGCCATTGCCTGCAGTAAAGAAACAAAGCACACGGGAAGGTTCTAGGAAGACCGTGGTACAAGTCCAAGGCTTTTGGAGTCCCTCTAATAAGTTATCTGTTGCCATTTTTTTTTATATTCTTTCACGCCTTTTTCCTTTTTCTTTACCAGCTGGAGTAAAGAAGAAGGTGGAGCTAGCTACTAAAATGTGTCTATGGGTTTGGCTCAGTTGAGAAAGTGGCGAGACCACGGCAGCCCCCTTGTGAACTGACCCCTGGGAGGCAGGGGCCACGATGGTCCCCCGGGCCCTTAAGAGGCCGAAAGACTCTACTTCCAACCTCTAAGCTAATAAAAGGGAATCTGTGCTTCTGTTCTCAGATTAAGTTCATTTTTCCTGTTCATATTAAAATTTTACATCGCTTTCTTCCTGTCTCATGAACAGGTATAACAATCCTCCCACGGAGGGATGGTTTGTGAGCTGATTAGTCTCTTAAGAGTGAATCAGAAGAGATGGAGACCCACTTTGAGGTTCTTGATGGTCTTTGTCAAGGAAAAAAAAAAACTGGTAATGTCTAGTTCCTACACAAAAGATCTACTTTGTCTAAATTCCCAAATGAATGGAGAGGGCTGACTCTGAATGACAAATTCTCAATCCATTCAGCCCTCTCATTTCCCACCCCATCTTACCTGGAACAGGCAGCAAGAACAAGAGCAACGCAAAGAGAAGGTAGTAGACCCTCATGGCTGGATGGCTTCCCAGCTGAGACTGGACAAGATGGTGTGCTCACTCACTTTATAAAGGCTCCAGGTCCGCAGCCATAGGGAGAAGCATTCAGCAGCTGCAATTCCTGTAATATTACAGTGATGACAATATGACGTATTTCCTAATGATTCATGCCAAGGTCCCTTACAAAGCAGAGCACGCCCATTCCCCCCAGGAGTTAATTACAGGGAAACTCAGAGCTTGATGTGAGCACAGGGCTGTTCTGATGCCTCTGAGCTCTGGGTGCTCGTGTAGGGCTGGCTCATGTCTGGCTGTCTGAGATGGGAAAGGCCTGCCCACTCCTGGATACAGTCCTGGGGCGTGTAGTTGGGAGCTCACCTGTGCCCACTGTGGTCCTTCTAAGCTTTTGCCTTCTTCCTAAAGTCCTGGGAGAGCCTGAGCCCCATCAGTCCAGTCCAAGGCTGGTGTATTCAGAATCTAGGTGTAAACTGGGGCTGCGTCACGCCCTGAGCCTGCACGGATACGCCCGAAATAGGATCAGCTTTTAAGTAGTGTGGTAAGGGAGGGAAAGTGGGCTGCATTCCAGAGACCCTGCCCTGTGTCCTTGGCCTGTGATGGAGTGCGGCATCTCAGGTCAAACACAGCTTACACTTCACTGTGGTCTGAAAACCACCAAATTCGTGAGTCAGTAGGGCATCTCCTTTTCCCTCATCAGAGAGAGATGGATGATGTAATTTATAGACTAGTGTCTCCTCACTGATGGTGTCACTCTCTCTACAAAAGAGGGGCTTCGGAAGATATATTTACGACCCCCAGTTACAGCTGGCTCATGATACAAGGAAGTCGAGGATCGGGGATTTCCGTCAAGGATCGGGGATTTCCGCTGGATACAGATTCAATGTTTAGGAAGCCAACTGCCTTTGAAAAAAATTATTAGCCTTAATTAAATGTTATGGAATCTAATCAGGGGATTGTACTCGAGAGGCTGTTTTCTTGGAAGCTGAAGTCCCCATGGCACTGGTTGGCCATTTGTGTGAAAGCAGTTGTAACGGATCCACCAGGGTTCTGGGGTGAACCCAGGGTCTAGGACTGTGGGTTCAGACTCCTGTGGTACCTATTGGATTCTGTAAGCAAACTCTGAACTCCTACAATAAATGAAGTACCATGGGCTTGGGGTAGGTGAGGGGATAGAAGGGTGAAATACAGAGGGGCCAGTTCTGCCTCTTTCTCTCAGGGAACTCCCATGTAGACTGACACAGAGCCAAGTAAACCATAGTGAGTGGATTTTAACAAAGGGCCATAATAGGGGTTCAAGCAAAGGGCTATGGAAATGCAGAAGAATTGTAATTCATACTGAAAGGCAAGTTTGAACCAAAGATTTAAGAAGAATTTGGAGTTATAGACACTTCATATTTTTAAAACCTAGCTTTCCTCATCAGTTCAGAATATGAGACAAAGTAGACATTTTTATTTTAATTAATTAATTGAAGTATCGTTGATGTACAATATTATATATTACAGGTGTACAATATTGAGATTCATGCTTTTTAAACTATAACATATTGGCTATATTCCCCATATGTTGTACAATGTTTCTTTGTAGCTTATTTTATACATAATAGTTTGTAGCTCTTACTCCCCTACCCATGTGTTACCCTCTGCTCCTTCCTCACCACAATGGTAGCCACTAGTCTGTTCCTTATATCTGTGAGTCTTCTTTTTTTTTTGGTTATGTTTACCAGTTTGTTACATTTTTTATATTCCACATATACCCAATTTCATATGTCATTTGTCTTTCTCTGTCTGGCTTATTTCACTGAGCATAATATCCTCCAGTCCATTCAAGTTGCCGCGAAAGGCAAAGCTCTATTATTTTTCATGACTGAGTAGTATTCCATTCGGAGAAGGCAATGGCACCCCACTCCAGCACTCTTGCCTGGAAAAGCCCATGGATGGAGGAGCCAGGTAGGCTGCAGTCCCTGGGGTTGCTAAGAGTCAGACATGACTGAGCGACTTCATTTTCACTTTTCACTTTCATGCATTGGAGAAGGAAATGGCAACCTACTCCAGTATTCTTGCCTGGAGAATCCCGGGGACGGAGGAGCCTGGTGGGCTGCCGTCTATGGAGTCTCACAGAGTCGGACACGACTGAAGTGACTTAGCAGCAGCAGCAGCAGCAGTATTTCATTATATACAAATACAACATCTTCCTTGCCTATTCATGGACACTTAGGTTGCTTCCATGTCTTGGCTATTGCAAATAATGCTACAATGAACACTGGGTCCACTTATCTTCTCAAATAGTGTTTTTAGCTTTTTGAATATATACCCAGATGTGTCATATGTTTTTTCTACTTTTAGCTTTTTGAGAAACCTCCATCCCATTTTCCATGGTGGCTGCACCAATTTGCAGTCCCAAATGCAGACATGTTTAAATACGGAAGGAGGTAAGTATGGGGCCAGCGGGCGCTCATACCTGGTCTCACAAGAGATAAAAGAGAGGGTGACTGGGATGTTGTAGAGCTTTAGAACCAGCTCTCAGCCCAGGCTCAGGGCTGGCATCATCAGAGCTCCGGTTACCTGCGATGATGTACTTTTCTTGGAGACTGTCCCTTCAAAGACAGGAGGCCTTTCTACAGCAACATGACCATTTAATCAGAGGTTCTCTGGGAATGGAAGCCACATTTTCTTGTCAGCTAATTTGGAAGCTAGGTGCTGGGGAATGGGCTATGGCCATGGTATCTGCCCCACTTGCAGAATGAATTTTGAGGAACATTTCTATATACTAAGATGTTTATAAAAGTTGCGTGAAACTTTTTGTGGTGAAAATTCACACAACAGAAGAGTGAGACTGTTCTTCACTTCTCTACCCTGGGGAACCACTGCTGACTCTGGTTTGCCTCCTTTTTGTCTTATTATACCGTTTTATGTGTCACAAATACTTCTGGCCTCCCAATTAAAAGGTGCAGATTTACTGTTGAATAACCCTTGTCTATCTCAATGAAACTAAGCCATGCCGTGTGGGGCCACCCAAGACAGATGGGTCGTGGTGGAGAGGTCTGACAGACTGTGGTCCACTGGAGAAGGGCATGGCAAACCACTTCAGTATTCTTGCCTTGAGAACCCCATGAACAGTATGAAAAGGCAAAAGGATAGGACACTGAAAGATGAACTCCCCAGGTCAGTAGGTGCCCAATATGCTAATGGAGATCAGTGCAGAAATAACTCCAGAAAGAATGATGGGATGGAGCCAAAGTAAAAACGGTACCCAACTGTGGATGTGACTGGTGATAGACTCAAAGTCCAATGCTGTAAAGAGCAATATTGCATAGGAACCTGGAATGTTAGGTCCATGAATCAAGGCAAATTGGAAGTGGTCAAACAGGAGATGGCAAGAGTGAACGTCGACATTCTAGGAATCAGCGAGCTAAGATGGACTGGAATGGGTGAATTTAACTCAGATGACCATTATATCTACTACCGTGGGCAAGAATCCCTTAGAAGAAATGGAATAGCCATCATGGTCAACAAAAGAGTCCAAAATGCAGTACTTGGATGCAATCCCAAAAACGACAGAATGATCTCTGTTCGTTTCCAAGGCAAACCATTCAATATCACGGTAATCCAAGTCTATGCCCCGACCAGTAACACCGAAGAAGCTGAAGTTGAACGGTTCAATGAAGACCTACAAGACCTTCTAGAACTAACACCCAAAAAAGATGTCCTTTTCATTATAGGGGACTGGAATGCAAAAGTAGGAAGTCAAGAAACACCTGGTGTAACAGGCAAGTTTGGCCTTGGAGTACAGAATGAAGCAGGGCAAAGGCTAATAGAGTTTTGCCACGAGAACGCACTGGTAATAGCAAACACCCTGTTCCAACAACACAAGAGAAGACTCTACACGTGGACATCACCAGATGGTCAACACCGAAATCAGATTGATTATATTCTTTGCAGCCAAAGATGGAGAAGCTCCATACAGTCAGCAAAAACAAGACCGGGAGCAGACTGTGGGCTCAGATCACGAACTGCTTATTGCCAAATTCAGACTTAAATTGAAGAAAGTAGGGAAAACCACTAGACCATGCAGGTATGACCTAGATCAAATCCCTTATGAGTATACAGTGGAAGTGACAAATAGATTTAAGGGACTAGACCTGCTAGACAGAGTGCCTGATGAACTATGGACAGAGGTTCGTGACATTGTACAGGAGACAGGGATCAAGAAAATCCCCAAGAAAAAGAAATGCAAAAAAGCAAAATGGCTGTCTGAGGAGGCCTTACAGATAGCTGGGAAGAGAAGAGAAGCAAAAAGCAAAGGAGAAAAGGAAAGATATTCCCATCTGAATGCAGAGTTCCAAAGAATAGCAAGGAGAGATAAGAAAGTCTTCCTCAGCGATCAGTGCAAAGAAATAGAGGAAAACAACAGATTGGGAAAGACTAGAGATCTCTTCAAGAAAATTAGAGATACCAAAGGAACATTTCATGCAAAGATAGGCTTGATAAAGGACAGAAATGGTATGGACCTAACAGAGGCAGAAGATATTAAGAAGAGGTGGCAAGAATACACAGAAGAACTGTACAAAAAAGATCTTCACGACCCAGATAATCATGATGGTGTGATCACTCACCTAGAGCCAGACATCCTGGAATGTGAAGTCAAGTGGGCCTTAGAAAGCATCACTACGAACAAAGCTAGTGGAGGTGATGGAATTCCAGTTGAGCTATTTCAAATCCTCAAAGGTGATGCTGTGAAAGTGCTGCACTCGATATGCCAGCAAATTTGGAAAACTCAGCAGTGGCCACAGGACTGGAAAAGGTCAGTTTTCGTTCCAATCCCAAAGAAAGGCAATGCCAAAGAATGCTCAAACTACCACACAATTGCACTCATCTCACATGCTAGTAAAGTAATGCTCAAAATTCTCCAAGCCAGGCTTCAGCAATACGTGAACCGTGAACTTCCAGATGTTCAAGCTGGTTTTAGAAAAGGCAGAGGAACCAGAGATCAAATTGCCAATATCCGCTGGATCATCGAAAAAGCAAGAGAGTTCCAGCAAAACATCTATTTCTGCTTTATTGACTATGCCAAAGCCTTTGACTGTGTGGATCACAATAAACTGGAAAATTCTGAAAGGGATGGGAGTACCAGATCATCTGACCTGTCTCTTGAGAAACCTGTATGCAGCTTAGGAAGCAACAGTTAGAATCGGACATGGAACAACAGACTGGTTCCAAATAGGAAAAGGAGTACGCCAAGGCTGTATACTGTCACCCTGCTTGTTTAACTTATATGCAGAGTACATCATGAGAAACGCTGGGCTGGAAGAAACACAAGCTGGAATCAAGATTGCCGGGAGAAATATCAATAACCTCAGATATGTGGATGACACCACCCTTATGGCAGAGAGTGAAGAAGAACTAAAGAGCCTCTTGATGAAGGTGAAGGAGGAGAGTGAAAAAGTTGGCTTAAAGCTCAACGTTCAGAAAACTAAGATCATGGCATCTGGTCCCATCACTCCATGGGAAATAGGTGGGGAAACAGTGGAAACAGTGTCAGATTTTATTTTTTTGGGCTCCAGAATCACTGCTGATGGTGACTGCAGCCATGAAATTAAAAGACGCTTACTCCTTGGAAGGAAGGTTATGGCCAACCTAGATAGCATATTTAAAAGCAGAGACATTACTTTGCCAACAAAAGTCCGTCTAGTCAAGGCTATGGTTTTTCCAGTGGTCATGTATGGATGTGAGAGTTGGACGGTGAAGAAAGCTGAGCGCCGCAGAATTGATGCTTTTGAACTGTGGTGTTGGAGAAGACTCTTGAGAGTCCCTTGGACTGCAAGGAGATCCAATCAATCCATCATAAAAGAGATCAATCCTGGGTGTTCATTGGAAGGTCTGATGTTGAAGCTGAAACTCCAATACTTTGGCCACCTCATACGAGGGGTTGACTCATTGGAAAAGACCCTAATGCTGGGTAGGATTGGGGGCGGGAGGAGAAGGGGACGACAGAGGATGAGATGGTTGGATGGCATCACCAACTCGATGAACATGGGTTTGGGTAGACTCCGGGAGTTGGTGATGGACAGGGAGGCCTGGCGTGCTGCAATTCATGGGGTCACAAAGAGTCGGACACGACTGAGCGACTGAACTGAACTGAACTGAGCTGAACTGAACTGAATTAATACACACCTATGAGTCTGACATTGACAAGAGCTGGAGCCATGCCCCAGGCCCAGGGGCTTGAGTCGCTGGTCTCAGAGATGCAGACCCTCCCAACCCGCCTGCAGAACCTGCTGGGTTTTTTCCTGATGACTCTGAGCCAGCAATTTTTTTAAATTTGATCTTGATTAGGTTGAGAGAGGAGAGACTTATTTTCGCTCAGATCAGACTTCTCCTAATCTCTAATCCTTTTTTGTTTTTAACTCTGTTTTTGAAATCTGGAGCAGAGTTTTGGTTGATCAAAGTTTTTGGTCCAACAGAAACAGACTCACAGACTTAGAGAACAAACATATGGTTGCCAGGGAGAAGAATGGGGGAGGGATGGTTGGGGAGTTTGGGATGGACATGTACACACTGCTCTATATAAAATGGATAATCAACAAGGTTCTACTGTGTATCACAGGGAACTCTGCTATGTGTTATGTAGCATAACATAATATATGGATGGGAGGAGAGTTTGGGGGAGAATGGATACCTATATATGTATGACTGAGTCCCTTTGCTGTCCACCTGAAATTATCACAACATGGTTAATCAACTATATTCCAATACAAAATTGAAAGTTTAGTTAAAAAAAAGTTTGGGGCCCAAAGGCAATACCGTGTAACTCTTAGTGCTATCGTTGATGATCTGGGTTTACTTGAATGAGTTTCATAAACTCTTTGACCGTCTGTACCTCAACAATAAAGCACAGAGAGTAATTAATGTCCTGTTTAGTCTGCAGGGAAAGCCCTATGAGTTAATGATATGAAACTGACTTGTAAACTGCAAATTACCACATGGCCCATGGATCATCCATGTGGCCCTAGGGAGGAATGACCAGTGAGGGCTGGTGAGCAATAGCAAGACAGCTTAAAGGTTGTGGCATGGGCTCCTCACAAGGGAGCTAGGACTTCCCTTCTTTATCTTAATACAGTCCAAGTGGGACTCAGCCACTCTCCTCTGCAGCCATTTAAAACTTGTCATGACCACTGCTATTTAAGTTATATCAGCAAGGATAAGCATTAGCCCAATTTTGCAGATGAAGAAACTGAGGTTCAGAGAGGTTGAGTGACTTTCCCTGGGCCACCCAGCTAATTAACGGCGGTATTGTAGGGAACTACAAGCATTCCCACAGACTTCTGCCCTCCAGGCACCATGCAGATTTGCCAAAGGAGGCACTGGTAGAAAATGAGAAGGCAGGAGTTGCTAAGAAGCCAAGGTAATCGTCTTTCCTGAGCTTCTGAAGGTATCTCCTCTGTGCTTCCAGTTTTGGCCAGAATGCTTCTTCATCCAAGGCCTGGCTTTCATCAGGCAGCTTCACCACGACCCCAGCTTCTGTGGCATGCTCCCTGTCCCAGGCTTTGGGGACGTTGCCTCCTTCCGCCCTTTGTCCCTCTGGTCCCAGGGATAGTAGTGTCTTTATGCTATTGCAAAAAAATTTTTTGGCTGTACCATGTGGCTTGTGGGATATTAGTTCAATATTAGTATTGAACCCAGGCCCAGGGAAGTGAGAGCTCAGAGTCCTAATCCCTGGACCACCAGGGACTTCCTTGCTGTTGCAAATTATGATGTGACTCACCATATATTTATTTGATTTCTCAGCTCTCCTATCACCTCTATAACCAATTGTCTATAGTAAACTCCTCCCCTTTGAGGTCCTTATATTTACTTCAACTTCTCCTATTTTCTTGTTGGATTTTGACTGTCTTCTAAGACCACAGGGATTCCCTGGTTGCTCAGATGGTAAAGAATCTGCCTGCAATTCAGGAGATCCAGGTTTGATTCCTGGGTCAGGAAGATCCCCTGGAGAAGGAAATGGCTATGGATTACAGTATTCTTGCCTGGAGAATCCCATGGACAGAGGAGCCTGATGGGCTACAGTTCATAGAGTTTCAAAGAGTTGGATCAAAGCCATGGTCTCAATCATAGCAATATTAAAGTTCTGTTCATTCTTCCCCTTGTGGTGGCAATACTGTGTTGTCACCAGCTAGAATGACACTTGGCTACGCTCTCCCTCCTATCTACTTTATCAGCATCTTAAGATTCAGCATCCAGCGGGAGCTTCGAGACAATGGCATGGAGTTGCTAGTTGCTACCAACTTATTGTGGTCCTTTGTTAAAGCATCTCAAAATTGTGTGCTTCCTGTTGTAGGTGTATATGTGAGGCAGTTTCTAGAATTCCAATTTATCACTGTTATTTTAGCTTAATTATTTTTCTCCAAAAGAATCTAAGCAAGAAAACAGGAGAAACAGAACCTTTCCTTAACTATGTAACCACAGACTGCCTTTTGGGCTTCCCAGGTGGTGCAATTGGTAAAGAATCTGCCTGCCAATGCAGGAGATGTAAGAGACTCGGGTTCGATCCCTGGGTCAGGAAGATTCCCCACTGAAGGAAATGGCAACCCACTCCAGTATTCTCTGGGAAATACCATGGACAGGGGAGCCTGGCGGACTACAGTCCAGGTCACAAAGAGTCGGACACGACTGAGAAAGCAAGGATGCATAGACACCTTTTACTTCTGGAGGAGTGGCGAATTGAAGGTGCTCAGTCTGGGGCCCTCTATGGAGGTATTTAGTTTTGTTATTAGATTTGGCCCCTGTGGAGGTTGAAAAATCAGCTTAACACTTTGTCCCATCCCCCTGCTTTATGCATTAATGTATTTGCCTATCTCCCAAAGGCATCTGAACTGTTACTCCTGCTTTAGAAGATATTCTCTTCCCTTCAAATTCACACCAGAGAACTACAGTTCAACATGGGGAAGTGGACCCAGCGAGAACAGGCTGTATTTCACACTACGTGACTGAGCTGTTAGTCTCCACCAAACCCCCTGGGTGTGGACTAGTATTTTATATCATCTTCAGACAGCAAGTATTCTTGGCATTCTTGCATATTCCAGGCATGAGTAAACATTGTTGACCCTCTATGATTCCTGAGAATACTCTTGAGCTGTGAACATTTTATTTGACATTTTGCTTTATCCACTGTACAAAAAAAAAAGAAAATATCAATAGAAGGTGAAGGGAGGAAGTAAACAGAAAAAACAAGTGTGAGCGTGAGGGATGCCTGGATCACCATGAGTCATGGACTCGTGATCTGGGTGATGAGGCTGAGCAGA
Organism: Giraffa tippelskirchi; assembly: GCF_054371585.1. NCBI lineage: Eukaryota > Metazoa > Chordata > Mammalia > Artiodactyla > Giraffidae > Giraffa > Giraffa tippelskirchi. Next base: position 36,285,806 of record NC_137282.1, read on the forward strand.
ATCAGAGACACACTGTTCTCCTCAAGAGCCAGGGCACATGGTGGGGAAACAGAGCAAGTCAGGGAACAGTCAACAGACTAATGTGGCCAAGTGGACAGCATGGGGACAAGCCTGCCTTGATTCGGAAGACCGGGGGACCATGACAAGAATTCATGATGATGTCGATCTAAGATATAACTTATCTAACATGCTGAGGTCACCAACATCTACCTCCACACCCACCCCGTCTGACCTTCATACAGCTATCCCGCACTCCTCTGAACGTGGACCACTGTAAGCTAGCCAGCTCCACTGATTCCTCACCACTGCCTTGATGATGAACTATCTTTAGGATTTTACTCATGGGTCCAGCAGACAGAGATAACTTGTTAGCTTTGATAAAGGGCAAATAAACTAGCAAAGTGATTCCGTGTCCATAGTCTGCATCAACTCTGCATAGAGAGCTCCTCTTAGGTGCTGCTTGAGTCACAAGTCCAAATCCTCTCAAATTACCCTGACTGACTTTGCTTCAAGTGAAAACTGTGCTTACTTGAAATTGCCTAAGAATATTACAAGAAGCAAAAATTAGAGCTATTGCATAGGGAAGAGAAGCTCTCAGGAATTACCCAAGAGTGGTCTATACCACTACATATTCCCTCAGCCTATTGTTCCTAAATTTAATGCTTTCTGGCATCTGTTTCAAGAAATTTATCAAAGGCACTCTCCAAGTTCAGCAATGACCTTGGCATCACCAATCCATTGGTTTCCTTGTCCATAATCATTTGACTTGATCTCTTTTCGACATGTGACTTGTGGGACTACGTTCAATTTTGAAATCTGTCCCTCTACTTCAGTTCAACATCCAGAAAACTTTGTGGATAGATAATCTATATTAGGACCTTGGGGCATGGTGATTTAAAAGACACAAAGATAAACAATATATAGTCTCTGGACTCTGTGTCCTTCACTATTTCCCAGTCTAATGGTGGAAAGACACAGACGTTGATGAAATCACACATAAAAGACATACACTTTTCATATCTTGTCTCCTTTGACTGTTGTCTTTGATTCATTATGCAGTTTTTCTTTTTTCTGTTCTCTAAGCCTCTAAAGGGTTTCCCTGGTGGCTCAGACCATAAAGATTCCACCTGTAATGCAGGAGAACTGGGTTTGATCCCTGCATTGGGAAGAACCCCTGGAGAAGGGACTGGCCACTCACTCCAGTATTCTTGCCTGGAGAATTCCATGGAGAGAGGAGCCCTCTCCAGGGTCCTCAGTCCATGGGGTCGCAAAGAGTCGTACACAATTGAGCAACTAACACTTTCACTTTCACTTTCAAGCCCCTTAAAGAGAGTATCTTCAGGAATTTAATATTATCATAATGATGATAATAATGATGATCACCATCGTGATAGCTGACATTTGTTGAGCACAGACATTTTTTGTGCCAGACAGTCTATATGTGTAGACTATATGCATTGTGCAGTCTATATGCATTTATTTCATGTGAATCAGGCAATAATTCAATAAGGTTAATATAATTATCTGCATTTCACAGATGAGGAAGCCATGACATAGAGAGGCTAGATAAGGTACCCCATGATCTTTATATATTGAATATTACATTTTTCCTTCTGGTCCTCTTATTGCTGTGTGTAACCCCTGGGATGTGGGTTATCTACGTCTCTACACAGATGGCTTCCATCTTTATCACTACTCTGGACCACTCTCTCAATTTTCTGATCTTTACATCTTTTTAAAGAGCACTGCCACCTGGGACCCTATCATCACTTCAGCATGTAACCTTCCGTCACCTTGGCTTTTCAATTGCTTGACAATAGAAGGTGGAAATTAAAGTCTTTCTGATTCTTCTTTTTTCCCAGTTATTCACATACAATGTGTGTGTCCAATCAATTCATTCCACACTCGTTTGCACAATCTACTAATACAAAACCCAGACTAAATGCCAACTCTTCACGATGCTGACCACCTTGGCTGAAAGTGCTTGCTTCCTACTTTGCATTCATGCTGGGCATATTTTGTAGCATGCTTGGAGCTACTGCCAAACTCCTTAGTAAATGTCATATCCTATCACTGTTTGTGGACCTTATCACCTTTAATAGCCAGTGCCTTTTTATTTGTGTCCTTGCATTAATGAGAAAGTACATACTCACGTCCTACATTGCTTTCATCATTTGAGGTATTTTCTACTAAGAAACTTAGGAAAAAAACTATTACAAAGGGGAAATAATACCAGAAGAGTTAGGAAATAGAGAATATCAGCAGGTAATGCAAAGTCAATAAAGGATTTACAAAGGACAACAATCCGAACAAATTTATGTTTAAGCAAACACAATTTACAGCAGATATAATACAGGCTAGAGGATTATGAGGCTAAAGGTCAGGAAACCAATAGCTGAACTGAGGACTATTTAGTTACCCCCAAAAACAACGGGACAAAGAGACAGACTTGAGAGTGAGAAGCACCTAGGAGGTAGAATAGGAAGTTGGTACCACTGAGCATTGAAAGAAGGAATTAGGAGTGAGACAAAGCAGACTCGGGAGACCACCAGTGTTCTGAGCAGGGGACAGGTAAATGATATTGTCATCGACATGGAGAGACGATCAAGCTGGTGACTCCCGGTGAGCCTGAGGGAAAACACGCTCTGGAGAGAGAGCCGGGCTGAAGATGTGACACCTTTAACAGGCTCCAACTTGCTCAGGAATCTGAAGGCTTACTAGTGATGTGGTGCTCTGTGCATTTTTCCAGAGGCTAAAATCACACCCAACAAGGTGGGGCTACTCTCCTGACTCCTGAGGGCAAAATCGAGGACAATACCTCAAAAATTCATGTAAGTCTCCTGAAAGACCTCCTCTTACCCATCTGATAGCAATGCTTTCATTCCAAGTAGAATGAAGTGTGCAGGACACTTTACTTTCTGTTTATACTTTTATACTTTAATCGGATTCTTTGCATTTCACCCTCAGCCCCAGTGAAAACTCACCTGACAGCAACTCTTGCCACGAGCCTACCCAGTCTGCTGGCTGCTTCCTTGAGCAGGAATTTTGGGGTACAGGTGGCTCTTAGTAAAAAGACATGTAGTGAACTCATTAATGGGTAGGGACTAGGGGGAGGAAGAGAGGAAACCTCAGGGAAAACTTGTGAAAACATAGGGCTTTTGCCACTAGTATATAAGAACTGAAACTTGAAATGAACCTATTGGCTGTTGCTAAAATAAGCTATGGGAAACCATCTAAGACTTTATACATAATGACTGGCACCTACTGAACTGATATGTACTTAGCACTGTAATTGGTGCTATAATGCACTTTTTGTGACAAAAAAAGTGTGAAGTCAGTGTTACAATCTGGATTTTAAGAATAAGGAAATTGAGGCTGAGAGGAATGAAGTAAGTTGGTAAAATTCAAGTTTGGAGTTCAGGCCCATTAGGGTCACGGGCATGCCTGCTCAGTCAGGTCTGACTTTTTGTGACCCCATGGACTGTAACCATCTAGGCTCCTCTGTCGATAGGATTCTCCAGAATACTGGAGTGAGTTGTCATTTCCTTCTCCAGGAGATCTTCCCTACCCAGGAATTGAACCCAAGTCTCCTGCATCTTCTACATTGCAGGTGGATCCTTTACTCACTGAGCCACCTGGGAAGCCCCATTAGGGTCACAGAGAGTGCTAAATATCTGCTTTACTACTTGAGGTCATTACAACTATGTTTTGTATCCATCTTTTTGTCAAAGGTTTTGGGAGCAGGGTTTCCCAACGGAAGGGTGAACGACCGTATGTGGTAGAGAATGAGCAGAGAAGGACCTGGGGAACTGAAGTTAGACCTCATCCACTCGACCCAAACCGTAGAGCTGTTTTGAGATTTCCCATTTAACTCTCTTATGGAAGCATTGGGCTTTCCAGGTGGCGCTAGTGGTAAAGAAGCTGTCTGCCAAAACGAGAGCTGTAGAGATGCAGGTCCAATCCCTGGGTTGGGAAGATCTCCTGAAGAGCGCATGGCAACCCACGCCAGTATTCTTGCCTGGAGAATCCCAAGGACAGTGGAGCCTGGCAGGCTACAGTCCATGGGGTCAACACGACTGAAGTGACTCAGCACGCAAGCGCACAAATGGAAGTACCACTGTGACATTCACAATGCCAGAGCCCCAAGAGAAATTCAGTCAAATGATGAATTCGGCATCTCCACCTCAATATTCCCTATTTTAAAAAATATCTTATGATTGCATACGTCAGAAATCAGAAAACTGGGACTTTGCTAGTGGTTCAGTGATTAAAACTCTGGGCTTCCATTGCAAGGAGTATGGGTTCAAATCCTAGTCGAGGAATGGGGATGCCACATGCCACGTGGCATGGACAAAAAATTAAAAAAAAAAAAAAAGGAACCCAGAAAACTTTTTCTGTAAAAGACTGGACAACACATACTTTTAGACTTTTCTGGTCATATGCTTTCTATTGCAACCACTCAATGCTGCAGGTGAAGTGCAAAAGCAGTCATAAACAATATATAAACACATGGGCGTGGCTTTGTTTCATGAAACTTTATTTATGAAAACAGTTAGCAGCTGGGTTTAGCCAGTGGGCTGGCCCCTGGCATGTATTCGTGAGACAATGAGTGTGTAGGTGGCCTCTGAAGACACCTACGTTTCTAAAGCTGTGTAACCCCTGTTTGTTGCTTGTGGCCTGGCCTCACTGACTCACTTCTAACAAACAGAAGTGATGGATGCCACTCCTGAGATAAGAGGAGTGTGGGCTCAGCTTTGGGTGCCCACTTGCTCTCTTATTTGCTGCCATTGAGGGAAGCCAGGTGCCATGTTTGGAGCTGCCCTGAGAGGCCCATGTGGCCAGGAGCTGAAGAAGACTTTCGCTGGGAACAGCCAGTGGGAACTGAGACTCTTAGTCTAACAGTCTGGGACACACCAGCTCCTGCCAACAACCCCCCGAGTGAGCTTAGAGATGTGAGCTTTCTAACGGAACCACAGGCTGGCTGACAGCGGACTGCAACTTCATGAACGCTGTGATCGAGGAGCACCCAGCTGAGCCATTAGCTTAGCTGCGATGGTTTTCACAATGCACAGAAATTGTGAGATAACGTTTGCTGTTTACAGCCATTAAGTTTTGAGGTCACTTGTTACGCAGCAATGGTTAACTACTACGGTGAGGTGTTCTACAAACAATGCTCTATGGGATCTGGAGACGAGATTTTCCATCTCAAGGTTTTTGACAAATTTACTGTGTGAATTTAGGTTAGCTGCTGACCCAGTGCAGGCCTTCCATTTCCTCTCTGCCTGCTGAAGAAACAGGTATCACGTATTTCTGAGGTTATTATAGGTTTAAATCTTCATAATTTATTTAATTGAGTCAAACTGATTTCTGCCTCTGAGCCAGAGTCATGTTTTACCCACAGGTAGAACGCAGCATACCAACTTACTGTGATATAATTATGAACATTTATAGGACTAAAGATTCTGCAGAAAAACCCAGATTTCTGGCATTTTCAGGGAAATTCAATGATTTAAGTCATATTTTTATCCTGTAACCTCAAGGAGTATCCAAAGATCTCTCCCCCTTTATACAGAATGAGACCCCCAGAGCAGGGCGGGACCCTCATGAGTCATTTTTCGCTGGCCTGTCTCACTTAGTCATGATGCCTGTCTCTGAAGGGCTTTAGGGAGCTGCTTCAATTACGTTCCATCTTGCTTTGAGATCTCCCCTGAAACACAGCAAAGGTGTTCTCTTACCTTCTGATTATGTCTGAGGCCAGGACATTGCCCATGTAATGGCTCCGTCTACTCTTTGTGAAACCCAGCTGTGTCGTGATAGCTGCACCCATGGGTCCTGCTGCCCAGACCTCAGGCAGGTTGTGCATCTGGTCGGTGCCTTTCCTGTGTTCTTCTCTCTCCCCGCCACAGGTCTAGAAGACCTCTCCTCTCTCCCACAGCCTTTACAGGGAGACCCACGTTTGCATGTACACACAGACACACACAGAGAATGATAGGACTCTCTCTGCCTCAGATGAAACCTGTATGTGTCTTATATTCCCTCTGCTCCTGATACGTAAGAGCCTGAAAAACTTCCCCTTTTCCACTTCTGGCAGGTCCTTACCGCTCCTCTTAAAGGATGTCATTTATCCTCTAACAATCTCTGTGAAAAGAGAGTTTCTGTTCTTTCCTCTTTCCCGTTCTTTCTCTTTCTCCTTCCTTTCACCACCCGACTTGAGAGTCATGGACACATGTGTCTATTTATCTGTGCTGTTTGCCCCTGTCTTCTTCTGAGCACTAGGGATCAGTTCATGAAAAATCCAGTCTATATAATATATGTATACACGTACCTGTTAAAATGACTGTGTCTTAAAATGTGTTTTGTTTCGAGGGTGTTTTTGCATTTGGTAATAAGCATTTCACAAGACATGGCTGTTTTTGGAAACACTCTGGCCCAGGGCCAAATCTCGGCTTTAGCTCTCTAGTTATGTACACAGATGCACAGCTTACAACACCTGTCCAGGCCTGCATGCCCAGCTAAGGAACTTGTCTACCGGATGACAACCTACAAAAACTGAGAGGGAAATCAACGAAATCTCTAGACGTTTTCAAGCACAGTACGCATTTTAGGAAAAATAACTGAAAAAGGCCTGGACTTTATTCTCCTGGAGGTTGGTGTTTTGAGTCACCAGACTGTCCTATATTGTTGTGACTATCATGGCTCACTGAGCCAAAAACCCCTGGGATGCCTAGGGCAGGATGCACTGCTTTCCAAAGGGTCACATTTGCCTCTAGGGCAACAGAGAATGAGACAGTTAAACAGTATCACTGACTCAATGGACATGAGATTGAGCAAACTCCAGGAGACGGTGAAAGACAGGAAATCCTGGCGTGCTGCAGTCCATGGAGTCACAAAGAGTCAGACAGGGCTAGGTGACTGAACAACAACAGTGGGGGGTTCTCTAGCTTCTTCGGAACTGGATTTTATTTGAGAAAGTGATGCTCAGTATCACGGGCTGTCTTGCTCAGCTGCCTGAAGTTTCTGTTTAAGCCTCACCTCAGGGACCCTTTTGAGATCTGCCTCTTCCCTGCGGAAGTGTGGAAGCTCCAGATACCAGCTTGCAGAGCCCCTGCAAGACTGCACCTTTTCACTCAAGAAAGGAAACCATAGCGTGTTCCCAAATCGCGTTCGCCTCCCCTCCGTGTCTCGCTCTTGTTTCTCTCTGCCTCTGTCCTTCTGTCTCTGAGTCCTTGTGTCCGTCACGGCCTGTCTCCTACCTCCTTCTCTGTTGCTGTCTCCGTGCGTGTGTGTGTCTTCCCACCGAGTGGTCTCTCTTCCTCTGCTCTGGAGGAGAGCACCATGGTCTCTGGGTCTCTCCACGTCAGAAGTCTCCTTCTGAGGGTTTCCAGCTCTGAGAACCCCCTTCCGCACCCAAGGGAGTTTCCTGACCAGGAAGTTTCCTTCTCCTTCTCTTTCTCTGGCCAGGTGATGGTGGGAGAGCGTGACAAGAACACACAGGCCCCTCCTGTCCATAAACCTGGCCACAGAGCTCCGTAATGGTGCATCCTTTGAAGGTTCATGGGAAAAGAGATAACCGAGAAGAAGCAACCCTCATTTTCTGTGGGGAGAAGAGCTCAAGATGGGAGTCATAACTCATCTCAGACGAACCATTCTCAGATCCCAAATGAGCCAAGCATACGGCTGTGTGTGGGTCTTCTCTCTACGTGAGGAAATGTGACCAAGTTGACATGGTCAAAGCCATGCCTTTAGGGGAGTTTCTTTACTTTTTAAAAATGACTGTTTTCTAGCTTTGTTATTAACAGCAACAAAATCTCCAGATTTCAAGGGAGCTTCAAGTTCATGTAATAAAATACTTGATGTGATGGTTAAATCCTGCCTTTTTTGAACACTTCTAATGTTGGTGGACTCACTGTTTCTAAGAGGATCCCATTTTACTTTCAGCTGCTATGTCTATTATTTTATTTTTCTCCTTATTTTTTTTAAATTTATTTAATTGGAGGCTAATTACTTTACAATATTGTGGTGGGTTTTGCCATACCCTGACATGAATCAGCCATGGGTGTACACGTGTCCCCATCCTGAACCCCCCTCCAACCTCCCTCCCCATCCCATCCCTCAGGGTCATCCCAGTGCACCGGCCCTGAGCACCCTGCCTCATGCATTGAATCTGGACTGGCAATCAGTTTCACATATGATAATATACATGTTTCAATGCTATTCTCTCAGATCATCCCACCCAAAAGACTGTTCTTTACATCTGTGTCTCTTTTGCTGTCTCACGTATAGGGTTATCGTTACCATCTTTCTAAATTCCATATATATGTGTTAATATACTGTATTGGTGTTTTTCTTTCTGACTTACTTCACTCTGTATAATAGGCTCCAGTTTCATCCACCTCCTTAGAACTGATTCAAATGTGTTCTTTTTAATGGCTGAGTAATATTCCACTGTGTATATGTACCACAGCTTTCTTTCCCCAAATCTTGTCTCATTGTTCCTATTTTAGTTCCTGGTTCTCAAAAACCTCCCTCTCTTCCTTTTTGTTCCTTTCTTCCCTTCTCATTTTCTTTCTTTTTTAGTCAGACTGTGTCCTTTTTTAAAAAAACTTGGACTTTTTGATTTTTAAATTTGAGGTATAGTTGACAAATAAAGTTGTAAGATCATGATGTGGTTCAGATGGTAAAGAATCTGTCTGCAATGAGGGAGACCCAGTTTCCATCCCTGGGTCAGGAAGACCCCTTGGAGAAAGGAATGGCAACCCACTCCAGTATTCTTGTCTGGAGAATCCCATGGACGGAGGAGTCAGGTGGGCTATAGTCCAAAGTGTCACAAAGAGTTGGACACGACTGAGTGACTAAGCATACACATGATACTGACATCATGATGATTCAAAATATGTGCACATTTTGTAAGAATTCCCCACCCCCACCCCGCATCTAGTTAATTAACACATTCATCACCTCATATCTAGATCTTCTTTTTTGGAGGTGGGGGTGAGAAACCTTTTCCTGGTTTCCTTTCTTCCTCTCTAAACTTGAACACAAATTTCAAACTTGGCCAGAGTGGCAGTGAGTCAGGACCAACTGTTCAGACTGCAGTGATTCTGGGCAGAAGTGAATTGGGCTGCACCTCCTTTCTTTCCCCAAGAATTTTCACCTTCAGATTAAAGCCCTGTATTGGTTCCCTGAAATCTTCTTGAGGAAACTAGAGACTTAAGCAAGTAATTAGGGTTTCTGGAGGTCTTGGGAAGTCTATAGGAAGAGGATTTCAGACTTTCAAACTTGCTGGCAGGCAGGAATGAACACTGAGCAAGTTGGTGTCAGTTCATATTCGGATCTGAAGGACTAACTTTGAGTCAATGTCCCCCCATTAGCAGGGGACTAATTATCTGAAAGAGGTAGAGAGGGGATTTCCTGGAAGACAGTTCCTGAGCTGGGGTTTCCTATTAGACACAAATCTCTGCTCTCACTCTTTTTGTCTCCACGGATGCCATCAAATGTAAAAATGCACTGTTTTCTAATGCATTAATTAAAAAAAAGTTGAACTATGAACAATGTATTTTTATCACATGGAGTCTTAACTTTACATTTATTGAATAAACTCTGAAATTTGTTTAAACATAATTACTTATTTTATTTTATGCTTTTATATAAGTTAAAAAAACAAAAGGTGTTTCCGTATCAAGAATACTGTTCATGTTAAGGAAGCAATTCTTATAAGACTGTTTAACTTGGACTTTTTTCAAGGACACCAACACCCATTAGGAAAATTTTGATGGTGATATATTTTTAATCTTAAATGAAGGTGTCAATGGAAAGTTTCTAGTCAAAAACCAGAGCCTAACGTCTTTTCTCAAATGTCACTTCCGTAGTTGGTTATTGGAGCAGGGGTGCGGGGCTTGCACAGGGATGCGTCAGCTATACCACCGGGAAGAGGACAGCACAGGAAAGGGAGGACCACGTACCACAAGACCCTCACCCTCTGTGGGGTGGTCATCTGCTCCAGCCCTGTGGTCCTCAGGGACATCTTGGCAGCATTTAAGAATTACATGTGGCCCCCAAGGCACCACCTATAGGGTCTGGCACCTGGAGAGGAAAGCTGCTGGAGTGGGAAATCCTGGAACGAGGCTTTCTGCCATCTTGGTGTTCCGTCCTTCTTTTCAAGAGGGGCTGTCTCTCCACCGAATTCCTTTCCCAAGACTCATGGTGTCCTCCCTGCACACGAGCTGAGGGCGGAGATGCCCGAATGACGGGGAGGAGGGGAGGGCTGGCCAGGCTCCTGGGATGTGGGTTCCCACAGAGAGCCAGCCTGGGGCTCCCTGGCTCCACTGCAGCCCGACCAGCTGACGGCTGCGCCGCGGTGACTCACGGAACAAGACGTTCGGGTGTGATGCCTGCTGCAGGTATGGTGCGGCTCCCAGTGAGCACCACAGGAAACTGGAAAAGCCACACATTTCACTTCTTGTCGTCACTGTGTCACTCCTGGGAGGAAGCTGGGGGAGCTCAGACGGACCAGCTCTCAGTCCAAGTCCAGGCTGGTGTCCTCCCCCTTCAGGAATCGTCTTCCCTAGTCCTGTGGTCCTCAGGGACATCTTGGCAGCATTTAAAAATTACACGTGGTCCCCAAGGTACCACCTATAGGGTCTGATGGATTGTCTAGGGTGGATGCTTAGCTGACTCTGTAAAGGCACCTGAGCGAAACTGTTGTGTATCCAGACTGAGAACCACAGCCTCAGGTAGAGAGCTGGGGTTCCCGGGAACACCCTCAGCAGTTCACTACCTTCCCTGCAGCCATGTGACCGCCAGCCCCACCACAGACACCCAACAGGTAAGGCTCCGAGTGAATGGAACACAGAGAAGTTGCAGTGAACCCTGGTAAACATCACTTCACCACATGATCCCACAGACCCCTACCTGTGAGAGGAAAGGCTGGCCCTCCTCCTCAGAGAGAGACAAGGCGCCCCAAGAGGAGACAGGTCACATGATCCACTTCATGTCAGACAGACAGATGTATTCTGGAGGAAATATCTCACTGTTGGGGGCCGGGGAGGTGGGCTCGTTTGTACCGAGAAAGACAGAGCAGTCTGAGGAGAGATGTCAGATGGGCAACATCCCATTCCAGACAGAGAGAGAGCATTTCCTGAGGAGAAACTTGGAGTCCTGGGCCTTGACCTCAGGGAGGTCAACAGTTCTCGGTGAAGACAAGGCCTGGTGCCTGACTCTTGTTCTCAGACACAGAGACAGGCTGTAGACTCCTGAATTTGGAGGCTCCTTACTTCACCCCCAAGTAACCGATGGAGTCCAGGACCACGGTGGACTTCTAAGCTTCCAGGGGCCTGGGTTTCCCTGGCTTTTACGTACACGATCGTGCATCTTCTGAGAAGACGACACTATTAGCGTTTCATGGAGGAGGATTCTGCGGGCAGTTCCTGAAGAGGAAGGTTAATAGACTGAGCTCATGCAACATGATTGTGAGCATGTACGGCCTGTGGCCTCATACAAGAGCTAGTTTGAACGATTTTCTTTTTTGTTGTTGGTGGTGGTGTCAAAATTTCATCTCAGTCTTTTATTGCTGCATCCCCTCCAAGGACAGCATGATTTTCAGACGGCACAGAATTGCTCTGGGAAACAAGCAGGTGGCATCTGGCCTGAGAGATTTTTCATGAGATGAGCACACTCACCTCCCCAGCACAGGGTTTCACAGGTGGGATCTGGTGGCAAAGTTCATCTTCAGAGGCAGGTGAGGGGGCAAGCTTCTAACTTTTCTCTGCAGTTTGCTGTTGTTATTTAGTCACTGAGTTGTATCCAAACCCAGGGACTGTAGCACACCAGGCTCCTCTGTCCATGGGATTATCCCAGCAAGAATACTAGAGTGGGTTGCCATTTCCTCCCCCTGGGGAGGAAGGGGGATCTTCCTGACCCAGGGATCAAATCCACGTCTCTTGTATCTCCTGCTTGGCAGGCAGATTCTTTACCACTGAGCCCCCTGGGAAGCCCCTCTCAGCTCTGTCCTCAAAGACCCCAAGACACGGGGAGAGCAAGTGCCTTCATCTGAAGAGTCCAGATGAACATGACAAAGATGATCGACATTCAGCTGAGGGACTGTTTCACCCATGAAGGGTTCAAACACCCTCTCATGCTATAACTGTACAAAGAGCTTGTGTAAATGTGTCCATGTATATGCGTGTCTGTATTTTCATTGCTGAATTGCTCCACCTACAGGAATTCAAATACAATGTGTACTATTTCCACATGGAAAAACAATCTCAAATCACTCTCCCTGTGTCTTATTTGAATCAAGAAGATTCCAACATTAAGTAACAAAAGTTTAATGCCCCTTTTGAGATCAGCGGATACAAACATCACAAATGAAGAGCGTGACAGGGATGAGTTACAGGACTAGAATTCGGGGGTTTTGATTCCTTGCTCAAGAGTCTTTCCATGATTGCTTCTCAACCTTTTGGCTAAGATCAAACGAAGAGTCTTTCCATGACACTGTGTTGCCTATGTGGGGGTGGGGAGAGCAGATGGTTTTGTTAAATGACCTTTCAGGCCCCTTTTTGGCCTAAGATTCCGTGTCTGGCGGGCAGTGGGTGGTGGGTGAACATTCACGGTGGAGACTCTTCAGGGCTTCTGCCAGCCTCGCTCCTCTAGTTCTGCTGCTCCCAGTGGGGAGCAGGGAGTCCTGAAAATGAATGGGTCACGTGCTCAGCTATAAGGCAGTGCAACAGGGACTGGTGAGAGCTTTGTCCTACTTTCTGGCCAATTGTGAGAGAGAAGAGGGGGAGGCAGGCGTTAGGCTGTGACAGGGATGTGGCGATCATCACAGGGGGGTATCCCATGTCCTGTCCTTGAGTCAGAAAGGACAGCAGCAGCAGTGGACTGAAGATCTGTCTGAGGCTTGAATTATTCATTCCTTCATCTGTTTCACATCGACTGTGCTTGGCTGGTCACTAAAGTCCCGCAGAGGAGTAAGACCCAGACCTCTCCTGAGGATTTCCAAGTCCACCGAGAAAAGGAGACATGTAAGTAAATAATAGCAGTCCAGTGACAGGTCCTAAAAGGGGAGGAAGTGAAGTGAAGTCGCTCAGTCCTGTACGACTCTTTGCGACCCCATGGACTGTAGCCTACCAGGCTCCTCCATCCATGGAATTTTCTAGGCAAGAGTACTGGAGTGGGTTGCCGTTTCCTTCTCCGGGGGATCTTCTGCTTTACCGTCTAAGCCACCAGGAAAGCCAAAAAAAGGGGAGGAGGGGAGCACCAAGGAGCCTGAGGGCCATGAGCTATAGTGACCGATTCCGCTATGCTGGGCAGGGGAGGGGCCGGGAGGGGCCTGAGTGGGGGACGTTGGAGCCCTTTGGAGTCTAGGGAGGGCCTGCCCTGTTACTCATTAGCCATCTCAGAAGAGGAAGCTGCATCTTTGAGATGAATGGTGGGCAATAATTATATTTAGCTCAGAAAAAAAGAGCCATGGAGAAGGTGTATAGACTTCCCGAGTAGAAATCCTGAACCCTGTTGGTCCCAGTCAAGTCCCTCTGTCCCCTCCTGGCTGTCCAGGGCCCAGGATCACCACTGGAAAGAGTCCAGCCCCTCCTGGGTCAGTAGAGGGTCCATGCTCCCAACTCCATTTCCACCAAGAGAAGAGACTTGCCCAAATCCTGGGTGTCCCCCCTGCCCTGCTCCCAGCTAACCCTGATCATTGATGGGGCACTGATTCTACACCCACGTGGGAAGCTGTGAGGGGTCTCAGAGGTCTAAACCATCTCCCTCATTTTATTTTTGAGGAAAATAAGGCCAAGAGAGGAGGTAGAACCAGACCCCAGTTCCCCAGTATTCTGGACACGGGCCCATCCCTGTGTGTATGTGTGTGTGTGTGTGTGTGTGTGTGCACGCACGTGCGTGCGTGAAATCTCCAGGGGACAGAGATGTGGGACATGGAATGGCAGGACTCTTGGCAGAGTATGTGTATGCCTGCCCTGAAGCACGGAGAGTGTCATGTTTCACTTGGGAGCAAGACCTAAGCCTGAGTGAGATCCCTCCCCAAGCAGACAATCCCTGCAGGTCTGAAACTGGCCCTCAGTCCTTTGAGGGTATGACCAAGGGCTCCACAGAGATGCCTGTGATTAAGACAGGCTCCACTCTTCACAATCCCACGAGCCTGTCTGATGGTATTTAGGAATCAACCAAGAGTGAGTGTAGGAGGGCCTGGGGAGAAGCCAAGGCATTGCGCTGAGTGTGGATGGACGCTTGAGCTGGAAATCAAGACAGGAACCCACAGGCAGATCTTCCTTGTGACTCTTAGAGTAAATTCAGCTTATGAGAGAGCAAACTGGATTCAGACAGTGAACACAAATATGGAAAGAAGGTACCTTATCAGGCTCTCTAACTGGTCTAGAAAGAGTCTGGCACATGGTCTCGTACATCAGGACATTTGCTTTTATTACTCTTTTACATTTATTACCTATAATTAATATTTGCTGCCCTTCAGATGACTGCTCAAAGATATGGGATGGGTGACAAGTTTCAGCAGATTCAGAGAAAAACAAAGGACAGCGGGTTGTGAACGGCAAGTCCTGCATTGCTCTGTTTACTCAGAATTATGCTGTTTAGACAGAACACAGAACAACAAGCATTGGTTTGGTAATACCCATGCCAGGAGGAATCCACTCGTGAACTGCTAACCTGGGGATGTGCACTTAACCTTCTGATTTCCATCTTCTTCCCATCCCTAAAATGAAACTGCCTCAACCTTATCACATACTCCATAAGACTGCGTTGATCAACCGAGATAACCTCAGATTGTTTGAAAATTTTTTAAAATCCTATTTACATGTGACCTATTGTTATTGTGACTTGAAGAGGCTGTGGAAAGGGGATCAGGCGCACGATAGTCTGGGAATCATTAGGATAAGGCTGGGCTCAGGTTTGATGAGAAGAAAGATGTCATTTGGTGGAAAAAAGATCAGCAGACCAGCTGCATTTCTGACTCTCTGAAGATGAGCTGGATTTGCACTTTGGTTTCTGGTCTACCCCTAACTGTGGGCAGTCCCTGGAAAGGAGGTGAATATTATGAAATTCTGAGAGTCTTTAAAGAAAAAAAAAACAAAAACAGAAAAAAGGAAAGTAGGCAAGCTTTCGGGAAAAATCTTTTATCAGACCTTCACTCTTGATGCTGGATTCATTCAGCAAATGTTTGTTGAGCACCTGCTATGAGTCACACGTTCTTCTAAACCCTCAGCATACTTCAAGATCCTGTCTGCTTTCTGGAAGCTTATGTTCTAGGTGCCTGATCCGCCATCCATCTCTGGTTTGTATTTTCTTTCTTCCTCTGAATGTGGTATGCAGCACCTATTCCAGGGGTCAGAGCAGATTTCAGATTTTTTCTCACCAGAACGGCAGAAAAAAAGTCTACAGGTTCCATGTTGCATAAGGCAGATAATATTTCTAATTCCAGGTGGAATATCCCCTGTGGATAGAACAAATTAACAAATTAGTTCACACAGCAAAAGAATAAAGGATAAACATAGGCCACCTCCACAATGTTTATCATACTCTTAAAAAATTGTCTAGACAGGTTCCAGTTCAACTGGAACAATAAAACAGGGATGATAACTTTTTTTGTTGTTGTTCAGTTGCTAAGTCATGTCTGACTCTTCGCAACCTCATGGACTGTAGCATGCCCAGCTCCTCTGTCCTTTACTGTCTCCCAGAGTTTGCTCAGATTCATGTTCATTGGGTCAGTGGTTAATCTATGAACGTGAATGAACATGAATCTAACCATCTCATCTTCTGCTGCCCCCTTCTCTTTTTGCCTTCAATCTTTCCCAGCATCAGGGACAATAATCCATACCTCTAAAAGTTGTTGGGAAGGTATATATAATACATGTATTTGTATATGTTATTGTATTGTGTCAAGCTTCTCAAGCCTCCTGGTGGTGGGTGTGAGCTAATACAGTAAGGAAAAACAGAGGGAGTTTTGGAGAACAGAGTGGAATGATTGGAGGGATGAGTCTTCGTCTTTAGGAAAATAGGGAAGTGTTCTGATCCTCAGTCTGTGGCCTAATTTTCAGTTTTACAGCTTAAAACGAAATAAAGGAAAGAAAACTGACTTCTCCTCACCATGACTTGTGGATCTATAGGTCAAGCAGAACTACCCAATGTTCCCATAAGGAAAGCATTTTCTATTTGTCACAAGATAAAAAAAAAACTACATGTGGTAATGGATGTTGACTGGACTTAGGGTGATTATTTTGCAATCTATACAAATATGGAATCATTATGTTGTACACCTGAAACTAATATTGCATGTTGAATATATCTCAATTTTTAAAAAATAGCATTTTCTATTTGGGAATGAGATGGTCGAAAGAAAGGTGTTATATCAGATCTGCAAAAGTCAATCTGTGATGACTCAAAAAAAACCCCCAAAACCCAAAAAACCAAGCTTTGCTAGTGGCTCAGCAGTAAAGAAGCCACCTGCCAATGCAGAAGACACGGGTTCGATCCCTGATTCAGGAAGATCCCATATTCCAGGAAGCAGCGAGGCCCACGTGCCACAACTATTGAGCCTGTGTTCTAGAGCCTGGGAACCACAACTACTGAGCCCAAATGCCGCATCTACTGAAGCCCGAGCTCCCTGGAGCCCATGCTCCCCAACAAGAGAAACCATTGCAATGAAAAGCCTGCACACTGCAATGAGGAATAGCCCCCGCTCGCTGCAACTAAAGAAAAGCCCGTGTGCAGCGATGAAGACTCAGTGCACCCCAGAATAAATAAATAAATAAAATTATTCAAAAACCAAAACAACAGTGTTGGTCTTATATGATTTAAAAAAACAACCTTGCATAATATCCCATCTCTAAACAGGGTACACTCTCTGAGCCTATGTCATCTCAGCTCTACCATGGTTTGGAGAGGAGCCCAATGAAGCGATGGGCGACATACCTAACGAAAGTCAAAGAACCACAGCCCAGAAATCTGGAGATCAGGGCTGGCCTCACTTCTCCCAGTAGCTAATGATTTCTCCTTGGATAACTCATTTAACTGCTTGTGCCTTGGATTTCCTCTTTAAAATAGGCTCTCTGTGGAAGCTGGAGGAACGCTATCATCAGTAGGAACTGCTGCCGTGACCGTGATTGTAAATTGCTCTGCAGGACAGCAGCCTTTCTCGGGAGTGTGGTTTCCTCTCCCGGTAAAGTGTGAGGCTTCCATAGAAGATTCATTCCCTTCCAGCTTTGACATTTGGGCTACAGTAGTTTCTTTCTGCAAACTTTTCTCAGACTGTGATGAATCTTTTTTATTTGTATTGGAGCAAAGATGCCTCTATGACTTGTTTTATGACCCTGAAAACTCATATTTAGCCTCTAAAAACCTTTTTGTAGGGAAGATCAAAATGGTCCAGAGCTGAGCCCCAGAGGGGTCTACCTGCACCCACCACCAACACACAGACACCTCCCGCCCACCCCCGCCAGGGACACACACATCAGGGGAATTCCTGCACAGCCTTCCCCAGCCTCTCTCAGCTCATCCCTGCTGGTTGGGAGCAGCTTTCTACCCTGGCCAGGAGACATTTACCTGAGTTCATTTGGACCAAACAGAAGAGAACAGTGAACAGAAAGAGGACCTTCATGTTTTAAAGTTCCCTCAGGTCTCCCCGTCCTGCTGTGCAGAAAAGCAAATCTGATGAAAGAGCCAAGTGGAATGGAGAGGACAGGTCACAAAAATGGGACATTTATAGGTTTGGGGACACTAATGAGGAATGAGCACATTTATCTGGTCTACTGACTAAGGCTGTGGGCAGAAGTTACTGGATACGCTTTTCTGCCTAAAAATAGACAGGCTTCATCGTATTCAGGACCTGACCAATAACTTGGCACACAGAGGCTGCAGTGGCAGAAGAACCACTGGAGTGATGGTTACTTAGCACCTGGTGCTGGGCCAGATGATGGCGACAGAGACATGCAAAGACGTGGTCCCTGCCTTCTAATAGCTTCTGACTGGCCAGCATCTACCGCAGTTGGACACATGGACACACCCCCAGGTGCATAATAGCTACAAGACCCTTATAGCGAGGTCTCCTGCCCCTGTTTAACCAATTTGCAGCAAACATATTTGACCACGAGTCTTACCGAAAAAATGGATTCTGACAAAGAGATGTCAGGTGGCAGTCCCATACTTCTGGAGGTGAGTAAGGGCACAGGTGAGTGGGGTGGGCACCCAGAAGAAGAGGGGGCAGACATTCAATTCAGAGATTCCAGTTCTAGAAAGCTTAAGCAAAGGAAGTGGGTCCTAACAAACGATAACCTTATTCACTGGCTTGTCTGTACTTTGTAAAAGCACCTACTAAAATAGGGCCTAAGGGGAAGTTACTTGGGAATTTTACCTCTCTGTACCAACAGAAAGGTCCACAAAGCACTATGTAATTATAAAATAGATATTAAGATAGTATCTATGTGTGATTCAAACAGTAAATAATAAATATTAAAATTTGCAACTCTTTTTTTTGCATGGCTCATTGTTCTGAACCTATGTCTGAAATCACCTGTCGTAAAAACTGCCAACCTAGAGGAGTAGGATGGGGTGCGAGGTAGGAGGGAGGTTCAAGAGGGAGGGATATGCATACCTATGGCTGACTCATGTTGATGTATTGCAGAAGCCAACACAATACTGTAAAGCAATTATCTGCTAATTAAAAATAACTGAAGTTTTAAATGTATAAACAGATTGATATAACCCTGAGAAAACAGGCTTCCATATCAAAACAATATATCCTAAAAGTTCAAGGATTCCAATGAATAATTACAATTCTAAATGCATCTCTCCATAAGAGAGAAGGAATACTGTTCAATGAAAACACTGAAGTGTATATACCCAAATGTATGGGTCATTTTTTTAAAAAGTCACCTTCATAAATGACACAATAAAAAGCATGCTTTATAATTTGTATTCATCCTCACTATTTATACCGACCTGATGTAGAGAACATTTACGGTAAAGGTGTATGGTATATTTTTTTCTAGCAGTAAAGCCCGAATAGTTGTGAAATTATAGTTTGGAAACTGTTTTCTGTACAGTTAGAAATTTCATGAACTATGTTGGAAAATCAGCTCATTTGGGTGAGAAATAAATTAATAGTATCAGGTTTTATCACCCACATTTTCCCCTACACTTTAACCTATTCTCAAGTCAGTCACAGACTTGGAATGCAATCGCTAAGGAATAATTGCATAAACAGTCTGGAGAATCAGGTGTGCCATTCTTAAGGAAGCTAAAGTAGAAAATCAAGTTCATTGAATGGTCTTATTAATCTGGCCATAGGTTCATTGGTTTCTATAATTACAGGGTTGAAAGAAACTAAAGTTCATTTTGTTCCAATACAGAAGATAGTTATTCTGGTGTGTATTACACTTATAAATAGAAGAAAACAGTATAAGGAGAGATGAAAATTACACGGATTTGAAACATTTGATAATAGCTAAACATTTTAATGCCATTACGAGATGGTTGGATGGTATAACCAACTCAATGGACGTGAGTTTGAGCAAGCTCTGGGAGATGGTGAAGGACAGGGAAGCCTGGCGTGCTGCAGTCTATGGGGTCACAAAGGGTCAGACATGACTAAGAGACTGAAAAACCACATCAAACATTTTTATATATTAAGAAAACTTGATACAAGTAAACAATAATTAGCCAAACAGCCCAATTAAAAAATTGGGCACAGGACTTACATAGACATTTCTCTAGAGAAGAAATACAAATGGCCAACAAGCATATGAAAAGATACTCAACATCATTAATCATTTGGGAAATGCAATCAAAGCCTCAGAGAGATACCACTTCATTTGCCCTAGGATAATTATTAAAAAAAAAAGTAACAAGAATAATACATTGGAAAGTAGACAGTATTAGTAACAGTGTGGAGAAATCAGAACCTTCATACACTGCTGGTGGGAAAGTAAAATGGTGCGGCTATTGTAAAAAAAGTTTGATGGTTCCTCAATAAATTTAGGAAATACTTATTTTTATTTTATGTATTTGAATAATATTTTATTTATTAAAACAAAACAAATGAATGTTCTTAGTATCACAGTTCACAATCACCAAAAAGTGGAAGTACACAAATGTCCATCGATGGATGAATGGAAAAATGAATTGCGATGTAGCCATATAACGGACCATGGATGAATCTAAAGATTGTCATACTGAATGAAGTAAGTCAGACAGCGAAAGACAAATATCATATGATATTGCTATACATGGAATCTTAAAAAAATGGTACAAGTAACCTTATTTACAAACAGCAATAGAATTATAGATATAGAAAACAACCTATCAGTTATTAAGGGGGAAAGGGGAGGAAGGGATAAATTGGGAGACTGATTGACATATACACACTGCTATATATAAAACAGAAAACTAATATACTATTAATTAATGACTACACAGTCATTAACAAGCGTCTTTTAATTTTATGGCTGCAGTCACCATCTGCAGTGATTTTGGAGCCCAGAAAAAAAAAAGTCTATTACTGCTTCCATTGTTTTCCCATCTATTTGCCATGAAGAGATAGGGTCAGAAAACTAAGATCATGGCATCCAGTCCCATCACTTCATGGCAAATAGATGGGGAAACAGTGGCTGACTTTATTTTTCTG
Source organism: Giraffa tippelskirchi (assembly GCF_054371585.1). Classification (NCBI taxonomy): domain Eukaryota; kingdom Metazoa; phylum Chordata; class Mammalia; order Artiodactyla; family Giraffidae; genus Giraffa; species Giraffa tippelskirchi. The sequence continues at coordinate 36,306,456 of NC_137282.1, forward strand.
GGCTCCAAAATCACTGCAGATGGTGACTGCAGCCATGAAATTAAAAGACGCTTGCTCATTGAAAGAAAAGTTATGACCAACCTAGACAGCATATTAAAAAGCAGAGACATTACTTCGCCAACAAAGGTCCATCTAGTGAAGGCTATGGTTTTTCCAGTAGTCATGTATGGATGTGAGAGTTGGACTATAAAGAAAGCTGAGCGCCTAAGAATTGAAGTTTTGAACTGTGGTGTTGGAGAAGACTCTTGAGAGTCCCTTGGACTGCAAGGAGATCCAACCAGTCCATCCTAAAGGAGGTCAGTCCTGGGTGTTCACTGGAAGGACTGATGTTGAAGCTGAGACTCCAATACTTTGGGCACCTGATGCGAAGAGCTGACCCATTTGAAAAGACCCTGAGGCTGGGAAAGATTGAAGGCAGGAGAAGAAGGGGACAACAGAGGATGAGATGGTTGGACGGCATCACCAACTCAATGGACATGAGTTTGGGTGAACTCTGGGAGTTGGTGATAAACAGGGAGGCCTGGCGTGCTGTGGTTCATGGGGTTGCAAAGAGTTGGACACAACTGAGCGACTGAACTGAACTGAACTGATGGGGCCAGATGCCATGATCTTAGTTTTCTGAATGTTGAGTTTTAAGCCAACTTTTTCACTCTCCTCTTTCACTTCCATCAAGAGGCTCTTTAGTTCTTCTTCGCTTTCTGCCATAAGGGTGGTGTCATCTGCATATCTGAGATTATTGATATTTCTCCCAGCAATTTTGATTCCAGCTTGTGGTTCATCCAGTCCAGCATTTCTCATGATGTACTCTGCATATAAGTTAAATAAGGAGGGTGACAATATACAGCCTTGATGTACTCCTTTCCCAATTTGGAACCAGATGGACTTAACAGAAGCAGAAAATATTAAGAAGAGGTGGCAAGAATACACGGAAGAACTATACAAAAAAGATCTTCATGACCCAGATAATCCCAATGGTGTGATCACTCACCTAGAGCCAGACATCCTGGAATGTGAAGTCAAGTGGGCCTTAGAAAGCATCACTACGAACAAAGCTAGTGGAGGTGAGCTATTTCAAATCCTCAAAGATGATGCTGTGAAAGTGCTGCACTCAATATGCCAGCAAATTTGGAAAACTCAACAGTGGCCACAGGACTGGAAAAGGTCAGTTTTCATTCCAAATGGAATGCGCTCTGATTTTATTTGTGAAATATAAAGTAAAACTCTTTCAATTCCACCTTTATGTCTATAGGTGGCAATTTGTGATGCTTTTGGACCTGAAGACAAAGGACTTCTAGAGAAAATTATGTAAAATTCCATAAAGAGAAAAGAATTCTTTATGGATTCATGTTCAGTCACATTATTTGTGGAATTCATTCTTTATGGAATGTTCAGTCACAACATTTTCAAACAAAATGAAAAATATCTCACTAACCTTACAAAATTGAGGATGTAGCATCACCAATGCAATAGTCTCTAAAATCTTAATAAATTTCAGGCCAGAGTCTCCATCTCTCTATCTATGGGATGAAGCCTTGTGATTTTGTGTAATTTTTGATCCTATCTCTAAAATTCATTCATATAATAAATTGTTGTTGTTGTTTATTCATTAACTTGTGTCTGACTCTTTGCGACCCCATTGGACTATAGCCTTCAGGCTCCTCTGTCCATGAGATTTCCCAGGCAAGAATACCTGAGTGAGTTACCACTTCCTTCTCCAGGGGAATAGAATAAAAAATAATAATAATTTAAAAATTGACCTATGATTTAGCTGCCAGAAAAATTCCTATTTGACAGACTATCCTAATGAAAATGCACTTTAGACTCCAAAATGGTGCATATTTCCATGATATTTCTACATTTCTTTTTGGCCTTGTGAGAAACATGGAATAGCCAAATTTAGAAGTTAAATGATGAAGTTATTTTATAGATTAACCATAATACCTTTCTTTTGTGCATTTTTATAATTAAAAATTGACTTTCATAAGGTTTATCTCTTTAGCAATTTCATAATCTAGACAAGAGTAGTTATCACTATTCCAGTTTTAATAGTTAAACAGAAGCATGGGCAGTATGCTGCTGCTGCTAACTCGCTTCAGTCGTGTCCGACTCTGTGCGACCCCATAGACGGCAGCCCACCAGGCTCCGCCGTCCCTGTGATTCTCCAGGCAAGAACGCTAGAGTGGGTTGCCATTTCCTTCTCCAATGCATGAAAGTGAAAAGTGCAAGTGAAGTCGCTCAGTCGTGTCCGACTCTGTGCGACCCCATGGATGGCAGCCTACCAGGCTCCCCTGTCCATGGGATTCTCCAGGCAAGAGTCCCAGAGAGTAGGGTGCCATCGCCTTCTCCGGAATAAGCACTAGAGATCAATACTGTGCCTGCGGTCAGCGATGATACATTGTACTCTTAACATAAATATGGTAGATATTAGGCTAAGTGTTTTTATCACAATAAAATTACTTTTTAAAAAGGAAATACTGCTAAAATACAATTTTAAAATAGTTTATAAAGTAGAAAATCACTGAAGTAAGCCAGTTGATAGGACTTACCAATTTTCAGGTAAAACCAATTAAATGAGAATTGCAGTTAAATATATCTTAATGCAATGTTGAAAGCATAAACAAAAAGAAATAAAAACCCACAAAAACTAGGAGTCCTATTAGAGAACAAAAGCAGACCTGCCTTATGTATCTCTCATGCTATACTAAACTCTAGATGAGGAACTGGCACCTCTGAGATTTTAAGAGGAAAATTGCGTTGCAAGGCTTTGGTTCCATAACTGATTCTCTCTTATGGTTTTAAAAAAAAAGAAAGAAAATCATTCTAAAATATTCAAGGAATCAGAAAATATTACATCCAAATGCTATTTTTAAAAATGTTATAAAATTTACCTTTGTTTCTATACTACAGTGCCTGTTTTTTGTTTTTTTTTTTTGTTTTTAAGAAAAGGAGTGCCAGATGTTATTTTCTACTTTTAGATTTGCCATTTTCAAACTCATTTTCTGGTGTCTTCGTAACAAAGGACAGAAAGCAAGACCTTCAATGTTAAAACTCTGCAGCTTTGCCATTCTGTTGGTTCAGGAAATAACAGCTACCAGTGAAAAGCATTAGTGGTTGGCTACATTCATCTTTTCCATCTCCAAGTCATGCTTAGGTTCATACTTAGTTTTCTCTGTCCAAACTGGCTTTTCACTTTTACTGAAGCCATTTCTTACTCATCATATGTCTATTTCACCACATAGAGTGTTTCATAATCTCCCTGTTATTCCCCTAAGAAATAAGCAGAATTTTCAGCCTTCAGTATCCCAATGGAATTATCTCACTCTCCCATAAAAGCCATAGTGAGAGTATTGATTATCTATAATAAGACCAATTTCTCTGTTCCTCAGAGGCTTCCATCAAGTCCTTGGTTCCCAGCTACGTGAATTACATCAACACAGCCCTTGGATGTAGACTAAATGAAATAATACACTGGGTCCCCACCACCTGACTTTGGCTGAGGGCAGTTGTTCTTACTTGTGGCTAAGGATTCTTACCACAATATCCATTTGCAGTGATCTTCCCACTGACTTCCTCTCATCCTAGAGTCCATCTGGTGTGTCTTTCTTTTGTATTTATTCCTGCTGTTGTGTGCTGTTGTGCTCAGTCGTGTCCAACTCTTTGTCACCCCACGGACTGTAGCCCACCAGGCTCCTCTGTCCATGGGATTTCCCAGGCAAGAATACTGGAATGGGTTGCCATTTCCTCCTTCCAGGCAATCTTCCTGACTCAAGGATCGAACCTGCATCTCCCACATTGGCAGGCAGATTCTTTACCACTAAGCCATCTGGGAACTTGAGTTAAAGAGTGACTGGTCAGCATAACCAGCCTCCTTTCTTCCAAGCCCTGGAAATTCCTTTGGGCTTTCTTTTCATTATCCTAACTCAATTCTTCAGTTACTTCCTATAATCCCCCATTTTACACAAACCCCCTGTACAGCTAATCTGATCCTTGGTTAAGCCAGGGAGAAAGTTGGGATGATTATTTACTGTTTTCGTAACATCTTGCACCAAAGTCTTGTCTCATTTGTCTTGCAGGTCTTTTTTCTCTTCCAAGCTCAACATGATTCATCTCAGGAGAGCACATCAAGGCCATGCAGTCACATTTCCTTTGTCTCCCGAGGTTCTCAAATAACTGATGGAAACAGGTCTCCAGGACACACGTCTGTTTCATGGTGTTCACCAACTGTGATCATGCTACTTGTTTCCCAGGATGAATTACTCATTCACACAATCACAAGTTGCTGGGCTCAGGACATTTTTGCCCACTGTGCTCATCAAGAGTTACCTAGGGCATCAACACAATCATCATTGGAGTTGAGACTAGAATCCAAGTACCTGGCATTCCCACAAGTGCTGCTTGTACTCACACACTCAGATCCAGCGGGGACTCACAGAGCCACAAGCCTTCTAGCCCGGAAAGCCCCTGTCAAGGGCTTGTTGAGAAGCCTGTCCCAGGCAGTGCTGCCAGGAAACATCCTGAGAAAGGAATGTGTGTCGTCTTAGGTATAGCAAAGTTGTGTAAGGCAGAAGAGCCCACACCCACACCTTGAGATTTCTGGCTCAAAGTAAGCTGGGTCAGGGTCCTGGCATGTCACCTGATTGCCATGTCATCTAGGTTGGCTCAGCAAACTCTGCTCTTAATTTGTCCTACAATGAGGCAGACATGATAACTACCCACCATCACAGGAGCCTTGGATGGACAGGTAGGATGTAGCACCTAGCTTTCCTAGAGGAGCTCTCAGAACTCAGAGAAAGGAGGAAGCTTCTGGAAGAGAAACAACAACACATCCTCTGAGGCCTTCTTGTTCTGAAAGCTTCACCACAGTGCCCACTGAGGCATGGGTGCTCAGGCGTGTCTGACTCTCGGCAACTCCATGGGCTGTAGCCCTCCAGGCTCCTCCGTCCATGGGATTCTCCAAGCAAAGATACTGGAGTGGCTTGCCATTTCCTTCTCCAGGGGATCCTCCTGACCCAGGGATCGAACCCAGGTCTCCTACATTGTTGGTGAAGTCTTTACCTTCTGAGCCGCCAGGGAAGCCCATACCCTCTGGTGCACACAGACCTAACAGAGGCATTTCATCAGTCCCCTGCAGGACGCACCCCCTGCCCCTGGCTGCCAGGGTCAGTCCCATCCCTGCTGTCCTCATCAGTAACACTGATGTGACTCATCTGACCCCAGGAAACCTCTCTGGTCCATCAAGAAAAATGCTGTGTTAATGAACTCAATTTCTCTTTATTAATGTTAATGTCAGTGTGTTAGTTGCTCAGTCGTGTCTGACTCTCTTCATTAGGACAGACTAATTTTAATTTGTTTTTATTGCTAAGAGATTCCCTGGGTCCAGTAAGATCACCTCCTATGACCCAAGAGATAAGGGCAAACCAGCTCAGAGCAGGCCGAACCTGCAGGGCCATGGTGACCGTAGCATGTGTGGACAGGAAGGAGAGATTAGGTGTGGCCATTATTAGTCATAGGAAGCCAAATGGGGATGTGGTTGACAGAGCCTAGCCACCCTGGCCCCGCCCCGGCAGACCCTGGGCTTCCTGATGACAGAGAGGCTCTGGGAGGGGGTGGATGAATCAGTGGGATCAGAGCGATCAAAGCCTTCTGGGGGAAGGCTTCTCCGGGTGCAGTGGGCAGAGAGAACACAGTGTGTGGACAGTGGGCGAGGGGAGCAGACAACAGACAGTCAGGTGTGTTACAACTGGCTCTGCAATGACCCAGAGCAACCTGCTGCCTACAGGGTCTCTTCCCACCAGGAGTACAGCAGGTGTCTATAAAGCCTGGCCAGGCCCGGGGCCCTGCACTCAGTTGCTTCCCTGAAAAGACAGACAAGTTGACTAACAGCTGCTGGCTCAGAACTGACCCTGAGGAGCCAGAGGGCTCACTCCTTTGTCTCCAGGCAGAAATGCAAAATCCTCTCTGGATAACATGCTTTACTGTTTCATAATCTCAATGCCCAGGAAATCTTTCCTTATGTTAAATTTATGACTTTCTTGAGGCCATTTAAGTCCACTATAGAATGTCTCTGCCTAGGGTCGAAGTAGTCTTTGTTTACACATACATACTTATTTATCCTTAGGCACATCAATTTTGTCGTTTCAAACGTAAAATTGAAGAGTACTTCAATAACTTGACAGAGTCATTTTTTAAGATAAAATCACTTAAAATCACCAATAATCTTTTTTTTTTTTAATAAATTTATTTATTTTAGTTGGGGGCTAATTACTTTACAATATTGTAATAGTTTTTGCCATACATTGACATGAATCAGCCATGAGTTTACATGTGTTCCCCTTCCTGGACCCCCCACCCACCTCCCTCCCCATCCCATCCCTCTGGGTCATCCCATTGCCCCGGCCCTGAGCCTTTGTCTCATGCATCGAACATGGAATGGTGTTCTGTTTCACATATGATAATATACATGTTTCAATGCTATTCTCCCAGAATGTCCCACCCTCACCTTCTCCCTCAGAGTCCATAAAATTGTTCTATGCATCTGTGTCTCTTATTCTGTCTCGCATATAGGGTTATCGTTACCATCTTTCAAATTCCATATATATGCATTGGTATACTGTATTGTTGTTTTTCTTTCTGGCTTACTTCACTCTGTATAATGGGCTCCAGTTTCATCCATCTCAGTAGAACCGATTCAAATGTATTTTTTTAATGGCTGAGTAATATTCCATTGTGTATATGTACCACAGCTTCCTTATCCATTCGTCTGCTGATGGACATCTAGGTTGCTTCCATGTCCTGGCTATTGTAAACAGTGCTGCGATGAACATTGGGGTACACGCGTCTCTTTCAATTCTGGTTTCTTCGGTGTGTATGCCCAGCAGTGGGATTGCTGGATCATATGGCAGTTCTATTCCCAGTTTTTTAAGGAATCTCCACACTGTTCTCCATAGTGGCTGTACTAGTTTGCATTCCCACCAACAGTGTAAGAGGGTTCCCTTTTCTCCACACCCTCTCCAGCATTTATTGCTTGTAGACTTTTGGATAGCAGCCATTCTGACTGGTAAAATCACCAATAATCTTAACACTGGAAATGAAAATAGTTTTGTTTGCTTTTGGATATATTTTTCACAATTAATTTTACATCAAATACACAAAAACTGTATCCTGTTGGCATTATTATGGACAAATAATGCCATTTGTTCAGTTATTTCATCCTTTTCTATGGCTAACTTTGACTCTTATTTCTTGTCTCCTCTCTCTTGGAATCCATTAAGTCCCTCCAGGTCCCAGTTGGATATGGTGGACGCTGCAGGCTTCAAATCCAATGTTCCCTAGACCCATCTAGTCAGCCCCTTGCTCCTCCTACTCCACTCGGTCCTGATGTTGCCTGATCCTCAGGACTTTTTCCCTTCCTTCCTTCTCCTCTGTCACCAAAGGTGTAACCCCTGCAGAAACCCCTTAATTGTTCCCTCTTCAGAGCACTGTCTCCACTACAGTCATTGACCTTGGCCTCCACTGTCAGGAGCATCTCTTCCTTTCCGGCCTCTGGTCTCCCACATTTCCTGTCCAGGCCCAATTCTTTTGTTGGAATGAACATTCCAATGCTCAAGTGTGATCATGTTCACACCCCTGGAGCGCCTGGGAACCTTCTCTTGTTTAGCTGTCCCAAGTCTTTAGTATAATGTTTGCTCTTCCTTTGACAATGTCACACACTTTTCCTGCACCCTCCTCATGTGATACTTGTCATCAGTCCCCCTCTTCTACAGTTATGCTGAGCTTTTCCACATTTTCTTAGCAAATCATTCTTTCAAGATTCCATGACTTCCTACCAACTGCACCCTTTGCCTGAGAATCTCTGCTTCTCTTTCGCTTAACAAACTCCTAATCATACTCCAAAATCCTGCTCAAATTTTCTCAGGAATCCTTTCTTAATTCTGTTTGTATTTATCTTCCCCACATGCTGGATACACGCACATTTTAGAATATGTAGCATCTTATTGTTTTTTATTTATTGAGATATCTTTCTCCCTACAAATTCCCATTTCCAATTCATTACATTTCCCAGTGCCTAGGAACCAAAGGAGGTACTCAAAAATATGTTTAAAATAAAAGAACAAATGATTTGAATGTTTTCCTGGGAGAGTTTATTACATCCACATCTACCAGTAAAAACTGTGTTGATTTGGAAAATATTGTGTATCTCAAGCTAGCTATTTTCTCTAAGATCACGTCAAAAGATCAAGTGTGGCAGTTTTCATCTTTTCCTTTGCTGCAGCGAAAGTTTAGACTGGCGCCACCGACAAAGCCACAGTTCCTCTCTGCTCAGCCTTTCAGCTCTTGTCCAAAACACCTGCATTAGGATGGATGGCCCAGGAGGCAGCGGACGGTTTTGGCTTCCATGTCAACACCTCAGTTCAAAGGTAAGCAGCAGGCATCTTTTTTTTTAGAGCAATAGCCTAATTGGAATTCCATGTAATTACAAAATTTTTGACATTTGCCATCGGCTTTTATGCACCTGACAACTTTGTATCCCGAGTCTGTATCTGTATAAAGAAACAGTCAATGTTAGCATCTTAAGACCATCTCAAGAACCAAACACTAGTTATCTTAACCCAAAGGTGTAGAGTGGAGGACAGCAAGGGATAGGAAATGGATTTCTTTTGTATACGATCTACCATCAAACTCAGATTCTTGATTCTGGCTTAAAAGTCACCTTCACTCTCCCTGAAAAATGAACTTTCAATTCAGAGGCAACTGGCAAGAGAAATGGTGAGGGATGCTTTAGGACACAAATGTTGTACTTTAAATAATCTAGAAGTTGTGCAGGGGGACAGAGAAGGACTCGTTGAGGCCAAGCGTGAAGTGCCATGGCCTCATGAGACGTGTTCCAAGTGCAGGGGCCCCTGAGGAAGGTGGGTGGAGCCACCCTGTGGGGGAGATGACACCCCTAGGCCCAGCAAGCAGGGGTGGCAGAGGGGAGAACTGCACAGAGTTAAAAAGATGTGTTTTCTCCCCACTGCTGTGAGAGAGTGCCTGGATCTGATACCTCAAACATGAGTCAAGTTACCGGAGTAACTGTATTGATATCTCACTCTGTACTTCAAGTACTGAAACTGGTAAACAAATTTTTCTCTTAAATAATATATTGTGGTGCAATGATGAAAGAAAAGGCTGGGAGACTTCCCTGGTGGTACAGTGGTTAAGAATCCGACTTGGCAATGCAGGGACATGGGTTCGATCCCTGGTCTGGGAACTAAGATCCCACCTGCCTCTGAGCAACTAAGCCTCCTGCCTGCTGTGACTGAGACCTGACCCAGCAAAAGAAATAAATAAATTAAAAAAAAAAAGAAAAAGTTGATGAACACAATGAAAGCAGAGGCACAATATCAGAGACTTAGCAGTAAGTGGGGAAGGTTTCTGATGGACACCATGCCCAGGGTGCTCTGTTTATCAGAGGCACTGCCGCTGATGTGAGATTTGACCTTTGAGATTTGAAGAGGTGTTACCCTCTTCCTGTCCTAATTTCTGTCATCAATAAGCCTTACAATTATTTGATTAGATCAATGAATCAATTGATCGGTCAAATTATCTTCTTATCACTTCATTTTCAGAACAATAGTCTTTTTTTTTTTTTTTTAACCTATAAAAACCTGAATGTAGGGAATTCCCTGGTGGTCTAGCGGTTAGGATTTGGTATTTTCATTGCCAAGGCCCTGGGTTTGATCCCAGTTGGGGAATTAAGATCTTACAAGCCGTGCAACACAGCCAGCCCCCACCCCACAAAAAAATAGGAAGAAAGAAACCCTGATACTATCACCGTAATCGAAGTCATAAACATATTTATCATCTCCAAAGATTGTTTGCATCATGGCTTCGATGGCAGATGAGCCCAAAATTGTCTCAATGCTGCTGAGAAATGTCACGTTGAGGGTGCCCTGCGCCAAAGCTGCGCAGTAGTCATTGTTAGGGATCCCTTTCTTTGGGGGATCCAACACTCCCCTATGTCACTCTGTGGCTTTGTCTAGTGTTCCGATCTACTCAAAATAATCCTGTCTTAGGGGGGCTACTGTATCCCTCCAAGTGCTCCAGTCTCAGGACGACATAGGTCGCTTGCTTTCAGGTTATTCTGGAGATGTGTGTACTGCCTGGTTGTCCTCTCCAGGTCCTTCCAGTGGGAGGCAGAAGCGGCACATAGCTGTCACCCAACAGGGGAGCTCATTCTCACTGCATCCACACCCAGCCCAGACCCCTATTCAATCTGCATCTCTAGTCACCAAAATGAATTCTAAAACATTCAGAAAACTAGTGCTCTGAATGGAAACAGACAAGATAATATTGCCGGCTCGGGAGGAAGACAGTTCTGAATCCACACAACTTTTCTGCTGCTTAGGTGGCCGTGATTTAAGAAAGCAACTCTTCAAGGAGCTGAGAGTTGCCTGACCTTCAAAAGGAGGTGATAGAGCCTATCTCCTAAGTGTGTGTGAGTTCTAGCAAAGCACCCAGCACATTGCAGGTGTTTATTATACACAAATCATTATCCTATTCATTAAAACGGGTGGGACATACTTTGGTCCTAGAAGCCTCTGGCCCTGGAATCTTCTAACCAATCAGTAGGAGCAACCAGAGGAAAGATGGTAGAGTATCTGGAGACCATTTGACTGGCCCAGCTGCTAACAACGCTGTCATCCCCACAGTCCACTTGTTCTTCTCAGTTTACTCATCTGCAAAGTGGGGACAACAATAGGGCTTATCTCCTAAGCCTATTGTGAAAATGAAATGAAATTATGGGAAGCAGTTGGAACAGACCCACATAAAGTGAGCAGAATATAAATATTATCATTATTGTTTGTGATAACGTCTTAGTCTTCTGGATTGCTTCCGTAACTTATAAGGCAAAATGATCCAGTGTTATGAATCTCCTGTACAATAAAGACAAGTTTATAACAATAAATAAGTCCACTGAGCATTTTTTTTCATGAAGCAAAACCAGTTCACCTGAGTATTGACTCAAGACATCATTACTGAGAACCTTTAACACGCTAAGTCCTGCTCTGCATGTTGGGCTTTACACAGTGAACGTGGCAGCTGATCTTGAATTCTCTGCTCAGGTTTACATTCTCCACTAGTTTGCACGTGACTTTGGAGACACAGGGAAAGCACACTGGGGACACAGAAGTCATGTGGTCCAGAACCTCCAGCAGGCAGATCACAGTCCGTGGACCACTCTGAGAGCATCACAGTCAGTCTCCAAGCCAGCTGTGTCACACTCTCTTTGCACTCTCTTTGCTTGATGCTCCCACGTTTCACAAGACCTTCGGGGGTCCTGCCCTGGGGGGCTGTCATACCCCTCCCTAACCTTCCCCACAGGCAGAGCAGACTAGGTCATGCACATATTGTCTCAGGACACCTGGAGAGTGTCCTGAGACCCTGACTCTCCAGCACCGCTCAGCCCACCCGCCCTCACGGTCACCTCCCATCCATTCTTCCGCTGAAGGTCCTGCCCATGGATCGATCCATCCCAGGCTCTGTCACTTACCCGGGAAGGGGGGCGTGCGAGGCAAGAGGTAGCGCTTTACTTGGTGGTGAAGTGGGTGAGACCTGTTTGTTCCCCGTCCCGGGGATTCTTCTTGCTTCCTGGGACCCTTGGGGTCCTGGTGGTTAGCATGTGTGACTCCGGAAAGTCCTGTTTCAGGGTAAACACACAGCAGAGAATGTTCACAGACTCGGGAGAGTGAGGGGCTTAAAGTCCAAGAGACGAGCAAAAAGTGGAAGTGAGAGGGGCGGGGGATCATCCATCAATGGACGGACGTGTCCCAGGCCTGCTGTCCAGCTTAGGTGACAACACGGCCCGTGCGCTTCCAAATTTGCTAGCTGGGAAGATCTCATGTTAAGTGTTGTAACCACAGGAAAATAATAGCACAGAGAGGGACACAGAAGCTCTGGGAGGCACAGAGGTGTCCGTCCCCTTGGCCATGGGGACAGGGCCACGGGTGTTTGCACATGTCCAAACTCATCACATTGTGCACAGTAAGTAGGTGCAGCGCCCTGTGTGAGGACCATACCTCAATAAAGCTGCAGAAACAGAAAGGGGAGGATGGATGGGGTGGGCTGGAAGAGGGGCACACGTGACCTGTGTGAGTGAGAGGCAGAGACAGAGATGAGCGATGTCTGAATGGGAAGTGGCCAAGCCTGAGTCCCCATGGAAGTCAAGCTGAGCAGCCGCCAGGCTGTCACCAAGGTAGTCGTGGAGACCCCCTGAATGTCAAGGTCCTTCCTGACACATACTGTCCTTCTCTGTACGGGAAGGAGGTGTTAAAAGGATGAGAAAGCACAGTCAGCCCTGGGAGCCTCTCTCCTGAGAAGCTGCACCCCCAGCACCTTCAGGGTGTCATTGACAGGACTCCCCTGGTGGTCCAGTGGTTAAGACTCTGCCTTCCAATGCAGGGGGTATGGGTTTGATCCCTGGTCTGGGAACTAAGATCCCACAAGCTTTGGGGGGCACCCCCCCAAAAAAACGAGTGTTCTTCACAAAGTCAGGCAGAGACTCCAGCCAGGAGATGGGCTCCCAGAGTTGAGTTGCTCAAGGCCCAGGGGACTCCTACCCTGAAAATGACCATTGCAGAGAGACCCTGGCCCTCAGGCCCAGGTCCTGTTTCTGATTTACCTGGAAAGAGCAGAGCCGCAAGGAGAAGGGTGGATGGAGCGAGGAATTGCTTCATGTCACCAAGGGGGCTGCAGCTGGGAAGTCCAGGGCTGGCCGAGGTGGGTGGGTGGCAGGGAGGGCTTCCTTTATAGCCGGGCTGGAGGGTGCCAGCTGGGAGGGGCTGCAGCCGCAATAGCTTCCTACTCACAAAAGGACATGGGTAGATGCATTATTTTCCCACCGCTAGTGCAACAAACATTGAGCCATTTTTCTCAGGAAGTAAATTATATGCCTGACTGCCTTGGGTAGGTTTGGTGAATAAGATATGTCAGGGGAAGAGAGGAGGAGGAGGAAGAGGAGAGAGGCAGGATAAACGGCATTAACAGAAAATCACCGGTTCGTTAAAATGACATAAATAAAGCTGTCATGGTACTGCTATCTTGTCCTCAGAATGTATCTTCAAAAATGATGCAAGTTTTACAGTATATGGGCAACTTATTTCTGCACGTTTGCCTATAAAACAACTCTGACTGAAGCAGACCAGCATCATTTGAACTCTGATTGGCTCTTAAACTGTGTTAAGGAGTTAGCACTGAATTTTCCAAGTATGGTAAGAGTACCTCTGGTCACATTAAAAAAAAAGTTATTTTCCCTGAGTTATATATTTCAAAGTATTTTCCGACGATGTGATAGAACATCGTCAGTGTTTTTGGAAACAGCCCAGGAAGGGGAGCTTATCGAGGAAGAAACAAGACTGAACCCGTGTTGACACCGGGTGACACTAACAGGAAGGGCCACTTTTCCTTTTGGGGAGAAAGGGCACAATCAACCTACCAGACAGTAGGTGGCATTGAGTACCTCTATTAGGAGAGACCAAATGACTGGTCGTTGTTCTCCTTTTAAGTGGCTGTTGACATTCGTTAGCAGATCACTGTTTCCCTGGGTGTTTGCAAAACAGTGACATTCTCTATCACCCCTCCTTCACTTATTAGCTGGACTACTCACTGAAGTACAGCTTGGGCAGGAAAGCCAGGTCCAGCGTTTTATCACACCTCTCACTTTTCAGGCTAAGGAGGCTGGGTGCGTCCACCTAGCCAGGGGCAGAGTCGCTCTCTGCTGCCATCTGCCGGATGGAACCCTCCACACACATCCACTGGGGTCAACCCTTCTCACAGAGCATCTCTGGTTTGTCTCCCTGGAGGTCTGTGTTCTGAATTGCAGTGTATGCCAGACAAATTGCACTCGGTATTGATTTATTCCATTTTAATTAACAAAAGAGACGTATAACTATTGAGCAGAACTGCTGATCAGAAAAGAAACTCAACGTTACAAGATCAATCGGTATGATTCAGGCAAAACAATAAAATGATGTTCACTTAGGCTTGTGGCGGACTGGACCTGTTTCTGGTTCATCTCTTTAAGGACTGAGACATTGCTGTAACCTGGTGCTGCCCTCCGCCAGGCAGAGGCCCCGTGCTCACTGCGTCTCCTGCCTCGGCTCTGCACTCATGAGCGCCCTCGGCCGGTCCTCACTCAACCAGACGACTGGTTCCGCCGGGGACAGTCCAGCGGGAAGTCCCGGAGAAGGGAGGCTCAGAGGTCTGGCTGGTGGCCATGTCTAAGAGCCAGGCTCCCCTCGGCTTTCTGTCCTTCAGAGGATTCAGGGAGGTGACATTCCACTTTTTCAAGCAGCACGGATAGGTGTTGGGGCATTTTCCAATTTTGAACTCTCGTCTCTTACAGTTCCTCCGGCAGCGAGCAGTCCCATGGCCGCATATCCTGCCTGCGTCAAGGTCACTTCCCACTAAATAACAGAATAAGGCGGCGTGATTAACTGTACCCGAGGACCAAGAGGCAGGGCTCTGGCAGCAGCCACTGGGGTGGTGGCACAAGATGGCGGCCTCCCCGGCGACCCCACCCCTCCACCTTCCTCGCTGATCGACCCCACCATCGGATTTGCTTCCAGCATGGCTTTATTTATTTAAGTTACTTGGTTCACGTCAAACTTCTTTTTTAAAATCCCTGCAAAAGTTTGCGATTAATTTTTTTTATTAAATCCAGCCAAGCCTGTTAGCTTGGCCCACAGAGCTGTGCTGCTCGGAGCCTCGGCCTTCTCTTCCGCCTCCAGCTGCTCCCCAGCGGCCCTCGCTCGCCCACAGCCAGAGCCCCCTGGACTCCTCCGGCTCCTGCACACCAGCCCCCGTCTGTCTCAGGGGCCCCCCACCTGCACCCTTCCCTCTGCCTGGAACACTTTTCTCCTCTTCCCACGAACAACCTCTCTGAACCTTCCGCTCTCCACCTCAGTGTCAATGGCAGGGAACTCTGCCCGGTCCTCTTCGTGTGGCTCAATGCCCCAGAACTATTGTCTTCCTGATGTAAATTTTTTTTTTTTAGTTCTTTCATAACCTGTATCCCAAATTGTAGTTTTTTTGTTTGTTTGTTTGTTTTTTAAGTAATTCGGTCTTCTCAGTTGAATTCCAGGTACCCTGAGTGGGAGGAAGATATTGTGTTCATGCTCACGATTGCACACCCAGGACAGGTACACACATGTGCTTCATAGTGACCTGCTGGGCACATGCCTGGAGAGACTGGACTGGAGTGAGTAGAGGAGTATAGGATTGGGGAGAAGGAGGTGGGATCCTGATCCTGTGACCCTTGACCAGAGCAGAAGCGGGAGAGGCGGTTTCCTCACTCAGTGTGTGCTCTGAGGCTGAACAGCTAGCTCTCAACATGACAAGCTGGTCGCATCTCACAGCGGAGCCAGGGGAGCCCTGGAAGCACAGGTGACGGTGGTGGGAAGGTGGATGGTGGACTGAAAGAGCCTCCCTCCAGAAGTTTGCTTGAACCGGCTCTATAGACAGGTGCTTCCTGCCCTCGGCAGGAACCAGAGGAAAGCATTTCACAGTCGACCGAGTGATACTAGGTCTTTCTTATATAACTGATCATCCTCCTATGTACCCACTTTCCCACTTCATGGGCATTTCAAGGGGCTGCAGGTATGGAAGAGCCAGAGTCACCGAGAGGAGGAGCAGCAGAGATGTGGACGGGTGGTCATGGCAGTCTGGACTCCACTCCCCCACTCTCCCCCAGAATTGCCCGCGTCCTGGGGCCTTTCTCAGGCTCAGGCTGTAGTGGTCACCCTGCCCCAGCCCTCAGTAGCCAAACGCAGGCAATGGTGACCAGCTCGACGTGAACATCCCCTGGTCCTGGAGGGACCCCAGACCCAGGTTTCTGTTGCAACCGGTTCTTCATCTTATGATCACAGGTCAAAGGGAAGATGGTTTTTGATAAATAAATTACCACCATACTTTGACAGGCCTAGAATATGCTGATAGCAGGACTTCAAAGAGATGTCCGTGGGAAACAGCACAGAAAGAAAGAACAAGGAAGGAAGAGTTAAGCTAAACATGAATCCTCCAGGATAAAGAAATAACCCACGTGAATTACTGCAGGAACTCACTCTAGATGGGGACAAGGTTGGGTACCCTTTGGAGCCTTGGAAATCCACCAAGTGGTTTGGAGAGGATCAGGGAGTTTCTCCAAGTCAAACAATCGGTGTCATCCCAGCACAGCTGGACTTGAGGCTCGGAGGAGCTGACTTGCCCTCACTGTGTTGTAGAGCATGTGGCTCGGCCTTTAGGAAGCAGGAGTGAGAGTCCCTGCTGAAGCTAACAGTTTGCCTCTGGGTACACAGATTACCACAGCGGTCAGGAGATTGCCGACATCTCAGTGTAACTTAGAAACTTCTTCAGCAGAGTCCAGAGGCACCTGCTATTTGTGTTATCCATACATTTCTGTTCTGCCTACCGAAATCACAGCATTTCTCTTCATCCTAACCCTCAGACTTGATATGAAAATTTTAGGAGTGTGAATGGGGTCCCTTTCTGTGCAGATCAAAGGTTTTTAGGAGCAGATGGTGGCCATTGATGGGAAGGGGAGAGGCATCTCTTTCCACAAAATCCCAAGTGAATAACTGCAACTGTCCTGCAATGCAGTCAGGACGGTTAGTGAATCCCCCAGTGACATCTAAGGTCCCTGCGTTTCTGAGTCATGAAGCTCACTGCCAGGAAGTGTACACCAGCCCAGCCTTTCACTGCATATTACTCCTGGTCTCAATCAGGGCTGAGAGTAAAGACTGATGGAAGAAGGTTGCGGCCCCTGCAGGATGTTTATTCTTAGTCAAGCTTTTTCTTCACCCCCTGTCCTCTGCAGTTCCCTGGGTTTCTAGCTGAGAGTCTCTTTTTACTTGGAGAACCTTGGGAGAGCAGAAGAAAAGGGGTTAACAGCAGGACAAGGATCCTCATGGTCCCTTGGTCGCTGGAGAGACAGAATTGAGTCTGCAGGCGTCACCACAGAGCAGGAGAGGAGCAGCTCTGTTTACGGCAGAGCGATGCTTTAAGACTGCCCATGCTTATCAAAAACAGCATTTATTGGGACTTCCTTGGTGGTCTAGTCATTAAAACTCTATGCTTTCAATGCAGGAGATGCAGGTTTGATCCCTGGTCCAGGAACTGAGATCTCACATGCAGTGGAACATGGCCAAAAGAATTTTAAAAAGCAGCATTTACTGGTGAGCACTCACGCAGCATGAAGACAGGTGCTAGGAGACAGTGGCCTGGAGACAGTGCTCAGGATGGGAAGGGGGTGAATTACTGTACGGAAAAGACCCTCGATGAGGAGTTGTTTGTGCCTCCACTTGTTTCCCCATCTGAAACAAGAATTGGATCTAGATGATCTCTAAGATATTCTTTGATGCAGATGAAAGGACCTGCAGTTCTGTTTCAGTTCAACTGGCATTAAATTGCTCCAGGTAAATTGCAGCCTGGGGCTTCTTGTTGACATTATAGCAGAGGCAAATGGGGACGCAGTCTGTCATTCCCAGGCCCACTCTGCAACAAATATACAGAGATCGATAAGCACATAATGTGAAAGAGAAGGATGGTGTGAAGGCGGGAGAGAGCTCAGCATATTTCGG
Source organism: Giraffa tippelskirchi (assembly GCF_054371585.1). NCBI lineage: Eukaryota > Metazoa > Chordata > Mammalia > Artiodactyla > Giraffidae > Giraffa > Giraffa tippelskirchi. Next base: position 36,324,071 of record NC_137282.1, read on the forward strand.
GGACAGAAAACCTGTGGGATGAGGACAACGGGCACCTCCAAGGAGCAGGTGAAAGGGATCAGGAGAGAAAGACGCTGACGCAGCATGTGCCTGCGGAGGCTAAAGGCGGGGGGTGGGCAGGTCTGGGCAGGGAGAGTCTGGGACCCTGTTTTGGGCCTCACCTCCGTGGAGGCGAGGTGGGGGCGAGTAGGAAGAGCCTGCGACTGCAGCGCAGCAGACAAAATGGAGCGTCCACGGATGTAATCCGTGGGCTCTGCCTGACCGTCAACAGCTTGCATGCATGCATGCATGCTAAGTCACTTCAGTCGCTTCTGACTCTGTGCGACCCCATGGACAGCAGCTCACCAGGCTCCTCTGTCCACGGGATTCTCTAGGCAAGAATACTGGAGCGGGTTGCCATTTCCTTCTCCAGTCAATAGCTTAGGCCTAGTGATCGTTGATGATGAGCCTCAGGGAAAAGACAGCCTAAATTCAAGGTCTGACTGGGAGAGTCTGATAAGCAGAAGTGGAAAGTCCTGAATGCCCCAGGTCAAGATCCAGCCCCCTCCTGCTGGGTTTTAACTCCAGAAAATCCACCAAGTCATCCCAGTGGAAAAACCAAAAACAAACCCCCACTGACTCTGGCAGGAAGAAAGGAAGAGTAATTGTGTGAAATAGGTCCAGAGACTTCTCTACAAGCGCTCACTCCCCGGGGAGAGCATCACTAGAGCCATGACCCATCCTGGAGAAGGGGCTTGCCCCCCAACCTTGTCCCACCAGCCTTCCTGCCTCACCTCAGTTGGGGGGGGAGGGGGGAGATAGGCTGAGAAATACTTGTGAAGGTGGCCCTGCAGAGACACAGGGCAGGAGAGGACTGGGCTTTAATTGTAAGATTATAAACTGCTTTCCTTCCCCATATCCACGGGGCTCCAGTGTAGGAACAACAGATCACAGATGCAACAGCTGCATATACAAACTATTTAAAAAGGACTTGTTTGAGTGGAGTGAGTCAGACAGGGAAGTAGAAACATCATATGACATCCCTTATATGCAGAATCTAAAAAGACATGATACAAATGAACTTATGTACAAAAGAGAAACAGACTCACAGAGAATGAACTTATGGTTGCCAGGGAAAGTTTGCGATTGACATGCACAGACTGCTGCATTTAAAACGGATAAGAAAAAAGGACCTGCATAGAACAGGGAATGCTGCTCAACGTCATGTGGCAGCTTGGATGGGAGGGGAGATGGGAAAGAATGGATACATGTATGGGCTTCCCAGGTGGCTCAGTGGTAAAGAATCTGCCTATCAATGCAGGAGATGTGGGTTCAATTCCTGGGTTAGGAAGATCCCTTGGAGGAGGACATGGCAACTCATTCCAGTATTCTTGCCTGGAATATTCCATGGACAGAGGAACCTGGAGGGCTACAGTCCACGGGGTCGCAAAGAGGTTTGGCTGAATCCCTTCGCTGTTCACTTGAAACTATCACAGCGTTGTTAATCAGCTATGAGTGCTAAGTTGCTTCAGTCGTGTCTGACTCTTTGCCACCCTATGGACCGTAGCCAGTCAGGCTCCTCTGTCCATGGGATTCTCCAGGCAAGAATATCGGAGTGGGTTGCCATGCCCTCCTCCAGGGGATCTTCCTGACCCAGGGATCCAACCCAGGCCTCCTACATTGCAGGCGGATTCTTTACCACTGAGCCACCAGGGAAGCTCTTTTACTGGAGTGGGTTGCCATGCCCTCCTCCAATCAGCTATATTGCAGTACAAAATAAAAAGTTAAATAAAACATAAATAAAAAGGAGTTGTTTCCAGGGAACCCAAAAATACCAGGGAAGACAAAAACAAGGATGTCAGAGGAAGCTGAAGCTTCTGACACCTACAGCTGCAATAAAGGGTAAACTCAGCCCAACTCCCAGTCAGATTAACATAAAACCTGACGCAAGTTCTCATAGTCTGAGATAACTGTCCTAGGGTACAACTGCTACATCCTTTGGGCACTGGAAGTGTTAAGTTTTTAAAGAGGATACCAAACTCTTTCCAGAATGCCTGCACCATTCCACATTTCTATCAACAACATAAGAGTGATCTAGCTTGTCCACATTCTAGCCAGGATTGTCTAGAAATAGTGGTCACCAATTATTTATTTTTATTTTTGCCACTCTGGTAAGAGTATATTGATGGTTCATTGTGATTTTAATTTACAACTCTCTAAATGTTAATGATATTTAACATCTGTCAGTGAAGTATCTGTCACATGTTTACTTTCTAATTGGGTTGCTTTTTGTTTGTTTTTACTAATGAGTTTTGAGAGTCCTTGATATATTCTTGATATTAGTTACTTGTTTGGATATATGGTTTTCAGACACTTATCCCCAATCCATGGTTCATCTTTTCAAACTCTTAACAGGATATTTTGCAGAGCAAATTTTGTGAGGTTGCACGTATTTTCTTTTTATGGATCTTGGTTTGTTAGCAAGTCTAAGAACTTTTTGTGTAGCCCTACCTGCTGAAGATGTTCCTGTGTTATTTGTTTACAGTCATCTGTGACTCCACAATTGTCTCAAAACAGAAGGATGTCATTAAAAGGGACATTGATTCCAATAGGATTAAGCACATTGGCCTTGAGGAATTAAAAGGGAGGTAAGGCAAGATTTCTGACCCAGCAGGGAACCCAGGTTGGATCTTAAGCCCAGGGAGCATGACAGGGAGTCCTTACCTGTCCTGAGTCCTTGGCTTTCATATTACCTCATTCAGGTAAGGACTGAACGAGGTAACATGAGAGTCTAGAGTCCAAAGGTGATCTGGCGGTTAGCCAGTTCCTAGGAAAATAGTAGAAAGGCAACGTGGAACCAGAATCCTGGTCACTGGAGCTACTAGCAATTATAGAGATATTGACAATCTCTGTGTCCATCAGCATCTGATTCCAGACTTATAGATAAGGAACAAGTCCATAGGAACGGTCTCCAATTACAATTAAAGGCAAGGAGTCAAGATGATAAATTTAGACAGGTGTGTAACACAGGATAGTCCTTGATAAATTGATTGTCTATTCATATATCATTAATATAATTATCCATGTAGATATGTGTTCATTTCTCTAACTACCCATCATCTATCTGTCATCTGTCTATCTCAGGAGGTTGGTAGAGGTTGACGACGGCCTGAGAGAGAACTAGAGGTTTGTTAATTACAATAACTTCTAGTCCCCTTTTAAAAAGAAATATCAGGACAAGCCCCTTATCAAAAAACTACAGAAAATTAAGCCAAGAGTCGGGGACCATCAAGGTTAGCTACTCATATTCCCCTTCTAAGTGAAGCACTTGACAAAGGGATCAAAGACAGTCATTTATTTTTATTAAAGTGTCTTCTTACTGAAGGCCAGATTAAAAGCAAGATGGAGCTGGGTCATCCGTGTTGCTCTGGGATCCTAACTGCCTTCCTTATTTATCCCACACGGTTGGAGTGCCACACAGCATTTCAGAGACTTCTGGCAGAGACCTAGAAGTTCTTCATTTATCTGACAAGAGTCCACGCATTTCCCTTTAAGCCTGTAGCACTTCTCGTCAAAAAATCCACTCCTGGCTACACAAGGAGGGAAAGAGCCACCTGGATTAATTCTTCTCTCACAGATGCCTAGTTACCAGGTACAGTCATTTAATTAACCAGTGAGCGTTTCTTTATGAGTTGTTACAGTGCCTCAGCTCAGTAAGTGAGATGGCAGTGGGGGAGTGTTTCCCATTTGACTTTCCTGTTGTTTTGTCACACAGGATGAAAGGCCAGGAAGGACAGGTCTGTCTTCTAGCATGTCAGATTAGGTTGGGTTGGGAGAGGGGGAAGCTTTGGGAAATAGAAGCTAATGTTCTTTTATCAAAATCTGTTGGGACATCATCAACTTGTTCTTATAAACACCTGTGTTGGTAAGCTTCCCCAACACACTCGCCAAGTGCTATCTGGTGAAGGTGGAACAAGACCTGAGGCTGGGGAGATGTCCCAGGATTGGAGTGAAAAGGAGTAAATGCATAGAAAGCAAAACGTTTACTGTAGAGGATAGAAGTTGGGAGACTGCTTTAAGAGGCTCAGTCTCATTTTCTCCCCACGTTCCATCAAAAGTGTTCAAGACCAGGAAGGTGGACTGTGCTAGGAGTGGTTCTCCCAGACTTTCCTTCTGCTGCTCTGCACTGGAGGCCAGTTCTGGCCTTAGTACTCAGTACAAAGCAATCATTGGAGTAGCCAGTCTCAACTTAAAGACAGGCAGTGCATCTTTTCTTTTTTTTAACATTTTGTTTTGCTTATTTTTTATTTTTTTGGCCATGCCATTCCGTGTGAAATCTTAGTTCCCCAACCAGGGATCAAACCCATGACCTTGCAGTGGAAGCACAAAGTCTTAACCACTGGCCTGCCAGGGAATTCCCCAGGCAGTGCATCTTAGCAGTATCAACATTTTAGAGTTGCACAATTTGGGTGTATGTAATGAAAGTGTCAGATGTACACAAATTGCAATTCATGTCAATTTATAAAGGCACCTAATTCACATACCTGTAAAATTAAAACCAGATGGATTAGTGTCAGCATGTGTGCTAATCATATGAGCATCAGCATGTAAGTTTATAAGTTTAAATACCCCAGTATTTCAAAGCTCAGTGAACGCTGGCTCCCACCCCAGGAAACTACACTCCCTCTGCCGTCCTCACAGTAGAGGCAGGGGCGCTCAGGCCAGGGGCGCTGGACCTCACTCTGACAAGAGTCCTTGTTTTAGGTCCAGTTCACAGTGATGGCCCAGAAAGAGAAAGCCTCCGGAATGAGCACGCACCCTTGTGCCTACAGGGCTTCTTCTGGATCATCACAGACACCATCTAGAGGGTGACATAACCCTGTGCCTGCCTGTGTGTGCATGCATGGCTCATTGATAGGTAAGTTTCATTTAGTTATGTTAGACAACTTTATAGTATATCATCTTGTGTTCACTAAGCATGAGTGATCTAGAAAGGGTGCCTTGGTCAGTTTCCAACATGTCCACCAAAGCCAGTGGAAGGAACAGTTTAGGTGCTAGATCCCCACGTGAACTTGTCCCAGAATCCGCTCAAACAGGGTGACCGCAGAGCAGACCAGAGACATGCACAGCTGCCATGGGACTTCTGAGCATCATGTCAGGGGTATCACTGGTATTTGGCACAAACTCAGACTCACTGTCGGTTCTAGAAAGCCCTTCGTTCAGCTCTCTGGGATGTGGGACGAGCCTAGCCTTGGACTATAATTTTGGGTGGGATCCAAATGGAGCCCTTGGAGGTCCTGGGGTTGATGCCAGGGGTTCTGATTGGGAAAAGACCTTTCCCCTCACTGGGGCGAGACAGACCCAGCTTCACATCCTGGCTTCCCTCCTGCTTCTCTGCGGGACTTTAAGGAGCTGTTCAGCCTGTTTAAAGTTTAACTTCTACAGCTGTGAAATACATGTAACATGTATTCATGTATTGAATTATGTAACATGTATGTAACATGTAACATGTATTTGGCTTGGCCTTCCAAGCCAAAGAGGGTTGCTCTGAATATCACTAAATTAGAGGTAAGACAGAGTCTCCCTTAAAGGCTCTGGCGCTGGAGACAGAAATGCATTTCATTACATGATGGCTTTGTCTCAGCATCCAGCACTACAGCCTGTGATTAAGGAACGGCAGTTTAAGCTTTCCTGTTTTAAGTGATAACACCATGACCAGTGTGATACACAGCGTCTCCAAGCCCCACCCCCTTTTCTCATCCATTTGTTCCTTCCTCTATCTCTCTTCCCTCCCGGTCTTAATCTCTATCACAACTATTTTTTAAGAGATCCATCGACGGCTAACCTTGCTTTTAATTTTTTTTCCAAGTTTGTGAGCATAAGACTGAGGACCAAAAGGTATCTTTTCCGGCATATCGTGATGTCTTCAAACCTGTGACAGCCCATCCTAGACAACAACAAATGCAAAGGATTTGCAGCAGAGGCATTAGAGGAAAGGAGCCTCTGGTCCCCTCTGCAGGGCTCCTGGGCCGAGGGGGTCACAGCATTCTAGAGCTGACTGTGCCCGCTGCTCACTGAGACAGATCCTCTCTCCAGGCCTCCACCTCCGATAACCTTCCCTGCCAAAGTGCTCGTTTTACCTGGGGCCAGAAAGAAGAAGACAGCAAAGAGAAAGAGGGATGTCCTCATGACTTGCAGGTCTCGAGAGATCAGCACAGTGACCAGGAGGAAGGAGCAGCCAGCACCCACATTTATAAATTTCTCCAGCCCGACAACCTCTTGATCGGTGAGGCGTGGCAGAAGCAAAGATGTGCCTGTGCTCCTCTCAAGGTGGCCCATGGACACTTGGGTGGAGAGAAAGACCTGAACTGTCCACTTTAGCCCTCCCCCTTGGGAGAGAGGGAGCGCGATGCCTCTCTTTAGGAAAATGTGGAATTAGGGGGATATGCATCCATCCGCATCGCCCCACTGCTATGATGACTGCTAATGTCAAGATACCTTAGAAGTATTTGTTGAAACAACCATAAACCTCCCCCAGAGAGGGGATATATGTATACATATGACTGATTCACTTTGCTGCACCGCAGAAACTAACACAACATTGTAAAGCAACTATACTCCCATAAGAATTAATGAAATCAACAACAACAAGCCAACCACAAACCCCTCAAAAGCTATGTTATGGGAAGGTGGTTTTCATACGTGATCTGGATAAGCTCACCAGTTCACTTCCTCGTGTTCTGCTGACATCAATAAGTGACTGAACATATAAAGACATTCGAGAAAGCAGACACATTTCTGAGCAGAAGAATTCGAATCGGTACTTGTAGATACTCCCGATCCAGGAGCTAGAGCTTAATTACTTCCGTTTAAAGGAAAGTGAGTTGCTTCCAAAGAACAGACTGTGGAAGGAGAACAATCACGTAAGACTGGGGGAGCCTGGCAGGCACAGCCCATCAAGTGGTCAAGGTCAGTCTCAGGCGGGGTCCGTCACATTGGCATTACGTAACCCTGATGTGATGAACAGGTTGGGAAGGACACACCACCCCATGCTCTCCTTCTCCAAACCCCCAACCCAGTCCCCATCGGGAGAAAACATCAGAGAAACTGGAATCCTGCCGTTTCCCATGTAGCCATGTCCTACTGTGACTTTCTCTGTTTTGACAAGTGAACCACGGTCCTTTCTACCAGCCCAATAGGCATTCCCCCAACACAAGACCTGTGGAGGCCAAGGGCATCACCCCGGTCCTTGATCCTGGGAAACGGAGCATGTAAGTGTGCTTTCTTTATGGATTCACTTCACTGACCAAGAGCACATTGCATTACTTTCAAATATAAGGGAGGCTCTCATCCTCTCAAAGGAATCCCAAATCTCCCTTCTGAAGAGTCTTCCCGCAGAGATGGCACTGAGCAGGAAGATGTTTTATTTTGTCTTGGCCTTTTTCTTGCTGTTGGCTCAATTTCCGTCAGGTAAAGGAGAATAGATGGGATTGTGATGGGGCAGATCATAAAGCTTGATGACCCTTCTATGTAGCACCCCGAAGAGGAGAGACAGTCAGCTCCCCCACTGCACATCTCATGGCAATTCCTGAACCGGCAGTAGCATTTTCTAAAAGCAAACTATGATTCCTTAAAAAAAAAAAGGAAACGTATTGGATATCAGGAGTTCCAGCCTTCAAAAATAGAGTAAAGATTGAACCTCTGCGAGCTGGGAAAACTCTCACACAACACTGTCGTGTGAGAGTTTTCCCAGTGTTATTTCCCTGCCTTGGTTTTCATATTCAAAATGTGCTTTGTTTTGAATTTAGGGTGCCGAGCAGGACTCCAGTACTCCCAGCTACTTTCAACAGGTAAGATAAATCCCTTTTTTACTTTTAGGAACTTTGGCCCTGTCAGGTATCTCGAACTTCCAGGGACAAGGAAGCTGGAAATAGAACTGCCTGATATCCCAGACCAACTGATATCCAGACCAACTTCACCTGTTCTTCCTCTTGTTCCAAGCATCATATCTGGTTTTTTCCATTTCACAGAGAAACCTCTTTGTTACTGGTTTGTCATCTCGGTCATGGAGCTTTGGATTTCATGGCTGTTCTCAGGAGATCATGGTACTAACTAAACCAAGGTCACAGGACCAAGCTTGTACCAGCCAATTAACACTGCTCTGAGAACACACCTACCCAACTCTTAACAGCCTCTGCTCCTAAATCCAGTAAACTGTGTCCCGAATGTATACCAGTGGTCTAAGAAGGGAGTCAGGGTGGTTCAGTGAAAATCCATCATGACTGCAGATGACCTGTTCATAATGAATACCCCAGTGATCTTTTTTGTAAACTCACCCAGTAGAGGAAAAAAGCATATTATAAACAGAACTGAAAGAAATATTCCTGAGTAATTCTAAACAACATGTAAAAGTGTTCAGACAGAATTTCAGAGTGGGAGAGCGACTAAGGTTGCCTCTATCACTGAGTGCTTACTAGGTACCAGGCAAACTCTTAACAACTTTATGTGCATTATGTCATTTGATCTTCAAAACATCCCTTTGAGGCAGATACTATCATAACCACCACTTTTACAGAAGACGAGACTAAGCAGTTTCGTGAGGACACATGGCAATTACCTGGGCTAAACAAAACTGAACCTAAGTCTTGAAACTCTACCCTCAAAGCTCTTTCAAAACCACAAGCTCTCTCTCCCATTTTCATTTTGTAACTTTTGCAGCAGCATCAGGTATGTATTTTTGTGTAGTTCTGTACCATACATGACACTGTCCATCTGTGTTTATACTTTTGACCCATGCAGTTGTTAAACACATGGAGACAGGGACTGCATCTTCCTCTTGCTTAAACATTAAACTCCCCAACTCTCTTCTGAAAAAAGTGGAGGTCTTTGGAGAAGTCCAGGCTGTTTCTTGCAAACACTCTTTATAGTCATAAACACAAACCCTCCCTTCTTCTCTGGCCTGGGGCCTTCCCCCGTTCCTAGAGAGCCTGTAGGAGGCCAAGTCAGCAGCTCTCTCTTGCAGGTGACATGTCTCCCTGTGAGTCGTGCTGGCTTGGTCGGGGCAAATGCAGGAAGATGTGCACTGAGGACGAGAAGATTGTCGGAAACTGCAAAGTGAACTTTTTCTGTTGCCGGCGGAGGGTCCTGTAAGCCACACCAGCTCTCTTCTGAAATGGGACTGGATGTTCCAGGAAGGTGGAGACGAGTTATGTAGCCTAACCTAGTCACACAATGAGTGTGAATTCAGGATCATTCTCATTTCCTTCTCCCTTTGTTTTGTTCCTTTGCTTCTTTTTGAAGATAATCTCTAAAAAGGTTGCCAGGGAAAGAGAAGGCAGGAAAGGGGGAAGTAAAGGGTGTGCAGACCACCACCATGTTCTGTGTATTCATCCTTATGGACTAACTCTAACACAAAATAAATGGACATGGCACCCATATCACTGGTAATGGAGTTATAATTCTGTAACAAATTACTTTTTTCCACATCATTTCTTTTTGTACCAATGTATTGTCACTCACTTACTCTAATACTTATGGTGTATTTTTATTGACTATCTTTGACATAAAACTATGTAAATTTAAGACATACATACTAATTTGATAAATTTCTATATTATGATTCTGTTGTAGTGATGTTGAGCACCTCTATCACAGGATATACTTATCCTTTCTTTGTACTGTTCAGATAATTAAGTTTTAGTCTCTCAGCAAAATTGTCATCTGTATTCATTATACTGTGCATTAGATCTCTATGGCTTATTTACTACCTGTTGCAGGTTGGTGCCCTTAAACAACATTGACTTCAGCCCTCCACCTCCCATCTCCTGATAACTACCATTTTACTCTGTGTTTTACAAGTTTGGCTTTTTTAGAGTCCACATATAATAGGTATCGTTCAGTACTTGTCTTTTTTTGATGATCTCACTTAGCATAATGTGTTCAAGGTCCATCTACATGGCATTAAAACGGCCAACAGGTACTTGAAAAGATGATTAACATCACTACTCCTCAGGGAAATGCAACTCAGAACCACACCTCACACCACTTAGCATGGCTATAATCAAGAAGACACAAGACAACAGGTGTTAGAGAGTGTCTGATGTGTATTTTTTAAAAACATCTCACATCTGCTCAGTTAAGGTCCAGGACACCAACTTGATGTTTCTATTCTCTTGCAATCCCATGGACTGTAGCCTGCTAGGCTCCTCTGACCATGGAATTCTCCAGGCAAGAATACTGGAGTGGGTTGCCACGCCCTCCTCCAGGGGATCGTCCCAACCCAGGAATCGAACCCAGGTCTCCAGTATTGCAGGCAGATTCTTTCCCTTCTGAGGCACCAAGGAAGCCCTTCTCTTCCTGCCAATGGATGAAATGCTACAGAATAATTTAAAATATTCAACATGGGATATGCATAAATGGTTGACTCTATCTTTGTCTTATGAAAAAATCTTCAGTTCACAAAATAAAGGTCAAAATGATTGGCCCTACTCAAACTTGCCCACTCAGTTTTAATATGTGAATATGTTGCTCCACATTTGAGAGGACCATGGCCTCATTGGTCTTTCTGTGTTCAGATCCACACCTGTCTTTCTCATACTTTGCTCTGTATAACTGGCATATTGTCTGCAGAGTACATTCTCTAAGCTTTCTGGTTTTTCTGGCTGGTACCAGTCAATTGCAAGTGCTTGGCAGATGAAAGGTGGATAAAAGAACAGGAGAACTCAGGGTTTCCCTCCCTCGCTATCTCGCTTGGCTTCAGCTTCTGCATCCTTGCCTCCCTCACCAGAAGTCCTACTTCAGGCCCAGCCCCCACCGTCTAGTCCTTGCTCCTGGGCTCAGGCCAGAGCCTCTTGTTTTTCCTCCAGCCATCCGGCAGAGGGGCATTTCAGCTGTGGCTAACATTAGGGGTTGCCTCACTGCTCCCATTCTACAAGTTCAGTTCTTCCAACACTTTATCACCAGCTGTCCAAATTAAATTATTTCTTCAAGCTTCTGGCGTGGGAACCATTTCATGTTTGACATGAATGTAAATAGGTCAGACAACAGAGCCTGACCATTTACATTTGATCAGTTGTTCTCCAGAAGAGAGCTAAGACAGAATGCCTGTGGGGCTCCACAGTGCTGCCTTCATTTTCACAGGAAACAATTCAGGGAAGTGGCAAGTGGAGGATCTGGTCCTAAAAATCTGGGTGAGTCACCATCTGCCAGAGGATGGTCCTTCTCCCCGGATCTCCACAGTGAGCGTGCAGCTGATGACAGAACGTCACAAAGCCAGGGTACTCCTTATTCATCCCACATCCCATACTGCTTGACTCCAAAAACTGAAAGTATTCTGGATCCGAACTGATGCTCTTTTACAGAATTCATGTACATGTCTCAGAGTCCTACGGAGTGGTGGGCCAGTGGCTGTGCCCTGCTATCACCTTAATCATTACCTTAAATAGCATCCAGAGTCAGACGGCTTATGGTCTCAGCGGGCATCTCTCATAAACGCTCAACCATTCACAAATTTCCCTTCTTCCTCTTGCTCTCTCCTCTCTTCCGTACTTTGCTCCTTTTAAAACTTCTCTATTCAGTTATCATGGGAAATAGATGGGGAAACAGTGTCAGACTTTATTTTTTGGGGCTCCAGAATCACTGCTGATGGTAATTGCAGCCATGAAATTAAAAGACGCTTACTTCTTGGAAGGAAGGTTATGGCCAACCTAGATAGCATATTTAAAAGCAGAGACATTACTTTGCCAACAAAAGTCCGTCTAGTCAAGGCTATGGTTTTTCCAGTGGTCATGTGTGGATGTGAGAGTTGGATGGTGAAGAAAGCTGAGCGCCGCAGAATTGATGTTTTTGAACTGTGGTGTTGGAGAAGACTCTTGAGAGTCCCTTGGACTGCAAGGAGATCCAACCAGTCCATCCTAAAAGAGATCAATCCTGGGTGTTCATTGGAAGGTCTGATGTTGAAGCTGAAACTCCAATACTTTGGCCACCTCATGCGAAGGGTTGACTCATTGGAAAAGACCCTAATGCTGGGTAGGATTGGGGGCGGGAGGAGAAGGGGACGACAGAGGATGAGATGGTTGGATGGCATCACTGACTCGATGGACATGGGTTTGGGTAGACTCCGGGAGTTGGTGATGGACAGAGAGGCCTGGCGTGCTGCAATACATGGGGTCGCAAAGGGTCGGACACGACTGAGCGACTAAACTGAACTGACTGATTCAGTTATCTCTTTTCCCCTGAGACACCCGGTCCTTCCTACAGAATAATATAGTCTCAGCTCACACTAACTTCTTGTTACTTGAAAAGTCAGTCCTTTCAGATGTCAAGCCTCAGATAAGTGTCTGTTGATTCCTCAGTAAATTATGGAGAGCTCTGATTACTGCTTTCCACTGAATCTTCTGAAGAGGAAGGTTCTAGGTGATGGATGGGGCAGAGAGAAGTGACAAGGAAGAGAGACCCTGAGGCTGGGTCGCTCCTACAGTTTCTCCACTTGAGTTGGTCTACACAGTGCTCCTGGTTAGCGAGGATTGAACTCCGTCAATTCTGAAGCTGTAGCTTTTGTCAGCCTTATGCTAGATGGCTATTACCCTTTCCTGGTTCTGGGGTCCACTTCAAAGCCCTCTCACAATAACTGGAAGGAAACGACAGTGCCTACAGAGCAAGACGGATCAGTTTGGCCCGAATTCCCAAAAGGCAGAGGACAAAACACTAAGTATCATCAACTTCCGCATTTCTGACTGAGGTGCTAGACCGCAAAGGTAAGGAGAGTAAAGAGGCTGACCTCAAAACGTGTTCGGAAACCCTTAGCCCTGTACCTACTTGAGGGTATAAAAGAAAACTAGAGAGGGCAGGGGCAGGCTTCTCTGTGGTGCCGTGACTGTGCCTTCACTCAGCCTCTCACAGGGAGAGGTGAGGAAAATATCACGTCCACATCAATGCTTAAGAGACTGAATTCAAGGAAGGCTACCTGGAGAACTAGACATGTCACCCTGTAGCGCTCACGTCTGAAAAGAGCTGTGGCTGGGGCCGCCTCTGATGGTAGGACAAGACCAGAACAGCGCAGAGTAGCTGCCCTTAGGATATTAGGCAGAGAGATGGGTGTGATTTTCATGGACCACAGAAAGGAACGGGGTGAGGATACACCATGGGCACAGTAACCAAGAGAGAGCTGTAAGAGCTATACTAGAAGCAGACAAGACAGACTTTAAGACAAACCAGCTACTAGAGACAAAAGAACATTTTTGTAAAGAGTTAACCCCATGAGACCTCATCTATGGCCCAGCCCATCCAACAACAGCAAAACACATTCTCTCGAGTTCACATGAAGCATTCTCTAGGATTGGCCATATGTTAGGCAGAAAACATCCTCAATATAAAGAGTTGAAATCATAGAAAATATGCTCTCCAACCACAAGGGAATAAGAGAAGCACACTTAGGAAAGTCACAAATGTGTTAAAATTAAACCACACACCCCCAAATAAATAATGAGCCAAAGAAAAAAATCGTAAGAAAAAGTAGAAAATATTTCAAGGTGAATGAAAATGTAAAAAAAAAACCACAAAACACAAAACTTATGGGATGCAGCTAAACCAATGCTTAGAAGAAAAAAATTATAGTTTCAAATGCCTTATATTTAGAAAGAAGAAAGATATCAAATCAACAAACTTATTTTCTACCTTTAGAAACTAAAAATGAAGAGCCAACTAAACCTTTTTTTGAGTATTTGGAGCTCATCCTGTACTTTGGAGTGAAAAGATGCCCTTTCAAAGCCATCTTTTGATTAATAATATTCCTATTTTATGTAAGCAGTTGAATGTTTAGGCAGACAGTTGTTAATAACATTTTCTATTATTTTGCTGGTAATGGCAGTCTTGTGTGTGCAGTCTTTTGACCTCTACTTAGCAACAGAAGGCAAGTTCAGGCTGGGAACACTTCTTTATCAAGAGATAAAAAGCCCACACAGCCTGTATTGGGCTTGTATCCTTGCATGGGAATACCTGCCCCTCTTTCAGGCCTCCAGAATGCTCTTTTATTTTCTTATTTTTTTTGGCCACACTGCATGCAGGATCTTATTTCCTCAACCAGACACTGAACCCACGCCCCCTGCATTGGAAGAGTGAAGTCTTAACCACTGAACCCCTAGGGAAGTCCCCAGCTATAAGTAACTTTGATTCTGTCCTTGTGTCTGTCCTAAGTTTAGCAAGGTGGCAGATTATTTTTATGTATTTATTTTGGGAGCTTTAACTGTTTCATGCCACGTTGCAATCAGAGAACTCATTCCATTCTGGTCCATTTTTCCAAGTTTGACTTCTCCAAAACATGTCTGTCTTTACTGTAACTGTCATGTCCTTCGGGTAGGTTGTTTTTTTCCTCCAGACTTTGACTTGTTATCAGTGGAAACGATCATCTGTTAGGAGCTCATTTCAGTTTATTAGAAATGGAATTCCTCATTTGATTTTTTTCATGTTTCTTCCTTTATAAACTGGGCTTCCCTGATAGCTCAGTTGGTGAAGAATCCACCTGCAATGCAGGAGACCCCGGTTTGATTCCTGGGTTGGGAAGATCCACTGGAGAAGGGATAGACTACCAACTCCAGTATTCTTGAGCTTCCCTTGTGGCTCAGCTGGTAAAGAATCTGCCTGCAATGTGGGAGACCCAGCTTCGATCCCTGGGTTGGGAAGATCCCCTGGAGAAGAGAAAGGCTACCCACTCCAGTATTCTGGCCTGGAGAATTCCATGGACTGTGTAGATCATGGGAACTCCAAAGAGTTGGACACTACTTTCACACTTTCACTTTCCTTTATTTAATTGCTCTTTCACGTCTTTAGTCCATTTTTCTTTAGAAATGTTTATTCTTCTGTTAATGATTTAGAAACCCCTTTATATCTTATTTCATTTCAAATCTTTTGGACAACTCCCTTACTTAAAACCCTTTGACGACTTTCCTTTTATTTTAGGATAAAATTCAAATTTCTTAGTAACATACAAATACACATGGTATTTACTGTTCAACACATATTTGCTGAATGAATACTATTCCCATAAAATATAAACTATGGGCATATGTAACACTAACATTATTACCCTTAATAATAATGTCTTACATGTGTAAAAACTTTGAACATTTAATGACAGTTCTCATACTGATTGCTTGATTATTCACAAGTTCCTCTAACCAGCCAGCTATCAACCAATAAGTCAAATACATACATTTTGAGCACCTATTGTTAAAAACACTGTTGTAAGGAATGAATGGGAAGAAAAAAGATGAGAAAAAAGTTATTTTCCTTTATGGAGTTTATAATACAAATGAGGAGATAAATTTTTTTCATAGAGTATAATTTGAAAAAGATATATACCAGGTGCCAATCAATAATGGCTGAGTGAATCTTATAAAAGCAAATTGCATGTAAAATCTTAGATAAGGATAAAAGGAATGGTGGTTCTGGACCCTATGGAAGCGGTAGGGCTTGAGAAGGGGTTTAGGGAACATAGGAGAAGTCTAGACAGAGATGTAGAAGACAGCATTCCAGGTAGGAAGACAGAAGACAAGGTACTCTCTCCTAAGTGTTTACTTAGGTAAAACCTGACCCAGCAGCCCACATGTTATTCAGTGGAGCATGGAAAATAGTTCACTCTTGATGAACACTACAAACCAAAATTGACGTCCCACTGTTTCAGAGCTGTAGAACTTGTTTTCATCAATTTCCCTCGATAAAACAGCTCGATTCCTGCCACTGTGCCTCCTTCATCCTCTCTGCACTGATGCCTAGAGCCATGAAAACCTTCTTCTTGTTTGCTGCCATGATTCTTCTTGCCCAGATTTTCTCAGGTAAGCGGGAAATCTTTATTAATGTAAGGATGTCAGTCTTCTCAGGATCTGTCTTTTGAGAAGAAAGCTCAGCTTTCAGAAGAGTATATGACTCAGCCCTATGTCCTGAAAAGGTCCTAGAACAAACCAGTGACAGGAAATCTTTTCCTAAGCTTAGACACAAATCAGTGTGGCCACACTGATCCAGGCCACCTTCAACCAGAAGAGTATCTCGTTAATTTCCCTAAAAGCTCTACAAAGGGGTTCAGAGTTCTCTTTATGTTTAAATCTCTTTCCTCCTATAATCTTTGACCTAACTGCAAAGTATGACAAAGTGATTGCTTTAAAATGAGAGAAAGTGTTACAGACAAACTCCAAAAGAATTTGTTAATTTAGAGAAATATGTCCTCTGTAGTGTAAGAGAAATTAAACTTATGATGGTCCTTAGTCTATTTTTTCAAGCCTAACTAACTGGTGCAAATCTCCTAATCCTAGATTATCTTGGACCTTTCTTCTGGCTCTTACACACTGATGGAAAATTATATCCTTTAAAGCACTAAAACCTCGATTAGTTTTCTTTGAGTCCTTGAGTCCTTAGAAATGGGTTCTTTTTACTCAATACAGCCAAGACTTCATCCCTAATCAACTTTCATGTTCATTTCCTTCTCAACTATCCTTCATTCCTTCTGTTATGAAGCCTTTCCTCATGGGGTTCTCCATGCATCATAAAGCATCTTATCTATTTCTTCTTCATGGTTTCTGAATTGCTACACTTACTTACTGCCCAATCTGGCCTCAGTACTATAGCTTTTTGTTGTTCAGTTGCTCAGTCCTGTCCGACTCTTTGCAACCCCATGGACTGCAGCATGCGAAGCTCCCCTGTCCCAACATCTACTGAATGTGTGTTACCACTAATGAGAAATTGTTCTAGGGACTGCAACAAAAGGAGGTAAAGTGGAGGTGAACATTAGAGTGTGGCCTTTGCTCTTAATTTACTTACTGTTTATTAGTCTATTATTTCTGTGTTGGTCAAAAATAGGTTGCCCATAATAACAAATAAGCATGCAGTAAGTTTAGAATGCAAATATGTCACAAATAACTATTATACAAAACAGTGCTCACAAATTCCATGAAGAAGAAAAGTAAAAGAGAAGCCACAGAAGCAGAAGTTTGTTTCTAACTGGAGGGATCAGGAAAGGCTTCCTGGAAGGTCGTTGTTGGCATCAGACTTTTGAAAATTTTGAAAACCCGCAGGACTAGAAATAAAGAACAGAGCTGAGGAGCATTGCCCTCATGTTTCAAAGCGTCTCTTGTAAAGTCAGTTTCTTAACTTTGGCCTCAGTCTCTTTCTGGGGGTGGCGGGGGTGGGGGCCAGCGGGGTTGGGGGGTGAAGTCAGACAACGGATCCAGGCTAAGGAAGCAAGTTTTAAGCTGTCCTCTCCATCTCCTTCCATCCAGACTCCAGCTGATTCAAATCAACTGTAGAAGGAGATGCGTAAGAGCTTCTTGTTTCCAACACTCAGCTCAGACATGCTTGCTTCTCAGTAAGGAGCACAGTCTAGGACCGCCACCACAACACCGGTCACACAGAATCTCAGCATTGCAAGTGGGTTTAATGATCAAGAAAAGAGGTGATGAACACAGACTATTAAGCCAACATATTTGAGGCTGATCTCAGCTCCAGTCCTCATAAGATTTATGAACTGTGTTTCAATTTATTTCCTATAAATGGAAATAATAATAACAATAGGGCATTTTTTTCAAGATTAAGACATTATATTAATTAGAGTAGAGGCTAACTGGCTTTAATTAAAAAAGAAAATCTTAAACTAGAGTAATAGAAAAAAGGGAGTTTATTTCTCTCTCATGTAAAAGTTCCAAAATAGGTAACTGAGTAGGTTGGGAAGAAGGCTATTCTCCACCAGGTAAGCCATGCTGGGACCAGGGAGGAAGGTCAATCTTGCCATCCTAAACATGTGACTATGTCACTGATTCTAAGATGCTCTAAAAGGAAGGAATAAAAATTGAGTAAAAGACATGATTTAAAAGATTACACAGAAACAGCTTGTATCACTCCAGTCCTATTTCATTGGTCCAATCTCATTCACGAGGCCAGACGGAAACAGAAAACCAGAAATAGTCGTCTTTAGCTAAGGATCTGAAAAGTGAAAGTGAAGTCGCTCAGTCATGTCCAGCTCTTTGCGATCCCATGGACTGTAGCCCATGGAATTTTCCAGGCAAGAGTACTGGAGTGAGTTGCCATTTCCTTCTCCAGGGGATCTTCCCTGAGCAGCCAGCTAAAACTCAGAGGTTCTACTACTTACTAACAGATGGAAGGTGAAAATGACTTCTTGGGGACAGTCTCTATATACACTGCTTAGAGAGTGCCAGGTGCACTTGATGGAGTTAACTATTATCATTGTTCAGTTCTCATTGTTCTTATCATTATTATTGTTATTTTTTGCCCCAATTCAATGTAAACATATGACATGTCAATTGACTGCTCTGATGCTTGATAAATTTCAGTGATCTATAACTCACAACATCCCGAGTTCAACTTTGGACTACTGAAAATGTTTCCCTTTACTCTGAGCAGAAATCTAAGTTCTTGACATTTTTTTTTTCCATTGGTTAGTCCTACCTTGGGCATCAAGAAGCTTTCAACGTGGTAATGTCTGAGATGCGTGACAGCTAATATGTACACTTCCCTCCCAGAGTTGCTTTGCAAGAATAAGCATTACACCTTTTGAGAATAACTGTCAGCTCTTTCAATTATTTTTCCAGAGAATATTTTTTCAATCGTTCCTCTTTTAAAACATTTTACTCTTTTCAGCTTAGTCTCTTTGTTCTGAATGAGCACACACTGCCTCAGCCGCCCTAAGGTTGCTGGTAAAGATAATATTCCATTGATGGTATTTATGGAGCAGGCTAGTGCACTATATTTCTCTCAATCTTTACACCAAAAGTGTGAAATTCCACAACCACACACCTAAGTACTAATTTGCCTAAAATGTAAATAGCACAAGCTTTATCTTTTGTTATTTATCAGGGACTATTATTTTGGAGACAAGAAAAAAAACCATTTCTTGGAAAAGATTATTCATTGGAATTCGAAAGTATATCATCTCCTCCCAGGAAGAAACATTGTTTGTATACGTCCAATAAAGACAACAGCAGAGGGAACTCTTTTTCATTTTTCCTAACTGAATACAATGGAAGGACACTGTATATACTGAACAAGGGATGTGAGTTCAGAGACAGCTGTTTAGGTCACATCTGCTTTATCTGACAGCTGGATTCACACTCCCTATCTCCTTGGAATTAGGATGAGAGGGAATTCTAAGCTGGCCTGGATGGCGAAATTTTTGTAAGTACTAGATAACTGAAGACTAATTGCTTTCTTTGCTTTCTAGCCCCAGGAGGGCTTCAAAGACAGACACGCTGTCTGAAAATGGATGGTCGCTGTGAAGTCGAATGCCTTTCCTTTGAAGATAAGATTGGGGGCTGCAGAGCTGAACTGACACCATTTTGCTGCAGAAAAAGAGTCAGTAATTAAAAGCTAAGCAGCAGCTACACAAATGAAAGAGGTGAAGATACTCTGGCTTTGATCTCAGTGCAGCAAACCTCTCCAGATCTTCTCTCCTTGACGTCCAGGTCGGGATTCTCTGAAGCTGTCGGTCCGGTCTGATGCTGCAGGAAATACCCTTTCTAGGCTGCGAGCTTCTGGGGGAGGAGTTGGGGGTGGGGCAGGAAGCTCTATGTCTTGTTCACTTTGCATCCCCCTTCCTTATATATTGGCTGTTAGTTACTTATGGATAAAGTGAGTAAACTAATTAATAAAAGAGGTAGAATGGAAAGGTTGAAGAGCAAGTCAATGAATTGACTTCTACCAGACGTGTGACCTGGGGCTGTCTCCACCGAGATTCTGCTATTTGCAATGTCAGGAGACTCAACTCTGTGGTAAACGGACCCCTTGCTGGACACCAACTGTGACCTCCTCAGCAGCACCCCTGACACATCCTCCTCCTCTCTCTCCTTTATACAGAGGAATTATTTAGAATGTCTCCTGTTCCCTGTCTGATCTAGAACATTGAGTTCCACAAAGATTTGGACCTTGTCCAAATTTAAGCTGGCCACAGACTGAGTAGCATCCTCATTCTGGCCACTTGCAGTGAGAGCTGATTAAATCATGGTCTAGTCAAGCAGTAAGCTCCCTAGAGATTATCTAATTCGACACCTTCATTACAGGTGAAGCGATCCAAGTTCAAGATCACACAGTTACAGGCTTAGTTACTCCTCTGTTCAGACTTCTCATTTGGTCTTGTGTTCTCAGCATGTCCACAGAAAACTGCTAGATGAGCACAGAACAAGGCCAACACTAAAGATGGAACAGTTTTTAGCAGCTCAAGTGAGAAGTCAGATTGAACAAAAAGTTGAAAGCAGCTGTAAAAAAAAAAGTGGACACTTTCCAAAATCTCTCCTGGGATCCTTGCTCTTTGGAGCAAATTGAGGCTTGCCTTTATCCTGTTTTGCCAAAATGTGGAGTCCCAGATTTCGGGCAGAGCAAAACCTATCTCATGGGCCATTTTCATCCTAGCAGACTGACACTATACCCTTTCAAAGCAGAAGAAGGCAAAATCCCTCAGCTCTGCTCTAGAGAATTCCCTCATCTCCTGGGCTAAGCTTGCTTCCTATAAAGATATATTAATACATAGGGGAGAATGCAATAAAACAAACTTTCCTGGGGCAAGACAATTTGTAAAAGGCTTTGAGAAATAAACTTTTTTTGGAAAATATTCTGGTATTATCACTTATCTTTATGGCTCATTTCTGAAAACTGCAACAGGTTGAGGACGTGACTTGTTGGAATCAGAGGAATGGTCTCCGGCTCTGGCTTTCCCAGCAGTGCCTGATCAACAGGCTCGGATAAAACTAACTGCCTTTGAGAATCTAAATTTACCTAGACTTTCTCTCTCCTTTCTCTCCTTTTCTCTTTTCTCCCTTTCCTCACCAAATGACTTGAAAGGTACTATATGTTTTCTGTCACCCTAGTTGCTTCCTAATGTATAGAAACATCTTCAGCCTTCATCACACCATTGGGGCTTGTCTACCGAGAGACAAGGGACCTCTTAGACACCTCTTAGTCACTCTTCTCTTCTTAAAGATACCAGGGTCAGGAGTTTCCTGATGACCTAGCAGTTGGGACTTGGCGCTTTGAGTGCTGTGGCCCATGTTCAAAACCTGGTCCAGGAACTAAAATCCTACAAGCTGCACCATGTGGCCGAAAAAAGAGATGCCAGAGTCAACTCCGAAGATCTCTGATCCTCATTCGTCCTTGTGGCCCGGAGGTGGTAACTCTGTCCTCTGATTTTTAGTCTCTGTGCCCGTTCGACCTGTCAGTCCCTGTGCAACCAGTTACCTGCAGTAGGATCCACTGTTTCAAATATTCAGTATGGTTTCAGCTTACCTGAGTGAAGCCTGTCTAAGAAAAACTCTACACTATGTTTCCAACTTGAACTTCTTGCTGAAGTTTATTGGTGAGAGTCACTCAGTCATTTGGATGCTTTTGGACCTGAAGACAAAGGACTTCTAGAGAAAATTATGTAAAATTCCATAAAGAGAAAAGAATTCTTTATGGATTCATGTTCAGTCACATTATTTGTGGAATTCATTCTTTATGGAATGTTCAGTCACAACATTTTCAAACAAAATGAAAAATATCTCACTAACCTTACAAAATTGAGGATGTAGCATCACCAATGCAATAGTCTCTAAAATCTTAATAAATTTCAGGCCAGAGTCTCCATCTCTCTATCTATGGGATGAAGCCTTGTGATTTTGTGTAATTTTTGATCCTATCTCTAAAATTCATTCATATAATAAATTGTTGTTGTTGTTTATTCGTTAACTTGTGTCTGACTCTTTGCAACCCCATTGGACTATAGCCTTCAGGCTCGTCTGTCCATGAGATTTCCCAGGCAAGAATACCTGAGTGAGTTACCACTTCCTTCTCCAGGGGAATAGAATAAAAAATAATAATAATTTAAAAATTGACCTATGATTTAGCTGCCAGAAAAATTCCTATTTGACAGACTATCCTAATGAAAATGCACTTTGGACTCCAAAATGGTGCATATTTCCATGATATTACTATACTTCTTTTTGGCCTTGTGAGAAACATGAAATAGCCGAATTTAGAAGTTAAATGATGAAGTTATTTTATAGATTAATCATAATACCTTTCTTTTGTGCATTTTTATAATTAAAAATTGACTTTCATAAGGTTTATCTCTTTAGCAATTTCTAGACAAGAGTAGTTATCACTATTCCAGTTTTAATAGTTAAACAGAAGCATGGGCGGTATAGGTTTACATATGCTGTATAACCTTAGGTTTTAGCATGGGGGTCTTTTGGTTCCTTGTGCAATATTCATTGCCTACATACCTGGTCATAATTTAAACTCTACCTTCCTAATGTGTTAATCATGCATTGTCACACTTTTGTTACCTTGTCACTTAACTAACCGACTTAACACCAGTAGCCCAGCATCTGGGCTCCTTAGCAGGAGAAGCTTCATCATTAGTCGGTTGATATCAATATTCTATACGCTGGGCTTCCCTGATGGCTCAGCAGCTAAAGAATCCACCTGCAATGCAGGAGACACAGGAGATAATGCAGATTTGATCCCAGGGCTAGGAAGATCCCCTGGAGGAGCGCATGGCAACCCATTCCAGTATTCTTGCCTGGAGAATCCCATGAACAGAGAAGCCTGGTGGGCTACTGTCCATGGGCTCGCAAAAGACTCAGACACGACTAAAGTGACTGAGCATACATACAATATTCTACGCATTAAGGATGTGACTGTAATCACTAGAAGACCCTATAAAAGGACAAGCCCTTCCCTCTGTCCCATTTTTAGCAAGCTTAGTCTAGTCCTCTATTACTTTAGAACCTGTAAGGAGAATTCCATTCTTTAAAAAAAATGAGCATTAATTTGGCCGTTGATTATGACCTTGGTTTCTGTATCTGAGTAAGGGAATCAATAAGAGTTTTCTCAAGGGATTATTTGGGGACTATAAATAAGGCAAGTAAAACTCCAGATGCCATGTTTGCAATAAGGCATATTTGGTAGATAATAGCCATCTGCTGGGGACATCCCAATGAACTGGAGCTCTGCTGCAGTCTCCTGAAAGAATAGGCTATTGCTCTTTTGATTGACAAGGACAGCAAAGCACTGGAGATTCCAGGTACCCAAACTCTGCTGCACGAGGACGGAGTGTCTTTCCCCTTTTCACTGGTTGGCATTCCAGGTGGAAGAGGAAAGAGACACAGACATGAAAACTCTTAGAGACGGTGAGACGCAAAAGTCAGAGGAAGGTAAGTCAACCTACCTAAAGATTATGGCATTTCCGAGAAGGAAACAGAATTTTCAGAGAAGATATAATGTGAGCTGGAGGGAAGGAATTATTAATCAACACGTGTGATATTTCAGATGAATAAGCGCTGCTGCTGCTGCTGCTAAGTTGCTTCAGTCGTGTCCGACTCTGTGTGACCCCATAGACGGCAGCCCACCAGGCTCCCCCGTCCCTGGGAGTATCCAGGCAAGAACGCTGGAGTGGGTTGCCATTTCCTTCTCCAATGCATGAAAGTGAAAAGTGCAAGTGAAGTCACTCAGTCATGTCCGACTCTGTGCGACCCCATGGATGGCAGCCTACCAGGCTCCTCCGTCCATGGGATTCTCCAGGCAAGAGTCCCAGAGAGTGGGATGCCATTGCCTTCTCCGGAATAAGCACTAGAGATCTATTCAACACTGTGCCTGCGGTCAATGATGATACATTGTACTCTTAGCATAAATATGGTAGATATTAGGCTAAGTGTTTTTATCACAATAAAATTACTTTTTAAAAAGGAAATAGTGCTAAAATACAATTTTAAAATAGTTTATAAAGTAGAAAATCACTGAAGTAAGCCAGTTGATAGGACTTACCAATTTTCAGGTAAAACCAATTAAATGAGAATTGCAGTTAAATATATCTTAATGCAATGTTGAAAGCATAAACAAAAAGAAATAAAAACCCACAAAAATTAGAAGTCCTATTAGAGAACAAAAGCAGACCTGCCTTATGTATCTCTCATGCTATACTAAACTCTAGATGAGGAACTGGCACCTCTGAGATTTTAAGAGGAAAATTGCATTGCAAGGCTTTGGTTCCATAACTGATTCTCTCTCATGGTTTTAATAAAAAAGAAAGAAAATCATTCTAAAATATTCAAGGAATCAGAAAATATTACATCCAAATGCTATTCTTAAAAATGTTATAAAATTTACCTTTGTTTCTATACTACAGTGTCTGTTTTTTGTTTTTTTTTTGTTTTTAAGAAAAGGAGTGCCAGACTCACACACTCAGATCCACAGTCAGCGGGGACTCACAGAGCCACAATCTTTCTAGCCCGGAAAGCCCCTGTCAAGGGCTTGTTGAGAAGCCTGTCCCAGGCAGTGCTGCCAGGAAACATCCTGAGAAAGGAATGTGTGTCGTCTTAGGTATAGCAAAGTTGTGTAAGGCAGAAAAGCCCACACCCACACCTTGAGATTTCTGGCTCAAAGTAAGCTGGGTCAGGGTCCTGGCATGTCACCTGACTGCAACGTCATCTAGGTTGGCTCAGCAAACTCTGCTCTTAATTTGTCCTACAATGAGGCAGATATGATAACTACCCACCATCACAGGAGCCTTGGATGCACAGGATGTAGCACCTAGCTTTCCTAGAGGAGCTCTCAGAACTCAGAGAAAGGAGGAAGCTTCTGGAAGAGAAACAACAACACATCCTCTGAGGCCTTCTTGTTCTGAAAGCTTCACCACAGTGCCCACTGAGGCATGGGTGCTCAGGCGTGTCTGACTCTCGGCAACTCCATGGGCTGTAGCCCTCCAGGCTCCTCCGTCCATGGGATTCTCCAAGCAAAGGAGAGTAGCCCCCACTCGCCGCAACTTGAGAAAGCCCGAGTGCAGCAACAAAGATTCAGCACAGCCAATAAATAAATAAATAAAATAAAATAAAAACTAGTAGCTTCCTCACTGATTTTCCAGCTTCTACTAATAGTCTCCTTGCTACCCTTCCAGCTTCCATCTACTACCCAGTGTCAAGACCATGGCATGTGTTAGGTTTTTATTGTAACTGCACCTCATTTTTAGGTACCAGAAATGGCAACCCACTCCAGTATTCTTGCCTGGAAAATCCCATGTATGGAGAAACCTGGTAGGCTACAGTCCATGGGGGTCGCAAAGAGTTGGACGCGACTGAGCAACTTCACTTTCACTTCTCTTTCAACTAGCCTTTGCATGTGTGTGTGCTCAGTTGCTTCAGTCGTGTCCAACTCTTTGCAACCCTATGGACCGTAGACTGTAAGGCTCCTCTGTCCATGGGATTCTCCAGATAAGAATACTGGAGTGAGCTGCCATGCCCTCCTCTAGGGGATCTTCATGACTCAGAGATTGAACCTGCTTCTCTTATGTCTCCTGCATTGGCAGGTGGGTTGTTTACCACTAGTTCCACCTGGGAAGCCTCGACTAGTCTCTGTTGTTGAATAAAACACCCCAAAACTTAACAGCTTAAATCAATGCCATCTCACGTAATTCTCTGGGTTAGGCTGAGCAGTTCTCTGCTGCTTTCATTGAGGCTCATATGCACAGTTGCCTTCAGCTGGCAGGTCAGCTGGTGGGCTGCTGAACTTAGCTGAGGTCCCCTCAGCTGGGACAGCTGAGGTTCTCTTCCATAGGCCCTTTTGTCCTGGGTTTCTTTATGGTATGGTGGTCTCAAGGCAGCATTCCAAGAAGATGAAGGCAGACACCATATCACTTTATTTGTCCCAAGCTCTGAAACTTGCAAGATGTCACTTCTGCTACATTCTATTGGATAAGGGTAGAGAGCAAATTCAGCCCAGATTCAAGAGGTGGCAGGATAAACTCTACCTCTTAATAGAAGGAGATGCAAATAATGTGGAGTCATATTTAATTTACCACAGAAAGTTATGCTATATCCCTAGACAGACTCAATGTCATAAAGATGTCAGTTCCTTCTAATAAATCTGTACAGTCAATGTCATACCAATCAAAATCCCAATAGGATGGCTCGAGAAACTTGATAAGATGTTCCTAAAATTATATGGAAGAGCAAAGGCTCAGAATCACCAGTGCAATTTTGTGGAAGGACAAGTCTTCCCAGATATTGGGATTTATTATAAAGCTATGGTAACAGCTGTGTATTGATGCAGCAATTCTAGGAGCAATTCAGGTGAAGTCCACACTATACACAGCATCAATAGATGTACATAATCCAATTAACTTTATGGAGCAATTCACTTTATGATTTAATAGTGAAAATATACAAATATAAGATGATAAGATTATAGAAAGAAAAAATTTTCTCACTTCATTGAAACATGATTGACATACAACAGTATGGGGGTTTAAGGTGTGCAACCTATTGATCTGATACACTTAAATACTGCAAAGTGATGACCACCACGCGTGTGTGCTAAGTTGCTTCAGTCCTGTCTAACTCTTTGTGACCCTATGGACTATAGCCCACCAGGCTCCTCTGTCCATGGGGTTTCTCCAGGCAAGAATACTGGAGTGTGTTGCCATCCCCTTCTCCAGGGGATCTTCCTGAGCCAGGGATTGAACCTGCGTCTCTAACATCTCCTGCATTGGCAAGCAGGTTCTTTACCACTAGCACCACCTGGGAAGCCCTGATGACCACCATTGCCTTAGACAATATCTCCATCACATGGTTACCCCATTTCTGTTTTCTGGTGAGAACATTTAAGATCTCCTCTCTTAGAAACTTTCAAGTAAATAATACAATATTATTAACTATAATCACCAAGCTGTACATTAGATCTCCAGAACTCATTCATCTTATAGCTAGAAGCTTGTAATTTTTGACCAACATCTCCCCATCTCTCCTACTCTCAGCCCCTTGTAACCTGTTCACTGTTCCCATGAGTTTGGCTTTTTTAGATTCTATATATAAGTGATATCATACAATATGTGTCTTCTTCTGACTCATTTCACTTAGCTTAATACCGACAAAAAAATTGTTAAGGTATGTATCTTGACTGAACTTTACCAAAATATACCCTAATACATATAGCTTTTTACTTTTGGTGAGTTAAGAATATAGAAGAACTTGTATTTGTGGACAAACTTAAACTCAAGAGATGCTAATGATGTGCTTTTGAAGCTGGAGGTAGTTTAAAGAAAAGATATATGCATCCCAATGTTCATATCAGAGCTATTTACAATAGCCAAGACATGGAAGCAACCTTAAAGGTCCACTGACAGAGGAGTGGATAAAGAAGATGTGGTACATATATACAATGGAATATTACTTAGCCATAAAAAAGAATGAAAAATCCATTTCAGCAACATGGGTGGACCTAGAGATTATCATACTAAGTGAAGCAAGTCAGAGAGAGAAAGACAAATATCATATTGCTTATTGTGGAATCTGAAAAAAATGATCCAAATGAACTTAACTTTACAAAACAGAAATAGACCCACAAACACAGAAAACAAATTTATGGTTACCAAACGGGTAGTGAGAGGTAAATTAGGAGGTTGGTATTAACATATGCGGACTTCTCTGGTAGCTCAGTTGGTGAAGAATTCACCTGCAATGCAGGAGACCCTGGTTTGATTCCTGGGTTGGGAAGATCCGCTGGAGAAAGGATAGGCTAGCCACTCCTGTATTCTTGGGTTTTCCTGGTGGCTAGCTGGTAAAGAATCTGCTTCCAATGCAGGAGATCATGGTTCAATCCCTGGGAAAAGATAGGCTACCCACTCCAGTATTCTGGCCTGGAGAATTCCATGGACTATATAGTCCATGGGGTCGCAAAGAGTTGGACACAACTGAGCGACTTTCACTTTCAGTTTCACTTTGTTAACATATACACACTACTATATATAAAACAATCAACCAGGACCTACTGTATAGCACTGGGAACTATACTTAATATTTTGTAATAATGTATAAGGAAAAAGAATCTGAAAATAATAGATGTATATATACAACTGAATCACTTTGCTGTATACCTGAAACTAACACAACACTGTAAATCAACTATACTTTAATTTTTAAAAATTTGCAAAAAAAAAAAAAAAAGCCAAAACCCAAAAAGCAATAACAAAAAATTGGAGGTAGTTTGAAAGTAAACACAACAAAAATCCAAAACTTGTTACAGTAAAAATGGCAACTCTCTTGAACTCAAGAAGGTATGAAATGCCAAAAGCAGTAAACCTTTCTGTTTTCTAAACCTAACAGAAAGGTCTCTCATACCGGCAGCTTCTTGCATGCACACGCCCACAACAGGAAAAGCCACCTCCCCATCTCATCAAACAAAAGCCAATTACAGTGTGGGAAGTACAAACTGCAGAAAACCAGAAGTCCATAGAAGAAAAACGACCAGTTCCCGTGAGAGAAAGGGGGACGCGTGGTTTGGGGCAGGGTCACTTGGTGAAGGCCGCCACCACCGCCCACAGCACCTCGTTGGTCCCGGCCTTCAGACACTCCACCTCAGGGTCCAAGTCCAGGAGCTGCCGCACCCGCTTGGTGGCTACATCATACTGCTTGTCCAGCAGGGGCGCGAACGCGTTCTCCAGGACGTCCGAGGCGTGGGCCAGGTAGATGAGGGCCAGCAGGTGCTTGTCCATGCGGTGAGGGTCGTTCACCCACTTGTCCAGAACGGCTTCCTGCACCTTCTTGATGAGGCGCTGCTTAATGTTGTCGTTGGTGAGGGGATGTGTCGTCATGTCAAAGAGGAGGAAGTTCTGTTTCTCCATTGTCAGTACACCCTTTTCTACCAGGTTTTTAGCTAATTGTTCCTGTAAGTTTCTTAACTGATAATGCAGTTTTAATGAATTCCACATCTCACCTAAACGGAAGAGTTTAAAAGCTAGAGAAGAATTTCAGCTATTATTTTCTTTGTACTTGTAACACGTGCGTGTGCTCAGTCGCTCAGTCATGTCCTACTCTTTGTGAGCCCATGGACTGTAGCCCGCCAGGCTCCTCTGTCCATGGGATTATCCCAGAAACAACACTGGAGTGGGTTGCCATAGGGATAGCAAAATGTGTTCATTGTAGCTGGTTTGCTTTCAGAGAAGTAGAAGATAAGAAGTGTTCTAGGACAGTCTGTGTTTCCAGAAAGCAAATTTCCTGTGGGATAGGAATTATATTTTATTAATCTCTGTGGCTTGGCACCAGGTTTATTTCCTGGAACATAGTACTTGTTCAAGAAATATTTGAAAAAGAGAATGAAACAAGTATTCGAATACATGAATTGGAACAGGTTGCTAGCAGTTTTGGTCGATATGAGTCAAATTGTAAAATGATAATTTCTGGTACCTTTCTGTCAGCATAAAGGTGTCAACAAATACCCAAAGTATAAATGAGAGATTCATTTATTTTTAACTTCAAAAAATTCTGGCTGTCATGCGTCTTCACTGTGGCACATGGGCTTCTCTGGTGCAGCGCTCCGGCTTCTCTATACCTGTGGCATGCAGGCTCAGTAGTTCTAGCATGAAGGCTTAGTTGCCCCATAGCATGTGGGATCTTAGTTCCCCAGTCAGGGATCAAACCCATGTCCCCTGCATTGGAAGGCAGATTCTTAACCAATGGGCCACCAGGGAAGTCCCCTAATAAATTAAATAAATCTTTAAAAGGAATACTTTTAACATCTATAGAAAAGTTGCAAAGATAGTAAAGAATTCCCACATGTTCCATTGCTGTTTCCCCATTAATATAGTTAGTACATTTGTCACAATTAATTAACATTGCTATGTAGATATTGAGCAACTAACACTTTCTAATTTTTTATTTTTTATTTTTTTATAAATTTATTTATTTTAGTTGGGGGCTAATTACTTTACAATATTGTAATAGTTTTTGCCATACATTGACATGAATCAGCCATGGGTTTACATGTGTTCCCCTTCCTGGACTTCCTACACTACCTAAAGTGGTTTCCCTGGTGGCTCAGATGGTAAATAATCCACCTGCAATGCAGGACACTCAGGTTCGATCCCTGGTTTGGGAAGATCCTCTGGAGAAGGAAACGGCAACCCACTCCAGTATTTCTGCTTGGAGAATTCTATGGACAGAAGAGCCTGGTGGGCTACAGTTCATGGAGTCTCAGAGAGTCAGACACGACGGAGCGACTAACACACACAAAGTCCATACACTATTCAGACTTCCTTGGATTTTGCCCGATGCTCTTTTTCTGTTGTTGTTGTTCCAGGATCCTACCCAGGTTACTATATTACCTTTATTTGTCATGTTTTCTTAGGTTCCTCCTAGTGGTGACAGTTCTCTAGTCTTCCCTTGCTTTTGATGACTTTGACAGTTTTGAAAAGTAGTGCGTGCATGCTCAATCGTGTCAGTCCAACTCTTTACAAACCCACAGACCATAGACCACCAGGCTTCTCTGTCCATGGGATTCTCCAGGCAAGAATACTGGAGTGGGTTGCCATGCCCTCCTCCAGGGGATCTTTTCCATCCAGGATCAAACCTTCAGCTCCTGCAGCTCCTGCATTGCAGGTGGATTCTTTACCACTGAGCCACTGGGGAAGCCCCTTGAGAAGTAGTGGTCAGGTACTTTGTAGATTGTCCCTTGATTGGGATTTATCTGCTGTTCTCATGATTAGACTGAGGTTACAGGTTTGGGGGAGTGGGACCACAAAGGGTGCATACTATCTGCATGACTCATCACTGTTGATGTAGACCTTGATCACCTGGCTGTGGGAGGGTTCATCAGGTGTCTCCACCATAAAGCCCTTCCTCCCTCACCCGTCCTTCCTGCTCTGTGCTCTTGGACAGAAGTTGCTATGTGCAGCACACAGTTAAGGAGTGGAGGCTTATGCAGCACTTCCTTGAAGGTGAGGTATTTTCATAAATTATTTGGAATTGTAAGTTGCATTTTTCATTAAAGAATTAAATTGCAATTCTCATTAAAGATGGCTGGTTGAATAAATAATCTCTTCCCAATGAAAATGCTATGAAAATGAGAGTAAAAGGATTTTTATGGAAGCACAAACCCATAATGAAAACAGGAAAGAACACAGTAGCAGTAAAATGCTGGATACTGCAAAGAAGATGGAAAAGTGGTAGATGGATTAGCAGGTCCAAGAAAGTTAATCCTAAACTTGCAGTGGGTGAAGCTGGGAGGTACCCTGCTTTATACAGCAGAACCCCAGAGGCTCAGAAATTGGCACCAGATAGCTGTGGGAATGGGGGGGGGGGGCGGTGCAGATAATGGTGGGGCTAAAAATAGAGAGACTATTTGAAAGTCTATTTAAAAAGCATCTCCAGATCTCCTCCTCTACTCTGAGAGCTGCCCCAGTAAAAGATACTAAAACAGAGGGTCTCTGGACTCCAGGACACAAGGCACAATTGAAAGAGGCAGTAGTCTCCCACTGATAATAGAGGGATCAAGCAAGAGTTATGTCCTAGAATTTGGGACATCTCAGCCTTCTCCCTCCTTTCAACTCTCGGAATACTGGAAGCTAGAATTATACCCTCCAGCCAAGACATTGGCAGAGCCTTTTCTGGAAAATTCCACCAGCCCAAGAGAAAAGGATATAAACCACTGATATGAGGATTTCCCCAAAGAATTACAACAAAGCCCTTTACTACCTCCCACCATGTACACATACAGCTTCCAAGTAACTTTTTTGGCCTGCCTTTCTAAGTATGAGCAGACTGCTAGAGAATGTCATACATTTGGGGGAAAAATACTCTAATGTTAAATGCAGAGTTCAAAATAAAACATTAAAGTGACAAAAAGATGTTTCTAATTCCTCCAAAGTGGAAACAACCCAAAATGTCTAGTCAACTGCTGATTGTCCAAACAAAATATGATCCATCAGCACAAGGGAATACTCTGCAACAATAAAGAGGAATGAACTCCTGATGCTGCAACAAGATGGCCTTCAAAAACAGCACATAACATGAAAAAGTAGACACAGAAGGGCATACACTGCGGTTCTATTTATACAGAATGCCTAGAAAAGGGAAATGTATAGTGACAGAAACCAGAGTACTGGTTGACTGGGGCTAGGGTTAGGAATGGAGATGCAAGCAGGCACCGGAGACCTTTGTGGGGTGATGGAAATGTTCTGAAATTAGATTGAAGTGATGGTTGACTGACTCAAGAAATATGCTAAACATCAGTGAATTAGACACAGTGAGTGAATTTTATGGCATACAAATTACACCTCTGATAAACCTGTATGTAAAAAAAGAAAAAGGACACTGAAACTATGGAAGAAGAACAGAAATGGGGGGTAGGGGGAGGAAGGCATTACAGTTCTCAGAGAAATAAGGGAAAATATTGTATTCATAAGACAGGAACAAAATGGTAGTTTTGACAAGAATAATATTTAGAGAATGACGACAACAAAAATACTAGGAAAATAAAAATTGGATGGCAGAAATGTAAAATCTAATAGAAAAGCAGAGGATGTAGCTAGGGAATCCAAAACTTAGGGCAAAGTGGCAAATAATTGGACAGTAAGAGAAAAAAACTTAAGAAATTAGTTGACCAATCCAGGAGGCCCCACAACTAAATAATAGGAGCTCCAGAAAGAGAGAACAGAAAAGAATGATGAAGAAAAGTGTTAATAAAATAAGAGAATTTTCCAAAGCTGAAGAATATGAACCTTTTTTTTTTATAACAGGCCCTTTGAATATTTGAGCCCCCTGAATAAAAGACAAAAAACAAATTAAAAACCATTAAGCAATTTAAAAAAACCAAGACTCATCACCATAAAAATTTCAAACACTAATGAAAAGCAGAAGATTCTAAAAGTCCTGTTGGGGGTGGAGGTGGAGGTTGGGGGAGGTGGCAATGAGCAGAAAAGTGTGAGTAAGTATGCCATCAAGCTGGGACTTCCCTGGTGGTCCAGTGGTTAAGACTCTGTGCTTCCACTGCAGGGGTCAAGGGTTCCATCTGCGGTCAGGGAACTAAGATCCTGCATGTCCTGCATTGCAGCCAAAACTTACATGAACAAAAAACAAGAATGGCATCATATTTCTCAAATGGAAGGAAGAAGATAATGAAGCTAGACCTTCACATTTCCCAGGGAAAATTTTACTCTCCATCAAGTGAGAGGGTAGAAAAGAGACAGTTTAGACAGGGAGGACCTCCAGACATGTCCTTCCCAACCAGCTTTCTTAGGAAGCTGTTTGTGGATGTTTCAGACCATAAAGAATCTGCCTGCAATGCCACAGACCTTGGTTTGATCCCTGAGTTGGGAAAATCACCTGGAGGAGGGCATGGCAACCCATTCCAGTATTTTTGCCTAGAGAATCCCCATGGACAGAGGAGCCTGGCAGGCTGCGTCTATAGGGTTGTAAAGCTTCAGACATGACTAAGCAACTAAGTACAAACATTATACACACAGTACACTCACACGAAAGGACTCGCTTTAGAAGGAGGACACTGGGACACAAGAGATTGAGGAAACAAGATCTAAGAGAGGCAGATGGAATCCATAGGGTGATGGTGAATGGAAATTCCAACAAAACAGAAGAGCAACAGGCCCATGGCGGAGGCATCCAGATTGTAACGGGAGGGTGGAGACACAAGGACTATCTTGGACTGAAAGGGGCCTCGGGCCTCGGATGTAGTTCTTCAGTTATTTAACATCTTTTGTGTAAAATGCAATGACAGACATTTTACAGAGCTGTTGAGGATGTGGGAATATTTAGTCAGGTATTCAAAGAAAATTAAGAAAATGTCTTCAAATGAGGCAATTACTAACTACAGGGAAAAAACAAGTTATATAAGAAAGGATATATAATCATGCTACTTGATGCAAAAATACACTACATGCTATATATATGTAGTCAAAATTATGAAAACACTGAACATCAATTTAACAGATATTTAAGACATAATTTTATTGAGAAGATAGTGGAAAGGAAAGAGGGGCTATAAATAAGCTGAAAGCCTTGTCATCTCTAATAGGAAATCAATAGGTGAGTCTATTCAGATGAGTCAAGGATAGCAGTATATACATATTACTTAGAAATAAGAGAACTTCCCTGGTGGCACAGTAGGTAAGAATCTGCCTGCTAATGTAGGGGACACGGGTTCAATCTCTGGTCTGAGAAGATTCCACATGCCAAGGAGCAACTAAGCACATGCACCACAACTACTGAGCCCACCACACTCTTAAACCCAGGAGTCACAACTACTGAGCCCACAAGCTGCAACTGCTGAAGCCCATGTGCCTAGAGCCTGTGCTCTGCAACAAGAGAAGCCACCGCAATGAGAAGCCCCCACAAACCATGGACACTCAGTGCAACCAAAAATAAATAAATAATTTTTTTAAAAATGAAATAAGAAGGTAAAATTAGACAAAATAGCTTAAAAAGTTGAAATTGATTACTTGGCAGATGATTGGGATAGGAAGGTAAAGAAAAGAGACTGCTGTTTTATAAAAGCTACTTTTAGCAATATTTGATCTTTTATACTATGCAAACAGCACTTTGATAAAAATGAAAATTGATCAAAAATGATACTTACAGTCATTTTCATGACTATGTATAGTTAAAATTATTCGATAACAAGAAACAGGAAACTTTCATGGTATCAATACTCAATTTAATATACATAAAATTTTATTTGATCATATGAATTATACCAAAAAGAATACCCTACTTGGAAAAGCCATTTTGCACTTTATGATTTGCTTTATAAAATTGGAGTTTTAAAATTGTGATAATTAATTCATGAAAAGTTGAGGATTTGATTCCTGCTTTCTGAAGTTATTAATATTTAAAGCCTGAGCCTGTATTTGAAGTATAAAGAGCTTTATCAGATTAAAGAATGACAAATCATTCCTCTTTGAAGAAAAACATTACAATCTGCGTTCAAATTCCTTATCTTTTTAAAAGAGGAAGCCAGCATTTATTTTGGGCCTCACAATATTTGTTATCCTTAGACTTTGTAAATGGAAATTATACCCAAATGATGAATGTAATCCTGACTATTTCTTTCTTCTGGGTTAAACATAAGTTCACACACCCGTACTTAAATATTAAGGAATCCTAAAATAGATAACTAATAAGGACCTACTATATAGCACAGGAAACCCTACTCAGTACTCTGTAATGGACTATATGGGAAAAGAATCTAAAAAAGAGTCAATATATGTATGTATATAACTGGTTCACTTTGCTATAAAGCAGAAACTAACACAACATTGTAAATCAACTAGAGGCCAATAAAAATTAATTTTAACATATTAATTAATAAAAAATATTAAGAAATCAGCAGCAGTTATTTTGCTCATCTGCAGTGTGAGTCCAGTGATGAGACAGTCTTCCACCTCCCCACCTTTCAGAAACATTTACTTTGTTCATAGTATTGGCTGGGGGTTGAGGATACAAAAAAGGAATAAAATACGATCTTTCCACAGGGAAGTTACAAGTTCGTGCCACTTTATATAAGTGACCATAAAACAACATGAAAAGGGTGAGAGGAATAAAGTTCTACAAGCATAGAGAGGAATCAGAATTTACAGGGTGTCTGGGGACAGAGGTACTGAGAGGAACTCTCCAAAAAAGGACACTTTCTCTCTTTGACTTGGAGAACTGGACAAGCCAAGGGAGAGGCCCAATGCCCTGGGGCAGAAGGAGCAGCAAGCACAAAGCATTCAGGGCCACACAAGTGCAGAGAAACGGACTACCTAGAAACGCTGCCTCCCAAAGCAGTCTGCCTGTGAGCCCCAGGTACCCTGAGCATGTGCGTGTGCATACTCAGTCGCTTCAGTCGTGTCTGACTCTTTGCTATCCTTGGACCGTAAACCGCCAGGCTCTTCTGTCAATGGGATTCTCCAGGCAAGAATACAGGAGTGGCTTGCATTTCCTTCTCCAGGGGATCTTTCCTACTCAGGGCTCGAACCCACATCTCTTGCACCTTCTGCATTCCAGGCAGATTCCGTACTGCTGAGCCATCGAGGAGGCCTGTACCCAGACCATGCACTCCCCTGAAGTTACCCACACACACTGGAAGGAGAGGCACCTGGAGTGTTTCATTAGAACTGGATCCACCTGGGTGGAGGGCAGGGCAGGCTCCATAGAACAAGCCATGGCTGTTCCATTTCTAGCACGAAGAATGCATGGTAAGTGCATTTGAATAAATGAGGACTCTATGAATAGTGCTAAATTTAAAATTCTTGGACAAAAGGATTTTCTTCAAGTTCCAGATGATTCAGGTTAATGTGAGAAAAGACTTGACAAACAATTTATATATGTAAATTGGACATGAGGTATTCTTTCGTTTAACAAATACCTGTTGGGTGCCTGCTATGGTCTGCTGTCAGTGTTCAAGCCACCAAGAACAAAAAAGTCCTCATACTTGTAACACATTCTAGTGGCTTCAATTCATTTATAGTTTATCTTTCCGGATTAAAAAAATCATTGCCAGAAATCAAATTAAAAATTAATCAAAAGCAGCAGGGATTAATTGTATAGCACAGGGAACTATATTCAGGATCTTGTAAAAACCTATAATGGAAAGAATAAAAAAGAATATATATATATGTATGTATGTACATATATATATATATGCTGCTGTTTAGTTGCTAACTTGTGTTAGCAACTTTTTGACTCCATGGACTGTAGCCCACCAGACTCCTCTGTCTATGGGATTTCCAGGCAAGAACACTGGAGTGGGTTGCCATGCCTTTCTCCAGGTGATCTTTCTGATCCAGGGATCAAACCCACGTCTCTTGGTTGGCAGGTGGATTCTTTACCACTGAACCATCTGGGAAGTCCACATATATACATACATATGACCAAATCACTTTGCAGAACACCTGAAACCAATACAATGTTGTAAATCAACTACACGTCAAGTAAAAAAAAAAAATAATGAAGGCAAATTTAAGGGACTTGCCAACAATACTGAAAGACTTAGATGCAAATATGACGAGATAATTTAAAAACTTGTATTAGAATAAAATTGTATCACTGCCTTTGTGGGTGTTAATTTCTCAGTCATGTCCAACTTATTGCGACCCCATGGACTTGGAATTCTCCAGGCAAGAATATTAGAGTGGGTTGCCATACCATTCTCCAGGAGATCTTCCTGACTCAGGGATCAAATCCGGGTCTCCTGTATTGCAGGCGATTCTTTATTGTTCAAGCCACCAGGGAAGTCATCATTGCCCTAAGTACCACAAAAATGAGAGGACTTCTTTGATAAATCTGGTACTCTAGTGTCACCTTGTGTTCAAACTGCTCAATTACAATGTGGTTTAATAGTGAAGAGTCTGTATTCATTTCCTATTTTTTCCTATTGCAGCTGTAACAAATTGCCACAAATTTAGGGGCTTTAAAGCAACACAGATTTATCATTTTATAATCCTAAAGGCCATAAGTGTATGGATCTCAATGGGCTAACATCAAAGGGTCAGCAGGGCTGCGTTTCTTTAACATCCTAGAGAAGAATCTGTTTTCTTACCTTTTCACCTCCTAGAGGCTGTCTGAATTCCTTAGCTGCTGGCGTCCTAGGAGTCAGCAATGTCTAGCTGAGCCTTCTCTTGGTGAATCACTCTGATACTGCCTCTCCTCTTTCACTTATAAGAACCTCTGTTACTACACAGGCCTCCTTGAATAATCCAGGCTAATCACCCCATCTCAAAATCAGTTAATTAGCAAACTTAATTCCATCTGCTACCTTATTTCTCCCTTGCCATGTATATTCACAGGTTTTGGGGATTACAATGAGCACCTTTTTGGAGGGGGGTATTATGCCACCTACCACAGAGTTTGTTTGTTTCTGTAGGCAAATATGCTACTTTTTATGTTTCAATTGAATGGTAGAGACATTAAATTAAACTGTTCTTTTCCCCTTATTTATAACTTGGAATTGATGAATAGAAAAAAAAATTTTTGCTAATTTCTATAATATAAACCAAGCGTTTAGAAACCACCCCGCCCCACCCCCAGTGAATATTTTACTAAGTAGCTTTACTAATCTAAGCTAGGAAAACCCAAACTAAATATAAAAAATTCTTAAATTAACTTTAAATAATTTTGAGTTGACAAAGACAAGTCCAAATATTGCTTAATACTACTCAGAGTATTCAAGTACAGTTTCTTTTGTTTGTTAACAGGGCAAATAGTTGCGTTTGAAGACTGGTCAGAATTAAGCTCACAAAAACTCAAGAATGGAAACTGGAGGTAGATTGTGGTTCTTTGCATGTACCTGCCTCTGTTACAGGAGCAGGTGAGCACCCTACTTTTTATGGGTCGTTTTCCAGCAAGGGCTAGAGAGACTGCTCTGCACCCACCAGGTTTCAATGGGCTGCCCCTGGAGTGGCTTTCAGAGTTGCTGGATGATGGAGACTTGAGGATGATGTAGGCAGGGTATACTAATCAAACACTGAAGGAAAAGCAACAAGATACAATGCTTGGGTTTTCAGTAGCGCTTCCCCTGGAATGCCGTGTATAGTGTGCTGTGAGAAGGGCACATAAATATTATTCAGGTGGGAAGAGGAAAAAACATAATAATTGCAGACTTTTTTATTCTGTTATAAAAATTTTAACCAACAATTAGTTGGACTGAGTAATAGTAATGCAAATCTTTCCAGGGGCCTGCAAGTCTTTCCAGGGATATTGCTTTTTGTCCAGCTTGAGGAAGACTTCCTCAAAACATTAAAATGCCTGGAACAGAATCTCCTTACAAAGCATTTTAATAGATAGCAGTCATTAAATTGCAGCTCAAGTCTTGGCAGTAATGTGTTAGTTTTCACTGCAGAGGTTTTACGCATCTTTTGTTAAATTTGTTTCTAAGTATTTTGTGAATTTTAATGCTTGTTTCAATGGTAATGATTTTATTTCTTCCTTTGTAAAATGTATGACTTTTATATCTTTTTCTTACCTTTTTACGTTGACTAGGGCCTCCAGTATAATACTGATAAAAAAGTGGTGAGAGTAAACATCTTAACTTTGGTCATAATCTTGAGGGAAGAATATTTAATATGTCACCTTTAAGTATGATATTATCTTTAGACTTTTCCTAGATGCCTTCTAAATTCAACAAAAATTTCTCTTTTATGTCCTACTTTGCAAAGAGGTTTTTATCTTAAAATCATGATGACTATTGAATTTTATGAGGCAGCTTTGCATTTATTGGTATGATCTTACAGTTTTTCTCCTTTCTTCTGTTAAGTTGTCAGATCAGTTCAGTCGCTCAGTCATGTACAACTCTTTGCAACCCCATGAACTGCAGCACACCAGGCCTCCCTGTCCATCACCAACTCACGGAGCCCACCCAAATGCATGTCCACTGAGTCAGTGATGCCATCCAACCACCTCATCCTCTGTTGTCCCCTTCTCCTCCTGCCCTCAATCTTTCCCAGCATCAGGGTCTTTTCAAATGAGTCAGCTCTTCACATCAGGTAGCCAAAGTATTGGAGTTTCAGCTTCAACATCAGATCTTCCAATGAACACCCAGGACTGATCTCCTTTAGGATGGACTGGTTGAATCTCCTTGCAGTCCAAGGGACTCTCAAGAGTCTTCTCCAACACCACACAAAGTTCAAAAGCATCAATTCTTAGGCGCTCAGCTTTCTTTATAGTCCAACTCTCACATCCATACATGACTACTGGAAAAACAATAGCCTTGACTAGACGGACCTTTGTTGGCAAAGTAATGTCTCTGCTTTTTAATATGCTATCTAGGTTGGTCATAACTTTTCTTCCAAGGAGTAAGCATCTCTTAATTTCATGGCTGCAGTCACCATCTGCAGTGATTTTGGAGCCCCCAAAAATAAAGTCTGACACTGTTTCCATTGTTTCCCCATCTATTTACCATGAAGTGATGGGACCAGATGCCATGATCTTAGTTTTCTGAATGTTAAGCTTTAAGCCAACTTTTTCACTCTCCTCTCTCACTTTCATCAAGAGGCTCTTTAGTTCCTCTTCACTTTCTGCCATAAGGGTGGTGTCATCTGCATATCTGAGGTTATTGCTATTTCTCCTGGCAATCTTGATTCCAGCTTGTGCTTCCTCCAGCCCAGTGTTTCTCATGATGTACTCTGCATATAAGTTAAATAAGCAAGGTGACAATATACAGCCTTGATGCACTCCTTTTCCTATTTGGAACCAGTCTGTTCCATGTCCAGTTCTAACTGTTGCTTCCTGACCTGCATACAGGTTTTTCAAGAGGCAGTTCAGGTGGTCTGGTAGTCCCCATCTCTTTCAGAATTTTCCACAGTTTATTGTGATCCACACAGTCAAAGGCTTTGGCATAGTCAATAAAGCAGAAATAGATGTTTTTCTGGAACTCTCTTGCTTTTTTGATGATCTAGCGGATGTTGGCAATTTGATCTCTGGTTCCTCTGCCTTTTCTAAAACCAGCTTGAACATCTGGAAGTTCACGGTTCATGTATTGCTGAAGCCTGGCTTGGAGAATTTTGAGCATTTCTTTACTAGCATGTGAGATGAGCGCAATTGTGC
The DNA here is from genome assembly GCF_054371585.1 of Giraffa tippelskirchi. Lineage (NCBI taxonomy): Eukaryota > Metazoa > Chordata > Mammalia > Artiodactyla > Giraffidae > Giraffa > Giraffa tippelskirchi. The sequence continues at coordinate 36,364,384 of NC_137282.1, forward strand.
AGTAGTTTGAGCACTCTTTGGCATTTCCTTTCTTTGGGATTGGAATGAAAACTGACCTTTTCCAGTCCTGTAGCCACTGCTGAGTTTTCCAAATTTGCTGACATATTGAGTGCAGCACTTTCACAGCATCATCTTTTAGGATTTGAAATAGCTGAACTGGAACTCCATCACCTCCACTAGCTTTGTTCGTAGTGATGCTCCCTAAGGCCCACTTGACTTCACATTCCAGGATGTCTGGCTCCAGGTGAGTGATCACACCATGGTGATTAATTGATTACGTGATTAAGTTGTCAGATAACACCAATTGATTTTCAAATGTTAAGGCCACCTTGCATTCCTAGAATACGCCTACTTAATCATTGCTGCTTTGACTTGCTAATATCTTCCGAAAGAGTTTTGCAACTTAGAGATTGGTCTCCAATTTTCTTATAGCGTTTCTGTCAAGTTTTTGGCAGTGTTATCTTGGCTTCATAAAATGAGTTGGGAACACTTTCTATTTTATAAAGGAGTTTGTGTAAGATTAGTATAATTTCTTCCTTAAATGTTTGATAGAATTCCCGAAGAAAACCATCTGGACCTGTAGTTTTCTTTGCAGGAAGGCAAAGATCATCAATTCAACTTTAAAAATAGTTACACAAAATTTCTGTTTCTTTTTGTATTAGTTTAGTAAGTTGTCTTTTTCAAAGAACTCTTTCTTTTAACCAACTTGTCAAGTTTATTGGCATAAAGTTATTCACTTCATCCCTTTATTTGCCTTTTAACGTATGTAGAGTCTGTGGTGATATCCCTTCCTTCATTTTTAATGTTGGTAACACGTGATTTCCCACCTTTTTTTCTTGATCATCTGCAGCATTCCCCAAAGTATGTCATATCAATTTCCTTTTTCCCCAAGACAAGCAAAAAGGATGATCTTTCCTCAAAATGAAGAGGTAGTACTCTCTTCTTTTTCTGTTACTCATCATACAACACAACATACATACACAAACAGATATACTTATTGATAAGGCAGACTATATCTATGAGATCCTCATCATCCTAATAAGTTCCTCAAAATGTTAAACAAAATTTTTAAATGTCTCTGATGGTTAATTACTATGATTATATGTCCGTACTTCAAGTCAAATGCTTTATTGAGTTTTTTGGGATGTAATTTAATTTTTTTTTAGTTGAGTATATTTGACGTACAATATCATATGAATTTCATGTATAGTATTGAGCTTTTGTGTTAAAATATATGTATCATATAAAAACTGAACATTTAAATATGTGCCATTTATTATATGTGCATTACATCTCAATAAAACTTAAAGAAAAAATACATATGTACCATAAAGTTTACCATTTTAACCATTTGTGAATGCATTAAGTGCATTCACAATGTTGTACGACCAACACTACTATCCATTTCCGGAACTTTTAAAATCATCCTAAACAGAAACTCTGTGCCCATTAAACAACAACTCCACATTGCCCCCTCCTCCCAGGCCCTGGTAATCTCTATTCTACTTGCTGTCCCTGAATTTGACTTTTCTAGCTACCCCAATGGGCTTCCTTGGTGGCTCAGATAGTAAAGAATCTGCTTGCAATGCAGGAGACCAAGGTTCAGTCCCAGGTACCTTATACAAGTAGAATCACACAATAGTTGTCCTTCTGTGTTCGGCTTATTTCATTTAGCAAAATGTTTTCACGGTTCATCGGTGTCGTAGCATGTAGCAGAATTTCATTCCTTTTTATGTTTGAATAATATCCTGTTGTATGTATATACCACATCTTGTTTATGCATTCACCAGTTGATGGACATTTGGGTTGTATCCACCTTTTGACTACTGTAAATAATGCTGGTATGAATATTCATGTACAAGTATCTGAGTCCTTGCTTCAGTTTTTTGGGGTATATAGATGGAGTGAAATTGTGGGTCATATGGTAATTCCATATTTAACTTTTTGAGGAACTACTAAACTATTTTCTACAGTGGCTGAACCATTTTACATTTTTACAACAATGCATGGAAATTCCAGTTTCTCCAAAGCCTTGCCAACATTTGTTATTTTCTTTTTTTGTTTGTTTATCTTTTGAATCATAGCCATCCTAATACCTAATAGAGTGGTATCTCATTGTGGTTTTCATTTGCATTTTCCTAATGATTAATGATGTTGAACATCTTTTCATGTGCTTATTTTCTAGTTATATATCTTCTTTGGAGAAATGCCTATCAAGACCTTTGCCTATTTTTGAATTGAGGGTTGGTTTTTTTTTTTCTGTTGCATTGTTAGAATTATTTATATATTCTGGATTAACATCTTTTATAAGATATATGGTTTGCAAATATTTTCTCCTATTCTGTAAGCTGTCTTTTTACTTTCTTGCTAATATTCTTTAGTGTACAGATGTCTTTGATTTGGAGTTTTTAATTTGTTTTTTGCCCGTGCCTCGCAGCTTGTGGGATCTTAGTTTCCTGACCAGGGATTGAATCCATGCCCCTGCACTGGAAGCCTGGAGTCTTAACCACTGGACCACCAGGGAAGTCCAAAATGTCTCTGATTTTAATGAAGTCCAGTTCTTCTGCTTTTCCTTTGTTTCCTATGCTTTTGGTGTCATAGCCAAAAAAGATTTCCCCCTATGTTTTCATTTTAGAGTTCTATAGTTTTACCTCTTAAGCTTAGGCCTTTGACCTATTTGGGGCTAGTTTTTGTATATGGTATAAGGTAAAGATCCTGTTTCACTCTGTTGCATGTGAATATTCAGTTTTCTCAGTATCACTTGTTAAAAGTTTGTTCTTTCCCCATGGTCTTGGCACTCCTATTGAAAAATCAATTGACTAGATGTGCTTGGGTTTATTTGAAAGTGAAAGTGAAGTCACTCAGTTGTGTCCAACTCTTTGTGTTTATTTGGGGGTTCCCTAATCTACTCCTTTGGTCAATATGCCTGTCCTTACGCCAGTATCACACTGTTTAGATTACTGAAGGGATATAATAAGTTTTGAAATCAGAAACATTCTTTTGGCTATTGCAAGTTTGTATTGATTTTTAAATACTGATTTTTACGTCCTCTTATACTTCATGATTCCACTGTAATCAAAGATTTCACATGCAACTTCAGTATAGTCTGAGGCTTCCCTAGTAGCTCAGATAGTAAAGAATCTGTTTACAATGCAGGAGACCTGGGTTCATTTGCTGGGTCGGGAAGATCCCCTGGAGAAGGGGATGGCAACCCACTCCAGTATTCTTGCCTGGAGAATTCCATGGACTGAAGAGTCTGGCAGGCTACACAGTCCAAGGAGTAGCAGAGTCAATACAGTCTATTCTGCTATAATTCTTTAAAGTGAATTCACTCATATGAGATTGGAGAGTTGGGAAATGAGGGCAGTATGCCATGGAAACTATACTGGTTCATCTGCAAAATTTCCCAGCATGTAATATTTTGTGCCATCAAGTAGAGCAGGGAGATGCAAGAGCATTGGCAGGGTTGAATACAGCAACTACAAAGGAGTAGAGTATTGAGCAAAATGCTCTTTATATTCTCTTGTTCTTTTGAAATAATTTTCCACTTGGAGGAAATTTGCAAAAATAGCACAAATGTTTTACATATGCCTTTCTCCCAGCTTCCCCTAATTTTTACAATTCCATAACCATTATACAATTATTAATACCAAACTAGAAAAATAGCACTAGTAAATACTATTAACCAAACACAGATTTTATTTAAATTTCACTCATTTTCCCATTAATGTTCTTTTTCTGCTTTAGGGTCCAATCCAGGATCCAAATTGCACTCCCTTTGGTTTCCTGCAATCTGTAATGGTTTCTCAGCCTTTCCTTGTCTTTCATGATCTTGATAATTTGCAGAATGTCTTCTAACTTGGGTTTGTCTGATGTTTTCTCGTGATTAGATTAGGCACTGTATTTTCAAGGTTGCTGGGAGAAGTATCAATAATGCAGATGACACTCCACTTATGGCAGAAAGCGAAGAAGAACTAAAGAGCCTCTTGATGAAAGTGAAAGAGGAGAGTGAAAAACCTGGCTTAAAACTCAACATTCAGAAAACTAAGATCATGGCATCTGGTCCCATCACTTCATAGCAAATAGATGGGGAAACAATGGAAACAGTGAGAGACTTTATTTTGGGGGGCTCCAAAATCACTGCAGATGGTGACTGCAGCCATGAAATCAAAAGATGCTTGCTCCTTGGAAGAAAAGCTATGACCAACATAGACAGCATATCAAAAAGCAGAGACATTACTTTGCCAACAAAGGTCCGTCTAGTCAAAGCTTTGGTTTTTCCAGTAGTCATGTATGGATGCGAGAGTTGGACTAAAAAGAAAGCTGAGTGCTGAAGAATTGATGCTTTTGAACTGTGGTGTTGGAGAAGACTCTTGAGAGTCCTTTGGACTGCAAGGAGATCCAACCAGTGAATCCTAAAGGAGATCAGTCCTGACTATTCATTGGAAGGACTGATGCTGAAGCTGAAACTCCAATACTTTGGCCACCTGATGCGAAGAGCTGACTCACTGGAAAAGACCCTGATGCTGGGAAAGATTGAAGGCAGGAGGAGAAGGGGATGACAGAGGATGAGATGTCTGGATAGCATCACCAACTCAATGGATATGAGTTTGAGTAAGCTCCGGGAGTTGGTGATAGACAGGGAGGCCTGGCGTGCTGCAGTCCGTGGGGTCGCAAGAGTCGGACATGACTGAGCAACTGAACTGAACTGAGCTTCCAGAAGTGATATTGCGTCCCTCTCATTCATAATGAGACATTCATTTCTATGTGATTTATTGCTGGTGATCACTTAGCTAAGGTGTCTGCAGAGCTTCTCCACAGTAAAGTTAGTGTTTTCCCTATGTAATTGACAAATATCTTAGAGAAATAATTTGAGACTATGAAATATCTTATTTCATCCCAAATACTCATAGATGATGTTAACATCCATCAAATTGACCAGACCTGCAACACTTATTATGGTGGTATCTGCCTGGTGGTAATTTTTTAATTTCTCTCATTTCTTCTATGTCTATTAGAACATTTTTGTAAGAAGAGATATAGTTTCCCCCATTCATGTATTTATTCAATTCCTTTTTTTATTTTGGTATGGATTCATAAAAATTTATTTTATTCTGAGCTCAAATCCAATACTATTATTTTTAATTTTGTTGCTCAAACTGTTCCAACTTTGTCCATTGGGAACTTCTTCACATGGGTTCCTGTGTCTTTTTGACACGTTCCCATCTTTTTTTTAAGTACCTTAAGTACCTCCTTATTTTCTGGTACAACAGGCCATTCCATGCTTATCTTGTATTTTCCAAAGGTCTCGTTCCTTTCATTGAGGAATGGTGTTTCAAATCCAAGATCTAGGTAGTAGGTATGCTTATTGTCATAAGAGTCCCATTGCTTCTTGGCCTTCTTAGCAGATGGAGCTAGGAGATATATGTATGTGTACTAACCCACACATTGTTGTGTTTTAGTCGCTAAGTTGTGTCCAAGTCTTTGAGAACCCATGGACTGTAGCCCTCCAGGCTCCTCTGTCCATGGGATTTCGCAGGCAAGAACATTGGGGTGGGTTTCCATTTCCTTCTCCAGTGAATCTTCCTGACCCAAGGATTGAACCCACACATAATACACACTCATCTAAATGTATGGATGGGTGTGTGTTGTGTGTGTATGGTGTGCATATTAGATACATATTAAAAATGATGACTTCAATGCTGATAACTCTGATTCTAATTCATCACCAGGGTTCCTTCTAGCCATGCCTTCCTCCATTCTTACTTGTAACATTTCTCTGAGACTAAGAATCCTGGCCCTCATGTACAATGTATTCACTTATTTGTTCAGTACTAGGATACACACAACCTAGATACTGAATTGCTAATCTGCACTCCTATGAGAAACAAATTTACTAGCTGGGGTATAGTAATTATAAACTGCTCTTTTTCTCTAGGCTTTCAGTATCCAGTTAATATACTGTTTTCTGAAGTTAGTTTGGTTAGTTTTTTTCTTCCTCATCTCCTTCAGTATGATTATGTTAGTTATTTGCAGTATATTTAACTTGCTAATTTGTAACTGTTTATATTCTATGTGCCAGTTCTTCTCCTATTCTGGTTGATTTTAATAATTCATTTTTTGGTTATATGAGACCTTCATAAGCTTTTCAGAGGCAAGTACACAAGCTGTACTTAGAAAAGCATCATTCCCTCCTCACCCCTGTCACTCACTTCTAGTTTCCCCATCTTTTCACCCCTTTGCTATCCATATCCTGTAGGTAACCTACCTCTTTAGTTTCTCGTTTATCTTTCCTGTATAGATGATCCCTGATTTAAGATTTTTTGACTTATGACTTCCTGACATTATGATGGAATAAATGTTATACACATTGATACTTCAAATTTTGATCTTTTCTAGGCTAGCAATATGCGGTAGATACTCTTGGGATGCTGGGTGGGAACAGCAAGCTGCCACTCCATCAGCCATGTGATCCTAAGAGTAAACAACCAAAATACTCACAACTATTCTGTACCCAGTCTTTCACTTTTAGTATAGAATAGTATTCAATACTCCACAAGATACTCAACACTTTCTTATAAAATTGGTTTTGTGTTAGATGATTTTGTTCAGCTGTAGGCTAATGTTAGTATTCTGAATACATTTAAGGTAGGCTAGGCTAAGCTATGATACTCAGTTATTTAGGTGTATTAAATGCATTTTCAACTTTAATATAGGTTTATTGGGATGTAACTCCATTGTAAATCACAGGAAATCTGTGTATCTTTCACAAAGAAGATACATATGTATTTTCTCGTATCTTCTTCTTGCTATGTGAAGAGTAATAGACCATACACTCTTTAGCTACTCTTTTGTACTTTGTTTCTTCTCCACCCATCCCCATCTCCCCAACTTCTTCCTCCTTTTGGCTCAGTTTGGTTACATGTTTTGTCTTGGAAGGGCAGAGTACTTAGTTTTCAACATCTTTGAGCATTTTGATTGTTGCCATACCCCAGAAGCCCCAAATATTTTTTTTGTACCTCATCAAGCTACTTTCAGCTTTTTTTTTTCCTTAAAGGGTAAGACTCTAATCTTACTGTAGTATTTCTTTGTTAAGAGTTTAACTTATCACTTGTTACTATGCCAGCATTTCTCACTGGATACTTCTTTTAAGAAAAATTCTCTGACCAGAATGCTATGAGATTAGAAATCAATGACAAGAAAATAAACTGCAAAAACCACACACATGTAGAGGCTAAACAGTATGCTATTAAACAAGCAGTAGATCACTGAAGAAATCTAAGAGGAAATCAGAAAATACCTAGAGACAAAAGAAAACGAGAACACGGCAATCCAAAGCCTACTGAACACAGCACAGCAGCAAGTTTACAGTGAAACAAGCTTACCTTAGGGAACAAGAAAAGCTCCAAATAAATAACCTAAACTTACACCTAATGCAACTAGAGAAAGAAAAACAAACAAAACTCAAAGCTAGTGGAAGGAAAGAAATCATAAAGATCAGAGCAGAAACAAGTGAAACAGAGATTAAAATAAACAATAGAAAGGATCAATGAAACCAAAAGCGGGTTCTTTGAAAAGATAAATGAAAGTGATAAACCTTTAACCAGACTCATCAAGATGAAAAGGGAAATGACCCAAATCAGTAAAGTCAGAAACGAAAAAGAAGTTATAAACTATGCCACAGAAATACAAAGGATCATAGGAACCACTAAAATGGGTGAGCCAGAACAAATAGAGAATTACCCAAAACTGAACCTAGAAAAAACAGAAAATATGAAAAGATCAATTCCCAGTACTGATTAAATCAATAACCTAAAAACTCCCAACAAAGTCCAGAACAAGATGGCTTTATAGGTGAATTCTACCAAACATTTAAAGAGTTAACATTCATCCTTCTGAAACTATTCCAAAACATTGCAGAGAAGGAAACACTTCTAAACTCATTCTAGCCACCATAATCCTGATGCAAAAAACAGAAAAAGATATCACAAAAAAAGAATATCGCTGGCCAGTATCACTGATGAACATTCATGCAAAAGCCCTCAACAAAATACTAGACAACCAACTGTAACAATACATTAAAAGGATCATGCATGATGATCAAGTGGGATTTATCCCTGGGATGAAAGGAGTTTTCATTATCTGCAAATCAATCAATGTGATAAACCAATTAGCAAATTGAAGGATAAAAACCATACAATCATCTCAATCGATGAATAAACTATTTGCAAATGATGTGAATGACAGGGGATTAATTTCCAAAGTATACAAACAGCTCATACAGGTCAATTAAAAAAAAAAAAACAATGAAAAAAATGGCAGAAGACCTAAATAGGCCTTTCTGCAAAGAAGACATACAGGTGGCCAACAGGCACATGAAAAGAGCCTCAGCATCAGTAATTATTAGAAAAATGCAAATCAAAATTACAATGAAGTATCCTCACACTAGTCAGAATGGCTATCATCAAGAAGTCTAGAAATAATAAATATTGGAGAGGGTATGGAGAAAAGTGAACCCTCTTACACAGTTGGTGGTACACAGCCACTATGGAAGGAGAAGGCAATGGCACCCCACTTCAGTACTCTTGCCTAGAAAATCCCATGGACAGAGGAGCCTGGTGGGCTGCAGTCCAGGGGGTCGCTAAGAGTCGGACACGACTGAGCGACTTCACTTTCACTTTTCCCTTTCATGCACTGGAGAAGGAAATGGCAACCCACTCCAGTGTTCTTGCCTGGAGAATCCCAGGGATGGTGGAGCCTGGTGGGCTGCCGTCCATGGGGTCGCACAGAGTTGGACACAACTGAAGCGACTTAGCAGCAGCAGCAGTCACTATGGATGGAGAACAGTATGAGGTTCCTTAAAAAACTAAAAATAGAGTTACCATATGATCCAGGAATCCCACTCTGGGGCATATGCCCAGAAAAAACTCCAACTGGGAAAGACACATGGCACCACAGTGTTCACAGCAGCAGCGTTTACAATAGCCAAGCACGGAAGCGACCTATGTGCCATCAACAGATGAAGGGGTAAACAAGGTGTGGTGTATATAGACACACAATGGAATATTACTCAGCTATAAAAAGAATGAAATAATGCCATTTGCAGCAACATGGATGGACCTAGAGATAATCATATAAGTAAAGCTTGTCAGACAGAGAAAGACAAATATCATATGATGTCACTTATATTTGGAATTTAAAAGTGATACAAATGAACTTACATGCAAAACAGAAATAGACTCACAGACATAGATAATGAACTTATGGTTACTAAAGGGGAAAGCAGGGGGAGGGACAAATTTGGAATTTGGGATTAACAGATCAGCAGTCAGTTCAGTTGCTCAGTTGTGTCCTACTCTGCAACCCCATGGACTGCAGCATGCCAGGCTTCCCTGTCCTTCACTATCTCCTGGAGCTTACTCAAACTCATGTTCATAGAGTCGATGATGCCATCCAACCGTCTCATCCTCTGTCGTCCCCTTCTCCTCCCACCTTCAATCTTTCCCAGCATCAGGGTCTTTTCCAATGAGTCAGTTCTTCGCATCAGATAGCCAAAGTATTGGAGTTACAGGCTACTATATATAAAATAAACAATAATAACAAACTACTGTATAGCACAAGGAACTATATTCAATATCTTAAAATAACCCATAATGGAAAAGAATCTGAAAAAGAATCTATCTGTGCATTCATATATATGAAACACTTTGCTGTACTCCTGAAACATCATAAATCAACTAGACTTCAATAAAAGCAAATGATATTTTAAGTTTTCTTGTTACATGATGCATTTGCTTTGAGTGGTCTGCTTCAACACTCCCCTCCAAACCAACCTTCTGGCCTACAAGTGCTATTATTTTTAGTGTGCAACTTTTCAGAAGAAAATATGGCTTTTTCAAAAAATTGTTCAGTAGCAGAAATGCCTGTATCAATGGATTCATCATTGCTTTTTGAGTCTTCTAACACATTTCAAGAGGACATCATCTTCAATTCTATCTATATTCTCAAGAAAGTACAATTTTGATTTTGTAAGTGATGCTGTTACAGCAAATTTTATTCTGAGCCAAGCACCCATATACTGTTTGTTATCTGCAGAACCACTTACCGTATTTCTTTTCAAATCTCTTGTTGATAATGATATCTTGCAACTGTGAAGCATCCTTTAGGAATAATTAGTAAATGTGTATATTTCTTTACCTCCTTAAAAAAATAGATTCCATCCCAAAATTTAAAAACTCATTTAATTAAGGAAATTCAAACCAAAATGTTACTGCTTGATAAACAGTGGGTAATGGCCCAGCTTTTATGAATGGAAAGTCTTTTACCAGGCACTGAGGGAAGAACAGCTGAAGTGACTTCTCCATGTTGGTGATGATGGTGCTAATATCACTGCAGATTGGAGCAGAGCTTTTAAATCTTACTGATCATATAATTATCCAAGGAGTTTGTTGAAATGTAGATTTTGGTTTGGTAAGTCATGGCGGGGGGGGACACAGGATTCTACATTTCTCACAAGCTCCTAGCTGCAGATGCTGGTTTAGGGACCCCTCCTTGAAAAAGACCATTGTATAACCAATATTAAGACTCTCGGCAGCATTTGGTAGAGTCCTCTGCAATAACGGAGGTGCTCTGTACCTGTGCGCACAGTTCAGTAGCCACAGGCTACGCGTGGCTACTGAGCACTTGAATTGCGACTGGTAAGACGGAAAAACTGAATTTTAAAAGTAATTTTACATTAACTTAAATGTAACTTTACAAAGTCCCATGTGGCTTGTGATGACTCTCCTGGGCAGTGAATATCTTTTAAAAATTAATGTATAACCACACGTTTGTACCTGTACAACTGTTTAACATTGTTTTGTGGTGTTTCATATTTTTCATAAGTGGGGGGATGCTATTGAATTCAGTATTCTAAACCTTGCTTTTTATTCTTTTCATGTCAGTAGATATTGATTTACATCATTCTTTTAAATTACTACATAATATTTCACAGTAGGGATTTACCATGGCTTGTGTACCCATGAATGTATCAGTGGGTATTTAGGTTGTTATCCTTTCTTTCTTTTCTTTGCAACTGTGAACTATAGATAAGAATATCTTCGTGCATGCCACTTAAAATGTATGATTGATGCATATAGGATAGATATTGAGAAATGGAATTGCTGGGCCATCGAGAATGAATAATTACCATTTTCATAGTTACTGCAAAGTTGCTTTTCAGAGCAACTTAAATAGAAATAAATGATTTCTATCAGCCAAGTGAGAGAATACCATTTCCTCACACTCTTGATTGGTAGTGTCAACATTTTTGATTTTTTTTTTTGCCTATTAAGTGGTAAAAAGTTACATCTTATTTAATTTACATGTCTGTAATGACTAGGAAGAATAATATTGATTTTTATGTTTACTGATCATTTAATTTCCCCTTCCTAAGCTACTTATAGCCTTCCTTATGAATTCTTGAATAAGCTTGTTAAACCATATACTAAATGTTATTAGGATTTTAGAGGATTACATTGTCTTTATGGAACAATTTGGAGAGCACTGGCATCATAAAATATTGAGACCATTAATATTCTCCATTTATTTAGATCTTCGTCTATGTCCTATAGTTTACTTTTTCCCTTGTAAAGATCTTAGATATTTATTGTTATGTTTATTCTTAGGTGTTTTATACTTAGGTTTCTGTTGGAAATTCCTTTCGATTACATTTTTTATCTATTACTGGTGAATAGGAAAACTACCAATTGTGGATGACTACTTGCTATCTAGTCACTTTGCTGTACTCTGTTATTATTTGTCAGTTTTCATCATACATGTTTTCACAGTCTATCATTTGGTAGACTAATATTACCTTGGAGCCACCACCTCTTATCCTGAATCCCTAGGTATAACAGAAAAGTTACAAGAAGAATAAAATACATAGCATGTAGAAATCTCCTAGAAATGGTTTGTAGATATACAAACACTTTCTTTTAGCACTTATTCATACCATAGTATACTGAATACACTGTTAATCATTTTATATTTTCTGCTACCTCCTGATAAGTGTTCAATGTCAGTTCACAGAGGGGATCCCATTCTGTTTAAGGGTGCCACTTAAAATTAATGTATGAATGTATAATAGTTTACCCAGTGTCCTGTGGAGGACCACTCTGCCCAATCCTCTACAAGTACAATGAAAATACCTGTATGAAAGACTCTGCACCAATATCTGCAGGATCAATTTCTAGCAGTTAAAGTTCTAAACCTGGATGAAAAATTATATACATCTTCAATTACGGACAGCTACCATCCAATTGCCCTTCATAGAAGCTGTATCAACACACATTCTGAACAACCGTACATCAATGTGCTGTTTCCCCACACCTTCAGCAATACAGCAAATGCTGTTTAAAATTGCTTGAAAGGAATATAGACAGAATCAGTACCTTAATCTTGCTATAGCAGATGCTGTTGGTGTCTAACCAGTAACTTTGCCTGCAGTCATAAGAAACAGTTCCTGTGCATTCTGACAGCATCCAACTACATCTAGATCTTTCTGCTTCTCCTCCTGAGTCATCCAGTGGTCATCCATGGCACATGCTCCACTCTGCAAGGGTGGGCTTGCAAGGGTGGGCTTCCAAGGGTGGCTGGGAAGAAGCAGCTTGTCAGGCTCTCAGAGGCAACCTCTAGCCAATAAAGAGGAAATCAATGGAGAAATATGTAAGCTTCTCCATCTCTCAGTGGGCAATTCTTGGCAGCACCTCAGAGTGAATTCAGTTCTTGTTGATTGTAGCAGTAATACTCTCTTTTGCTGTATTTTTTACTGACTTTTCTTCTTTCTCTATCTCATTTTCCCCATTCCCTCCTTTCCTGACATCACCTCCCCAACTATATGCCCTGTAATCCCTGCTTCCAGGTCTGCTTTTGGGGGAACCTGAACTGAAAGAGATGGCTACGGAAAGTTGACCCTCAAGAATGGAACTAGAGAATTTGCTCCTTCGTGATGCCAGGAGGCCTCAAGAGCCTCACTGCTGGCCTGAGGAGTTCAGTTCAGTTCAGTTGCTCAGTCGTGTCCCACCCTGGAACCCCATGAGCCACAGCACAACAGGCCTCCCTATCCATCACCAACTGCTGGAGTTTACCGAAACTCATGTCCACTGAGTCGGTGATGCCATCCAACCACCTCACCCTCTGTCGTCCCCTTCTCCTCCTGCCTTCAATCTTTCCCAGCATCAGGGGCTTTTCAAATGAGTCAGCTCTTCGCATCAGGTGGCCAAAGAATTGGAGTTTCAGCTTTACCATCAGTCCTTCCAATGAATATTTAGGACTAATTTCCTTTAGGACTGACTGGTTGGATCTCCTTGTAGTCTAAGGGACTCTCAAGAGTCTTCTCCAACATCATAGTTCAAAAGCATCAATTCTTTGGTGCTCAGCTTTCTTTATAGTCCAACTCTCACATCCATACATGACTACTGGAAAAGCCAAAGCCTTGACTAGATGGACCTTTGTTGGCAAAGTAATGTCTCTGCTTTTTAATATGCTGTCTAGGTTGGTCATAACTTTCCTTCCAGGCCTGAGGAGGGGTAGTGATAACCCACAGCGTGCTGGAGCCATGGAGCATGCTAACACCTCTGATTGTTTAGGAATGAGGAAACGGTTAGAGGGGACCAGGCTCGGGAGTACAGAGTAGCTCTTGAAAGGTATGGGGCAGTGGTTTTATAAGGATTGTAGAGGTGGCTGACTGTCGTTAACTCTCCTGGAAGCTCTGAAGAAAGACCCTGACACACCATGGCAGCCAGCTGTCAACTCGGGGCATGTCATGAGAGCCAGAAGGCTTTCATGGTGGATTTTAATTAGATGCTTACCTCTGGCAGCAGGAGGGGAGGCTCTGCTGAATATTAGCCTCAGAGTTTGATAATAAAAATGCCAGAGCTACAATCCCAAATGCTAGCCAAAGCAGATGTTCCTTGTTAACGTAAGGGCCCTGAAAAGCAAGAAATACGATTGTGAAACTTGGGATAGTCGTGTTTGGGTGAATGCACTACACAATCTTAACCTCACACTTCCTCGAGTCTTCTACACAGACATTTTGTTGTTGTTCAGTCGCTAAGTTGTGTCTGACTCTTTTTGTGATCCCATGGACTGCAGCACACCAGGCTCCTTTGTCCTCCACTATCTTCCAGAGTTTGCTCAGATTCATGTCCATTAAGTCGGTGATGCTATAACCATCTCATCCTCCACTGCCCTCTTCTTTCGCCCTCAATCTTTCCCAGCATCAGGGTCTTTTCCTATGAGTTGGCTATTGGCATCAAGTGGCCAAATTATTGGAGCTTCAGCTTCAGCATCAGTCCACACAGGCATGCTTCTTTTATAAAAAAAAAAAAAGGCCTTCCCTTTTCTCCTGTGTTTTCTAATAGTCTCCTTACTTTTTTTTTTTCTCATTCAAATTTGATTTAACTGTAATTTGTTATAAGGAGTGAATTGGGAATCCAACACTTTTTGAGATAGCTATCCAGTTCTTCAGCATCATCAATTAATAATTCACATTTCACCATTGATACTGAACACCACCCTGGTGATATATTAAATTTCATGTGTACTGGGGTCATGTGGAGAGAATGCTACGTATTCATTAAAGCTCTTCCTTCATCTCTCTGTGTGCACAACAGGGTAATTTCCCAGTTTGAGTTGCGGGTAGGAAGTGATGGGCCCGGCCTGTTACAGCCTCCCATACACTATCCTCCATCCTCTTTGCCTTCTGCCAGGTGGAGTAAAGATATCCTCCAGAAAAACTTGGGAAGCCACGTACCGAGGGTGGCAGAACTAAACATGGATGGAGCATGAGCTCCAGAGTCCTCGTCTGGAGGAGAGCCTGCCAAGCAGGAGTACCTGTTTTTGGATGTTATGAAAAAGAGAAATAATATTTCATTTTTTATGAGTCATTCATTTTTTCCCCTTTCTTTCATTAACCAGATTTCCTTACTTTATCTAGTATAGGTCTACTTCTGGACTCTATTCTATCCCATTCACCTGTCTGCCTGCTCACATGCAAGTAATGCACTGTTTTAATTCGTGTAATTTAATAATGTGCTTTGGTACATTGTGCTTAGTCACTCCATCATGTCTGACTCTTTGCGACTTTTTGGACTGTAGCTCCCCAGATTCCTCTGTCCATGGGATTCTCCAGGCAAGAATACTGGCATGGGTTGCCATTTCCTCCTCCAGGGTATGTTCCTGACCCAGGGATCAAACTTAAGTCTCCTGTGTTTCCTGCATTGCAGGCAAATTCTTGAGCCAATCCCTTCATTAAGTTTTACTTTACATTTTTCCCCCTGGTTTCCCTCATTTTTATATATGAACTTTAGAACTAGTGCTACTAGTTAAATATCCTTGGTATGCTTATTGAAACTGCATTATAGGTAGAGTTTGATATGGGAAGCATTGATATCTTTGTAACGTTGAATCTTCTTAGATAAACATTCAGTTCAGTTCAGTTGCTCAGTCGTGTCCGACTCTTTGCAACCCCATGGACTGCAGCACGTCAGGCTTCCCTGTCCATCACCAACTCACGGAGTTTACTCAAACTCATGTCCATTGTGTTGGTGATGCCATCAAACCATCTCATCCTGTCATCCCTTTCTCCTCCCGCCTTCAATCTTTCCCAGCATTAGGGTCTTTTAAAATGAGTCAGTTCTTCGCATCAGGTGGTCAAAGTATTGGAGTTTCAGCTTCAGCATCAGTCCTTCCAAAGAATATCTGGGACTGATTTCCTTTAGAATTGACTGGTTGGCTCTCCTTGCAGTCCAAGGGGCTCTCAAGAGTCTTCTCCAACACCACAGTTCAAAAGCGTCAGTTCTTCGGTGCTAAGCTTCCTTTATAGTCCAACTCTCACATCCATACATGACTACTGGAAAAACCATAGCTTTGACTAGACGGACCTTTGTTGGCAAAGTAATGTCTCTGCTTTTTAATATGCTGTCTAGGTTAGTCATAGCTTTCCTTCCAAGGAGCAAGCATCTTTTAATTTCATGGCTAAACATACCATAGATAAACACAGCTAAACATTTCAGATAAACATATCTTTCCATAAATATTCAGGCCTTCATTTATATTCTTCAACACTTTTGTAAAGTTTTTGTTTACTTGGTAATTTTTCATGTAGTTTATTCATAGGTGTCTTTTTCTGGTGAAGTTATGTTATTATAAGTAAGATCTTTTCTTCTGTTATATTTTATAATTGGTCATTGCTTATGTAGGAAGTCTACTAGGATGCTGTGCTGCTGGTCTTGGCATGATGTCAAATAAAAATAAAACACCAGTCTGCCATCCAAGAAAAGCACTTAAAAGCAAAATAAACCTTTAAAAGTTTTTATGCAAAATACATCTTAAAAGAAATTTCAAATGTCTATACTGCATAGCAGAAAAACAGATTGTTTAAAAGGGAAGGTATGTTGTGGGTTTATTCAGAATGGTCAGAGAATGTCCCTTCTTTTGGATTGGAATTCCAAGAGCTTCCTGCATTTATAAATGTTCCATGGTATGTAACAAGTAAGCATTGTCAAGCTGGGGTTTGAGGAAGGTCAACGTCACCATTCTCCACGAAGCTCCTAAACAACTTGGAAACAGATACAGACATTCAGGCAGATTGGAGATAAAAATGTCATCATTACTGATAAAACTGATATTGGAGAACATGGCTTAAATCTGTAGTAACAACTTGTCTCCTACACTGCACCCCAGAAATACAGAGATTGCCGTTAACTGGCACAACTGGACCACTGTGCCTGTTCGTACAAATGCTTGGCATGGAAGGGCAAGGCACAACAACCTTCTGTAAAAAGGCATCCTGTGATTCCCTCCTCTCACTCTTCCTAACCTGGGAAGGAGTGAACGAAAGGGCAGAGCAAGGCCAGAACTGTATTGGATGGTGACTCCGTGTGGAGAGAAAATCAGAAGTAAAGGACAGTGCTGCTACTCCAAGAGTCAGCAAAGATATACTCTGAGAGTAATATTCTTTTTAGAGACCAAAAGTTCATATCCACGGCTTCTGAAGAGTAATGTCAAATGTTACGAGTTCAATTTTAGGCAGAAAATCAAACTACATGGATTTTTAAAAAACAATTTTTAATTGAAGGATAATTGCTTTACAGAATCAGGCATGGGTACACCATGTCCCCTCCCTCCTGAGCCTCCCTTCCCATTCCACCCTTCAGCCTGTCACAGAGCCCCTGTTTGAGCTCCCTGAGTCATACAGAAAGTTCCCATTGGCTATCTATTTTACATATGGTATTGTAAATTTCCATGTTACTCTCTCCATACATCTATCCTTCTCCCTCCTCCCCTCCCCCTATGTCCATAGGTCTGTTCTGTTTCTCCATTGCTGATCTCAGAATAAATTCATCAGTGCCATCTTTTTAGATTCCATGTATATGCATCAGTATATGATACTTATATTTCTTCTTCTGACTTACTTCACTGTATAATAGGCTCTAGGTTCATCTACCTCATTAGAACTGACTCAAATGTGTTCCTTTTTATGGTTGAGTAGTATTCCATTGTATATATGTACCACAGCTTCTTTATCCACTCATCTGTTGATGGACATCTAGGTTGCTTCCACGTTCTAGCTATTGTAAATAGTGCTGCAATGAACATTAGGGTACATGTGTCTTTTTCAATTTTGGTTTCCTCAGGGTATAGGCCTAGGAGTGGGTTGCTGGGTCACATGGTGGTTTTATTCCTAGCTTTTTAAGGAATCTTCATATCATTTTCCATAGTGGCTGTATCAGTTTACATTCCCACCAGCAATGCAAGAAGGTTCCCTTGTCTCCACACCCTTTCCGGCATTTTTTGTTAGTAGACTTTTTGATGATGACCATTCTGACTGGTATGAGGTGGTATCTCATTGTAGTTTTGATTTGCATTTCTCTAATAATGAGTGATGTTGAGCATCTTTTCATGCGCTTGTTAGCCATCTGTGTGTCTTCTTTGAAAAAATGTATATTCAGGTCCCTTTCCCACTTTTTGATTGGGTTGTTTGCTTTTTTGGTATTGAGTTGTATGAGCTGCTTGTCTATTTTGGAAAGTAATTCTTTGTCAGTTTTTTCCTTTGCCATTTTCTCCCATTGTGAGAGTTGTCTTTTCTCCTTGTTTGTAGTTTCCTTTGCTATGCAAAAGCTTTTAAGTTTAATTAGGTACCACTTGTTTATTTTTGTTTTTATTTCCATTATTCTAGAAGGTGGGTCATAAAAGATCTTGCTCTGATTTATGTCGAGTGTTCTGCCTATGTTTTCTTCTAAGAGTTTTATAGCTTCTGGTCTTACATTTAGGTCTTTAATCCATTTTGAGTTAATCTTTGTGTATGGCATCAGGTAGTGTTCTAATTTCATTCTTTTGCACACAGCTGTCCAGTTTTCCCAGCACCACTTATTGAAGAGGCCATCTTTGCCCCATTGAATATTCTTGCCTCCTTTGTCAAAAATAAGGTACCCAAAGGTGCATGGGTTCATCTTGGGTTCTCTATCTTGTTCCACTGGTCTATATTCCTGTTTTTGTGCCAGTACCCATACTGTCTTGATGACTGTAGCTTTGTAGTGTAGTCTGAAGTCAGGAAGGTTGATTCCTTCAGCTCCATTCTTCTTTTTCAAAGAATGTTTTGACTATTCAGGGTCTTTTGTGTTTCTGTATGAATTATGAAATTTTTTGTTCTAGTTCTGTGAAAAATGGTAATTTGATAGGGATCACATTGAATCTGGTAGTATAGTCATTTTCACATTATTGATTCTTCCTACCCAGGAACTTGGAATATCTCTCCATCTGTTTATGTCATCTTTGATTTCTTATAATCAGTGTCTTATAATTTTCTGTATACAGGTCTTTTATCTCCTTAGGTAGGCTCATTCCAGATATTTTATTCTTTTTGTTGTCACAGTGAATGGGGTTGATTCCTTAATTTTTCTGATTTTTCATTGTTAATATACAGGAATGCAAGTGATTTCTGTGTATTGACCTTGTATCACATGACTGCTGAATTCACTGATTAGCTCTAGTAATTTTCTGTTAGTCTCTTTTGGGTTTTCTATGTATAGTATCACCTCATCTATCAACAGTGAGTTTTACTTCTTTTCCAATCTGGATTCCTTTTTTCTTCTCTAATGGCTGTAGCTAGGACTTTCAAAACTATGTTGAATAATAGTGTTGAGAGCGGACACCCTTGTCTTGTTCCTGATTTTAGAGGGAATGCTTTCAGTTTTTCACCACTGAGAATAATGTTTGCTGTGGGCTTTTCATATATGGCCTTTACTAGTTGAAGTAGGTTCCTTCTATGCCTATTTTGAAGTGTTTTTCTCATAAATGGATGCTGAACTTTGTTGAAGGCTTTTTCTTCATCTATTGAGATGATCATATGGTTTTTATCTTTCAATTTATTAATATGGTATATCATGCTGATTGACTTGTGTATATTGAAGAATCTTTGCATCCCTGGAATAAACCTGACTTGAATATGGTGTATGAGCTTTTTAATGTGTTGTTCAATTCTGTTTGCTAGAATTTTGTTGAGGATTTTTGCATCTATGTTCATCAGTGATATTGACCTGTAACGAACTACATGGATTTTTATGTCATGTTGACACCAGCATTGTGGAACATGGTTATCAGGTTTATCTATAAGGCAACAGATCACAAAGCTGGAAAACTGACATGACTGCCTTTCCTTTGTTTATAACTAAGTTATTCTATGGACACAATCATTATAGACTACAGGTATTATCTTGTAGTTCTTTTGGGCTCAGGTGTTTAACACACCCAATCCTCGGTAAATGTTTGTTCCTGTATCAATAACTGTATTTGTTCAATTTGCTCTCAAAGACAGCATGCTTACAAGCAGATAAGAGGCATTCCCTGTTTCTCTAATGATTCCACTTCCCTTAACCTTCCACAAGTGGAGGCTGCTCTGTCAAAAGGCTGAGGCCCAGAGGAAGGGAATGCTTGTGGATGGTTTAGAAACGACAGTGAACTGCTTGGAGATACTCTATTCCCACCTCCCTGTCATGTCCTGGTTGGTTCATGAGGGGCTTTGTGGCTGGACATCACCTATAAATAAATAAGCAATGTCAAAAGTGACTCTATGAAGGTAACTTATAAGTGGCTGGGGGTAGCAACTTCCATTGTCTCCATCACAGTTTTCACCCCACAGATTCTAGCTTTATCTACCAGCAGCAGGAGGAGTAGGGTAGAGAGAGACTACAGCAGGCTTTTATATCCCAGACCCTCTTAACTGCACAAGTTTTACAATTATGAATAAATGGATGCTTGCACCAATTCAAGACAAGAGTTTTAAGTATCTCTGCTTAAAGCCCTCTGTTACTTTTCCTCATGGGCAAGGACCTGCCTTCTTTGAATAAAGAAAGTGAAATTCCACTCTTCACAGGAATACAGTGGAAGCTAACGTGGGGTTTAAAAAGACCAGGGTTTAGGAGGCATGAGAAGAGCAGTTGAGACCCTGAATAGCCCTCACAGAATACTCTAAGTAGGACTGGATTTGCAAATGAAAGCCAATGTTTGCTGAATGGTTTTTGTGCTAAGGGCTTTATACGTGTTATTTCTCACAATATCACTGTAAAGGGGAAGCTGAGGCTGAGGTCACACAGCTAGAAGAAGCAGGCACTGGAGCCAGGCAGACACCCTCAGAAGCTCACACTCCTACCACAATGCTCTTTTTCAGTCACGACACCTCTTGTCTTGACCTTGGCATGATTCACATCAACTAGGGTGGTAAGGCTTCTGAACAGTGCTGATGCCTGATCACTCGGCTTCAGAGATCTGCTTGTTGGTGAAGGCTGTCTGAAGTTACAGACATGGTGGGAATGCTGGAGCTGGAAGCTGGCTGCCTAGTCAAAAAGGGTCTTTGACGGAAGTGAAACTGTACAGCCTCAACCTTTGAAATGGGCTCTTGCTTCTGAATCACAGGAACTGAACTCACAAGATACTAATGTACAGAATGCCAGCTTACTAGTCTATAATGATAAGCTACACCCTTCCAGTGAGTGCCCAGAGTGTTCACTGTTCAGAGAACTCTCTCCTAAGAATTACAGTCCACAGAAACCTTTGTAGTCACTCTAACTTCATTTGTTGAACTCAAATGAGAATAAAGGAAAAGAAGGCACTGATGTTTGGAATTCCATGAGGGCAGCTAGATTTACAAAACCACAGAGGTGGTCCAGGACCAATTAGTTCACAAACAAGCATTTCAAGAAGAGTGCTGCAATGCAGGACGACCAGGTGGTACAGTATAGTCCCATAGTACGTATTTTCACACATGATCCTCAGGTATCTTGAGCATTTCTGAAAGATGTCTAACAAAAATTTCCTAAGTTTTATGAAAGTGCTTTCTATTAAATTTGGTAAATGAGAAATCTTATACTAAGAAATATACTATAAACTATTTGCAGTGTGATGCATATACTGTCAGCAATCTGGGGCCACTTATTACTAAAATGAAGATTTGGAGAGAACATCATATAGAGTGAAGGCCTTTGACTAAGAGTTTCTCGGGAGCCTAGAAGACAAAGATAAGACGTCTACAAAAAAAATTTCCAGATTAAAAAATTTTCCCCCTAGATACTGGGAAGTATATACTTGTCAGTTACCAAAGTTATGGCCTAATCTAACATTTGAGTCACATTTTTCAAAAAAGCTGCTCAAAATCCCATGCTCGAGTGATATTCGTACATAATTCAAAGCACCGTACTGTGGTATTCCTCATTGGTACTTAGAATAGAAATGATGGATGTCTTGATAAACTAAGTACCTTCCTATCTGAAATGTGCAGAGATATAATTTACTAAGTTGGTTCCACTTAACAAGTAGGAACTGAATTTTATTCTTCAAAGAGAATTACAGAGCATGAGAACAATGTGAATGTTCTTAAAAAGGAAACTGATGCCCTTTCATTCTACCCGAGTTAAAAACAATGATGAACCTCATCTGAGTTCATGGGACCCATAATAAATGACTACTAAACCAGACTTACAAGATCAATGCTAGGAACACCCCAAGACCAAATACGATTAATTAGTTCTATAGTTTGGTTTTAAATCTTTAAAACCTTAACACATTTTAAAATTTATTTTAGCAGGCAAAATAATTTACTTATAAAAGCAACCTCACTTACAGAACTGTAATAAAATTTTTTCAACACTGAAAAATAAATAGCACTTTTTGCAATTCTGATTTTACAGGGAAATTACACTTTCTGGCATACAATGTTCTATCAAAATGGAAGGCTAAATCACTTTGCTTTGTTTTTTACAACAGAAATAAGCACTTATATTTATCAGTCTTGGGAAATCAACTTAGGGACAAGAAAGGTTGCTGTAAAATACAATCATTGGAAAAAGGGGATCTGGTGCCATCTACTGAGTGGCAATGGCAGTGTGACCTTGGACATTAGCCATCAAGTTAGGAAACACTATAATTTCAGCTACATGCAACTCAACAGAAACATCTGTGCAAATCCTGAAAGATATGTGCAAAAATGGAAACAACTGCTGTGCTAAAAGTGAGGACTGGATGGGTTTTTTTCTTTAAATGACATCCTACCTTTTAAAGGAAACCAAGTAGGCAGTTAAAAAATGATTACTGAACATGAGGAATACTGAAGAGAGGAAGACTTTGGCAAATTATGTAAACGAAAAGTTTCATGATCAAGAGTAGCTTAGGTAGGCTCTCTTACTCATGGAGAGGCTGGTGGAAGGCAGTTACATCCTTGGGTATTTATGATATCAGAATCAAGGACTTAAGCTTTTCCCTATTTACATAAAAAGCTGGTTTATTTGAAAAAATTATCAACCAAGACTGCCAATAAAGTGGCACTTAGGGACTATAAGGACTCCCATACTCACCATCTGGAGGAATAAAAAACCTGGGGGATTTTATTGATTAGCAAAGAAAAGTTACTTTTTGTTTGATTGAATTTACTCAAATAGACCTCCTTAATACCAACAATGTTGAGAGCATTCCGTAAGAGCTGGGCCAGAATCCTAAATCCTGGAAATATTCATGGACTAGCAATTTATTTACTTTTTTTGGTAGTAGCTTTTGAGAATGTTACCTTCCTGTAAGGCCAGGATGCCCTGAGTACTAATAGTACACCTAAACATGTTTGTGGTTCTCCTTTCCTTCATAACATGTCTCACAATCCTTAATTTGTTTCTTAGCTGTCCACCAGGAGGGCAGAGGCCTTGTCTATTCTGTTTGTAACCATATAATCAGCACTAAATTATGACCAGCACATGACTGTGCTCAAAAAATGTCAGTTGGCTGAATGAATGAATAAATGAATGAATCTCATATAGTCCAACCGACCTAAGGAGAAGAGGGGAAAAGAGGAAAAACCCGTCACAAAAGTGAGGATGACAGCGATGGACAGGAAGAAAGATGAGCATCAGATCCATTATTTGGGGGTAAGCTTGATGCCAAAAAATTCTGCCATCATTCAACAACTGGTGATATCTGTTTGGCGATTCAAAATACCTGAAAAATTTTAAATGGAAAGTTATTCAATAATATTAAGGTATTCTCTGGAAGACTCATTTGAAAATAAGTTAATAAAAACCCTGTTACTACATCAAGCTGTAACAGGAGCCTAGTGCTGTGATGCTTCAAGATGCAGTGGACTCTGCTGAATACACCAGGTGAACGTCTAGAGTCCCATAGAGGGAGCGTAGCACACTGAGGACTTTTTCTTGAATGGTTTCAACTTGCTCAGAAGGACAGTAATCATCCAGACTTGACCTGGAATCGAGAAGAGAAAGAAAAAGGAAAGAAAAGAAAAATATATATAAGTAGAATGAGATCACACTGGGCAGTGAGGAAAAGCCTGCGTGTGTTGAATTCAATGTAAAGTAGAAATGAAGCTGTATTGGATTCTGGAATAATAATAGTTGAAAGCTACTAAACTTTTACTATGTCAGGCGCATTACATGAATTATGTTCTTTAACCTTCTCAGCAACTCTATGAAATAGATACCTTTACCATCCCTTTAAAGGAGTCAAACAGAGTAAGATTAACCTGCATGGGTCACATACTGGTATGTGCTGGTGATGGGATTCAACATCATAAAGCACATCTCCAAAGCCTCAGTGCTTAATACTAGGCTGTTGTTTCCATGAGAGGGAGATGTTGATTGGCAACACTGGCGCTAAGTATATTAGTGACTGGGCATCACGTTTCACGTTCTTTTATTATGTGTACAAACATGATAGAAATTATGAGGGTAGAGGCTTTCCAACTGATAAAAGGGTTTTGCCCCTATAAATTTACAAGATCATCCAAAATGAAATGTGTGGATGTGCTGGTGTTTGGATTAGTCTCCTAGGTAGTATTAAGGAGGAAAGAGCAAAGAGGTATGGGGCAGGAATCTCTATTTTGTCTTTCTAGAATCACTGACTACAATTTGGGTGGCACCAGCCAGTAACAATGTTGCTGACAATTTTAGCTGGGTTAGTATCTAAAATGATTTTATCAGTGCCTCCTGGTTCTGGACTGGGGTGAGGAAAGCCATTGGAAATTCCACTAGATTGGAAAATGACATGGAAATCTTTATAGCAGGAAATGAAATTAGTTATCTAGCCTACTCCTTATTACAAGTATTTTAGACCTAAAGAAATAATCTGTAAGACTTCTGATGAACTCATTTCATTCTATGGTGATTAGGCTATATCTGAGACTTGATGTAAACATGTAACCCATGATAAATGACACAGAGTAATTTTAAATTATTAAATACTGTCTAACATATATATATGGATAAAGACCTTGAAGAAAGCATGATATGTAAAAGCTTAATTTATTAGCCTTAACAAATAAGGGACACTCCAATGCTTTCACACAGATTTCTGGCTTCTTGAAAACAGTATTAGAGTAGCTCTTGATTGGAGCAACCCCCAGGAGGGAGTTTTGGAAATCTGCAGGTACATTTTTGTCACAGTAACAATTAAGAGAGAGGGTCTGCATATTGTGAGTGTTTGCAATATGTAGGATACTACTGCAATATGAATATGAATATGAATATGAATTGTCCTGTGTCCTGCAGTTTCCAAAGTCATGGAGCACTTAACTAAGTGAAAAATTTGGTTGTAATTTTTTGAGCCTATTTTTAATAGTCTTCTACAAATAGTCTGCTGTATTTTTGAAATGGATTAAACTAAATTTTCCAGGAATCCAGATACTCTGTGAACTGAAGGAAGATTAGACTTTAAGTTCAGAACTTTATCAAGAGCTTGCTGCGACTAGAATAACCATGTTACTATAGCAGTGCTGTTCACGGTATTTGGGCAACACAACTCGCTGGGTCTGTCCGCATTTTTAACTGTTACATTTAGTGACTCTTTTAAAAGATCCTAGTTTGGTGTGGCGTTTTAATATGTATTATTTTATCATCAATTACTCTTTCTGATTTTTTTGGTGTGTGTATATATTTAATACATATTTAAATTATATGTGTAGGTAGGTTATTGCTATAAGCTAAATGTTTATGTGCCCCCCAAATTCCTGTGTTGAAATCTAATTCCAATGTGATTATATTTGGAGGTGGGGGGGTCTTCAGAAGGTGATCAGGTCAGAGGGTGGAGTCCTCATGAATGAGGTTAATACCTTTATTAAAGAGACCCCAGAGAGCATCATTACCCCTTCCTTCTATGTTAGGTTACAGAGAGAAGACGGCTGTCTATGAATCAGGAAGCAGGTCCTCACCAGACAGTGAATCTGCTGATACTCTCATCTTGGACTTCCTAGTCTACAGGACTGTGAGAAATAGATATCTGTTGTTTATAAGCTACTTGGTCTAGGGTATTTTTGTTATTGCAGCCGGAACAGACTAAGACAATTACATCATCTACACATTGTATATGCTATCTAAATATATTTAAATTATGTGTGTATGTGAAAGAAAGAAAGTGAGTCGCTCAGTTGTGTCCAACTCTTTGCAACCCCATGGACTGTATGGTACATGGAGTTCTCTAGCCCAGAATACTGGAGTAGCCTTTCCTTTCTCCATGGGATCTTCCCAATCCAGGGATCGTACCCAGGTCTCCAGCATTGCAGGCGGATTCTTCACCAGCTGAGCCACAAGGGAAGCCCCAGAATACTGGAGTGGGTATCCTATCACTTCTCCAGCAGATCTTCCTGACCCAGGAATAAAACTGGGTCTCCTGCATTGCAGGAGGATTGTTTACCAACTGAGCTATCAGGGAAGCCCTATGTGTATGCAGATTAGATTATTTATGAATTCATTCAGAATGGTAAGTGAAGTGAAGTCGCTCAGTCGTGTCCGACTCTTTGCGACCCATGGACTGTAGCCCAGAGAGTCACAAAAAACTTGTCATAAAATATGTAAATATAACTTGCCCGAATATTTAAAGTATTATTTTAGAAACAGTTCCATGCAGAATGAGTCCAAAGATTAACACAGAAATTTTTATTAAACTTCTGTAACTATTCAGCACATTTATACATTCAAATTTAAAACATGGCCGCAGCTAAATATTTATCTGTAGGACACAGATACGGGAATTTCTTATGTTCAACTGAATAACATCACCAACTTCAAAGTTAGATAACAGGAACTGTATGCTGTTTGCCAGCCACCACTAATAGGAAAGAGAAAGTATTAACACTTGAATAATTTTGAGCTGAGTAGGTAAAAGGTTGTTAAGAACTATTGTATTAGTAATCATTAGATTCATCTATGGAGACTTAATTTCCTACTGCCACTGTAACAAATCACTACAAACTTAGTGACTTAAAGTAAAACAAATTCATCATCTTATACTTCTGTTGGAGGTCAAAGTCCTAAAACAAAGGTGCTGGCAGGGCTGTATTTCTTCTCTAGGCTCTAGGGAAAGAATTTGCTTCCCTGCCTCTCCAGCCAGCTTCCAGAGGCTGCCTGCACTCTTCAGTTCAAACCCCATCTTCAAAGTCCACAGTCTAGCATCCTCCATTCTCCAATTCTGACCTTCCTGTCTTCCTCCTATTAAGACCTTTGTGATTACACTGGGCTCACCCAGATAATCCAGGATAATCTCTTCATTTTCAAGATTCTTAAGTTAACGATATCTGCAAAGTCCCTTTTGCCATATAAGGCACCATATACATAAGTGCTGGAGATTAGGACATGGACATATTTGGTGGGCCATTATTCAAGCTACTACACTTACCTTGCAATTGTCACTAGAGTAGGTTTTGGTAAATTTTTTAGAACATTATACAAAGACTGAATAAGATGTTCAATTTCTTGTTCTGTGCTGATATGGTGAGGAAGTTCTGAATAATCACAAGTTAGACCAGCCTGGTGAACCTGAAAATAAGACAATTAAAAATTACATGGTAATGTTGTTGTCGTCTTTAGAAGACTCATTAACCATTAATGGCATTGCTGACTAAATTTTCAGTATTTTTGTGGATTAGGACTGCTTTTTCCTTAACAGTTTCCATGTCACAGAAGTTATCTATTCTCTGATGTTTTGGAAGAACTGGCCTGTATACCTGTTTGGGCCTCATGCCTTTTCTAGGAACAATTTTTAAATTTATTTTATGATTGTAGATTCACTCAGTTTGTCTCTACTTGAGTCTATTTTGACAATTCACATTTTCTATCAAATTATTCATTTTACCTAGAGTCTAAAAACTGATTTAAGTCTATACATAGTATTCTCACATTTCTTTTCTTTCAAGAAATTATTTTACTTTTTAAATACATGCAACGAGTACTACATTTAAAGCTTCAAGAGGATACAAGGCGAAAGTCTTTCTCCTACCTTACTGAACCTACTGTTTCGAGTTTCTTGTGTATGCTTTATGTATAACCATATATACTGATATACATGTGTTTTAAATGTAAATGACTGGTGTTTCAGTCTTAGCACTAAACTAAATATGCCTGAGAGCAAGAAATGACCCACAGGCTGACATTTTGTAGCCTCTGCTTCAAAGTTTTAAAAACTGGAATTCATATATATTATAGTTTTGCCTAGGGTACATAAGTGCAAAGCATGGAAGAAACCCACTAATTTACTATATTATTGGAGACTCTGGATACACATCAAAGATTTAACTGGCAATGATTGGTCAATACACTAAAAAGAGAGACTCTGCATATCCTTTTCTACTAAAATGATCAAAACACTTAGTATTCTAATCCTACAGCTATGAGTACATTGCATCTGGCTACATAATCTGCTACCCGGCCTATGCCATCCTTTTCCTCAACAAGCAATGTACAAAACTCTTGCCCACTCACCAGAAAATTCAGATGCAAAGTAATGACTAAAGTAGACCTGAATGAAGATACTTTCAATAATATCATATGAGCTCAAAGCACTTTTAAATCCTAAGAGCCTTCTATCATTTTTAATATTTGCCATTAAAAAAAAAAGGGTGAGCCTTGAGTTAGCTCTGATTTAACCAAAGAGTCTTTTGCTGGTATTTTCTTTCTCTTTTTTTTTTTTATAAATTTATTTACTTTAGTTGGGGGCTAATTACTTTACAATATTGTAATAGTTTTTGCCATACATTGACATGAATCAGCCATGGGTTTACATGTGTTCCCCTTCCTGGACCCCCCACCCACCTCCCTCCCCATCCCATCCCTCTGGGTCATCCCATTGCCCCGGCCCTGAGCCCTTGTCTCATGCATCGAACATGGAATGGTGTTCTCTTTCACATATGATAATATACATGTTTCAATGCTATTCTCCCAGAACGTCCCACCCTCACCTTCTCCCTCAGAGTCCATAAAATTGTTCTATGCATCTGTGTCTCTTATTCTGTCTCGCATATAGGGTTATCGTTACCATCTTTCAAATTCCATATATATGCATTAGTATACTGTATTGCTGTTTTTCTTTCTGGCTTACTTCACTCTGTATAATGGGCTCCAGTTTCATCCATCTCAGTAGAACCGATTCAAATGTATTTTTTTTAATGGCTGAGTAATATCTTACAAAACTAGCATTAAATCAATACATAAACTTCAGTTCAAATAAGGTGGTTTGATTATATACCACAACTAAATAAAACACTAAAGTAAAACCACCATTTGTTAAATAAACACTAGAAGTAAAAGCAGCAGAACTGGTGGTCTCAGCTCTGGCACAAAATTTGAGAAAAGGGGACCTGAATTTCCAATGGGAAAATTTACACTCAGATATTGCAAAATGATACAAAAATAAAGAAATTACCATTAAGGGCATCTTCTTTTGAAACAGCATTCAGATTTGCTGTGCAAATGAAGTTATACAGCTAATATAGTTAAGCTGTACTGACCACAATGCCTTCTTTTGTCTGTTTGGTTTTTTTAATCAGAAAAGTTTTCAGAGAGGAAAGAAAGAAGTGTGAAAGGAGTATAAAAATGAATGAACAAAGAATGAGCAAATTTAGAAATTGTATACTTTCTTGTCTCTGGCAAGGGGATATCTGATCATAGACAAAACTAAAAAGTCCACAGCATCACTTCTTGGCCTTTTGGCTAAGATCAAGTGTAAAAAGTCAACAGCACTTTTACTTCATACATAAAATTAGCAAAAGCATGTTTTTCCTGGAAAGCTTTTCCAGTATTCGGGCTTCTAAAAAGTATATACTTTTTCCACAAAAAAAATGTTCATTCATACTTTCCAGGAACACAAATAAAAGTGAATCACTTTAACAGAGGGCGCATTTTTCTAGCCACAAAAAATGCTTTTCTTAAAGGGTCACATTTATACTTCAATATAAACATTTACCATTTCATAGTCTGGTGCTTCCATCCGTTTTTTCAAACTCTGTACCAGTGGAATTAGTGATCCCATTCTGGAAAAAAGCACCCCTCAATTAAACATTACACCACCTCAACTAAAATGACAGTAGCAACTGATACATTATCCTTAAAATTTACCATTAACAATATGTTTTATATGTTTTGGAAATGAGAGATAAGAGTTGTTCAAATATCATCTTAAAATATTAAGAAATAAATGTTCCCTGCTGTTTTCTTAAAAGATTACAGATTGTATTAAAGATTGAAAATTAGCTCTCAAGAAACCAAGATTTTCCTCTTTAAAAATGAAAGTTCTACTATGACTTTAAAAATTATTTTGATCAGCAGTAAAACTAAGTGCCTTTAGCATACTGTGATGAAAAAAGATAGTTTCCCAAAAGTTGAGAAAAAAATTCAGGACATATTTATTGACATTTATTTATAACTGGTAAAGTTCTATACCATTTGATATAATAACAATGGTGCTTTTAAGTTACTTAATATAGGTGGAACTCTTTGGAAGCCTTGATTAATTAATGTTTCGAGTATTTTAATGCCTCCTTTACCAATACCCACTCATCTGCCGGGAGGGAAAAAGTAAACAAAAACGGAGGTATGGAGGCCTGTCTACCCACTGATCCTGTTACTTCTTCCTTCTTATTAACAACACTTTCTGGGGTTCTGGACCCTAGTCACCCACCTCTTCTACTTCCTTAGGAACAGTGAAGACTCGTTCATGCTGAGGATCTGACACTTTTGGGGGCATGCTAAGTTTGGGGAGACTTTTCTTGCTCTCTTACTTTTCCTTTGTTTTTTCTTCATGTCTGTGACAGAACTGTCTACAGGTGGTGAAGAGCTAAGTGTTCTCAGCAGATGGGTGGGTTTCAGTGGAAGGTGGCTCCACCTGTGGGCTAGATTCAGGATTCTAAAGTTGTCTATTTTGTTTGATTTAAGCTTAAGTTTGGCTTTAGACTTCACAAAATCACAAAATAGTAGGTACTCTTCAGTATTTCTGGGGAGAATCATGTTCTGAGACTTATTTCTATCTTTCCCTCTTCCAACATAATTTCAAAGAGCGGGGAATCATTTTTAGATCTAGTTCCCTCTACTAAAGAGAAAAAACTAACTTATGTTCAAGTGCCTAGTTAGTAGTTACTAATATGATTAATACTGTGATGGTTTATTCTTCCATACCACTGCTTTCCTTAATGACAATAAAGTTCTATGATATTTATATTTCAGAGATGTTTCTGAACATTTTATTTTAAAGTGAAAATTGCACTGAATATTTTGAATAGGTAATACACATAGCTCAGATCATGAACTCCTTATTGCCAAATTCAGACTTAAATTGAAGAAAGTAAGGAAAACCACTAGACCATTCAGGTATGACCTAAATCAAATCCCTTATGATTATACATTGGAAGTGAGAAATAGATTTAAGGAACTAGATCTGATAGCCTGATGAACTATGGATAGAGGTTTGTGACACTGTACAGGAGACAGGGATCAAGACCATTCCCATGGAAAAGAAATGCAAAAAAGCAAAATGGCTGTCTGAGGAGGGCTTACAAATAGCTGTGAAAAGAAGAGAGGCGAAAAGCAAAGGAGAAAAGGAAAGATACTCCCATTGAATGCAGAGTTCCAAAGAATAGCAAGGAGAGATAAGAAAGCCTTCCTCAGCGATCAATGCAAAGAAATAGAGGAAAACAAGAGAATGGAAAGACTGGAGATCTCTTCAAGAAAATTAAAGATACCAAGGAAACATTTCATGCAACGATGGGATCGATAAAGGACAGAAATGGTATGGACCTAACAGAAGCAAAAGATATTAAGAAGAGATGGCAAGAATACACGGAAGAACTGTGCAAAAAAAATCTTCACGAACCAGATAATCACGATAGTGTGATCACTCACCTAGAGCTAGACATCCTGGAATGTGAAGCCAAGTGGGCCTTAGAAAGCATCACTATGAACAAAGCTAGTGGAGGTGATGGAATTCCAGTTCAGCTATTTCAAATCCTCAAAGATGATGCTCTGAAAGTGCTGCACTCAACATGTCAGCAAATATGGAAAACTCAGCAGTGGCCACAGGACTGAAAAAGGTCAGTTTTCATTCCAATCCCAAAGAAAGGCAATGCCAAAGAATGCTCAAACCACCGCACAATTGCACTCATCTCACACGCTTGTAAAGTAATGCTCAAAATTCTTCAAGCCAGGCTTCAGCAATATGTGAACCGTGAACTTCCAGATGTTCAAGCTGGTTTTAGAAAAGGCAGAGGAACCAGAGATCAAATTGCCAATATCCGCTGGATCATCGAAAAAGCAAGAGAGTTCCAGAAAAACATCTATTTCTGCTTTATTGATTATGCCAAAGCCTTTGACTGTGTGGATCACAATAAACTGTAGAAAATTCTGAAAGAGATGGGAATACTAGACCACCTGACCTGTCTCTTGAGAAACCTGTATGAAGGTCAGGAAGCAACAGTTAGAACTGGACATGGAACAACAGACTGGTTCCAAATAGGAAAAGGAGTGCGTCAAGGCTGTATATTGTCACCCTGCTTATTTAACTTATATGCAGAGTACACCATGAGGAACGCTGGGCTGGAAGAAGCACAAGCTGGAATTAAGATTGCTGGGAGAAATATCAATAACCTCAGAGATGCAGATGACACCACTCTTATGGCAGAAAGTGAAGAAGAACTAAAA
Source organism: Giraffa tippelskirchi (assembly GCF_054371585.1). Lineage (NCBI taxonomy): Eukaryota > Metazoa > Chordata > Mammalia > Artiodactyla > Giraffidae > Giraffa > Giraffa tippelskirchi. Next base: position 36,396,876 of record NC_137282.1, read on the forward strand.
AGCCTCTTGATGAAAGTGAGAGAAGAGTGAAAAAGTTGGCTTAAAGCTCAACATTCAGGAAACTAAGATCATGGCATCTGGTCCCACCACTTCATGGGAAATAGATGGAGAAACAGTGGAAACAGTGTCAGACTTTATTTTTGGGGGCTCCAAAATCACTGCAGATGGTGACTGCAGCCATGAAATTAAAAGACGCTTACACCTTGGAAGGAAATTTATGACCAACCTAGAGAGCATATTAAAAAGCAGAGACATTATTTTGCCAACAAAGGTCCGTCTAGTCAAGGCTATGGTTTTTCCAGTAGTTATGTATGGATGTGAGAGTTGGACTGTGAAGAAAGCTGAGCGCTGAAGAATCGATGCTTCTGAACTGTAGTGTTGGAGAAGACTCTTGAGAGTCCCCTGGACTGCAAGGAGATCCAACCAGTCCATCCTAAAGGAGATCGGTCCTGGGTGTATATTGGAAGGACTGATGTTGAAGCTGAAGCTCCGATACTTTGGCCACCTCATGCGAAGAGCTGACTCATTGGAAAAGACCCCGATGCTGGGATGGATTGGGGGCAGGAGGAGAAGGGGACGACAGAGGATGAGATGGCTGGATGGCATCACCAACTCTATGGACATGAGTTTGGGTAAACTCCAGGAGTTTGTGATGGACAGGGAGGCCTGGCGTGCTGTGATTCATGGGGTCACAAAGAGTTGGACACAACTGAGCAACTGAACTGAACTGAACTGAATACATATAGCAAAAGATACGAATTTTTAAAAAGCAATTTATCTAGCAAATTTAGCAATATATCTAGGGCTAAAATACAGTAGAGTTGAAGAAAAAAAATATTTGAGAGTCTTACCCAGGATTTGAAGCCCATTTCTGTACAGTTTCTTCATCATCGCCATCACACAAATCAGCAAAAGCAGCTTCTAAATCTTCTAATTGATGAATTCGATTATCAACACAATCAACCAAATCTTCCTTGAAGCATATTGAAAAGCTGAGATTATATAGTTACTCTTTCAAAAAATAAGTGAAATCCCATTACAATGAAAATTTCAATTCAATCAGTTAACACATGATCTTCAAGTACTAACCGTGGGTTTCCTCAAGAAACACATATCAAGATTTGGGGCCATTGTTTGAGAGTATTCTAATATCATGTAAGATATTATTAGCTATGTGATAGATTATTGTTGTTGTTTAGTCACCAAGTTGTGTCCAGCTCTTTTGCAACCCCCTGGACTGTAGCCAGCCAGGTTTCTCTGTCCATGGGATTTCCCAGGCAAGAATACTGGAGTGGGCTGCCATTCCCTTCTCCAGGAGATCCTGTGGACCCAGGGATCAAACCTGTGTCTCCTGCACTGGCAGGCAGATTCTCCACCACTGAGCCACCAGGGAAGCCCTTTAGACAAGCCCAAAAGAAAAGAAGGATACCTCTGTCAGGTTGCTTCCAGGTTTTTTAAATTGGTACAGCTCTTGTAAGATTTTGTACTCCTCCTGGAAAACAAAACAAAGAATCCACATAGTAGAAAAAAGATTAATTTTTCAATGATATACTTAAAGTAAAAAATGACAGTGATACAAGAATATCTTAGACAATCATTTAAAGGTAAGTCTGGGAAATCAGGGAATAATATAATTCATTATTTCATTGTAAATATTATCCCTTCTTTAGGGTAACTATTCATCTGGGCATGATAACAATGTATAAAAATTAATTATGGAAGAAGACTTGATGGCTAATAGGTGATGAATGAAAATATTTCTAACACTGTTCTACTCTATAAATGGATACATCCTAGCATCTAAAACAGATTTTAGCTATGTATAGGAAATATAATCACTTCTCAGCCTTTTGGCTAAGATCAAGTGTATAGGAAATATATGTATCTTTGTAACAACAAAACTTTCCACTTTCACTTTGCGGTCCATTCCCTAGCCACAGGAGAGAATGCTAGAGTACAAACAGATACAATGGCAGGATTTTGCAGAAGAATGTCTGTCCTCATTTAGCGAAGCTAGGCAGCCCCATTAGAGGTGGGTCTATCTGGCCCCAGTAATCCTATTTAGGAGCATTGTCAGGAAGGGTCTATAGGTAAGATCTAAAATTCCTTAAGCACAGTGCTGTGCACTATCCTCATATAACAATTCTATGATTGGGTATGATTATTATTTTGATTTTATACTTGAAGAAACCATGGATCTGAAAGGTTAAGTAACTTTTCCAAGATCATGCAGCTAATAAGCAGTACAAGTAACAAACAGAACTTAAATCTTTCTGACTTCCAAACATGTTCTTTAAAAAAAATAGCTATTACATTATAAAGCATATGCTCTTTTCAAAAAGTTCTACAGCACCAAAGAGTATAAAGGACACAAAATTCCCACTTTCCCAGGTTTCCTTATAGCCCTGGAAAAGAAGTAACTGCCATTAAGTCACTTATGTAACCTTTTAGAAATTCCCATTACAAATATTTGGTGAGTATACTTGTAGGATAAATTCATAAAGTCAGGTTTTTTAGCTTCCAGGTATGCCCATTCTCATGTTTTCTAAACATCTCTAAAGTCATTTTATAATTCTAAATGCTGGAACTTATAGTTACTGGTATATTCACAACAGCAGGAAAGAAACAGAGGGCAATTTTTCTCTCTTATTTGCAAGTTGGGAGGGCACTCAAGGTCCCCCTACTCTTGCTCCAGATTACACTACAGTCGACCTCTGAACAACATGGGTTTGAACTACACAGGACCACTTATACATGGATATTTTTCAGTATAGAGGAAAAGATTTTGGAGATTCGCAACAATTTGAAAAAAAATCTGCAGACCAACTGTACAGCCTAGAAATATTGAAAAAATTAAGAAAAAGTTAGGTATGTCATGAATGAATAAAATGTATGTAGATACTAACCTATCCTTATAGGCATAAGATGAATGATATTTAATATAAAATTAATAATATGTTAGTTTTCCTATTGCTTTATAACTTTGCTTTCAAAGAATTACCTTTTAAAGAATCCATGCCTCTCTAATTGGAGAAACGGCATGTCAACTTATCACAGGTAAGTGGTATTGAAAAATATATAACAACATTTCCATTACTGCATTACAAATATGACTATAATATGCTATAAAATTTTTATAATGATTCATTCATTAGTATACAGGCTAGGCTACCGTGAAGTAATTGTATTGATTATATTAGGTTACCTAAAGCAATCAATCACATTGCTGCTTCCTCGTTATCAATGTATGAATTATAACTGTAAATAAATGACTTTATCACATCTTTTCATCTTTGACATCTGGTGTTAGTAATATATGTAGCAGTGTTTTATATCATATAAGACATATTGATATAGGTTCATCTTTAAACACAACATAAATGTATAGTATTGATAAATACAGTACAGTACTGTAAATGTATTTTCCTTATGATTTTCTTAAACTTTTCTCTACCTTACTTTATTATAAGAATATAGTATATGATACATATAATACACAAAATATGTGTTAATTTACTGTTTACATGATCAGTAAGGCTCTGGTCATCAGCAAGCTATCAGTAGTTATATTTGGGGGAAGTCAAAAGTTATATCTGGATTTTGATTGCACATTTTTAAAACACCTCATTTACCTGAGGGAACATTTCTTTGAAGGGATTCTTGACTGAAAAAAAATCTAAGTCAATATCTAAAACAAATGCATCCCTTTTCTCCAAAATTTCCAGAATCTCTCCAGTGCTAACTGCTGTCTGGCATTCCTGGCTTTCAGAAGAACATGAACATGATGGTTGTAGACAAGTGTGGTCTCTTCTCTGTGTCACTGTGTCCTTTTCCAGTCCTTCTGAACAAGAGTCACCATTAGTAGAGGCAGTGTTCTCTGAGTCCTCCAGGGCTAGCTTTGGCTTCTTAGCAGAAGACACTGCATCATTTTCTCCTTGACTGTGACAGAGTTTATAAGGTTTTACCATAATTACATCCAACTGTAAAGGTTTTGGGTTCTCCAGCAGGTCTTCAGTTACATAAAGACCATCACTTAGGAAGTAATGATCTGTACTTGTAACCCTGGATTAGAGGAAAAAAATTACTTTCAAGACAAGTGGACAAATTAGCCGGCAACATATAGAACTTCAGAAATACAAAAAAGGACATATTTGACAAAAACTGAGAGCTGTCTCTAATAGTTTCTGGAAACAGGGTTCTCCAATTGCTAGCTAGGCACACAACTGCCCAAAGACTGTATTTTGTAGTCTATTGTGCAGCTAGGTGGCTCAGATGGTAAAGAATCTGCCTGCAACGTGGGAGACCCGGGTTCGATCCCTGGGTCTGGGTTTGATCCCCTGGAGTAGGAAACGGCAACCCACTCCAGTATTCTTGCTTGGAAAATTCCATGGACAGTATAGTCCATGGGGTCGCAAAGAGTTGGGCACAACTGAAGCAACTGAGCACGCACTCAGGTATCATGCAGCTAGGTGTGGCCAGCTGACTCAGTTCTGCCCAAAAGTCGTGAGTGGAAGAGAAGCGTAGAGAGCCTTGCTCTCCCCTTCCCAGTGACTGGCATGTGAATGTGGTAGCAGCAAACCCCACTTGGACTCTGAGTTCAGAGGCCACACTCTAGAGAAGGTGGAGCAAAAAGATAGAAATTATTTGGGGTTTAACTGTAGGGCTGCCATATTGGCCCTGGACTGCACATGGTAAACTCTAATTGGAGAAAAGAAATGAAAGATCCTGTTTAGCCAGTGCTTTAGATTTCTGTCATACCAGCTGGAACTCCATCTAAAAAATCACTTGAGAGAAAAATTATACCTGGAAATAATATCTCTTGGTAGAAACTCCCCCTGACATATTTCAAAGCTTTATTAAATTTTATATAACTGCAATATTTTACTATGTAAAGCAACTTAAAAAAATCTTGTGCAGCACTTCACAAGTTACAGATTTTTGATTTTAGACATATCAGCATGTTCTTAGCTTTTCAACTGTATTATGCCTTGGTAAGTACTTTGAACAGTGACACCAAATGGTTCTTCCAGGGGTAGGACCTATCCAATTTAAAATGATGGTATTAATATTTATTTCTCATCCACCCCTCTTCAGTATATACAGCCTTATATTTAAAAAGATATAACTTTCTACAAAGAAATTAACAACATAATAAAACCAATATCCAAGCTTATTAATAACTGTACCACCCTAAGATTCCCAGGTGGCGCTAGTGGTAAAGAACACGCCTGCCAATGCAGGAGCCATAAGACACATGGGTTCGATCCCTGAGTCGGAAGGATCCCCTGGAGGAGGGCATGGCAACCCACTCCAGTATTCTTGTCTGGAGAATCCCATGGACAGAGGAGCCTGGTGGGCTACAGTCCATAGGGTTGCAATGAGTTGGACATGACCAAAGTGACTTAGCACGCATGCACCACCCTAAGAAAGATAAATGCTGTATCCACCAACCTAAATGGGTATTTTCCTTTAATAAGAAATATTTTACTTTGTTCATATCTGTATACACACAAACATACATCTCAGGCTGCATACCTACGTGTGTGTCTCTTCCATAAATTTTTACTTGCAGGATTAACTAAAATCATGATAATCAACATCATCCTAATATTATTATTACACATTGAGTTTCAAATGTCTGTTTCAGATTGCTGAGATTTGACTTTGCAGAAACCTGCTACAGGTTAAATAAGGCCTATTCACTGAAGTATTCAATAAAAACCCTAACACTATTTCATATAAGCCAGTATTATGTTTAACTTTTATTATCAATATCATTAAGAATAAATCAGAAATAAAAAGTATCATTTTCATTGAGAAAGACTGCATTTCATTTTCAATGTATTACCATTTCGTCCTATTATCCTCCAGGTTCAAGAAGTTATGATTCCACTGCTTAAAACATTTACTCCATAACAAGAGAATTTAGAAAGCCAAGAACATTCTGGTATTTCTAAAGATATTACAGTATCACAAGATATACAAAACACTGGTTAAACAGCTTACACAACAGAAATAGTTGTGCATATAACTCAAGTCAAAGGATGCTGTTATTTAATTTAAATAATTATTGAAAGCTAATCATATTGATAAAATTAAAACCCTGAATCGACTTTTAAGCCATTGAATTTATTAAAAAAAAATCAAAGTGAGATAATTTTGCTTTTTCAATGCTAATTGTTAAATTCAGCTGACAACACTTACATTGGAAGGAAATACTAAAATGTGTTATTAATACATTTCTATAAGGTACACCAATTATTTAATGGAGTTAGTTATCAACAGAGCCAGGGTTACAGAGGATGAAGATCATTTTATTCAAAAATCAACTTGACCAGCTACAAAATACAAACAGTGTGTGAAAGAGATCAAGAGACTGGAAAACTTGTTCCTGGTGTTTCGAGAACTCTTTCTGGAAAAGTTGAGGGCTAATCTGACCTCAATTGTGTGTAGAGATACTTATAAGTTATTACAGGGATTCCAAAACGAGATAGAAGTATCCACTCCCTTTCCTACACATGAATATGAGAAAATTACCTGATTGTTGTGGTAGAAGTGTCTTTGCCTACTAAAAAGTGATGCCTGCCCTCTCTGATTTGCTGAGCCCATGTGGGATGAAGCCATATAACATGAGAAAAATGGCCAGCATAAACTGCAGGCATAATCCAATTCTCAATACTTAATTCTCTGGAAAAGAAACAGAGAGGAAGCATAAAAACAATTAGTGAGTGGGTTTTTCCAAATGTAATTTCATTCATAAGAATATTTTAAGATAGCAGGTTTCAAAGTGTGGTCCAAGGGCCCTTGCAGGGCTTCCTGGACCTTTTCACTGTGAACACTAGACCAAAACTGTTTTCCTAATAACAGCAAGGCATTATTTCCCTTTTTCATTGTCTTGACATATATGCTGATAGTACAAAACAATGGAGGTTGATGTTCTAAGATTAATCAAGGCAAAGGCAACAAACTCTACTAGCTGTCACTGTACCAGTACCCCACACTCCCATCCAGTTTTGCATGAGAATGTCTTTCATGATTTTATTAAATCTTAATCCTGAGTATACATTTTAAAATAATCTGTGTGGCAAAACAGGAAGTACACAGAAAGCATTTCTGCAATATACTTGGAAGTACCGTGGTTGTCTCAAGGGAAAGCACTTGTAATTGAATTGAAAGCTGAACACAATTTTCTTACGATGAAGACTGACTGATAAACCACAATTGATCAGGCTTGAATGTGAATTGCTGGATTCTACACTTCAACTAAGTTTTAAGGCATGAACATTTGTGAAGTATTGGTATAGTATTAAAGAATATTCACAATTAAGTGGGCTTCCCTGGTGGCTCAGATGGTAAAGAATCTGACTGCAATTCGGAAGTCCTAGGTTCAAACCCTGGGATGGGAAGATCCCCTGGAGGAGGGCATGGCAGCTCACTCCAGTACTCTTGCCTGGAGAATCCCCATGAACAGAGGAGCTTGGCAGGCTACAGTCCACGGGGTCACAAAGAGTTGGACACGACTGATCAACTAAACACACACAATAGCTGGAAAAGCTATCAAAATAATTCTCAATTTTCTTCATATACTTCCACCAAAACAATATATGACAATAGACTGAATGCAGAATCTTGGGTATTCAGCTGTCTTCTACAAAGGCAAGTATTAAAAAAATCTGCAAACTATGGCTGATTAATGTTGAGGTTTGACAGAAAGTAATGAAATTCTGTAAACCAATTATCCTTCAATTAGAAAACAAATAAATTAAAACAAATTATAAAAAAAAACCTGCAAAAAAAAAAAAAAAAACCTGCAAAAATTTAAATATTGTTACCCTTTTAATTTTTTTTGCTTTAGAAAATATGTCTTTCATAAAAATATTTATGCTAACATATAAAGGTCTATTATATTGAAACGAATTAACATTTTAAAAAATATTTATTTTTATTTATTTATTTATTGTTTATTTAGTTGCAGCATGTGGAATTTTACTTGCAGCATGTAGGATTTAGTTTCCTGACCAGGGATCAAACTTGAGCCCCCTGCATTGGGAGTTCAAAGTCTTAGCCACTGGATCACCAGGCAAGTCCCATGAAATGAATTAATATTTTAGATATCTCAGTTTTAATTTCAAATATGGTAAATATCACTAAATATAACCCACATAAAAAAAAAAATCTCAAGAATTTTTAAGGGTATATAGAAATCCTGAGATTAAAAGTTTTAAAACTATTATTCTATGACTAACTGTATAGTTATCATAACTGCTTCATAATTTTTTTCAATTTATAAAATATAAAACCTCTAAATATAAAAGAGAGTAAGGACAATGGTAGAGTTACCCCATTTCTTTAGAGATGAGTGTTCTGAACCAGTTTTAGAGTCAACTAAAAGAAAGGTAGTAGGTTAAAATTAATTCACACAAGCATCTATATTTTTAATTTTATAACAGGAGAATAACTGCTATGTAACTTTTTAGTTTGTATCAGTAGGCTACACTGTAATAAATATATAAGTAAAAAGACAATGACAGGATTTCAGGGAACTTTATCATTGAAGAGCACTTGGTAAGTCACCATTCACTGACTATGGTTTTATATAATGGAAAATCAATAGGATTTGTGACCTGAAAATAAAATACATTGGGAGGTTGGAGGGATTCAATACTGGAAGAAAGGATACACAAATTAAAGATGTGTTGCACATATGATTATTGAACTATAAGTTCAAGACACATTTTCCTGTGCCTCCATATCAGACTTTTAAAGGGGAGAAGAGAACTGGCTCAGATAATTTCTAAAGTCTTCTACTTTTAAAATTCTATATTCTAAAGCAAAGGTTGGCAAACACTGGTTGGGGCACCTGTTTTTCCAAATAAAGTTTTATTGGAACACAGCCACTGACACTTGTTTTCGTGGTGCTTACAGTTGTGTTCATACTACAAGGGCAAAAATACATAGCTGCAACAGAGACCACATGGTCAGCAAGCCTAAAATATTTACTATCTGGGGAAGGAAGGAGAGGGTGAGATGTATGGAGAGAGTAGCGTGGAAACTTACATTACCATACATAAAATAGAGAGCCGATGGGAATTTGCTGTATAACTCAGGGAACTCAAACAGGGGCTCTGTGATAATCTAGAGGGGGGGATTGGGAGGGAGATAGGATGGAGGTTCAAGAGGGAGGGGACATACGCATACCTATGGCTGATTCATGCTGATGTTTGGCAGAAACTAACAAAATTCTGTAAAGCAATTATCCTTCAATTAAAAAATAAATTTAAAAATATTTACTATCTGGATTGTTGAGAAAGTTTGTCCATACTTGTTTTAAATAAAATAAAAAAGGCCAAACAAAAGCAAAACTCACGAGCTTAGCAAAAACTATTTCTTTTAACTGCTTATCATCTATTGCAAAGTGTATTTCAGACACACAAAAAGGTCATTAACAAAGTCACATATTACCCGAAAAGCGTTTCCTTATCAAATACAGTGTCAGCTGGCATATCCACAGGAATAAGGAGGTCTGGATGTGAATCAAAATGCACAAAACTTATATTACTTGCAGGAAGATGCTTTGAGCCAATGGCCCGATATATATAGGGCAGCACCTGTAAAAGACACATGCATATATTCAGAATTGGCACTGAAATCACGACTATATACTCAACTGCAGGCTGAAAAACAATGCTAAACTACAAAAAGTTTGAAGCACACCCAAGCTGTGAAGAAAAAAAGCAAGAGAGTTCCAGAAAAACATCTGCTTTATTGACTACACCACAGCCTTTGACTGTGTGGATCACAACAAACTGTGGAAAATTCTTCAAGAGAGGGGAATATCAGACCACCTGACCTGCCTCCTGAGAAATCTGTATGTAGGTCAAGAAGCAACAGTTAGAACTAGATATGGAACGACGGACTCATTCCAAATTGGCAAAGGAGTACGTCAAGGCTGTATACTGTCACCCTGATTTAACTTCTATGCAGAATACATCATGTGAAATGCCGGCTGGATGAAGCACAAGCTGGAATCAAGATTGCTGGGAGAAATATCAATAACCTCAGATATGCAGATGACACCACTTTTATGGCAGAAAGTGAAGAACTAAAGAACCTCTTGATAAAAGTGAAAGAGGAGAGTGAAAAAGCTGGCTTAAAACTTAATATTTAAAAAACGAGGATTATGGAATCCGGTCCCATTACTTCATGGCAAATAGATGGGGAAACAATGGAAACGGTGACAAACTTTATTTTCTTAGGCTCCAAAATCACTGCAGATGGTGGCTGCAGCCATGAAACCAAAAGACGCTTGCTTCTTCGAAGAAAAGATATGGCCAACCTAGACAGCATATTAAAAACCAGAGACATTACTTTGCCAACAAAAGTCCATCTAGTCAAAGCTATGGTTTTTTCAGTAGTCATGTATGGATGTGAGACTTGGACCATAAAGAAAACTGAGGGCTGAAGAACTGGTGCTTTTGAACTGTGGTGTTGGAGAAGACTCTTGAGAGTCCCTTGGACTGCAAGGAGATCCAATCAGTCAATCCTAATGGAAATCACTCCTGAATATTCATTGGAAGAACTGATGCTGAAGCTGAAACTCCAATACTTGGGTCACCTGATGCGAAGAACTGACTCATTGGAAAAGACCCTGATGCTGGGAAGACTGAAGGCAGGAGGAGAAGCAGACGACAGAAGATGAGATGGTTGGATGGCATCACCAACCCAACAGACATGAGTTTGAGTAAGCTCTGGGAGTTGGTGATGGACAGGGAAGCCTGGTGTGCTGCAGCCCATGGGGTCGCAAAGAGCCGAATGCGACTGAACTGAAGTTGTGAAGTAGGAAAATACGAAATTTGTTATTGCAGATGGTTTAGACAATCAGCTCAAGCTTTTTTTCCTCAGAACTTCCGACTGACATCTCTGAAAACTTTAATGGGCATCTCTTGTTGGCACGTTACCCCCATTATAAATTCAAAAACAATGTGAGAAAACAAACAAGCTCTGTTACTCAGGAAAAAAAAGAAAAAAGAACTCCTGGTTAATACACACTCTGGCGTAAAAGATGTGTTCAAGCTACCCTGGGTCTTTGCGTCTTTCTCACACCTTTTGGATGCTGGTTGCTGGGCTAGGTCCTCTGTAAGGTTCTTTGTTCTGTTCCAGTCTCTAGAGTTCTAAGTTAAGATTGAATTTGAAAGCACCACCTACCCCATGCTTGCCCTCAGACCCATGCACACTATCTCTAGGTCCTGAGAAACCAAATTTCCTTCCTATTCTCTTTATTCATCCGCAAATCTGGACTCGGCCTCTTCCTTTTTAACATCCACAGAATTCCTAAGGATTATTAAATTGATCAAAAACAGAAAGTCTTCGATCACGGGATTCTCGCAGGCTTCAAGAAATCTAGATGTGTGCACCTTTTTAACTAAAGTAGCACTACTACAAAAACAGAAAAATATCTTTATAGCGCCGTGTTAAAAGATTCATGCACACACCACTCACACGATAATATTAACGGCTCTGAGAGCTACTCTGTACCCATTTCACAGATGACAGTGCATATTCTCAACAGAAGCCTCCCACCGACACAACAGAAATGTGAAGGAGAGGCCGGGAGACAGCAGGAAGCCTTAATTATGAGCAGGTTAAGGACTCGAGGCCCTGCAGTTATGACTGCCCGCGTTCGAATCCCGAAGCCACTAGCTGTCGGCCGTGGGATTTTGGGCAAACCGCGAGGGTTCAGTGAGTTGCCGGACTCGTAGTAAGCGCCGCATAAACATCGGCGCCTATTCTTCCAAGCTCGCCATCCTGGTGTTTTCCCCACAGCAATGCAACTCGCTCGGATTCTGGTTCTCTCTCTGGCCTCCAGGTTCCGCGGCCTTCTCAGTCCTCGCGCGACCCTGCCCCAGCGCCCGTCACCCGCCCGCTCACCTCCTGATGATCCTCCACCACCCACACCGGGAGCTCAGGATAGCGCCGGAGCCGGGCGCGCTGTCCCCCGGATTCACTCATGTTTTCGCGCGCGTGAGAGTCCCAAAAAGCCGGAGCCGAGGTTCCCTCAGGAGCCGGAGCTGCGACCAGCCTCCTCTCCGGGAAGTAAACGCGCGCTCACCCGGTTGTGGTTTCGGATTGGAGGAGGTAAGGGGCAGGAGGCGGGCGCCAGAGATTCCAGGAGAGCGATTGGCTTAGATGTCCATCGTTCTTATTGAAGCACCAATCACCGTGCACAAGGGGCTGCGGCGAGCCCGAGAGCATTCCCTCTTGCGATCCGGCTTTCTCACGTTTGCTTTTTAATTCTCTTGCTTTCCTGTTCCGGAGCCGCGGGCGGTGCTACGGTGTTGGAGGCTACACTATAAGTCTGGCTTTACTGTAACGGCGACCTCGCAGCCCGAGAGCTTTTTCTAGGTAAAAGGGTCAGCTTGTGGGTGTTGGAAGAGGGAGTGTTTCCAAGGATCCGAATTTCAACGGGGCTCGCGTCTGGGGCTGGGGCGAGAGGCGCCTGGGAGTTAGGATCCGGCAGCTCCTCTTCAGATCTGCAGCGAAGGGCAAAAAAAAAAAATGGGACCCTAGGCCCGGATCCTGCAAATAAATAGTCGTGAAAAATGAGACCTTTCATTCATTGTGGCGCGCCTGTGGTGGTCCAGGCCTGGGGCCGCTGGGATCTCGGGCGGGGAATGAGACTGTAAGTTTACATCGTGGGGCTCACTGTCTGGCGGGAGATGTAAACAGGGAAACACGCAATTACGAATCAGCCAGACATAAGTGACCGGGCTGGAGATTCAGGTGGTGGAAGAGCGCGTTAATAGAAATGTAGTCATACTTTGCAACTCTTTGTACAGAGACTGATGTTCCTGCACATGTTAACTGTGCAAAACGACTCCCTCAGTTTCCCTGCTTCCAAACAGAAACTTAGGAGGAGGCAGACGCCGAAAATAATTACTTTTCCAGTTGCAGTGAGTTCCTTGACTTTTGAATTGAAGTTCACATCCACAACACAGCCTGACTGTGCCTTTAATAGGTCAGTTTCATAATCAGTGTTTTCAGATATTCTGTTTTTAGAAATATCCATCAGGATCTAATAGTGAATATTCAACAACAGTGAACACACTGTACAGGAGTATTGGTGATCCTGACTCTTGTCCACCTCTAGATTCAGTACACTCCTTTGTGTTTCCCCTGGGCTCTGTGCATACCTCTTTATTTGTGTTTATCACATTATGTAATTTTTTAAAAAATGTATCTGCATATGGATTCTGGGCTTCAGGAGCCCTGCTTACTATGTGCCTTACTCATCTTTGAGTGATCAGGGCCTGTGACCATGCCCCACCTGTCTAGGCTCATTAAATGTTGCATGAATCAGTGAAAAGGTCTGCTTTTTGTCTGGCTTTGGTAATGCAAACCTGTTGTGGATATGTTCAGTAGGGAAATGTCCAGTAGCAACATAGAAACATATATCACTGGTGAGCAAGTAAACACTTACTGATCACCTACTGTGCAGGATGTTCTGCCAGGGGCTGTGAGGGATACAGAAATGATTATGAGTCAACCCAATTCATCAAGGACCTAATAACCTAGTGGAGGAGTTAAGACATGTACACACATAATTATTATATGAGGCAGTCTCTGGTAAGTTCTGTAAAAGAAGTAAGTACAGACTAAGAGAACGGAAGTCTTGAGGGAATGGGATTACTTCTTAAGGTAAACCAAGATAGCACAGAAGATGTGGCATTTGACATGGGTAGATGGGTTAAAAATTCAATGGGCAAAGTCACAGAGAGGGGTTTTAGAAGAACAGGAGTAGAGAATAAGCTGGATGATAGTACTTCATATGTTAGGAACTGGGAACATCTAGGGTGATAGAAGAGCTTCCCAGGTGGCCCTAGTGGTAAAGAACCTGCCTGCCAATGCAGGAGACACAATGAAAGGGTTCAATTTCTGGGTTGGGAATGTCCCCTGGAGGAGGGCCTGGCAACCCACTCCAGTATTCTTGCCTGGAGAATCCCATGGATAGGGGAGCCTGGTGGGCCACAATCCATAGGGTCGCAAAGAGTGGCCATGACTGAAACGACTTAGCACACACGCAGGATGATAGGCACTTCATGGGAAAGTTAATGGAGGATTTGGCCTGGAAGAAGTTGGGTCCAGATTGCAGAAGGCCTTAAATGCCAAGCATGGAGTTTGAGCTAATTCTTTTGGCTCTCAGTAGCTTGTGGTGACAGGATGGGCTGTCTAGGCCCCAGGTTTATCATGAGGGTCTTGAACTGAATGATAATCATTCAGTTCAGTTGCTCAGTTGTGTACGACTCTTTGCGACCCCATGGACTGCAACACACTAGGCTTCTCTGTCCATCACCAACTCCTGGAGCTTGCTCAAAATCTCATGTCCATTGAGTGTGTGATGCCATCCAACCATCTCATCCTCTATCGTCCCCTTCTCCTCCCGCCTTCAATCTTTCCCAGCATCAGGGTCTTTTCCAGTGACTCCATTCTTCCCATCAGGTGGCCAAAGTATTGGAGTTTTGGCTTCAGCATCAGTCCTTCCAATGAATATTCAGGATGCATTTCCTTTAGGACGGACTGGTTGGATCTCCTTGTAGTCCAAGGGACTCTCAAGAGTCTTCTCCAACACCACAGTTCAAAAGCATCATTTCTTCAGCCCTCAGTTTTCTTTACGGTCCAACTCTCACATCCATATATGACTACTGGAAAAACCGTAGGTTTGACTAGATGGACCTTTGTCAGCAAAGTAATGTCTCTGCTTTTTAATATGCTGTCTAGGTTGGTCATAGCTTTTTTTCCAGGGAGCAAGCGTCTTTTGATTTCATGGCTGCAGTCACCATCTACAGTGATTTTGGAGCCCAGGAAAGTAAAGTTTATCACTGTTTTCATTGTTTCCCCGTCTATTTGCCATGAAGTGATGGGAGTGGATGCCATGATCTTAATTTTTTGAATGTTGAGTTTTAAGCCAGCTTTTTCACTCTCCTCTTTCACTTTCATCAAGAGGCTCTTTAGTTCCTCTCTGCTTTCTGCTATAGGGATACTGTCATCTGCATATCTGAGGTGATTGATATTTCTCCCGACAATCTTGATTCCAGCTGTGCTTCCTCCAGCCCAGCGTTCCTCATGATGTACTCTGCATATAAGTTAAATAAGCAGGGTGACAATATACAGCCTTGATGTACTCCTTTCCCAGTTTGGAACCAGTCTGTTGTTCCATGTCCAGTTCTGACTATTGTTTCTTGACCTGCCTACAGATTTCTCAGAAGGCAGGTCAGGTGGTCTGATATTCCCCTGTCGAAGAATTTTCCACAGTTTATTGTGATCCACACAGTCAAAGGCTTTAGCGCAGTCAATAAAGCAGAAGTAGATGTTTTTCTGGAATTCTCTTGCTTTTTCTATGATCCAATGGATGCTGGAAATTTGATCTCTGGTTCCTTTGCCTTTTCTAAATCCAGTTTGAATATCTGGAAGTTCACGGTTCACATACTGTTGAAGCCTGGCTTCGAGAATTTTGAGCAGGACTTTGCTAGCGTGTGAGATGAGTGCAATTGTGCGGTGGTTTGAATATTCTTAGGCATTGCCTTTCTTTGGGATTGGAATGAAAATTGACCTTTTCCAGCCCTATGGCCACTGGTAAGTTTTCCAAATTTGCTGGCATATTGAGTGCAGCACTTTCACAACATCGTCTTTCACAATTTGAAATAGCTCAGCTGGAATTCCATCACCTCCACTAGCTTTGTTCGTAGTGATGCTTCTGAAGGCCCATTTGACTTCATATTCCAGGATGTCTGGTTCTAGATGAGTGATCACACCATCATGATTATCTTGGTCATGAAGATCTTTTTTGTATAGTTGTGTGTATTTTTGCTACCTCTTCTTAATCTCTTCTGCTTCTGTTAGGTCCATACTATTTCTGTCCTTTGTTGTGCCCACCTTTGCATGAAATGTTCCCTTGGTAATGATTAATGAGATATTATTTGGTGTCTACTCCTATGAAGCACAGTGATTGATAAGGCTAAATACTCAAACTGTTTTCATGAGCCATTTGAAAATCTACCTTAAGCCTGTTGGTAAAACTTTTGGTTAGAAAGACTAGGAAGATGCTTCTAAATTGAGACTTTCTGCAGTTAATGTTTGTTTGGGTTTTTAAAACATTTTGCTGAAGCCCAAGTATTTGGAAAGCTGTTCCTCTTCATAACATTCTTCAATGGGAAGGACTGAGAATGAGAATCAAAGAAAACTGTTATGTTGACCAGATTATAGTTAAGTTTGAATCTAAATGCTAATCTCACTGAGGGAGAAAGAATGTAGAGTGGGAGAGCAGAAATGATTTGTCCCCCCCTGGTCTTTTAGCTGATTAGAGATGGAATATGCCTAAGTTTCCAGTCTTTTAAGCTACTGATTGTTTGAGTCAGAGAGATAAGTACTTCAGTTCAGTTGCTCAGTTGTGTCTGATTCTTTGCGACCCCATGGACTGCAGCACACCAGGCTTCCTTGTCCATCACCAACTCCCGGAGCTTGCTCAAACTTATGTCCATCGAGTCGGTGATGCCATCCAGCCATCTCATCCTCTGTCATCCCCTTCTCCTCCTGTCTTCAATCTTTCCCAGCATCAGGGCGTTTTCCAATGAGTTAGTTCTTCACATCAGGTGTCCAAAGTGTTGGAGTTTCAGCTTCAGCATCAGTCCTTCCAATGAACATTCAGGACTGATTTCCTTTAGGATTGACTAGTTGGATCTCCTTGCAGTCCAAGGGATTCTCGAGTCTTCTCCAACACCACTGTTCAAAATAAACAATTCTTCAGCACTCAGCTTTCTTTGTAGTCCAGCTCTCACATCCCTACATGACCACTGGAAAAACCATAGCTTTGACTAGACAGACCTTTGTTGGCAAAGAACTTAGGACATCTTAAAAATTAGTTGTGAACATTAATTCAGTTCAGCATGTTCTTAATTTTATTAGAATGCTAACTGCATTGGAGCATGCAAAATCAGTGTTAAGATAATCACAGAAATATTTTCTAGCATGAGCAGTTTGGGAAACATTTTTATATCTATTTGTTCTCTCTGTTCTCTAGAGTTTATATTCTCTGTGGAAAATGTGACATATTCAGATAGTACGTCACGATGCATGGCAGTGCATGGTGAGTGGTCTGATAGCAATGGCAATCGTTTTGGGCGACCAGGGAGGAGCAAACACTGGCCATCCAGGGTGGGGAGGGTTTAGATCTGTGAGGAGGAGGGCGTGTGTTAACATGGGCCATGTCCATGGCTGGGAACCCAGACAAGAGCAGTTAAGGAGCCATCCTGGAGCTCTGCCCTGATGGTACTGACAGTTCTGAGGTCAGGCAGACACCAAAGGTGAAATGAGATAATAAGCTGGTTACCTGTAATCATTGTAGCACCTGCCAAAAATAACCACACAGCGTGTGAGAGCAGGGAACCAGGGAACCTAGCAAGACCCTGGGGGTGGTGACATTGGTTGTAGAAAGGCCTGCAAGGGTATTACTGTAGTAGTGAGGCAGGAGAGGATGGTGTGGAATGGAAGGACTCAAGTATCTATGAAGCTGAAATTATGCAGGCGTTTGAACATAAATTTTTAACTAGAAGGGTTAAGGGAGGAGAAGTTGTCAGGTAATTCCCTGGTGTATGACTTGAAGACCAACGAATGGTCTCATCTATTGAGACAGGAAGGGGCTTCTCAGGTGGCACGAGTGGTTAAGAACCCACCTGCCAGTGCAGGAGACTTGAGAAACATGGGTTCGATCCTTGGGTTGGGATGATCCTCTAAAGGAGGGCAGGAAAACCCACCACAGCAGTCTTGCCTGGAAAATCCCACAGATAGAGGAGCCTGGTTGGCTACAGTCCAGAGGGTCACAAAGGGTTTGACATAACTCAAGGGACTTAGCATGCATGCATGCATTGAGATAGGAAACACTAAAAAAGGAGCCAGTGGTTTTCTCTTGGAGGGCAAGGTTATTGACTCCTTTTAGGACATGTTGAGTTGAATTTGTGAGTCTGTGCTGAGTTGGGGGAGAAGGCAATGGCACCCCACTCCAGTACTGTTGCCTGGAAAATCCCATGGATGGAGGGGCCTGGTGGGCTGCAGTCCAGGGGGTCGCTAAGAGTCGGACACGACTGAGCGACTTCACTTTCACTTTTCCCTTTCATGCACTGGAGAAGGAAATGGCAACCCACTCCAGTGTTCTTGCCTGGAGAATCCCAGGGACGGGGGAGCCTGGTGGGCGGCTGTCTATGGGGTCGCACAGAGTCGGACACGACTGAAGCGACTTAGCAGCAGCAGCAGCAGCTGAGTGGGGAGGACGGTGTGGCAGGATGATACTCAGTGTATGTGTAGAAACATGCTGTGTGTGGACAGGATGACATAGTGAGGTCAAGGCTGGGGGGAACTTGAAGAAGGACACCATAGCAGATGGTTGAACACTGAGATGTGACCTCGTCATGCTGGAAGTGGAGCATCTTTAGGAAGCGCCAGGGTCCAGGGACTGCCCATGGCTTTGGTTGAGGGGCTGAGACCTGGGAAGAGGAGTTTATTCGCCCTGAGGAGTTTCAGATAATGCAGAGAACTCAGTGTTAGATTGGTGGAATAGTCCAGCAGCCTAAGGGGTGGTCAGGTATTGGTGAAAGCTGTTTACATAGTGAGTTTTTCTCTTCTCTTTTTCTTTCCTCCACCAAAGTCACAGAATGTCGTTCCACCCAGGAGGACCCAGGTGTCCCCGAGGGCGAGGGGGACATGGAGCCAGACCCTCCGCACCAGCCTTCAGGCCCCAAAATCTGAGACTGCTTCACCCTCAGCAGCCTCCTGTGCAATACCAATACGAACCTCCCAGCGCCCCTTCCACCACCTTCTCCAACTCTCCGGCCCCCAATTTTCTGCCTCCGAGACCAGACTTTGTACCCTTCCCTCCGCCCATGCCTCCTTCAGCGCAAGGCCCCCTTCCGCCCTGCCCGATCCGGCCCCCGTTCCCCAACCACCAGATGAGGCCCCCCTTCCCCGTGCCCCCCTGTTTCCCTCCCATGCCGCCCCCGCTACCCTGCCCCAATAACCCCCCAGTCCCTGGAGCGCCTCCCGGCCAAGGCGCCTTCCCCTTCATGATGCCGCCGCCCACCCTGCCGCATCCGCCGCCGCCTCCCGTCGTTCCGCAGCAGGTCAATTACCAGTACCCGCCGGGGTATTCGCACCACAGTTTCCCACCTCCTAACTTCAGTAGCTTCCAGAACAGCCCCAGTTCCTTCCCGCCCAGTGCTAGTAACAGCAGTAGCCCTCACTTCAGGCACCTCCCTCCGTACCCGCTCCCCAAGGCTCCCAGTGAGAGGCGGTCCCCGGAAAGGCTAAAGCACTACGACGACCACAGGCACCGGGACCACAGTCACGGGAGGGGCGAGCGGCATCGGTCCCTGGAGCGGCGGGAGCGCGGCCGGAGCCCCGACCGGAGAAGGCAGGACAGCCGCTACAGGTCCGATCACGAGCGGGGGCGCACGCCCTCTCGCCACCGGAGCTACGATCGGAGCAGGTAAAGCACACCTGTGGTTTTTAAGGGAAGTTGGGGAGATCCTGACATAAGCCATTTCTGCGGCTCAGCAAACCAGACCAAAAAGGTCCAGCCGTGCATTTCGGTTTATAAAACGAAAGGGCTGTTTTATTAAAGAGGGAGAGACAACTGATGAGGAAAGAAGTTGACCTCAGGAGAAAGCCACTTTGAAAAGCATCCCCAAATGAGCAACACGGGTTCATGTCAATGAATGTAAGCCAATCACTATATAGAGTACAGCTGGCATTTTAATGATGGTCAATAAAAGATCTTGTAGTTGTTTGTGTGGATGTTATATTTAATTATGTTCAGTATGACCATCTTGTCAGGTTACTGCACTGTGAGTTCTTTTGGAATTGATGGTCTGCAGGCTGCTGTGGCACCCTACTCCAGTACTCTTGCCTGGAAAATCCCATGGACCGAGGAGCCTGGTAGGCTGCACTCCATGGGGTTGCAAAGAGTCGGACACGACTGAGCAACTTCACTTTCACGCATTGGAGAAGGAAATGGCAACCCACTCCAGTGTTCTTGCCTGGAGAATCCCAGGGACGGGTGAGCCTGGTGGGCTGCCGTCTATGGGGTCACACAGAGTCGGACACGACTGAAGCGACTTAGCAGCAGCAGCAGTAGCAGGCCGCTGTTATCAGTCGGAATCCAACTAGTTAACAAGCTGAACTTGCTTCATGATTTTTAGGATAAATGGAAGTTTATCTTATGTTTTTGCTTTCTTGCTCTGTTTCTTTATAAAATGAAATAATATTAGGTATACATTATCAAAGTTACAGTTTTCAAAATAGCTTTTAATTTGATTTTGTTGCATTGAAATTATGCATACTAAATAAAATTGCATTTAGAACATACTAATTCACTCCGGATTAAATTTCTTTTTTTTTTTCCCACCCAAAAGACCAAAAATCTATATTTACAAGGAAATAAGGTTTCCAGCAGACGTTCATTGATGGGTATCTAGAAATTCTCTGAAGTTATATGTAAAATTTTATGTTTATATATCTTTTCTATAAATAAATCAGTGGCTTACAGCAGATTCTTAAGAGATTGTATGAATCTGTTACTCTAAACCTAAGAACCATTGGTTTAGATGGAAAAATAAAAATTGTGCATATATTGATTCTACTAATATTTATTTGTAACTTCAGTGAACTGTTTGTATCAATGAAGATTTGAGGTTTTCCACTTGTCAAGCTGGTAATGATGCTTCTCTTTCTGGCTGCTGTGGTGTGTTCACTCACCTTCACTGTCTTGTGGAACTTCTGTGCTGAAAAGTTTGAGGTCCCCAAACCAGGTCACCTCATTACTTGGGTTTGTAGAGAGTGAGTCTTGACTCCTATGGAATTAATGTGCTTCTTGATTTCCATGTTGTTCTCATGGCTGTGTGTTTGATTCTGACCGAACATTTTGCCAGTAAATGGTAACAGTTGTTCTCAGTCCTAAAAGTTTGGAAGGAGGCCTTCCAGGCCTTGGAAGGTTTGGAAGGAAAATGCACTATTGCTTCTCCCTGATGCCCAGTCGAAGGCAGAAGTGACACATTTCCCACAGGGGTGATCGATTCTGGTGGGCTAAAGCTGACTAGAGTCGGTAGACTTTGAAAAGCCTGTTCAGTATGACTTAGTGTGCCTTGTCAGTTTTGTTCTTAACTTTGTGATGGATTAGTTGGCAGAGGCCTGTGAGGGTTTATTTTACAATTTTATGGTGAAAATCTAAACTCGAAAGAGTTTGATAGTTTTATTCAGATTTAAAGTAATTGTTACTAAACCTGTCTTTGGGGAAACATTTTGATGCAAACTTCAACGTTATAGATGACTTCTTTTTTTTTTCCTGTTTGAGAGTACTGTGGTTTTTAGGGTTCTGCTGTAAATTCCTGAGTTCTCCCATCCAGGCTTAAGCTTGAAGAAACACAGATGTCCTGTAAACTGAGGATCCCTGTCACTAAGTGAAATCAAATGGTGAAAAAATGACCCTTAATCTCCATTAGCCTAAACCACAACCCCTTTACTGTGGGGGACCTTAGGCAGTTAACTCATCTTTCTACATGGCCTGAAAAAATGACCCTTAATCCCCATTAGCCTAAACCACAACCCCTTTACTGTGGGGGACCTTAGGCAGTTAACTCATCTTTCTACATGGCCTTTATTTACCCTGAAGTTGTTTTATGATGTTGTACTTGAGGGTGTTTGCTCTGGAGTGGCCTTAATGTCACAGCCGCAGTAAAATCAGTTCCTTCTGGGGGTCTCAGCAGAGTGTCAGTCCTCTGTCTTATATCGAATGCTTCTGTGAACCAAACATCATTGTCATGTGATACCACTCACTAGGTGGGATTTGCTGTCTAAAAGTAAGCTGTCATTTTAGAAGTGTATCAGATAAAGAATGTGGAATCCCAAGCACTGGCTACTTTACTTTGGATGGCTGGTGTGTACCTGAGCCTTAAGTATGTGTTAAAAGTATTATTCAAAGAAGTCTTTCTTGAGGGAGGGGTGATTTTTAAGTGGAAAAACAATTTTTGTGTTAATATCTAAGATCTCTTATTAATTTTGTAAGTTTTTATTTCAGTGAATTTACATTTCTTCTATTTGGCTGTAAGTGGGGGATTATTATTTCTTTTTTGTCCACGCCGTGTGACAGGCATATGGGATTTTAGTTCCCCTACCAGGAATCGGATCTGTGCCCCCGCAGTGGAAGTGGTAGTGGGGTGGGGGGGGTGGTGGTGGCTGTTTTTGAGTTTAGACATTTGTGTAGTCTTCTTGCTGGACTCAGGCTAATACAGCATTTTTTTACCCCACTCCAAGACCTAGTATTTATTTCCTTTAGATTTAGTTCTGATGTAAACACACTGGGGTTCCAATTTTTGTTTCATATCTCATTGTACTTTTTTATTAGGCTCATAAGTTATTGCTATCATTATTACTAAATTCCAGCTTTATATTGGAAGGTTTAAAATCTTGCATTCTAGTTTTACACTGAGTAAACTCAGTGTCTCTGTTTAGAGTTTTTTTCCCCTGATGAAAACAGCACTTAAAGGTAAGGTGACCTAGAGCCTCATGGTAGGTAGTGATGACTAAGAACTATCCCTCAGGTGTATAACCTATAAGAATTTAGAGTTCTTCATTATAGACCCTTGTGCTAATCTTTACTATAAAAGCTTTAACTTGCATTTATTTGTTGGATGCAATTAAGAGTGTTCCAGAAATCAATAGGCAGTTGAATCCTTTGAAGTTTTCCCTGTAGAACGATTGGCTGGTTGGAAGGTCTCAAGAGAAGATTATGATAAAATTCCCTTCATTGCTTAGTATTAAGCATAACTTCTTTTTTAAAAAAAGAAAACAGCAAGAAATGTCTAAGGTAGTGCAAAGTGAAATGCCCCTTTATCCTCTAATAAATGAAGGGTGAATAAAAATGTCCCATAGTGAGTAGTGCTGCAAAATACTTAGGTGAGGTGAGGTCCATTTATTTAGATGAATTCAGTGAAAAGAGATGGTGTTTTTGAGTCTTCTGTTGAAAACAGCTCTGTGTATTAATTCCTTTAAGAGAGCGGGAACGGGAGAGACACAGGCACCGGGACAGCCGAAGATCACCATCTCTGGAAAGGTCCTACAAAAAAGAGTATAAGAGATCTGGAAGGTAAGCAAGGAGTTGACACTGGAAGAAGTCATAGCATTATCTCCTGAAATTCAGATTTTGTGCTTGTGCAGGCTGTCAGCCAGGTCTTCAGGATAGCCTGAGCATCTGTCCAAAGAACACTGTGAAAAGCTAAAGTAGCCAGTTACTGAAAAACCTTTTATTTCAAGATGTATATAGGATGCACAAGGAAAATCTTGATAAGTCCCCCAAATTAGGCCACACTGTGACCTCAGTTGCAGTAAAACTCTATATTAGTAGTTCAAGGTTTTTTTTTTTTTAAGATCTTGAGAATTCATAATTATGCTCTTAAGTTTACTTGTTTCAGAAAAAAAAGAAAAAAAGAAAAACTACAGTAACACTTTATTTGGAAATATGACATTGAAATTGTTGCAAATAAAAATTTACAGGATGTAACCAATTCTATATCAAGAGCTAAAAATTCATGTCTTAATAAATGGTAATTAAGAATAGTACTCTTGATAATCTGACAGATTTGGGGTCAATTATTCATTTTCCCAACTTTGTTATTGGGTAAAGAAACTTTTTGAAGCCTCAGAGTCTTTGTTAAAATACGGACAGTTATATTTGCCTTGTTGAGTGGCGAGGGGTCATTGAGGTAACACACATAAAACACTTAGCACTTGGCCCAGTAGTGCCAAATAAATGGTAACTATATATATAATTATTATCTAATCACTTGACTCTAAAAAAGCAGAAAAAAGTATTAAGGTAAAATAAATTAATAAACTAGAAAATAGAACTATAGGAATGAAGGGGATTTAAAAATTATAGTGCATTGGTATCAGTACTGATGTTTTATTTGAGAAATTTAAAAACTTGGATGTATGGGTTGTTTCTATGAAAACAAAAATTATAAACCTTACACTTAGTGCAGAAAATTTTAATAGGCCAATAACTATGGGAAAAAGTTGACTTTGTGTCACTTCCAAAAAAGTTTGAAACTGTTTTTAGAACACTGAAGAGGATGGAAGGAAAGCTCAGCTTATGCTGTGATATCAGGAAAACCCAAACGGCAAAACTATCAATGAAAAGAAAACCACAAAACAATTTCTTTTATGAATATGGATATGAAAATACTGATTAGTATATTAGCGGGTTGTTTTCAGTTGTGTGTTATAATAGTTGAGGGTTTATTCCAAGGTTGCATGGGTAGATAGATTAGTATTAGGAGATCTGTAACTGTAATTCTTTGTGTCAGAATCTCTAGAGTTATCTCAGTGCTTGCCTATTAGCTATTTAAAGTTGCATTCAGTTATGAGTAGAAACTGGTAAAGTAGGAGTATAAGCAGACTTTTTGTAACTTGATAGAGAACATTATCTCGTGATGAACATGACTGATACCATCTGAGAAGAGCCAAATTTAATGTTGAAACCTTATAGGCCTTCCCATACACGTTAGAAAAAAAGACAAGGAGACCGCATTTCCTACCACTGTCACCTGATGTATATCTTAACAAGCAAATGTCAAACGTTGTATTCTTGTGTGTCTCAGGTATTGTACGGTATGGTGATAGTCTTTAACAAGAGTCCCTGCTTTCCAGGAATAAGAAAGTTAAGTGCTGTGAGAAGTGCTTTTGATAGAGCAAATACATATTGCTTCTGGAACACAGTAGTTAGTAACTCAGTTTCGGGTAGTCATAGATTGACAATGTAGATTCCCTGGAGTATGGGTAGGAATGCATAAGGGAAGGCAAATGGTAGGGGGAGAGAAAGAGCAGATGTGAAGGCTGCATTGGAGAAGTGGTCTCAGAGGGTCAAACCTGGAGGTTGCGAAATGAGTTTAGGCTTTTGTTAGTAATCCAGGAAAGAAATGATTGTGGCTAGACCGACCCATTGTGGCAGTGACGACGGGGAAGTTGGAGGTAATTGAGAGAGATCGATGTGGGAGAGTCAGTAGGACCCAAGTCTCATCACCTGAGATCTGATGTTCCCCTTGGAGGGCTAGAAACACTAGGAAACAGGCAAAAGAATGAATTCAATTTGGGGCAAGTGACATTTGAAAATCTGTGAGACAGCTCGGTGGAATTGTGTGGTACCTAGTGGGACGCAGATGTATGAGGCTCAGAAAAGAGATCTTAGCTGGAAATGCTAAATGCCGTGAATTAGATGAGGTCAACTAGGAAGAGTCTGTTCACTGAGAACGGGCCTGAGGAAGAGACGGAGATAAGGATAGGAAGAAAGCTAAAATCCCGTGTTTGTGGAACTTACTGAGGGCCTGTCTGAGGCTGGTTTTTAATGTGGCGTGCTAGAAACCTGTTGGGTTAGTTGCTTCTTCTCCAGTACCCAGGAACTTGTGGAGAAGGCAGAGATTTGGATTCTTTGAATTCTAACTAATGCAGTAGATGAGAAAATAAAAGTTATAGATATAAATACTGTAAAGGAGGAAACGTTATCATAGTTCGTAATATAGCATATTATTAAACAACAATTTTGAGTTCGGATTTTGAAATTTGAAATGCCTGAGACACCTACCTAAAATGATGTTTTACTCCTATTTTGAAATGTCCCTCTCAAAGTGTGAAAAAAAGGAAAAAAGAATACTAATTGTTGTTCACAATATACAACCCTGACCATCCATTATTTAAGACACCTGCCTAAAGTGGATGGAATAAGGATGTCTTCTGCCTGTGTTTCTCGATGGTAATAATAATAAAACATTTGGTGGGATTTTTAGTACATGTCAAAATGTATGTGTCAAATACTCATATTAGCATTTAACTATTACTAGCTGTGTGAGTGTGGGCAAGTGATATAATTTCTAATACTGTTTCCTGTCTAGGGGATATTATATTTGCCTCAGGATTCTTGTCAGGACTAAGTGTATCAGAGTGCTTACAAGAGTGTCAGGCTCTCAGGAAGGACCACAAACAAAAACAAATAAAACCACACCACCGGGAGCCAGGATTTGCCATTATTAGCTAATGATATTACCAGGACAGTTCAAGAGACTCAGCCAAGGAATGTTAGAATTAACTCACTGAAGTTGACAGTTATACCATAAACATATCATAATCAAGAGCCTTCCCTGAATACCAGGAATACCTACTTACTAATAGAAAATCTAATGGAAAAAATGTAGTTTGATTACAGAAAATTTAAATGAATAAAAGTTAAATTTCTTAATAAACTTAAAAATATATAGATCAATAGGAAGACATTAAGTGTAGTAGATGACAAGGAAGGTGATGTAAAGGAATGGAGGGCATGTTAAATTCCTGTAGTGGGAGTGGAAGATAGGGTTAAAAAACATACCAGTGTTCTTCCAAAATATTTGTAGTTTTTAGTGGTGTTGGTGGTGTAGTGGTGAGTATGTCTGCCTTCCAAAAAATCTATAATTTTAATGTAAGTTCAGTTGAGGTACTGTTTTTAGAACTTTACTAGGACTCAAATTCTTCTTGGAAATAGAAGTGAGTATAATGAAGAAAAATAATGCACAGTTTGGTATGGGTATAAATAGGTCAATGAGACCAATCTGGAACAACATTCAAATATATATAAAGGTTTACATCTATCATAAAGTTGTTTTTTCAGATCAGAGGAGAAACTGATATGGAAACAATGCAAACTGTATGGAAAAGAAATTGAGTTCAGATTTCTGCCTTACATCTTGGACAGATAGAGTAAAACAAAATTAATGTTAAAAGTAACTGAAAAATATAAAATATTTATGTAACCTTGCTATGGGAAAGGATTACAGCCATAACACTAAGACTGAAAATAGAAACAAAAGCAATCTTTGCATTTGGCCATTTAAAGATTGTATGTGGAAAATAAACTGAAAAAGGTTACATTACATATGACAGAAGATTGGTGATAATTTAAATAAAAAACTGTCAATAAAAAAGACTAATCCTAATTTTAAAAATATTGGCAAGACGTATTGATTCATGTTCATATTAATAAAAGAAGTGAATGTGAAACGTGTTATTTCAGTAGTGACAAATTAAATGAGATGTTCTCTTTGTAAAGATGGAAAAGATTAAAAACAATCATGTTGACCGAATGTGTGGAAATGGGAAATCACATACGGTTTTGATGATAATCTAAACTGGTAATTCTTATCTGTAGAGAAGCCTTTAAAAAAGTACACACTCTTTGTGTGTGAAATAATATGACAAGTCTGCAAAGAACACAAGTGTGTTTATAGTAGCATTGTTTGCAATGGGGGAAGAAAGGTAACATCCTAAATGACAATGATCAGATTTGTCAGTTTATGGTATATACATATAAAATGATATGCATTATTAAAAATGGTTCAGATGTAGATGTATTGAAATAGAACGATGTTCCTGATTTACCACTTTGTTGAGGAGAACAGGCTATAGAGTTCCTGTTTTTAGAAACTTACATGTTTATATATCTATATCTTCTAACATATTTGTGAAATATAATTGTTATCTCTGAGTGGTGTTACAGGTGATTTTTGTTTTATTTTTCTACAGTGAACATATGTACACTTTACTTCACAGTAAATATTTTTTTCTGGTAACAAACCTCTTGATGTACACTGTAATATTTAGAAGTTGCATCAATAAGTTGTATGCATAATCCTTCTAATCACCCACTATTTTCCCCCTGATGTATACACACCTACACTTAGCTTTTCCCTGCTATAAAATTAGAAATGAATGATAGAGTTGATGGAAAAACTTACTTGTGACTTTGACCCAGATGTAAACTTTCTTGGATAAGAGTGACTTTGTTAGC
Source organism: Giraffa tippelskirchi (assembly GCF_054371585.1). NCBI lineage: Eukaryota > Metazoa > Chordata > Mammalia > Artiodactyla > Giraffidae > Giraffa > Giraffa tippelskirchi. Next base: position 36,424,789 of record NC_137282.1, read on the forward strand.
AGAGCTGCCGAGCTGGCAGCACATCACTAATAAAGCAGTCTCTTTCCTTGGCTGGATTCTCCAAGTCTGTATGGTTCCACTGAAATGTCCTGGGCTTAATTTAAAAATCTACCCTATGGGTTTTTCCCTCCAAGCACATCCATACGCTGAGCCTTTGCAAATTTCATGCTCCAGCAATTCAAGGAGATAGAATTGGTTTTTTTCCTTTTTAATTGAGTTAATATTAGTATTTGTGGGGATCAGAATTAGGCAAATTGGTGGTTTGTTAAGCAGTAATACCCAAGTAGGGGCTTCCAGAGAAATGGTGAGGGATGGTACAACTGGTTCACGCTTGGACTTTGGTCCTCAGGCTAATTTATGGCTAAGTGGAGACCATGTTTTGTGAAGACTTTTTATTTCTCTTGGCAAAGCAGAATGTGGAGAATTCAAAACTAGTGTGCTCAATGCTGAGATTGTCTATGGATGGAGATGTCCACATATTTCCCAGAGATCTTTCTATTTGAGGAGTTATAGTTTGCCGGTTGCTCCTGAACATGCCGGATGCAGACCAGAATCACCTGGGGAGATTATTAAAAATATAGAATCTTGGGCCCCACCCCCGGAGACTGTGAATCAGTAAGTAGATCTGGGGTAGGGCCTGGGAATTTGTATTTTTAAACAAATAACTTCAGGTGATTCTGATGTCAGCAGACTGGTGTCAGAGGGTCACTGGTTTTTCATACAAATGAATATGGTGGTTTGGCATGACGTTTTTCTTTTAGGTGACAAATGAACTAAACAGGTAAAATAGAACAGTTTTACAAGGAAAGAACATTTTTAATAGGCTCCCTTCGCCCCCTTTTGAAGCCGCTCCCCAAGCAGGGAGAAGAAGAGAGCTCGCTGGGAGGAAGAAAAAGACCGATGGAGTGACATCCAGGGCTCTGGCAAAGAGAAGAATTATACCTCAGTCAAGGACAAGGATCCAGAGGAGGCGCTGCCTGACAAAGCTGAGGAGGAGGAGGAAGAACTCCTTAAGCCTGTGTGGATTCGGTGCACCCACTCAGAAAACTACTACTCCAGTGACCCCATGGATCAGGTGGTAGGTCTGTGGCAGGAGAGTAGCTATGGACCAGAGCTTCTCAAGCTCGGCGCTGTTGGCGTCTGGGGCTGGGTAGTTCCTTGTGGCGGGGCCTGCCCGGGGCATGGTCGGGTAATGAGCAGCATCTCTGGGCTCTGCACTGGATGCCGGTAGCACCTCATGGCTGTGATAACCGAAGCTGTGTTCTGACATTGCCCAGTGTCCCCGGGGGGCGTGACAGAACACTTCTCCCCCTGGCTGAGAACCACTGCTGTAGACAAAAGCTGCTTGACAAAGGCAAGAGTGCCGCAGGTTTATGAAAGGATCTCTTCATTCTGATTTTTGATGACACTGCTAGTCTTGATGCTGGTGGCCTTGTAAGCTCTCACCCATAGCTATGTCACACATTCTGTGGTATGTATCTGTATGCGTGTGTGTGTTTTTCCCTCAAAATGAGAAACAAGGGAGAATTGAGTTTGTCTCTTGCAATTCTGCCCTTGACCAAAGGTACCCATCGCAGGTTTCCCGTGCTGGTTGCTGGTTTTGTGGAGCCGCGGTGTCGTCACCTTGGATGGGCTCTCGGGAGAATCAGCACACGTGCTGCTCACGATGGGGCTCCGTGGGGCTCAGCAGCCGTGCCTCATTGCCGTGGGGGCCCCATGACCTCTGTGTACTCGCTTCTCCTTCTCTTTCTTTCATCTCCATTTTATTTTCCATCACTCTCCGTTTCTTTTTTTTTTTCCTCTCTCTCTCCCCTGACAGGCACTATGCCTCAATCCCCATTAAGTTAGGTGTATTTGCCGTAGGATGGAGACACAGTCATGTTCACTGATGAAATGAATGAGTGAAGAAAGGGATACCTACAGATTTAGGACAGAAGAGCCTGGAGATGTTAGATTTAGTGGGTGGGGTAGATAAGAGAGCGTTCTGTTGTTCGGAATTTTGTAAAAACAGCTTCAGCTTGGACTGGGCCCTTACCTTTGGTGAGCTTGAGAGGAGACTGTCGCCTCTGGCAGAAAGGTTGGAGAGGTCTCTCTTGGTGGCATGATATTTTACTTGATAGAGAAAAGCAGGGTTTTAAGTCATAGCTCAGGTGACACAGGCAAGGAGAAGCTCATAGATGGAGCCCTGTTTGTGAAACTGCTCCGCGCGTCTCAGATTACCCCCCTGGATCCTTAAAACATCCCTGGAAAGAAGGCATCTGTTACTTCAGAATGTTGTTGTAAATGAGAATACTTAACTGATCGTGGTTTAAGCTTGCTGGGTTTGTTTTCCTCAACAAGCCATCTGGAGGGAGGTGGTGGCTGGTGTGTATTTAGTGCCTTAGTGATGGCAGGGCCGTAGGTGAGCATCGCTGTCTTCCGGAGGGTCCACCACGGTTGCAGGATGCCCACGGGAGCCCCAGGCATCGTGTCCATACACACCTCTGCCCAGACACAGATGCAGAGGGCAGTACTGGGTGGAGCCCAGGGTGCCCAGGGTTCTCTTCTTCCATCCCTTTGCCCAGAATCGTGTTTAATGGATTACTTTTCCATCTCTGCCATAATCCATCTCTACAGACTTCATTCATGGCTTAAAATACCGCACATTTATTAGCTCACAGTTCTGTAGGTCAGAAGTCAAACTTGGGTCTCACTGGCTAAATTGAGGTACTGGCAGGACTGCTCTCCTTTCTGGAGATAACCTGTTTTCTTGCTTGTTCAGGTTGTTGGCAGAGTTCAGTTCCTTATGGCTGTGGGATGGAGGCCCTTGTCTCCTTGCTGTCTGGCAGGTGTGGGCTGTTCCCAGCTTCTGGAGCCTGTGTGCATTCCTTGGCCCATGGACCCCTTCCTTCATCTCCAGAGCCAGCAGTGTGGGTCGAGTCTCTCTTGTGGTTTAAATATCTCTTGCCTCTTCTTCTGTTGCACCTCTGACTGCTGCCATGAGAGCCGCTCCGCTTTTAAAGGCTCGTATTCAATTGGGTCCACCCAGATAATCCCACCCCAAATTCTGCAGAATTCTCACATCTGCAGAGTTCTTTCTGCACTGAAAGGTGGCATGTTCACTTTCCAGGGATTAGGACAGAGACATCTGTGGCGTAGAGGGACTGGCTTCTGAGATCCCAAGTTCTCTGCCCCAAACCTGAAGGGAATCACAGTTCTATTAGCAAGGAGGAAGGGGTGAATGGCTCCCCGTGGGTATCATTATCCTTGAAATAAAGTTGAAGGCACTGAGGTCCAGAGCATTTAAACAGGCAGAGCTTTTGCTTTTCCTCACCTTTTTTGTGGGTGTGTTAAAACTCCAGTGTAGAAGGAAGGCTGATAAACCAGAAGGCCAACATTGGCTTCTGTTTGTGCACTGCTGGTGCAGAGAGGGCCTAAGTGTCAGAGCCACCCCAGCATTGCCAGTGTCAGTAATGAGGTGGGGCTGAGGAAAGCAGGCACCCTCTTTTGGGAATAATTGCAGATTTTATGATTGAATATTCATTTTATGTTGGAAAGGTGCCTTTTGAAAATGTCAAATGTGCATTTCAGGTGGATGTTTAAAGTGATTTTCAACCTGGGAGGAGAGTAAGGGAAAGTGAGGAACTTCCTCCAGGAATGTATTGCAGAACCCCGTGTTTGTAGAGAGTATGTGTGTGTTTGTCCCTGTGTTTATGGGGTGCCTGTGTGGTTTGTGGGTCACTGGGTTAATGTAGAATATACACCATCAGTGAATTTCAGTAGGGAAGGGGTATATGTTCTCTAGGAGGGTATCAGGTGTCATGAATTCTGAGGGGTTTATGATTTTTTGGTTGTTGTATCAAAACGGCATAGATGAAGTTTTCTAATGTTTCTAAGGGTTGGCAAGGTGCATTTACCTGAGGGCTGTGTCAGCCATATATGTGTGTGCAATTCAGAGCATCATTGCCAGCACTCTGGGCATTTTGTGTTTAAAATGTTTGTTAAATTAAGGGTTGAAAAATGATATCTTGCTGTTACAAATCTTTGGTTATCGGTGAGTTCTTATGTCTCTTTGGTATGACTATTATTAATATAGTCCCTAATATTGGTCCTTTATCTTTCAAAGGGAGATTCTACGGTGGTTGGAACAAGTAGGCTCCGTGACTTATATGACAAATTTGAGGAAGAGTTGGGGAGCAGGCAAGAGAAGGCCAAAGCTGCTAGACCCCCATGGGAGCCTCCCAAGACGAAGCTAGATGAAGATTTAGGTGAGTCATAAGTTACTAGACCAAGATCCTGTGCTCTTTTTTTATTGTTTAATACCAGACTTTTGGGATTTGTCCTTGAGAGTCCCACAGTAAAATTTCCTAATGTCCATTTTATTTTCCTTAATTCTAGTCAGCAAATACATAGCAATGTAACTTTCTTCTTTTCAATTTTCTTTTCCCTTAGTTATATTCAGTAGAATACATAAGAGATTTCATTTGCAAAGCATGCTGGCCACTGTGTCCCCCTAGAATCCTTCTGTCTTAAAATCAGAAGAGACCACAGTCCAGCCTCCTGTCAAAAGCAGGAGCCTGTTCCCGTGCCTCGTGATCTAATGGGCAGGCATCTCCTGTGGCTCTCTCCACTGCCAGGGTGTGGAAACTCCACCCAGAGTCCAGCTCTCTTTGAAGGTCTCTCTTTATTCACAAAGTTTCCATCACTTTCTTACATCTTTTCATGTGTGTATTCTGAGACTCCAAGGAGATGCTGAGATCACTGCTTCTCACCACTCTGGGTCCTTAGCCCCTAACACAACGCTGTACACAGAGGAGACGTTCCTGCACCTTTTCCTGCGTGTTATCTGGCTCTCGTCTGCCCACCTTTATTATGTCTTCCTCACTGAGAGGCAGTGTCCATGGTGGGGAAAAGCACGACAGAACCGGCTGGCCTGGGTTTGAATCCTTGTTCCGCCACTTGAAATGTGATCTCGGGCAAGTGATGTGATTTCTCTGTGTCTCGATTTTTCTCATCTTAAAAGAGGGATGACAGTACCCATCTCACATAGTACACTCGAAAATACAACAGTGTAAGGGTTCCTTCTTCCTACTCTGTACTGCATTAATCTCTTGTAGGATCACTCCATTCTAGGTCTTTTTTTTTTTTGCTTTTTTGATTGTAGTAAAATACAAAGAACATGTGCATAACACACGTAAGATGTACTACTTAGCCATTTTTGAATGTGTGGCTCTGTAGTGTGTTACGTACATTCATATTGTGTAAACAACCTCTGGAACTCTTTTCCTCTTGCTAAATTGAAAACTCTATCCAGATTAAAGACCAACTCCCTACTCCTATCTCCCTTTGCCTCTGGCAACCACCTTTCTGCTTTCAGTCTCTATGAATCTGACTACTCTAGGTACCTCATATAAGTAGAGTCACACCGTATTTGTCTTTTGTGGCTGGCTCATTTCATTACAATAATTCTTGGTCTGTTTTGATCTAGAGATTTTGAAGGACTAAAGTCTCCTATTGTTACTATTGAGAGAAAAAAATTTAGAATCTGATTCAGTCTGATGTTCGGAGCCTGGCATTCATGACCTTTTATCCCCTCACTTCTGGATTTTTTCCTGTGAGGCCTTTGCTCCAGCCAGAGTCCACCCATAGCCTTGCTCCATGCTTTTGCCTGCAGCGCCCCATCTGTGTTCCTTTCCTTCTCATCAGCTTAACCCCGCCCTCATCCCTGTGCCTGGGTCACGTGCACCCCTTCTAGGAAACCCCAGTGGCCTTTCTGGATCAGGGTGGATTCACTGCACCTTTTAGGAGGTGAAACCTCAAACAGCTCTGGCGGTTTGCATTTTCTCTGGTCTTGTTCACCAACTCTTTCTCTAAAAATCTTTGATCCTTTGTTTCCCCCTCTAGATTGTGACTTAGCATCATGGGCTCTATTAGGTTTCATGGGGTTGCTTAGCAGAGTTCCAGTGTGGAGTAGGCACTGGAGTGTTTGCTGGAAGATAAACAGCTGTCCTTATGTTTCTAAATGTACATCCTTATGTTTCGTTCATTTGGAAGTAAATCTTCATGTAAAATCGTCATGTAAAATGTAAATCTTCATGTAAAACCTGCATGTAAAATCTTCATGTAAAACCAGCTTGCAGACTGCTTCAGCTTCTCTCCATCTTTTCCCCTCACCTCTGTAGAGAGTTCCAGTGAATCCGAATGCGAGTCCGATGAGGACAGCACCTGCTCTAGCAGCTCAGACTCGGAAGTTTTCGATGTCATTGCAGAAATCAAACGTAAAAAGGCCCATCCTGACCGACTCCATGATGAACTTTGGTACAACGACCCAGGCCAGGTGCGCAGGCTTTTATGCTCTTGCTGTGAAGGTTGCAGACCCACACATCACATTTATGACTGCTGGCTCAGAAGATACATGGTAGCTGGTATTGAAACTGAATTTTACTCTCAGGGCTGGGCGTCATCCTTCACAGCTTATTTCTTTTCAGCTTCAGTGTTCAGCTCCAAAGCGTAAGCACCAGAGCAAGTGTTCCTTGAATCATGTTTGACGATGTTTGTAAATCCTGTGTGAGGGAGTGGGATGGTGGTGTCGCCTCATTAAACTTGCAGTAAACGGAAGGAGATGAACGGTAGGATGAGGGAGAGAGCACTTGTAGCTCTTTTTAAGAGCAGTTCACCTGGAAGTTATCTTGTAGCCGCACAGTGAACAATGTCCCAGGCCCTATAGGACGTCGTATTTGCCATTTGGTAGAAGTCACAATTCCTTGTAACTTCTCCTTGTTATTAAGCGTGTTTGAGCTAATGACATCGTGTGTGTTTGTGCTCAGTCGCTCAGTTTCTTCTCGACCCCATGGACTGTAGCTCACCAGGCTCCTTAGTCCATGGGATTCTCCAGGGAAGAATACTGGAGTGGGTTGTCATGCCCTCCTCCAGGGGATCTTCCCAACCCAGGGATCGAACCTGCGTCTGTTGTGTCCCTGTATTGGCAGGTGGATTCTTTATACCACTGTGCCACCTGGGAAGCCAGTGACATCATAGTTGGACATAATTATTTTTTATTTTCACTTACTGTTTTATTATGAAGTTATACTGGTAGAACAGTGGTAAAGAATCTGCCTGCCAATGCAGGAGATGCAAGAGATGCAAGTTTAATCCCAGGGTTGGAGGGATACCACTGGAGTAGGAAGTGGCAACCCACTCCAGTATTCTTGCCTGGAAAATTCCATGGACAGAGGAGCCTGGGGGGCTATAGTCCATGGGGTCACAAAGAGTAAGACACTATTGAGCAACTGAGCATGCACACACAATACATAATGTAAAATAGTATTTTTATAAAAAAGTTGTATTTTTACAAATGTATAATACATGCAAAAATAGTATCTTTAATACATGTCAACTTATCAAGCATAATAAACATATCCCTAGAAAAGATCATTTAAAATTTATATTTTGTAAGTAAATTCATACCATTCTACATTATTTTGATGCTGTTCTCCTGGTTCATATTAGATTATAGCTATCTAATTTTTTTTTTTTTTATGGAATTAATATAGTTAGAATGCCTGACAGAAATGTATTTTGTGGTCCTTTTTGCTCTGAGAATTGAGCAGAAATGTTTGCACATTGTCAGTACATTTTGGAATCTTCACTTTGGTATATTAGTCATGTATATGATCTCTTTAAACAGCTTTAGCAAGTTATAATTCACATACCATACAATTTACACAATTAAAGTGTACAGTTCAGTTTTGTTTTTTTTTGTATATTCACAGAATTGTACAGTCATCACAATTTAATTTTAGAACATTTGTGTGTCCTCCGAGAAAAATCCTGTCTCCATTAGTCACTCCCCTTACCCTGTGTGGGGTCTTTTAATGGACTATTGTTCTCATATCAAGAAACATAGTCTCAGTGTTGTGTTGACTGTATTTGGTTTTGTATCCTCTGTACAGTTGAGCCTTATAAAGGGCTGATCTGTATTGGAGGCCAGACCCTGGTAAAAGAAAGGCATGTAAGACATCTATTTGCTTCCCTGGAAGCAAGTGAGCACTAAATGATTTTTCCACATTTTTCATCACAAGTTGTGCCTGGCATTAGGCATGTGTTGTGACTTTGGTGGGAATTAAGTCACATCTCTATTTGCCAGCTGTTATTTTGGTTAATATCTGAATGTGATTTTTTTTTTTTTTTAGTTAGCCATATTATTCCTCTCTTGTACCACCTAGAACTTTAGATTTCTTAAAGTGATAAAGAGACTTATAGTTTTTTTAATATTTCTTTTCAAAGTTTTATTGAGATATTTTTGACAAAATGAGTTATAAATCCCTAGAACTTTAAAAAAATATGTGTATGTGTATAGAATATGTCTCATATCATATATATAAATATCTATATTTTATTTAATACCAAAAAAATGAGAAATGGAACTCCACTTCTCCATTCTCCAGACTGATGCTCTGATCTCCAGTTTGATTCCATATTAACCATTTGTATTGAATAAACTCACAAACTGGCTTTTAAGGCCCTTTAAGGTTTTGACCTCAGTTCTGCCTTTTTGGTCTTCTCACTCACTTATGTGATCCATTCCATTTAGATGGGTCTCATGTTCCTGGGTTCAGACAGTAAAGAATCTGCCTGCAACATGAGAGACTTGGGTTTAATCCCTGGGTGGCAAAGATCCCCTGGAGAAGGGAATGGCCACCCGCTCCAGTATTCCTACCTGGAGAATTCCATGGACAGAGGAGCCTGGTGGGCTAGAGTCCATAGGGTCACAGAGAGTTGGACACGACTGAGCAACTAACAGTTTGTTTTTCACTTTCATGTTCTTGGAGTATAACGTTGGATTCCTTCTTTCTCTTTTTTCTCTTGTCTTAGTTCCTCATGTAGAATAGCCATCTTCTTTTCACATTTTGGCTTCTTGAAGCCTGTTTTTTCCCTTTTTTTGAAATTACTAAGCATATCATATGTGTGTTATTTCTCCCACATAAATATTCCTAGTGCTTGCTTCAGCAGTACATACACCGAAATTAGAATAAGGGTTCCTTGAGCATGTGGACCCTGAGCTAGGTATCACCCACCTTCCTCCCTGTAGTGCTTAACCAGCAGCTTTCTATCCAAGAGGCACCCAGGATTATTCACTTATCGAATCATGTGAGTGGAGTTCATGGCCAGAAAATGAATTCAGGTGAAAAAACAGACACAGAGTCACCTGATTAGTGCTAGAAGTTTTTCTGGTTCTATGAGTCATTTTCTTCCTTCTGCCTGAGATACTTTTTGGTCTCTTCTTTGAAAACATTTAATCTGCAGGTCACCTTCAAAGCATTCTACATGTTCCTTCAGAATATAAACTAGCCTTTTCTTTTGTGAAAGAGTCATTTTTCCTGAAATAAGAAATAGCAGGAACATACTGGAAAGCAGTAGGAGAAGATGGGGGCAAACCGGGCGCTGACATTGATATTTTCTGCTCGGCTGCACAAATAAGTCGGGAATCCAGCGTTGTCATAGCGTTTCCCTTTATCAGACAATATAGACAGTTTGCAGCTTTATTGGTTTTGGAACATCCGTTTAATCTTCAAACCTTGACAGCCTTTTCAGAGCTTCGGTACTCATGACATTAAAACCCACACAGTTTCCGCGGCATCGTCGTGCATGGAGTAGATTTTCCCCCCAATAAAAACGAATTACATTCTGTTTCTGACAGATGAATGATGGCCCACTCTGCAAATGCAGCGCAAAAGCAAGACGCACAGGCATCAGGCACAGCATTTATCCTGGAGAAGAGGTAACTGGTTTGGGTTATTATATTTGTCAGCGCTGAGCAGCCAGAAGTAGACAGATGCTGCTGCTATTCTTCTCCCCATAAATGAAATAATACCCTGGAAATAGTCTTTTCAGGTTCCCTGATAGTCTTTGTTACTAATCATTGGAGAAGAGACGTACTTGGGTTTTGGGGGTGGAATGGGAATGTTATCAAGGACACTTTGGGAGGTTCATTATTTAAAGTAGGCAAAGTGAATTTGAGTTGCCCTTTTTTTTTTTTAAATCATTTTCAGTATCCTAAAATAGTCCATAATTATAATTGTTTTTCATGTTTTTGTTGTAAACGGTGGTGAATCTCCCTGAAGAAATGCTCTTACTGAGGTGCTGTAGGGCATATGTCCTCTTTCCCTGGGGATGTGAGTGTACGCGTTGCTTTTGTTAGTCTTTGTTGTCCCCACTCTGCTGTGAGTTTCACAGGGACTTGTTTGACCAGTGTCACACCCTAGCCCCTGGGTAGTCAGGAACACTCCAGAGGTGTTTGCATAATGAGTTGAACACTTTTACATTAAAGAGTTATGTGTAACTACTCCTGATCAATTATTTTCCTTCATTTTTTTCCCCGTTACGTTTTACTTCTGCAAGATATTCTCATTAATCTCAGGATTGTCACTTTATGATTCAGCACACTGTGTTTAGGGCTTCCCTAGTGACGTGGTGGTAAAGAATCTGCCTGCCATCGCAGGAGATGCTGGTTTGATCCTTGGGTCGGGAAGATCCCCTGGAGAAGGAAATGGCAACCTGCTCCAGTGTTCTTGCCTGAGAAATCCCATGGACAGAGGAGCCTGGCAGGCTACAGCCCATGGGGTCGCAAAGAGTTGGACACCACTTGCGACTAAACAACAGCAACAACATATAGTGAGAGTGTGTAGGACAAGGCCTGGGCCCTGTGAGTGTCCATGTGCATGCCTCAGGCTGGGGTCTCTGCAGGCGGGGCTGCTGTGGAGACATTTCACGGGCACGAGGAGTGTGGGCTCAGGACTGAGCAGAGGGGGATGTCCATCTGGGATTGACCTTTAGAGCTGGGCTTGTCGAAGTTGTCTCACGTGGGGCCGGGTTGGTTTTCATACCCACATCTCTGTCTGTCCCGAGCAAGCCGCCCCAGAAAGGGCATGACCTTGGTGGAGGGGTTCTTGTAGTGAAGGGTGACCTGGAAGGAGCTGACAGTTGCAGGTTGTGTGCTGATTGCTTTTCACACAGCTGGGCAGCAGGGCCCTCCGTGGAGGGAGATTCGGGTGGGCAGTGGTGCTAGCTGAGGCAGGCAAACCCATCCTCAGAGTACGAGTGGCCCTTTCACCATGGATGGGGCCTACGTGGTCCACATTCTGTCAAGGGGCCAGTTGGCCCTCAAGGGATGGTGCCATATTGGGGTCCCAGCGGTGGTCATTGTAGGTGGCTGGCTGGGTATTCAACATGGCAGTCAGCTTAGCAGCTTAACCTTGGATGCTGTTGAGCTCCATCTGCTCCTGTGTCCACTTCATTCACGTGCCCATCCTGTCGGCTCTGGGGGACTGACTGCTGACCGAGGCTGGCTGGGAGCACCTGGCCGGGGCATTTTGTCAGCTCGATGGTTTAGAACCTTTTCCATGGCGGATGCCTCCTGCCCTGGGGACACCCTAAGACTGTCTTATCCCTGATAAGGTTTTTCCTTCTAGGCCTCTGACCAGCTGGCTGGCCACTTGCTTTCTGCCATGAATCCATCTTTATTCTAACCTCAGACTACTTCTTTTTCCACACAAAGTAGATGACCAGGTATACCACCTGAAACCCTGCCCACTAGGTGGTTCTCCCTCTCCCTGTCTTCAGAGCCATCCATGAAGAAAGCTGCAGCACAGACTGTTTTCGGCTTGCACCTCCTTTCTTTCTTTCTTCGGCTTGCACCTCCTTTCTTTCTTTCTTTTTTTTTTAAAGAACACTAATTTATTTATTTGGCTGTACCGGGTCTTAGTTATGACATGCAGGATCCTTAGTTGTGGCATGTGGGAATCTTAGTTATGGCATGCAGGGTCTAATTCCCTGACCAGGGATCGAACCCAGGCCCCCTGCTTTGGAAGCTTTGAGCCCTCACCCCAGAGCCTGTACCTCCTTTCTGGCTGACCCATTTGCAAACTGAGCTTGGACTTTTCCTTCTGCTTTCATCCCCTCATCTTTAGTCATCAGCTGAGGGAGTGTGCTGATGCAACAGTGGTGGATGCCCAGTTTGTTCATGCCCTCTACTCTGTGTGTGCCTGGTTCTGGTTATAGGCACCCTCCTTCTTATGATGGCCCCACCCAAACTTGTGCCCAGAGGGGACTGGCAGAACCCAGCTCTTGTTGGGCAGTTCCAGCCTCACGTCTGTTTGATGTCCCTTAGCCGTGCCTTCCATGTCTACTAGGGCCCAGCAGCACACCCAAAATTGCTTTTCAAAGGCACATAATTCTTCATGATAGATAGCACAGCTTGGCTTCAGAACCTCAGAGACCAGCATGGTGATTCTCCCAGTGTGTCCACAAGCCCCTCTCAGCATCTTTTCCTACCAACAGTCTGGGATTTGCTGAATCATGTGGCCCCCATTGCAGGGCAACTTGAGCTGTGGTTTGAAACTGCCGAGGCCTTTCTCACTTGAGTCGCTCTCATAGCTGGCGGCCTTTTATGCCATTTTATAAATGGGCTGTAGTAATATTCCTCTCTGAGGATGGCGCTGCCTCCTGAACCTGAAGAGGCCCACCTGGTATTCTGCTTCCTTCTTCATTGTGGGAGGGGGGAGAGGCAGTAGTTTTGTGTTTTACTTTGGATGGCTGTCTTGGAACCACTGACTCCTAAAAATGGTGTGGCTGTGGGAGGCCCTGAATCTTGGTAGGGTTTCTCTCCCACCCTTTGGAGCATGTACAGTTTACCAAGACTTTTCGCTCAGTCGGCATAATGTCAAAGATACAATGGGGCTGTATAACATGCTGCAGTATTCTAGAAGGTCAGGAGTGCCTTGGACTATATTGTGACAGTGAGTAGAAGAAGCCACACAAGCTGGTGGCAAAACCGTTAATGTTGTCTATTCCATGTGAACGTGAACCGGTTCTCATCAGAGCTGGTCCTCATTCTGTTGAGATAGGACAGAATACATTCAGCAGGTCAGTTGCTGCACACTTTGTATCTGAGATCACGTTCATCTGCCGAAACTGCGCTATAACACCTGGCACGGCAGGTGCAGTCGGAGCTATTTGGTTGAGCTTCTTGTGGTCTATAGTCATCTGCCAGGATCCATTTGATTTCTTTAAGGCCCAGACTGGTGAATTAAACAGACCGTGATGGGGCAGTCATGCTTGTGTCATTTGGATCCTTAAGGGTGGCACTAATCTCCACCATCCCCCGGAGTCATACTGTTTTTGATGTCCAGATTGGGTTCTGCTTGACCTTTCCCATTATGGTGGCTCTTACTCCACAGATCAAGGGCCCCGGGGGAGGTGGCCCCGTCTGCCCATTTTGTCAATTCCGGTGGGGGTGGGGGAGGCAAGGACAATGTCACCTTCAGGGGCTTCCTTGTCTTCAGACAGGGGAGTGCTTGCTCTTCATAGACAAGGCCAGGCTGCCTCTGAAGATTCAGAAGGTTTAGAGGAGTCTAAGGAGTCAAAATGGAGAAGGAAATGGTAACCCACTCAGTGGGAAATCTTCCCTGCGAAATCCGATGGACGGGGGAGCCTGGCGGACTTCAGTCCATGGGTCACAAAGGGTCGGACACAACTGAGTGACTAAACAACAACAAGACGTCAAAACCTGTATGCCCTCATCCTGGATTCCATAGCCCTGACCTTGGAATAACAGACCTACGGTGGATGGTTGTTAATTAGTCTCTAAGGCCCACCGACTCTGACAGGTGAGCCCCAGACGTAGTCCTGGCGCGCTCCCTGACCTCTCGCTGCTGGTGATGGGAGCCTCTTAGTGGGCCTTCAGCAGGTCCTCTGCTTTCATTTCGTGTCTGGTTTCCAGCTGCCTTTCCTCCTCCTCCTCTCCTGCTGCATTTCTGCAGAGCAGTGGTTCTCTGAGGCCGTCTGACTAATATCAGCAGCACCTCAGACCTTATTAGATGAGCAGATTCTCAAGCCTGCCTCAGCTGCTGAATCAGAAACTTCTGGGCATGAGGAGGAAGCAGTCAGATCATCCTAAGGTTTGAGGAACAAGGTAGAGCATCAGTGGTGCTCAGCAGTAGTCATCCATCCCATTATCCGTACAGCTTCCGGTCACTCAGGGTCTTCAACACCTGAAGCATTGCACCCGCTTCCGCTGGTACAGTCTCCCACTGAGCATCTTTGAAAGTTTCAGCTGGCGTGTTATCTGGTGCCAGGGGCTGTGTGCGCCACCAGGCACTGTGATGGGTTCCTCACTGCCAATCGGATGGCAGGTGATTCAGCTCTAAAACCTCATCTTACCTCCTGCTTTCTTGGATCACCTCTGGTACCTGCTGTCACCCTGCGGATTCTCGGGAAGCAGATGCTAAGGTGGAGTCTGGGGCGCATGATGTTTCTCAGGGATCTTCACCTGTGAGCGGAAGAGGGTATGAGCAGGGTTGGACAGAGGGATTGGCCGAACTGTGAGTTGGCCCCAGCAAAGCCCCGGTCAACCTGGTGATGACCCAAGGAATGAGTATCACCCGTTCAAGGTGGGCCGCGGGGGCTGGGCCTTCGTACCTCTGGTCTCGCTCAGTATACACCTGACATCAGGTGAGGGGGCTGTGCTCATGACACAGATCCTGAAGGAGCCCTGACAGCTGGAGACTGCTGTCCGCTCTCTTCACAGAGGGCAGCAAGTCCTTCCCTGAGGGTGGGCTGGGTCGCACGTCGCTGTGTCTGTCAGAGTACCCAGTGATCCTGCCGATGCTGCTTTCCTTTCCTTGTCCTAAGCTCCACGCATGTTCTGTTCCACCAGTTCTTGTGCTTCCTTCATTTCTGTTTCCTTCTATTTTTACTCAGCATATTTAACCATATCACTTTGTTCCCCTTCCTGTTATAGCCTACTGCTATTACTTCTGAGATTGTTCTTTTTGTTTTTTGGTTTATTGGGAAGTTAGCAAGGTCAATTATTGTGTTATTTTGCAAATGAAAAGGAAGATCGTCATGGAAATTTAGCTCTGGAAAGATCTCTGTGTTGTTCAAACCCCTTGTATTGTATGTGAATAGGTAGGTTGAATACCAGTGACCAGCCAGCCCATGTTTATCCATTCAATTAATGGTAAAGTGAATACTGTTCTTTTCCTACCAGTTTGTGAAGGGACACACACAAAACCTCTTTTGTCAGATGCAAATCTAGAAAATACAGTCTAGTTTTGAGTAACAATATTTTGCCACTTTACTCTTAAACTTACTTTTGTTTTTCCCCTCAGGCCATCAAGCCCTGTCGTCCTATGACCAACAATGCGGGCAGGCTTTTCCACTATCGAATTACAGTCTCACCTCCCACAAACTTTTTAGTAAGTTCCTACCAAAATCTATTTCATTTGTTAAAAAACATAAATAGGATCTATGTGTGTTAATAGGTTGAAGTGTGAATAGGCTAAGTGTGGATTCAGCTCTTAAAAAAAATATTTTATTTTTATGCTGATAAAACTGGCCTTTATCATAATGACTTTAATTTGGCTTCCTCTCATTATACTAATTTCTGTGTCGTTTTTCTTTTATATTGTTGGTACCTCATAATAGCCAGTGAATTACGGACAGGTTGTTGAAGCTATGGAGTTGGAAGAATGTATAGAACACTTGTGCATCTCTTAAAAATTGGCAAATAACTTATATATTATCTAGTAACCCATAACTGTTGCATTTATGACAGTAAAGGCCTAATATTTGTTGACTATGGTACCAGGCACCATTCTATGTTTGAATTGTATTAACTTATTTCTCACAGAAAGTTGATGAAGTAGGTATTATTTTCCCCAGTATGCAGATGGGACAGTTGTCCATGTTTTACAAATAAGGTTAAGTAACTTGCTGAAGATTATCCAGGCAACATGTGGCACAGTGGGGACTTGAACCTGGGCAGACTGACTCTGTAGTACCTGACTGTATGCTGTGTTACTGTGCTATACTGCTATTCACAGCAGTATAATTAATTAATTCTGGTTACATTTTTTAAGAGATTTCAATTTCAAAATTAGATTTTTTTTTATGTTTTTCTATGTAAAAGTTACTTTCCTGTTTGAAGGAATATTAAATGTTTATTTATTATTTATTTATTATTGATTGCTTCTCAGCTTTTTGGCTAAGATCAGGTGTAGTATAAGGGCTTCCCAGGTGGCACACTGGTAAAGAATCCTTCTGCCAATGCATGAGATAGAAGAGACCCATGTTCTATCCCTGGGTTGGAAAGATCTCCTGGAGAAGGAAATGGCAACCTGCTCCAGTATTCTTGCCTGGGACATCCCATGGACAGTGGAACCTGGCGGGCTACAGTCCATAGGGTCACAAAGAGTTGGACATGACTGGGCACACTATTTGGTTGTTCCAGGACTTATTGGGGTGGTCGGGATCTTCACTGCAGCATACCAACTCTTAGTTGCGGCATGTGGGATCCAGTTCCCCAGCCAGGGATTGAACCCTGGTCCCCTGCATCGAGAGCCCAGAGTCTTAGGCGTTGGACCACCGGGAAGTCCTTCAGAATTAGATTATTAATAATTATCTATTTTAACAACTTTATTGAATATGATTAATATATCATAACTCACCCATTTAAAATATATATTTTTTGATATTTAGAATTGTGAAACTAACACCACAATCTAATTTTAGAACATTTTCATCATTTTCCAAAGAAACCCTGTACTTATTAGCAGTCAGTTCTTTCCTACTCCCCAGCCTTCAGCAACTACTAACGTATTTTGTCTTTATCATTTGCCTGTTCCAAATATTTCATATAAATAGACTCATACAGTGTGTGATCATTTTGGTTTCTTCTGCTTAGCAAAATGTTTTCAAGATTCATCCATGGTGTGATATGTAACTTCATTCCTTTTTACGGCCAGATAATATTCTGCTGTACAGATATACTACATTTGATTTATCCATTCATCAGTCAGAGAACATTTGGGTGGTATCCACTTTTGGACTATTATGAATAATGCTGCTATAAATGTTTATCTACAAGTTTTTGTGTGGATGTATGTTTTCCTTTCCTTTGAGTATAAATCTAGGACTAGAGTTGTTGGATTGCGTGGTAATCTGTGTTTAGTAGTTTGAGGAACTACCAAACTATTTTCCAAAATGCCTGTACCATTATTATTTCGTTTGAAGTTCTCTCATTATATTTAATTTAGGACAACTTTGTTGAGTTATTCAGATGGGAAGTAACAGTAATATTGGAAAAACAAATAATGTGCATTTGGATATTCTTTAGTTCCCCCTACCCACCTAAGCTTTTCATATATATGTGTGTGTGTATAAATGTTTATATATATATGAATGTTTAAAAGAATAATGTTCAATATCTATGTAAAAAATCCATGTCTTTTAGGTTTCTATTCTTGATCATTTGCTCCATGTTCAGCATTTAGGATTAAAAATGGCAGACCATAAGAATGGCCTAATGAAGAAAATCTCTTATGCTTAGATCAACATTTGTATATTTTAATTAGATTCTATTTTCAGATAATTAAGACCTTTGACATTATGCAAGAATTGGTTTGTTACAGTGTTTGCTGGCTGGGCTTTTCCTTGCAGGGTCTGGGGATGGAACTGTTGAGGGAAGGAGCCGCTGGCACCCTGGGGCCTTTCAGAGCCTTCCAGGCTAGCTCATCTTGACTGTGTGATGCTTAGTCTTCTCTACTTTGAGCTTTGATTTGGCTATGTTATTATCTTTTTCTTGCTAGGACTTCTGTTAGTTCAGAAATATAGTTTAGTAAGAACAGGACTGGTAGCATTATGAGATTAAACAAGTTCCTAGAAAATGAAGTCATGTAGCCTTTTTCCCTTTATGGCAGCCATAATAAACCTCCTTGATTGTCTAGTATACAGCTGAAGTCAGAGAATCCTACTAAGCTAGAATTAAACTTCTTTATAAAGTTTCTCCCTGGTGTTTGGGAGAACGTGAGCAGGAGTCTGTACTTGCGTGCTTTGGTTGGTTGCTTTGTGTCCTGATAGATACAGTGCGTGCAAGTCATACCATTTGTTCATGCTTCGTGTTTCTGTTTGCTTTTAGACTGACAGGCCAACTGTTATCGAATATGATGACCATGAGTATATCTTCGAAGGATTTTCTATGTTTGCACATGCCCCCCTGACCAATGTAAGTATGTGCTAATTGGCCAGCTTTCTCCTTCCCTGTGCCCCCTTTCTTTCTAAAAGTCAGAGGAAATTTCTTTTCATCTGACTTCTTAAGTAACAACTACTTTACATCCCTTTGCCTAAGCTACAGGAAGTCAGCGGCAGTGTGTGTCAGGTGGGAGTGTGACATCTGTGCTAATGAGTCACAGGTTTGGTCCACATTAGATGGTGTAAGTAAACATGTATCAGAATAACATTTTGAGAGTGTGAAAGATTGAAAAAGAAGGATAAACTGTGGAGTAATGTGTCAAAACTATTTTGGGGTGAGTGTCCTTCAAAAGAGAGTTGGAAAGTTTTAAGGAGAAGCTATTACTTAGTCTGTGAGTCATAGGTAAAGAAATGGAGCTTGTTCGGGACATCTGGAGCCTGAGTTAACTTCATAGTTTTCTGCTTTTGCATCCCAGGAAGACGTCCTCTTTGAGAGACTTTGACATACAGATCCATGATATTCTTATACAGGTATTAAGGCCGATCTGTTGGTAATCGGTTCAGATGGAAGTCCTGTATCTGTAAGTCAAAATCTTTCTGTTTCAAAGCTGGCTTTCTTAGGGGTTGTCTCACTTATTGTGTATTCTAGTTGGATGTAGAGTGGAATTCACTGGTGACTCAAGAAGGGAATGTAGACGTATCCATGAGCCAATCAAGACACTGCTATAGAACTTACTGAATTTATAGCTACAGTGTATGTACATCGAAGTAGAACGTTCTTTAATTCTTTCCGGTTTAGTTAAAAGAATTTTTATCTGCAGTTTGAAAAGTTATTTTAGTTTATTTGAAATGTGAAATTCTGTTCCACTGGAGAGTAAAGAATAAAATCTTTGTCTAATCTTTCCACTTTCTATTTTTTTTAGTAGACATGATTCCGTAGTAGTGATACTAATTTAAAACAAATTGTTTCTTAATGAGATTTTCTTTATGCCACAGTATATTTTATCTCAGAGGATGTTTTTTGAGAAGATGATTACATTGTAAGTGTAAAATAAAATCACTTGATAATACATATCACATATCTCTAGGGTGAACTATAATATAGAAAACCATGTAATATTGAACTATATTTTTTATTGAGGTATAATTGACATATAATGTTACTAGTTTCAGATATACAGCATAATGACTCAGTATTTGTATATATTGTGAAGTAATCACCATGATAAGTCTAATTAACAACCGTCACCATCCATACTTAAAAAATTTTAAATTGGACTATTTTTTTTAATTGAAGTAAAGTTGATTTACATGATGTGCTAATCTCTGCTGTACAGCAAAGTGACTCAGTTATACACACATATACATTCTTTTTTATATTCTTTTCCATTATGGTTTATCCCAGGATACAGTTCCCTGCGCTACACAGTAGGACCTTGTTGTTTATCCATTCTAAGTGTAATAGTTTGCAGTCTCTTAGTATGTCCCTCTTCTTCCCCTCTCGCTTGGCAGCCACAAATCTGCTCTCTATGTTTGTGTATTTGTTTCTGTTTTGTAGATAGGTTAATTTGCGCTATATTTTAGATTCCACATGTAAGTGACACAGTATGGCATTTGTCTTTCTCTTTCTGACTTACTTCACTTAGTATGATAACCTCTAATTGCATCCTTGTTGCTTCAGATGACATTATTTCTGTCTTTTTTCATCGAAGAAGAATTGCTATATAGAATTTTGTTGTTTTCTGTCAAATATCAACATGAATCAGCCATAGGTATACATATGTCCCCTCCCTCCTAAACCTCCCTCCCCATTTTGTTTTTTCTTATAGCTGAGTAGTATTCCATTGTATATATGTACCACATCTTCTTTGTCCATTCATCTATCAATGGATGTTTAGATTGTTTAGACAATTTTGAAACAATTTTTATGAAAAGGCACTGGGACATTTTTAAATTTGGAGGTTTCTTATTTTATTACTTTTTAAATGTTTCAGTTAGGCCCTCAAAACCTTTGTTACGCTAAATCTCATAGTCTTAGAGTTGCAAAGGCCTTTAGAAGTCATTTAGTCCAACTTTCCCCTACATGATACATTTCTCTCTTTTTTCCCCTCAGAGGACTTGCAAATACAGTAAAGTTAGTTACCTTGAAACTACTTGAAAATTGTCCATCTTATCTGTTAATTCCCTTTGAGTAATATAGATCTCATTTTAACTTTTAGGGTCACTTTAAAGAAGGAAAGCTGTATGGCTTCAGAGAGGGTTTAAACTTTAGTGATTCTATTTACTAGCTGTATGATTTGACATTTCAATTTTTATAAACCTTGACTTTTCTCATCTGTAAAATAGAGGTTATTAGTTGTGGTACTCTTACTGGCTTTTATAAAAAATAAATAAGATGACACATGAAAAGTGTTTATGATGATGTTTAATATACAATACATTTGGCACTTATTATTTTGGATAAGATGTCAGACGGACATTTGAGTTTTTCTTCTAATTCTTTTTTTTTTTTTTTTAACTGATTCTTGGTACTTATGTGACCTGGGAGTGATTCTTTGAGCTTTATTAAAGTTTCTCAACACAAGGTTTTGGCACAGAGAGCCTGCTGGTGTGAAATTAATTGCAGTTGTTACTGTTGCTATAAAATAAAAGATAGGACTGAAAAATTCCTGGCTTCAGCATGTGTGTATGTGTATATATATATATATATATATATAAAAATATTCAAGCTCTCAGAACTTGAGAACTTAACTCTGTAATGAGAAGATAAGCCCCATCATTTATGTTAGAGATGTTGATAAAATAAATCGAGTTTTAAGCTGAGTGTTATACAGTTCACAGGAATTAGATCCATCAAAGGCCTCTTGAATTTGAAATAGCCTCCCAAGAAAAAGAATTATTAAATCGCTTTACTGTTCTGATTCATTTTCTTGCCAGAGAGAACACATCAGCATGAAGGGCATGTAAATGATGGTAATGTTAGAATCTCAACCCAGTTTAGTTTTGATAGGTTCTCTTAAGGTCTTCTTGAATTAAAGTGGATTGGAAGCCTTGTTGGCTAAGTATAGAGCATTCCAGGAGAGTTTTATCTATTTATGTAATACTTTTGTTATTACTTATATACCTGGTGTTTTTAAGGATTTCACTAACATAACTATGGTTACCTAGATTTGTGTATTACATACATAATATTTTATCCCGCCTCAAAAGCACAAAGAAACACCGTGATCCTTTCCCTACTGCCTTAATTGGCTTTCCATTTCCAATGGCCTCACTGTCCTGGATTGTAGTCATTTAGTCCCTGGAAATAGTAGAGTTAGAATATAGAAGTTTGTATGTTAGTTGCTCAGTCTTGTCCTACTCTCTGCAACCCCATAGGCTAGAACCTGCCAGACTCCTCGTCCATGGGATGCTCCAGGCAAGAATACTGGAGTGGGTTGCCATTTCCTTCTCCATGTAGTTAGAATATAGAAGTTTAGGGATGGTTTTTTGGTTTGTTTCTGGTAGGATGAGATGGGAGTTAGTGTTAGTCACTACTCAAACGTGTTTTAAGAAAAGATCAAGGGCTTTTATATTGTTTGATTGGCCGACTGAGCTCTTGATCAACTGAGTTCCCAATATATAGGAAAAGGACAAGTTCTCTGAGTCTTAGAGATGAAAGTTCGAATAGAAAAGGAGACTCTGCCTTCCAAATTTGTGTGTCTGAGAAGGGCTCTAGTGGTATGGGTGACTGCCCCAAGGAAAATATAGCATGTATAAGAGGAGAGGTTAAAGAAGGAGTCCCCCAAAGTGATTTTAGTTGAAGGCATTGAGGAAGGGACTATAGTTGCATTAATCATCAGCAGAGCTGCTGTTGCACAGAGCGGAAGGAGTAAAATTTACACTTCTGCTCTTTCTCTGCCTCTTGACTCTTCCCAAGCTCTCTGTTCCTTTTCTCTCCTGAATGCACTCCCCACGTAATGCAATGTCACCCACGATTTTTCCTCTCATGCATGTTCTGACATTAATATTTATAGCTGTGACACATGGCTCTGTGCTTCACACTCACATTTCAGATTGCGCAGTGGACAGACCCACCTTGATGTCCCCTCGGGTCCCTCACCCTCAACTTGTGTGAAACTGAACTGGTCATCTTCTCTACATACTGAGGTTAAGGGGCTTTGGGTTACACCCTGTGAATTTCCTTGTATTGATGTCGTCCTGACCTATCCCCGTAGGCTAGAAACCTGGAAATTATCCTCTGTTCTCTCTCCTCTCTCATTTCCAGGTCAGAATGGTCACTGTGTATTTCTGTCCCATCTCCTGTGTCTAAAATTCTTCCCCTTCCTTTTGGACTTCTCTTCATTCAGCTCCTGGGCTGTTCCATTAGACTCCTGGTCTCTTGCCTTGCTCCTCTGTACGTCCTTCCCACCCTGTTTACACAGCAGCCCATCCATGTGAAACTGTGTTGGTCTCTCACTTAAAGCACTTGAATGACTTCTTGTTGCCATAAGGATAGCTCTGAATCCTTAACCTGGTTTATAAGATCTGCAGAATATAGTTCATACTTTCTAGAATTCCCTTGTGTCTCTGTCTCCATGCATTTCACTCCTGAAGAGCTAAATGACCTGTTTTGGCCCCAGCTCCTTTTTCTCTGTCTTGCTGGAAACTAAATTCCTGTTCTTTAATGCACTGTCGTGACCTGAATGGGAAGGAAATCAAAAAGGGAGGAGATACATGTATATCT
This sequence comes from Giraffa tippelskirchi, assembly GCF_054371585.1. Taxonomy (NCBI): domain Eukaryota; kingdom Metazoa; phylum Chordata; class Mammalia; order Artiodactyla; family Giraffidae; genus Giraffa; species Giraffa tippelskirchi. The sequence continues at coordinate 36,447,524 of NC_137282.1, forward strand.
GTGACTGATTCACTTTGTTGTACAATACAAACTAACACAACATTATAAAGCAACTATACTCCAATAAAAATGAATTTAAAAGAATAAACAAACATCTTTTTCTTTCCCAATTAATTTTCTGGATGATCTGGAAAATTCCTTCTCATCTTTAAAGACTCAACTCAAATGTTACCTCCTCTTTGATTCTTTTGTACTTTATACTACTCAATATTTTGTTTGTTTTTTTAATGGCACTGACAGGTTACACTGTATCATACTCTATTTATGGTTGTTTACATGCTTTTGTCTTAGATCCCCATATTTTTAAAAGATAGAGGGTGTGGCCTATTTTAGAGTATCTATGAATCTATTGGTTGATAGTAATGTATTTTAAAACTATGAATAATTGCACAAATTATTCATAAATATGCTCAAATATTTTTAAATGCTTGTAAGAAGAAAGAAGAACTTAAAAATGATAGTGGCCTTAGCATGCCGCTTCAGCTGGTTTAGAACCCATTACCACGAGAAAGTTGAAAATGGATGTCTTATTAAAGTTAATTATGAATTTCACTTAAATTAGCCACTATCCTTCAAGAAAAAAAGCACCTAAGAGCTAAACTTCATTTCTGGGAAAAGATTTCCAGTAGATGGCATTGTAAGACTGTTTGTTTTTCTTACTATTCCTTTTGCTGGTGGAATTAAAATTTGTATCTTTCTAATTGCTGTGGTTTGCAAAAACAAAGACATTTATATAAAATCGTCTTATGGACAGATCGAGTGGCCAGAAAAGCCTACTTAACACATCTCTAGGGCTTCTGTGTCTATTATTTTCCCCAGCTTCTCAGCCAACCACTGCTCTAACCTCACACCCCTCCCTTTCTCAGTCCTCCGTTCATTCAAAAAATATGCCTAGAGAAAAACCTCTTAAATCTGGGCACTAGGCTGATATCTGATGATACATTGGTAAAGCAAGACAGATGTCGATTTATTTCATCTGAGCTTTCCTTCATCTTCACACATAGCCTGAGTATTAGGACAGATATTAGGACAGTATTAGGACAGGTAATGAGAGATGGATACCCTAGTGGCTTAGAACTGGGGTCTGGAGCAAGAGTTTCTAATTCACCAGATACCTGGTGGCACTAGTGGTAAAGAACCGACCTGCCAATGCAGGAGATGTAAGAGACACATGTTTGATCCCTGGGTCAGGAAGATCCCCTGGAGGAGGGCATGGCAACCCACTCCAGTACTCTCACCTGGAGAATCCCATGGACAGAGGAGCCTGGTGGGCTATGGTCCATAGGGTCGCAAAGAGTTGGACACGACTGAGCGACTAACACACACACACACATTATCTGATTCTCTGGTTTTTGTTTCTTCCACTGTACACTAGGGAGAATAATTGTACCTATCTCACAGGATGGCTGCATGAGTGACAGTATATGAAACAGTAGAACAGGGCCTACCGAGCTAGGAAGTGTTAGCTATTATTATTTTTATTGCCATGATTGCTTTTGCTCCAGAGCCAGAAAGGCAGCATGAGTTGTGTGTACTTCAGTGACTTATGAATCTGTAACTGATGAATTGTCAGCCTGCTATCCTGGATCTGCCTGAAGAGCTGAAGATACTGAAAGGTTTTAAAAACCTGAGAGAAAGAAGTATTCATGGTTTTATTAATTCTTTAGAGGCAATATATTTGGATTTAATGAGTTCTTGTCATGTTTGTGTTGCTGCTGCTAATACAATTAATTAAACACCAACATTATGCAGGTTTCCTGTAGAGACCAGGTCAGCTGAGTTCTTGCATTAAAATCCAGCAGTTGTGGTCAAGCTTCATGTGCAGTATTGTTAGCAGCTTAGATTAAGGTGAAACTTTCTCATTTGGTTCATGGCCTTCTGGGTCAGGTAGTGAATACGTGTACAGTGGTGAGCACAGGAAGGCATTTTGAAACTGACCCTCTCCTTCTTATTATTACAGATTCCACTGTGTAAAGTAATTAGATTCAACATAGACTACACGATTCATTTCATCGAAGAGATGATGCCTGAGGTAAGAGAGAAGATTATTTAACAGCATGATGCAGTTTCCTCTTTTGTTTATTCCATAGTTATATATCTTTAAAGCACTGAACTTGACCAGTTCTGGCTTTTTGCCATAAGGATACTTTTATTAATGTATTGTGTTCACTGTTGAAAAAGACCAGTCAGTCGTAACTGTAGTCAGATGTAGCTTTAGGAACGAGGTTAAAATTCAGGTCATTTTCCAACTTTTGACCTATTTTTGAACCCGTTTCTCCTCCTGTTGCAGCTACTGAAAGTTACGTGATGGTAACTTTACATCTGTTTCTAGTTTGTTTTGGACAAGGGACACCTTTTGGTTACTGGTCATTATCAAAGAGGAAATGAGAAAAGTGAAACTGAATCTGATAGCTGTTGGGATAATCTTATTCATTATCTCCAGTGACAAGATCAATGCTTGGTTCATTTTTCTTCCCATGTATTTACATATTTTTCCTAATTGTTTTTCACTGCGGATGCTCAGCAGCAGATTTATCTAAATATATGCAAGAGGTTTAAAATTCCAAAGCAAGATTAATGTGAATCTCAGAATGATTCATTGCCTGATCTTGACTTTAGTGGTGTCAACAAATCACACTAAGAAATAACAACTAGACAGCAAACAAGCTTGTGCACTTAACATTGTGTTGGAGTTGGGGTCGATTTCCTGAGCCCCTGGCTCCTCTTGCAAGCCTTGTTTAACAGTGCGGCTCTGTCGAGGGCAGCAGAGCACCCACAGGGATTGATGAGCATGACACGCATGCTTAGTCTGCACCTATTTCATTCTGGGCAAGTCCTGTTAATTCTACCTGTCTTTCAAAAAGAATTAAGGAGAAAGGGCTGCCCCTTCATTCTTCAGCTTGGAAGGGCTTTTTTGCTTCCTTTTGATTTTTAAGGTCATAAGCCTTCATTTGCTATTGTAAAAGTTGATGACTTCTGGCGTGATCTCACGCAGGGTGATTTATGAACCCCAAGCAAAACAAGTAGGAGGAAGAATTATGAGATAAGTCTCACTTGCAGATATATCATCTGTTAAGCTTGTTTACAGCAGAAATTTTGGTACAAAGTTCTGTTGTTTTTCATAGCCCTTTATTTGCCTTCGTTAAGAGCTGGAACTTTTTTGGCATGGAGACCTCTAATTTATGGTAACTTGGCAGTAGTGATTCTGGGTGTGTTTGAGGGGTGGAGGTGAGCAGAGGTGGCGGGGGGGCGTGGTGCTGGGGACAAATCTATCAGAGCTGGCTGCTCAGTGTGTAATTTGAATTAACAGAAAGTCCCTAAGAGATTCTGGTATGTTTTATAATTGGGTTAGAAAAATATGACATGAAAGAGACTTTGATTTTTAAATTTCACATCACTTTATTTGTACATTGAAAAGGCCAAGCTCACATCTTCTTAGGAATTCTAATGACATTATTGCTTACTTCATTAATGTTTCAAGACACTGAGCTACTATAGGACAGTGGCCAAGTTTTTTAGGAAATTAAACTGAGTACAGTTGCAGTAGACACTTTTTAAAAAAACACTTGACTTAAACAAGCTGAAGCATCAGTTAATATATAGTTGCAATACTACAGTAAGTTGGGTTTCTGGTTTATTTTTCAGAATTTTTGTGTGAAAGGACTTGAACTCTTTTCATTATTCCTATTCAGAGATATTTTGGAATTGTACGACTGGAATCTCAAAGGTAAATAGGATTTAAAGAAAAGTGTAGTGCTTGTGGGAGAATGTTGTGGTTTATGTGAAAACTCTTATAAAAAAGTGGGGGTACATAGTTGAAATTCCTCTCACTTTTGAACTACAGGGAAAAGTTTATTATTCATAGGCATGCTTCTTATCATTTGACATAAATGAATTGTTATAGGTCTCGTTTAACTACAGATGGACCATGTCCATTACAGAAGATTACCATTAATTGTTAAGTAACTGGTACCTGGTGTCAGTTATGTTGAGTAACTACCTTGATTTATCTGCATTGGGGAAATCTCATTAGTTAATATCTTAAGTCTGTTAGACTTTACTATAATACACTTCTTCCAAAATGACAGTTCATTAAAAAAGAACTTTAGTTAACTCTTAAAACACACACACACTGTATGCTACATCAGTTCAAAACTTGATACTTGATTCTTGGATAATAGTTCACTCTTGGAAATGCCTCTATTCCATCAGACATTTATTTATTTATTTTTAAAACTGTGTTGATGAACGGCTTTTCAAACCAAATTTTGAATAGTATTTCTCTGTTTTTTTCCCCAGTTGTATTGATTAAAATGGGACACAGTGAAAACATAAGCATATTATATCATGCAATAGTTCAGTTATAACAGAAGCTTTTTATATCTTTGGATTTCTAAAACTAGTTTTACTGTATATGCCATATACTGTATATATCCTTGGGGCTTTCATTCTTCCCTTCCTTTGGGGGGGGTCTCCTCACTGCAGTCTTCATGGGATGTTTGGGGCAGTTACCACATGATTGATTTAGCTATTGAGTAGAAGTGGGGGCAGTGTTTGTTATGTCCCTACTTCTGTTGGTGTTGGTGTTTTTCTTTAGTTATCATAAATCTTGGGAATTAAGTTTCAGTGTTTGTTTCTCAAGGCAGTTTTATTTATTTTTTCTTTCCTTTTCACTTGTTTGCTTTAGGTCCTTTGTTTGAAGACAGCCCTCCCTGCTGTCCAAGATTTCATTTCATGCCACGTTTTGTAAGATTTCTTCCAGGTAAATCTTTTGGCTTGTCAGTGACCTGGTGAGATAGTACATCTGAAAATAAGCCGTTCTCCTTTCAATCTTTAGGGACAACTTTCCCACCTCAGACACTTAATTATCTACTTCTCAGGTGAGGCATGAAAATGTAACATTATACATGCTGATTTATACCCCTGCATAATTTATGATAGCCCCAAATTAGATGAGCAGTGGGAGAATTGATTTCAAAGTTTTGAGAGTCTACTTGATAAAATATCATGCAAGTATTAAAATTAAAGTGGAAAAATGTGTGTGGCTTTAAAAAATGCATATAGGTAATTAGAAAACAATTTATGAAATTTTATAAACAATATTATTATATATACTAAAAATAACTGCAGTAATAGTTGTAGTAAGATAGTGGTATTATGGGAGTTTTTTTCTTTTTTGACATATACTTTTATTCATTTTATAGTGAACAATTCTCATGAAATTAAACATATATATATAAGTAAACATATGACTGCTATGTTTTTTAAAGCAATATTTTAACTGTTTTTAAAATTTTTGTCAAGAGGCTAGCTGTGAGATATGGCATTGTATTTAGTATTTTTTTTAAATGGTTGGGCTTTTAATGAGATATTTGGATGCCTTTTTGTTTGTAAAATCTTCACCATCCTAAGTGAATTCTTCCCTGGAATCTCATTCTCGTGTCTCACTTTCTGGTGACATCCACTTAAACTTCCAGTTTCTCATTTCCTTATTCCCTTTGCTTCTGCTTGAATCTTCTTTTTCCTCAGTGGGTGCAGCCACCTTTCTTTGCTTTCCTGCTTCAGTCCTATCCTCTGACTTTTGTCTCTCAGCTCTAGTGGCCTCAGCCCCTTGTGCTATAACCACCACCTTCCGTGGAAATGTCAGTTCAGCCATTTGCCTTTTCCTTTCCGATATTTGGGTCTCTCGGTGATACAGGAGAAAAAAAAAAAGACTGCTGCAATAAATCTGTGGTTTATAATTTCAGCTGGGGAGCTTTTCAGCTTGTCAGCTTTCTGCCCACATTTACATGTCAGCAGTTCACAAGTTCAGCCCCACGTTCATGCTCTCCTCCTCATGAGCTTGCCTCCCCCATGCCTCGGAGCCGTCCAGGAGCCTGTTGGATTTGGGGCTGTTCACAGCCTGGCTTTGCTGTGGCATCCCACTCCCTCTGACATGTCCTCACCCCACTGTAGCTGCTGATGTCAGACCAAATCCAGTGGACACGCTTCAGCTGCATCTCCTCCCTGATATGATACCTGGGCTTTTGGTGTGTTCTGCCTGCTGTGTGCTCCTTACTCGCCTTCTGGCTCTCTGATTTGTCCTCTGTGGCTTTTATCTCGTCTATTCATTCTAGTGTAGATTTTCCTCCAGCTTTTGTCCTTGATACTCTCTCCTCAGTCCACTCAGTCACAGTGGCTTATTTTAACATAACATTAATCATATTTTTCGTATTATTGTTAATGTTTATTTTGTTTGGAAAATGCATTAAAAACATTTTCTTTTGTATATCTGCATATTTTATTTCTTTTTGTCTATATTTTTTTATTTTGTTTTTGGCCATGCCACATAGCATATGGGATCCTGGTTCCCTGACCAGGAATGGAACCTGTGGCCCCCTTACCACCACCAGTCCCCCCACCCCTTGCAGTGGAAGTATGGAGTCATAACTGCTGGACCACCAGGGAAGTTTCCTGGTTTCATTTTATTGAGAGGTCCTTTTTTTTTTTCTTTTCAAGTGAATGAATCTATGATTTTGTAATGGAGCTTTAATGGTAAACTTATGAGAAAATGGTATTAGAGTGAGTTTGTTGAAAAGCCTTTCCTTTCTGTGTCTATCTGCCTCTAGGAATTTTATGACCAAATAAATCTCTAAGAGAATGTGGACACTTATTTTAAAATCATCTTAAAGAAAAATCCTGTGTCAGGTATTTACTTTGTGGGATTTCAACTCTCACAAAATGTTTCTTGTAACTATGCAGGGATGACACTCAGGTTGTTGTAAAGAAAAAGATCTCTTGGCTTATTTTTAAACAGAATTGACTTTTTCATTAGACTTTCTTTTGAAAATATACTTCTTAAAAAAAAAACCAGAAGGATACAGAAAATTGCCTAATGTATAAAATGAAGTTTGTTATTGGATGGCAAATTATGGTTGATTCATTTTTCCCAATATTGACATCACTAAAAATCTTTAGAAAATGGTGAGTTCAAAATGGTATGTCCATTTTGATGTACATTTTCATTTTTTTCCCTTCATAACTTTTTCACATGCTAGTCATCATACTGATACATGCTTTGCATCCTGATTTTTAGTAATTCATCCAGTAGATGGATATTTTTAAAGATCATGATATATAGTACCAAATTTCTTATCAAAAGAATCCCATCAGTTTATGCTGCTGTAAAAAATGAATGATAGTCTTCTTCACATTTTGGACTTTCTTTCTTTGCTTCCTTCCTTCCAACTGTAGCTCCATGAGGCTGAGGCGTTAACAGTCTGTCTTGTATCACTACTAACATATTCCTTGGCACATAGCAGGGGCTCAATAAATACTCGTTTACAGGCTTTATTTAATCGGTCATAAGAGTGCCTTAGTTAAATATTCCTGTATTTTGTTACTAATGAGAGTGAATGTGGTTTTTACTCATTCTTTGATATTGTCTCTCATTTTTGAAAAATAAACCTTTGATTGAAGTAGAACACAAATGCTGAAAAGTGCACTTGTCATAAGACTCAGTGAATTTTCACCAAGTGAATATGACTGTGTACTCAGCACCTCACTCAACATTACCAGCATCGAAGAGCCCCTTTCTAGTCACCACCCGACTCCTTAAGGCAACCTCTATTCTATCTTGAAAATACCATGTGTTAGTTTTACCTGTTTTTGAATTATAAAAATTAGAATTGTATATATTTTTTGTTTCTATCTTCTTCTTTATTTTGTTTTTGAAATACCTGTTATAGTTAACTGTAGCTGGCACATTCTCGTTGCTGTATAGTATTACACAGTGTGACTAAATTAAAATGTATTTAACCTGTCTGTAATTAATGGACATTTGTGTATTTTTAGTTTTTGACTCTTTCAGATAGCACGCATATGTTCACCAAACTCTTGTACGTGCCTTTTGATGAGCATATTTATGCTTTCCTGTAGTGGATATATACCTAGGAGTGGAAATTCTGGATGTTTTTATATTTTGCTTTGTAGACACTTTCGAACAGTTTCCCAAAATGACGGTACCTTTTCACTGTCCCACATGTGATATAAATAAGTGTTCAAGTTATTCCACATTTGCACCAACACTTGGCGTTTTTCTTTCTTTTTCAAGTTAGCTAGTCTGACGAGCATCAGAGGATCACAGTATGGTTTTAATTTTCATTTCCCTAATGACTAGTGAAATGGAGCACCATTTCATACATAGACCATTTCCTTGTTGACTTTTTTTTTTCCTTGTTTCCTTGTTGACTTTTTTTTTTCCTTGTTGATTTTTGAAGTGCCTATTCAAGCCTTTAGCTCATTTTTCTGTTGCTTTATTTGCCTTTTTCTCATTTATTTGTAGGTATTTTTATATATACTTATTACTATCTTATATTTTCTACAAATTTAGTCCTATAATCTGTCTCAAATTTGTTTTTACAAATAACATAAGATATGGGTCAAGATTCATTACTTTCAATATGACATCCAGTTGACTAGCGCCATTTATTGAAAAGACCATTCTTTCTTCACAAAATTGAAGTGTTACCTTTGCCCTTAATTGTGTCCACTCTGTGTGTATGTGTGTGTGCACGCACACACACATATAAACAGTACAAAAGTGTATGAAGTAAAAGAGTGAACACCAGCTTCTAGATGTGTGAGAATAAGTAGGTGCTGTAAATGGTTTGATTTGTATTTGTTTTAACCTATATAGAGAGAATTATACTTTTTTCTTTAAGTGAGATAACACTAAACATGTTACACAACTTGACCTTTTTACCAGCTGTTTCAGACATCCTCTATATAAATACATTGGAGAAAGAAATGGCAACCCACCCACTCCAGTATTCTTGCCTGTAGAATCCCATGGACAGAAGAACCTGACAGGCTACAGTCTGTGGGGTCACAAGAGTTGGACACAACTTAGCGACTAAACTACTACTACTAAAGTTTGAATTGGAGAAGGAAACGGCAACCCACTCCAGTATTCTTGTCTGGAGAATTCCATGGACAGGAGAACCTGGTGGGCTGCAGTCCATGGGGTCACAGAGAGTCAGACACGACTGTGTGACTAACACACACACACACAAACACACACATATAAATACATTGCCTTAATTTTTAACACCCGTGTGGCATTCTATAGATGAATAGACATCGGTTTTTTTTTTTTTTACAGTTCCTGTAGTCAGGAGTATTTTGGAAGTTTCTATTCTGCACCCCGCCCCCACCCCCACCCCATTACATGTAAATGCTTCAGGTATAGTCTTATGCATCTATCCTTTTGCATTTGTGTGTTTTTATAAGGTGGAGTTCTAGAAGTAATTATGTGTTAAGACAGTATGCACATTTTAAATTTGGAAAGAGTTGGCCAAGTTTTCTCTAGAGAGGACATACTTTGGAGTTCTTTTTTTTTTTTTTTTAATTAGTTTATTTTCTATTTTTTAACTTTACAATATTGTATTTGTTTTGCCATACATTGACATGAATCTACCATGGGTGTACATGTTTTCCCCTTCCAGAACCCCCCGTCCACTTCCCTCCCCATCCCATCCCTCTGGGACATCCCAGTGCACCAGCCCCAAGCACCCTGTATCATGCGTTGAACCTGGACTGGCGATTCGTTTCACATATGATAATTTACATGCTTCAATGCCATTCTCCCTTATCATCCCGCCCTCACCCTCTCCCATAGAGTCCATAATACTGTTCAATTTATCTGTGTCTCTTTTGATGTCTCGCATACAGGGTTATCTTTACAGATTGAATACCATATATATGTGTTAGTATACTGTATTGGTGTTTTTCTTTCTGGCTTACTTCACTGTGTATAATAGGCTCCAGTTCATCCACCTCATTAGAACTGATTTGAATGTATTCTTTTTAATGGCTGAGTAATATTCCACTGTGTATATGTACCACGGCTTCCTTATCCATTCATCTGCTGATGGGCATCTAGGCTGCTTCCATGTCCTGGCTATTATAAACAGTGCTGCGATGAACATTGAGGTACACGTGTCTCTTTGAATTCTGGTTTCCTCAGTGTGGAGTTCTAACCAGTATTTTTGACATCACCCTTTTCCGATACATCTGCCAACACTGGGTTTTACTAGCATCTGATACATAAAATGTTATCTCATTGTTATTATTAATATTTGCCTCTTACTTGGAGTTCTGTGAGAATGAACAACTTTTATATAGTATTTCAGGTATTTCATGGTCCTCTTATTCTCATCAGCTTTTTGTTCAAAACAGTTTATTATAATACATAGATTGGAAGTTTATCAGTCATTACAATTTTTCTCTAGTTCCTCAGTTGACCTACTTTGAAGTCAGCTGTCTCAGTTGCTTTATACAAATTTATCCAAAGTTTAGCTAATAGATTAAACCAAGGATTCTTCAGTGCAGGTCAGTTTACCAGAAGTCAAATCACAGAACAGCCAGTTTATGGATATCATAAGAGTTTTCTCAAATTTTTGTTTCTTTCCTTATCCCTGCCTCCACCTTTAGTAGTCAGACTGTTGATATGAGGTCTCCTAGAGCCAGTTGAAGGTTTTATCTTGACTGTAGCCAGGGCTAGGGCAGGGCATAATTCAAGATAGAAAGGCTGTACTTACGGGAAAGCCTGTTGATTGCTTATATCATTGCTGTAGTAAAGCTTTGAGAATCCCAAATCAATTTTGCAAATCAGCTATCTAGCAGATTGATTTTTGGAAATTGTCTCATTTTGGAGAAGTAGTTCTTTAGCTATCACAGAGGGCCAGAGAGGATGAGAGTATATCAGAACTCCCAGGAGGGAAATGTAGTTTGGAAAAAGACATAAATTGACACAGTGTCTTAATGTAACTTTGTTTTTGGAGAGTTGAGAAAATTCTGTGCTATTAATAAAAGTTTTCAAAATTTAAGATTATATAAAGGTGACCTGTAGTAATATTTGGGAGACATAATTATATGTCTGCATATAGGTAATGCAGTTATATAGTTATTCTCAGTGTAGGGAAAGACAGTATTATATGTTTCTTGAAACTGAGTATTATACTCTTGAGAAATACTCATTTAACCAGTATGTTCTTAACACAAATTCCCTAACAAATTGCCCCTCCTCCCAATAACCATATAAATAATCAAGCAATATAAACTGAGAGAATTAAGTCTCTAAGAAACAGTTTATAAAGTCTGTCAGTTCATTAATGACTGTCCAGATTCATTCCGTGAAACACAAACTCCGGTTCTTCCCGAATAATGAGCCGTTGTCACGGTTCCAGTCCCAGCGCTGGCAGAACTCCTGCTAACCTTAGCTTACCCGCTCTAATTTCTCATTTATATTGGGTCCTATTTATCTCAGCCAGCGAGATAAAGATTACTTCCTAGCCCTCAGTGACATAGTTCCATAAATCCCCAACATAAACATGTAGCAAAGCAGACAAACCAAAAGAGCCAATTCATTAACATTAGTAAATTCATGGCAGTCTGCGAGCAAGTGGCCACATTATTTATCTGCTTCAGAAAGTCATCCCACAAATATTTCTGCAATGTCCATTTTGCTAGGCTGGGTGTGAGAGATTCTCTAGTTCTGTCTACCTTTCCTTATGTTCCTGTAAGGGTTTCACCTCATGTTATCTGTCCTGAGTTTCTACTTTTTCACACTGGTAAATATCTATCTTTTTAGATTTTAGCTGTTCTTTAAAATATTTAGCAGTTTTCAGCATGGGTTTACAGTTTCTCCTTTAGCATTACCTCGCTCCTGATGTGTGTATGTTTTTAAAAAATTCTTTCTGGTTCCATTCAGCTATAAAACTCTCCTCCCTCATCAGCACCTTGCACCCAAACTAGGTAGAAGCATTCTCAGAGCACTTGGTGGCCTTCTTTATCTCACAGGTCTTCTTCTCCTAAATTGGGCAGTGCCCTTGGTTTGTAGGTTTAAGTGCTCCTCCCTATCAGTAGCTCTTTGAGTTTTTTTTATTCTTTTCCCTTTAAATTCAGCGCCCTTCCCCATTTATTTGAAGTGTGCTGAAGTTGGCCACCTGTAACCATGGGGTGGCTTCCAGCACCAATGTGTATAGCTAGAGTTGCATATCTTTTCTCCTTCCAGCCTTCCCAAATAAAATCTGAGTGTTCTTCTCCAATCCTTATAGCGAAACGACACTCTGCTCCTCTGATGTCTCCTTATAAGCTCACAGCACTCTTTAGTAATCTTGCTGTGTTTTACCCTTGCCTTGGTTCCTAGAATCTCCTCAGTGTGGCAGTTCTTCTGAAGGCTAGGTTTCCTTTATCCCTGCTGCTCCCTACGTTAACACATGAAAGTGTAAGTCAGCTTGCTCTGGCTTTAGAGGTCTCTCGTCCACCTGCTCACTTCAGGCCCCCCCAGAAGCAGAGATTACTATGGACTCAGACTGACCGAGGGGCATTATGATTTGCTGGGCTCCTTAGCAAAGAGGGAAACATCATTGATTGAGAAAGGCATGTCACATGCAGGCAGATTAAAATGTCTGTTGAGACAGAGTCTGAGAAATATGTCCTTAAGTTTGTTAATCAAAGGTGACTTGTAGTGTTAAGGCAGATGTTTTGTAATGAGGCGTACCATTTTTTTTTTTTACTGCTGTGAATAATGGTAAGAAGAGTAGACAGAACATGTCCTCATGAAGGTTGTTGTATTTTCTACTTTAGTTACTTTTTTTTTTTTTTTAAAGAGACTCAGTGTCTTTAATTAAGAGAACTCTTTTCAGAATATTACCTGCAAAGATTCCTCTAAGAACTGTTGTGATTAATCATCGTTAGCCAACTTGCTTCTTGAAGGCCTGGAGCTTATGTTTTTGTTTGTTTGTTTTTTTCCATAATTGTTGCATGGGATCACTCATCGTGCCAGGCACATAATGGTGAAAAACATGCTCCCATCTGAGAGTCACTTCCAAAGCTCTTACTGTGCTCTATAAAGCTTTGCAAGGTCTAATTTTCCTGCTGCCTCTGTTACATTCTCCTCCTCAATTTGCTCTATCCATGCTGGCCTCTTTGCAGTTCCTGGAACACATCAGTCCCACCTTCGGGCTTTGGCTATTTTTTCTACCAGAGACACTCCTCTCCCAGGTAGCCACATGGAGCTCCTCTGCTTCTTTCACGTCTGTCAGATGGCAGCTTTTCAAAGACATCTTTCCTGACCACCCTTTTATGTATAGTTGCCCAGTTTGATCCATTTTCAGAGCCCTCATCTCTGATCTATTATTAAGTAGTTGTTTTTTATTGCCTCTTTCTGTCCTCTGGAATGTAAGAGTTTTGGGTATTTAGCACTGTGTTTCCTGGGCCGGCTACGTAATAGGTGCTGATAATTATTGAATGAATGAATGTGTATTTAGATTAATAAATGAATGCATTCCTACATATATAGTAGCCCTATAGCAGCAATGCCATGTAATTCCAGAGCAGCATCTGAAATAGAAAAACACAAATCAAAAAGAAATTTTGATCCTTACTGTCTTCTGTCTTCAAAGTATAGGCCTAAGATCTTAGCCCATAGCAACTCAAATTAAAATCTTTTCTCTTCTTCCATTTTCTAGTATCCTAGACTCCTTGGGTGTCATAAACTGTTCTAACACAAATAGGACCCCCTCATTTATGCCTGCCTGTCTCCAGCATCTTGGTCTCCTTTTTTCTCCATGAAGTGTTTGGCCCTATACTACTGTTTCTAGCATGTCTTATGACCTTGGGGAGAGTAGTTATTGTTCTCTACACCTTCAGGGCTCTTGTCCTTCCTTTGGGTGGGACTAGGCAGAGAAAAGTTGGTTGTACGTACTGGTCAAGAAGCTAATAAACCTAGGGACTTCCTTGGCAGTCCAGTAGTTAAAACTCTGTGATTCCAGTGAGGAGGGCGTGAGTTCAGTCCCTGGTCGGGGAACTAAGGGCCCATGTGTTATGCAGTGTGGCCAAAAAAAACAAAAGCTAAACCTAAAGAGAAGGCAGAAGTCTGTGAACCTGAAATTAATGTGCATATTAGATGAATGGCTTTGCTTCACGAAGTACCAGATTAATTGAGTTTTTCCAAGGTACTTGATTTATGTTCTGTGTTGTTTTTAGCCTCTGTACTTGGTAATATATGTTTCTGTAAGTCTCAGAATACTTGGTATTTTTTCCATGTACTAACTCCATAATGATCTTCATGATATTGGTATAAGCTCTTTAGTTCTGTTCCTCATGGCAGGTGCAGCACATTAGCACCAAAAAATTAGACTGTAATGCAACAATAGTTTATTGAAAACATCCATAAGTATCTCATAAAAGCTTAGAATTTCCTTAAATCAGTAACGTCACTTTCATCTGTTACCCTATAAAGACTGACAAAATATTTAAAACATAACATGGTTCTGTATGTTATAAACTGTGGTTCTTTACATTAGGTGGTTTTAAATTTATTTAGGTAGGCACCTTTTTTATATTCCTGCCTCAGAAATGGAGCCTTTTATCATTTGTAATGTTGTTGCCATTTTCATAAATGAGATGGTTTATGAGCCCTGTTCATCAGTGAAACAAATGGCTTGCCTATTATTTGGCACCCGGTTAAACAATGGTTTAATGATGTAAATTCTAAACTACCTTTTTACAAATGCTCTTCTCTCATTGTCTTGTTTTTCCTGATTGGGTAGATGACTGGCTGTTAATTGAGTACTCTTATTTTTCCCTCTCTCTCCACTGTCACCTAAGATGGAGGAAAAGAAGTGCTGTCCATGCACCAGATCCTCCTTTACTTACTACGGTGTAGCAAAGCCCTGGTTCCCGAAGAGGAGATTGCCAATATGCTTCAGTGGGAAGAACTTGAGTGGCAGAAATACGCAGAAGAATGCAAAGGCATGATCGTCACCAACCCTGGAGCGGTATGTGCTGATGTTGACGTTCAGAGACTGAGTCACTTTCCTTTCAGGTTTGAGTGTTTCGTAAAAATGCTAACAGAACGTTTTTAAAGATTTAAGTACTCGTTGCTCTTTGTCCTTTGAGTAATTTTTTTCCTTTAAATATTTAGTAAATAAGAAAAATATTATAATATAGGCGTATTTTTAGGCATATAGGTAGCCATAAGAGTTGGTGATGGACAGGGAAGCCTGGCGTGCTGCAGTCCATTGGGTCGCAAAGAGTCAGACATGACTGAGCAACTGAATTGAACTGAAGGCATATTTAGTAGTAAATTCATTTGCTTAGTAGATTTATTGTGCTTATTGTGGAGAATTTTGAAGTTTTTAGATTATGTTCAGCTCTAATTTTATTCTGAGTATAAAAGTAATAGATCTCTATAGTTAATTAGAAAAAGAGAAAAACAGCCCAAAGAAGAGAAAAATTGTCCATAATTCCGTCCTTCAGAGATGATACTATTCACTTTTCTAGTAAGACATATTTCATATTGTTTTGAAACAAAATTGGCACCATACTATTAAATATTAATATTCAGACTTTTTCCGTCTTATCCTCCTCCAGGAGCAACAAGCACAAAGTTATTATTTTTCCTTTGTTTTACATTTCTTTAGGCATGTAATTTAAAAAAAAGCCACTGTTACTTAATTAACCCCCTGTTATCAGGCACCTAAGTTGCTTCCAGATTTTTGCTATAGCAAATAATGCTGTATTGAATTTGTATATGTATGACTAAACATGTTTTCCATATGTATGTGTTTCTGTTTGAATGCGTCCATTTAATTCCTTGAAGTATGCACATTTTTAAGGCTTTTGATACTTTATAAATTACCTTCCAGGGGGTTGTAAAATTCACACTCTGACCATTCCTTCATACTGCGTATACTAATTTAACAAAACTTTGTCAATTTGGTAGGGAAAAAATAGATACCATTTAGCTCAGTTTTCTTTTTATTTTGATTTCTAGCAAAACTTGATATTTTAAATGTTGATCGACCTTTAAAGTTTTTCTTCTGATAATGGTTTATCGACATCCTTTGTCTAATTTTTATTTATGTTTTTTAAATTTATTGCTTTAAATTTTGCTTCTAATGTACATTTTAAAAGTAAAAACATAAAAATCCAAAGCAGAGAATTAATAGATAGCTTGTTTTTTCTGGTAAAGAGCATGCTGTTTTATTATTAAATTTGTTCCTGTAAAATATATTATCATTTCATAACATAGTTATATATTGGCATCTTATCTGTATAAAGTTTTGCAAAAGTGGAGAATTAAGATGCTACTATGTAAAGAAACAGAGTAATCTATTTAAACAAAGCTGTTGTTTTAGAAAGGCTGCCAAATTGCTTAATAGCCTTGATTCATAAAAATAAAAACTGTAAATCAACTTTTTGTAGCATGACAGTAACATCTGCACAAACAAAATGTTGATATTTGCAAATCAGACATTCTAGCTAATGCTGATTATTTTAAACAAATCTAGAAAGTGAAAGTGTTTAATAAAAATGTCTTTAAACATGAAACTTGTTTAACACTAAAAAAAAAAAAGAAAGTACCAATGGGTACATTTCTCCAGCAAAAAAAAAAAAAGGAAAACAAAGTATGTTGCATTAAAGTCAGCTGAAAATGAGTATTAAGAGGGAGGGTCAAATGTTAGTGGAAGTTAAGGTGATCAGCTTGGTAAGATAAATCAATGTAAAAGTTCATACAGAACAACCAAAAAAGAAAACTTTTTTTATCCTTAAACAGGCTAAGCTAAATATATTAGAATTCCATAATGTGCCATAGTCATAGCGTAAATTGTTCATCTGATCACTGCAATAAATTCCAAATCACTTGTTAATTAAAAAAAAAAAAAAGTTATGCAATTTCTACTATTATATTGCTAAGCCACGTAGATAGTTGTTAGAGTAAAAGAAATATACAAAATCATAGCACTATGAGAGTGTGACTATGGATTTAATCTTTCTTCTTTTAAACAGTTGCATGAATTTACATTTCTCTATTAGTTTTATAGTTGGGTCAGAGGATGAGTGGGGGTGATGGTGGTGGGAGTCATCCTTTTTACCTTGGTGGGTCTGCTTGAAGAAACTCATGATTTATTGTGGAAGCACATTTACCCTGGGACTCCCTTCTATGGCATGGTTAAAATTTCCTGAACTCCTAGGATCAGTTGGAGAGCTTTTGAAAATACAAGAATGCCCTGATGGACCCCATCCCATGTACTCCAGGTAACGAGGCTCAATGACCTGTAGTTAAAAAAATTCCCCAATTGCTTCTGGTTCACTCCTTGCTTGTTTTTGAGCCAGTGGCATAGAGAATATTTACTCCATTTGCCATGATCATCATTCAGCTCAGTTGTTGAGGAACCCACTACGTGAGCCTGGTGCTACTGAAGTATATAGATTATATATGATGCTTGTCCAGCTGCAGACTTACAGCATATCCATATGAAAGGAGTCTGTGATGAATTATTGAATCAATGGACCAATCTCTGAAAAAGCCAGTCAGGAAAGCTTGTAGTGTTTGGTGAGATCACTGGGCCAGGCTCCCAGGGATGCTTCATAAACACTACTGTGGTCTTTAAAGAATCAAGGAATTGTATAAGTCATTGGCACATTTGAATGAACATTCTTGAGTTGGTGTATGGCCAGTTTTAAAGATAATTGAGGAAACCACAGGTTAGTCAGGGTGAAAGGTTTATGCTGGTTAGTAATTGGAAATAAGAAAGTTAGGTTTGGGTGCCAAGCTTTGGGACATGTTTAAGGTAATTTTTTGTTTGTTTGTTTGTTTTAGTATTTGCTATATAGTCTTAGTGCAGAGGAGAAAAGTGTCCTGAAAACTCAGTATCATGAAACATTCTTTCATTATATCCTGTTGAGGATAGGACAGAATAGACATGGCACTATATTTTGTCCTATGAAGTGCTTGCTTTGAAAGATTGCCCAGTGATAAGGATATTGGGGAATTTATTAAAAATTTCAAATCATTATGGTCCCATTAAGTGCTTTATTGCTGCAGAATTTAAAATTAATCTCCCTCCCCAGGTACTTTGCCTCTGCTAGGGAACACTTTGGTCATTAGCAAGAATGTATTTTATTCTAATATAAAAATGGTATGATGGATACTGTAGGGTGTGGCCAAGTCTAGAACTTATTTCATCCCCTATCCCCCTATAAATAAGAGATAGTACAGATATTTTAAAGGGCTTCCCTGGTGACTCAGATGGTTAAAAATCTTCCTGCAATGCAGATCCCAAGGTCGAGAGGATCCCCTGGAGAAGGGAATGGCTACCCACTCCAGTATTTTTTCCTGGAGAATTCCATGGACAGAGGAGCCTGGCGGGCTACAGCCCATGGGATTGGAAAGAATTGGACACAACTGAGTGACTGAGCGCGCGCATGTGCGCGCGCACACACACACGCAAATATTTTAAATCACTATTTCCTCTGTTGATACTATGCGTGCTAAGTCACTTCAGTTGTGTTCGACTCTTTGTAACCCTCTGAACTACAGCCCACCAGGCTCCTCTGTCCATGAGATTCTCCAGGCAAGAGTACTGGTGTGGATTGCTGTGCCTTCCTTCAGGGGATTTTCCCGACACAGGGATCAAACCTGCATCTCTTGCATCTCCTGCATTGACAGGCGGGTTCTTTACCACTAGTGCCACCTGGGAAACCCTGATACTATAGCATGGAGCCAAAGAGAAGCCCAGCACAATCTGGTCTGTGGTGACTGCAGAGGCAGGAAGGGACTTGAATTGTGGTCCTGGTAGGCAGAGGAGCATGAAAGAGCATCAAAGGGTTTTGACTCAGAAGAGAGAACCTGGCCTTTTCAACCTAGTTATTAATTTTGAGAGCAAAGATCAACTTTTCAAGATACTAGTAAAATTTTGATTGTTAAATGACATTGAAATATTCTTTGAAGTGTAAGGTTTTTTTTTTTTTCACTAATGTGGATGAATTTGCACAAATCTTCTTATTGAATAGTTTGTCACCTACTTGGACTACATTTGTGGGTAGGGTGACCAGCTTGTCCCAGTTTCTGAGGGCTTTCCCAGTTTTAGCATTGAAACCCCTGTGTCTTGGACAAACCAGGCCAGACTGTTAAGTCATAGTTGTTGGGCATTACTGGGCAATATAGTGAAGCTTATTAGCCTCCATGGGGATCAATTCTATAGCCTCTAGCTCTGAAGCAACTGGGCCAAACACCCCCACAATCTTCTAGTCAGAATTTAGCTTCTAGTTAGGGACTGCCCTGAGTGTTCAGTATAAGCAAGGAGTTGCTAAAACATACTCTCCATGATTTTACCATCTTTTCACAAACTTAAGCATTCAGGATGAAAGCTGTTTTACAAATGGATCCTCCTACTTTAGTAACTTAAGAAGGAACCAAGCTGTTCATTTCTTTTTTTTTTTTAAATTAGACTTGGAAACAAAACTTATGAAAATTGAGTCTTCTCTATTAAAATTTAAGAATGGCCTCCATGGACATAATAAGAGAAGCTTAACTATTTGGTCTTTGTACCACCATACCTTTTCATGTAAAGGTACAGAATTAAAGGAATACACAAGGTACACAGAGAACGAATGGGGAAAAAAATTATATAGAGGCATCTGTCTGTGCCTGCTGAATAGAAATAAGCTTTCCATTTGAAATGTGCAGTTCAAGCAGAATAAGCCAGCGAGTCTCTTTTGGTCATGTGGAATACTCCCTCTGTGCCTTTGGAGAGGTTAAGGAAAAGTTATATCTGACTAGGTGTCCTTTCAAAAGTTTAATTTTTAAAGGTTTCTATGTAGATGGCAGAAAAGGACAGAATCATTGTTCATTATGCCGAATGGCACAGACTCATTTACAGGGATGACATTATAGTTTTTATATAGTGTAGTTGCTATGATTAAAGGTTTTTAATGACATTTTTTTCCCTTTGGGGATGAGGCTTTCCTAGAGAAAAATCCGATTAATTTCTTCCCTACTTAGATTAAACTCAATACTTAAAGACTTCTTAAGGGAATAAATGGCTTTGATTTCTCTCTCTCTAGAAACCAAGCTCTGTCCGCATCGATCAACTGGATCGTGAACAGTTCAACCCTGATGTGATTACTTTTCCAATTATCGTTCACTTTGGGATACGCCCTGCACAGTTGAGTTATGCTGGAGACCCACAGTAAGATATTTCTCGGTGTTTGTCTTAGCCAATTTCACCTTCTACTAACAGCTGAAATTAGCAGGGAATCCCCTTTAGTGGATTTTTTTCTTTTTAAAAATTAAGATCTGAAATGAGCCATGTTTCCAAATTTTGGTTACCAAATGAAACAAGTTATGATAGCTCCTGAAGAATTATTTTCTCTACATATTATTCGATAGATTATCCTTGGCAGTCTTGGTCAGTATGAGTCCTGTATGTTTTTAACCTTTAAGGAAGTTTCCTTTATCCATCATTATAGAACTTACTATTTTTATCTATTTTTTTCAGTGCCCTCTAGAGGAAAGTAGCACCATGTTGGTTCCTAGCACTGCTGCACTGATGTAGAGTTCTGATTTGGGGGAGACATCTTAGTAAGAGCTCAATATCCCATGCAAAGTCAAGGGTTGCATTGGAAGGAAAAGCCACGACTTCTGGCTCTTAGAATAGATGTTACTTTCCAACTAGCACGTTAGTGTTTTGCTGGGAGAAAATGAGGATGTGTGGGAAGGGAAATAGCACCATTAGAGTCTTTAGGAGTGTTTAGGTTCCCTACTTTGTCAAACAAACCATTTCCTGATTTAATTTTTTTTTAAGGATTCATTAATGGGAGAAAAGGGCATGGGAGATTTTCAATTCATAAATCCAATTGTGGCTGATATATTAGAAGAGGCTAAAGGGTTTTGTTCTTTTTTTCCCTCCCTTTGGATAAAAGTATGAAGCAATGAACCAGGCACTGTGTAAGTACTTCTTTCTTTCCTCCATTGTCTATAAAAAATGTTATCAGAAAGGAGAGATCCAGCAAAGGCCAAGAAAGGAGCAGTTTCAATATAAGAGAAAATCTTTGGAAAGTCCCTTCTTGCCAGAAAAGTGTTAGTAGAATGTGATTAGGCTCATGTGAACTCTCAGCTGGCAGGAGTGTGAATTGATAAAAGAACTGTATATTCTCTTCATTCTCAGGATACTTTAACTTATTCGTTAGGCTGATCCAGGTTATAACATGTTTGGCCTCAAAGATGGTTATTTTTGTCCTGGTATATACAAATTGCTATACACCATTTGTCTTTCCCTTCCCAGTGGAAAAATGGATGTGAGTAGCTATGTACCTTGGGTGTTATCATGAGGAGGGTTCTCTTTTCTCATATTCTCCAACTTTTACTTTCAGTGAAGGCGTTTCAGACACTGACAATGTCTACTGAGTAAGGGGTCTTTCTTTCAACAAACATCAGAAAGCATGTATTTAAATGTGTTACTTTCAAAGAGGTAACAATGAGAAACCATACATATTTCTATCGGTTTTTGTGTGTCTTTCCTGTAATTGCCTCCAGAAAGATTCATCCGTATAGTGACACCTCATTTTCAACCCACGTAGGCAATGATCAGCTTATTCATAGATTCTGGATGACTCTTGGTCATCCAGCTCCTCCATCCCCCCAGACCACGTCCTTCCTTAGAATGAAGGTCTGCAGCCATTAAGGATGTTCACGAGAATGCATTTATGATCGAGCAGGCCTATGAGAACACCTGGCCTTATGGCACTTTAGATTTGCCTTCTTTTCGTCTGAGATGTCCGTCTGTCCTTTTCCTCAGGTACCAGAAACTATGGAAGAGTTATGTCAAGCTTCGCCACCTCCTAGCAAATAGTCCAAAAGTCAAACAGACTGACAAGCAGAAGCTGGCACAGAGGGAGGTTGGTATTGGACCCTCTTCACCTATGACTAATGATGATGTACTTCCGGTTTATCTGAGATTGTTGTTACACCACACTTTTAGAATAAGATGGAAAGATACTTTAAAAAAAAAATCACACTTCACTCCCCTCCTCATGTTAGTATGCTGATTGATTTTTTTTTTCATCTTTTAGTAGCTAAGGGACTGTATTTTCTCCTTAAAAAGGCCAGTTTTTTAATAGATATTGGGAATGAATATAGCTTCTCTAAGAAGTTAATTTTAAAACTTCCCAGATTAGCATTTTATCATTAATTAGACTGTACATAGGACCACATATTCAAGTTTCTTGGTCTTGGGTTGTAAAAGGTTATCTTCTATGTATCTGTTAGTTTAGTATGGTGAACTGATTTTGTGAGGCTTTATATCCCAAACTCCATATTTCTTTACTAATGGGTAGTATTATCTATATTCCAGGATCACTTGTGTTTTATATTTAAGAATAAAAAATAAATAAATGGTATCAACATAGATTTGGTCTCACTGAGGGTTTATTCTGCTGCCATAGTATAAGAGCAAGGTTTTGAAGCTGAGAAAAGTGTTTGAATTCTGACGTCGTCACTTTTTGTGACTTGAGTCAGTCAGCTTCATTATGAAAGATGGAACCAAGGCTGAGAGAGGCTGACTGAAATGTTCTTCTGTCAGTGCACCCAGGGAAAAGGGTGACGGTGTGGACTTGGAGACACTGCATTTAACTTTCCTCCAGTGGTGTTTGGCCTGTGAAAGTGTTAGTCATTCAGTCATGTCAGACTCTTTGCGACCCCGTGGACTGTAACCTGCCAGGCTCCTTTGTTCATGGAATTCTCCAGGCAAGAATACTGGAGTGGGTTGCCATTCTCTTCTCCAGGGGATCTTCCCGACCCAGGGATAGGACCCTGGTCTCCTGCATTGCAGGCAGATTCTTTACTGTCTGAGCTACCTGGCCTGTATTAGGAACTTAATCAGTGATGGAGGTGGTGGTGGTTCCTGTTGTTGTTATGAATTCCTATGAGATTTTTTTTTTATTGAATAAACATACAAGTATAAAATTACTTTTTATCATTAATTATTTGAAGGGTGGTGGTAAAAGGGAGGAGTCAGTTCCTGTTTACATCTTGCAGCAGTTTTGGATCATTGTCTTGTTTTAATAAAATATACCTTTGCTGCAGGGTTTGCAGATTAGAAGGCGTCTTTGAGAATTACACGAGTTTCTGGTTAATTTACTGATTGTCTTTTTTATATGTAAATGCTTAACATAAGGCTTGATTTAAATATAATTTTTACATGCAGATTTCAGATTCCAAACACCACATTTTGTTTCTTTTTCAGTTAAAGGGCATTTTTTTTTCATGATTTTTCTTTTTTTTGACAAGGATCATTTTTAAAGTCTTTATTGAATTTGTTACAATTTTTCTTCCGTTTTATGTTTTGGTTTTTTGGCTGTGAGGCATGTGGAATCCTAGCTCCCCAACCAGGTATTGAACTGGAACTCCCCACATTGGGAGGCTACTGGACCACCAAAAAGTCCCCAAAAGGAGATTTTTCATTTGAACTTGCCAGAGTAGCTTCTTTAGTTTAGTTTTTTCCTTATCCATTTACCAGGAAAAGCTGGCTTATTCCCAAGGCCTTTCTTTATTTTTTTAAAATCTAATTTGGCATGAAGAATTTTGACTATCTGAATGTAAGGGTGAGTGAATCCAGCTAATTTACTAATGCTTGATGTTTGGCTTAATATTGCTTTAGAACTGTCAGGTTACTCATCATAATGAGTTCTTTTCTAGGAAGCACTCCAAAAAATACGACAGAAGAATACCATGAGGCGAGAAGTAACAGTGGAGCTGAGTAGCCAAGGCTTCTGGAAAACTGGCATCCGTTCTGATGTCTGTCAGGTGATGACGCTTCTGAGAAAACAATTATACCCAAACATCTCTTCCTTTAAAAGGCATCTGGCACTGAAGTCTTCCCAATTCTGAGAAGTTTCTGCAGAATGTATTACCTTGTAGCTAAATGGAACATCAACAGTACATTGTTTTCTATCATTTGGGTTCTGTTTTTGTGTCAGTTTTCATATTGTCTTGTTTAGTTGTGTGTGGTGCACGTGCATGTGCATGGTGTGGGTGTGGGAGGCGCTGACTTAGTAATGCTCAATTCTGTCTCCGCACATGGAGGGAAGGCAGGTCTGTTCTTCAAATGTGTCTGCCTGTTTGAGCATGTGGGTAAGTGCCTGTCAAAAGAGATACTCCGGCAGCTCTACAGGCAGATTCCTGAAGGTGGTGTGTACAAACATTCCAGACTGAGAACCCAGACTTATACTGCAGAGAGCTGAAAGTATTAAATGAACAGACATATAGTATGCATATTTGAGCCAAAGGATAGTATTTTTTCTTTGTGACGTGTTAGTCGCTCAGTCGTGTCTGACTCTCTGATCTCATGGACTGTAGCCCGCCAGTCTACAGTCTTTGCTCTATCTCAGTGATTCCTCTATCCATGGAATTCTCCAGGCAAGAATGCTGGAGTGAGTTGCCATTCCCTTCTCCAGGGGATCTTCCCGACCCAGGGATCGAACCTGGGTCTCCTGCACTGCAAGCAGATTCTTTACCAACTGAGCCACCAAGGAGGCCCAGCCCATTTTTGCAAGCTTAATAGAAGAACTTAATAGAGGAACAGAATAGACTTAATAGAGGAACATTTCAGCAGTATATAACTGGCTCACTAAGAGGTATTTTTTCCCTTAAATGTAAATTTTTACCAAATTAGACATCCCTTAAATCGAGCATATTCTTTGACTCTTCACTTGATTCTTTTGTTATGATTGATATTGGTTGCACTTCATGGGAATTACAGTAAAGGAAATGATTACACAGACTGGGGTCAGTGCAGTTTGCTGTGTTTAGCCTTTTGGAAGAATACTTCCAGACTGCCATTTATCTCTTGTGATGGTAGCATGTATTGTAATGAGTCCAGATACTCTTAGGTATTCATTTCATTATAATGAGGTTTTTTTTTTTAAATCAATGCTGGCATTTAATTATTGTATTGAACAGTGGAATTTAATCCTGTCATTAAAAGAATTGCTATGTAATTCATTTACCATGTGAAGCTAAATGTTTTTTTGTTGAGATGAACTGCTATTGATGCAATATTGCTAAGTAGTTTGAAAATAATCATCTGCAGTGGATGCCAGGCTGTCTAAAAAGTCCTCAGTTATATTACCCATTGACCAATTTTTTTAAACTGTAAATGCTTTCAGAAGTGAATATCCTACTTCCATTGATTGTTTCTTAGGGCCACTTGGAGCTATAATATCACCGAGTTTTTCAGCTTGCTTGTGTTTCTCCAAAACCAACACAGCACCGTAACCCCAACATAGCTGCTTAAGACACTGTAGTAACAGTGAGTGGAATGTCCAGCCATCTGCTGATCTCAGTGATGTCAAAGTTGATTGTTTAAGAGATCCTGAAATTATGGAACTTTGAGAACTGGAAAGGATCTTAGAGTTCTTCTAGTTCAGTGGTTTTTAAACTTATGTTTTTGATTTAACTGTGAAGTTTTTTTTTTTTAAACAAACCGTTGTGAAACCCTAATTTGTAAAAAGATAAAAAAAAAAACAAAAAAACAACTGATTGATTGGTGACTAGTGGGTGTGGAGGGAGTGTCCCATTGTCCGTGGAGCAGTTCCTAGATCAGTTTAGTTCCACTGAACACAATTTGTTTTAAAAACATTGAGCTCTTTCTACCCTTTCTTTTGGTAAAACAAAGAGGGGTCCTGAATGAACCCTGTAGTTTTGTGTCCTTCAGCTGTTTCACAAGAATCTAACTCTGGCTTCCCAGCTGGATCGGAAGCAGCTGGGCGACTAGGTTATCTTCTCTCGCTCCCTGCATATGTTACATTTTACATTCTGTTTTGAGGTTGATAGGAAAATCCCATGGACAGAGGAGCCTGGCGGGCTGCAGTCCTCGGGGTCTCAAAGAATTGGACATGACTGAGTGAGCATGCACATAACCAAAAACAATAAGTTCCTGTGTTTAGCTGGTTAGAGACAAGGTTCCTGAGTAGAACTTCAGCAAAGGTGAATACTTTTTGTGTAATGATGGTTCCTCCACATGGAGGACTCCTGCTGTTGCAAAGACAACCATCTGGTGGAAGCCAGGCTTCCATCCTCCAGTCCAATTTTTTTACGAGTTATATTGCCTCTTATCTATAGTTTCTTATCTCAGAATAAATGTTTTCATTTTCATGTATGTTCATCAAATAAGATGGCGGGAGACATGTGTTTTTGTTCAGTTGCTCAGTTGTGTCCAACTCTTTTTGTGACCCTGTGGACTGCAGCACACCATGCTTTCCTGTCCTTTACCATCTCCCAGAGTTTGCTCAGGTAGCATGTAATACGAATTAAATGTGGTTAGTATTGTTGGTAATGAAGAATAAAAATCTGACTGAGAAGTAACAGTTAAATGAAATTTATACATGGAATACTCTGAGTAACCCTGAAGCCTGTGGAAAAATGAACTCATACTTAGTTTTAAGAGAAAATGGTTGAGTGCATCTCTGAAGTCCTGGGGTGGGGGCCAGGTGGGGTAATAATAATTGCTGGTGGGTTGCTGGCAAAAGCCTTGTGATACTGTCTGGCTGCCACTGGCAATAAAACTATTGTGTTGAATCTAAGGCAGAGCAGTCTGAGTCTCAGCTTCTCATTCTGGAAGCATAATTTCCCAACCAAGAGCAGTTACCAAGGGTTGTTATGAGATTAGAAAATGCTACTTGATATGCCCCAACCAGTGTTAGGAGGAATGAAAGCATAGAGGTGGTCCTGTAACCTGGAATTACATGTGAACTAAATGCAGACTTGAACCATGTTTAGAGAGAAACTGTTGAAAGATTTTCTCAGTTTAACCGCTTGTTAGAATGAATTCCGGGTAATACAGAAGAAAAAGCAGGACTCAAAATCTGAAACTGAGGCTGAGAAATTCAGCATTATGACTCAGAAGAGGAAAACTGTCATGTCACCATGGTGTCTGTACTTTAAGAACAGCGTTTTGCACACCAAAGTTGACTTGGTGACTTAGAAGAGTAGGTCCCTGTGCCCTGTGCTGTACCAAGCAGGAGGTCCGTGGGAATCAATAAACTGAATCCTGAGAATGGAGGATGAATAAATGTGACACACAGAGATGTCAGAAAAGGAGCAAAGAAACTATGTCAGTTTAACATATAACCAGTATGAGGCCCATGTGAAACTGGAGAAAACTAGAAGGCAGGGTGCCTGAAGAAAATTGAAAAGAAGAACAGAGTGGGGGTGAGTGCTAAGTAGACAGAGAGTTGTGTTTGGGCTGCAGTGAGTCCACTACATACGAACCTTCAAGTTGCGAACTTTGAAAGATGCAAACGTGTTTGAATGTTCAGCCAGGTAAGTTAGTTCATGTGTCTGATGTACATTGTCACATGTATGCATCCTCTATGGGTAGTTGTGCTTTTGTGTACTTTACTATATAGTACTGTATAGAGTACAGTAGTATAGTATCTTTATTTCAAGCCCAGGATATCTAGGAGCAACATAAAAGCAGCAGCATTGTAGCTGGTACTGCTAAGAAGCACCATGCAATAGTGATGGAAACAAAAGTAAAAATAACAGAGAGTGGAGCGAGGCGAAAAGGTAGTAGATGTCACTTGTTCTTACAGCATGAATTGTTCAGCCAGCAGCACGATTCTAAAGAACAAGGACAAAGTGATGGAACATGTGATGATGTTCTGCTGCTGCCAATGCTGTCGATAGTAATATTGAATGAGCCTGGACAAGTGATGGAAGAGATGGAGAAACTTCACAGTGTGTGGATGCAGGATCAACAGGGAGCCCCAGGCTTGATCCCTGGTCAGGAAACTAGATCCTACCTGCTGCAACTGAAAAAAAAGATCCTGCATGCCACATTGAAGATCAGAGATCCCACGTGCCACAACTGAGACCCAGCACAGCCAAGTGAAAATAAATAAAACAAGTAAATAAAGTGAAAGCAGTTTCTAGAAATGAATAGAATGAGGGTAGATGCTTAGTGATTGTGTGTGGTCTCAACATTGCAAAGATTGATCATTTAACAAACTGAGCTAGTCATAGAGAACCTCAAGACTTAACTTGTCAGGGGTACAAGATGGACATTGGTCATACCTACCTTTCACAAGAACCATACTTACTTGGAAAGAGAACCTGGCTCTATTTAGAGCAAGTTTAAAGGAAGTGATGAAGGGACTCACAGCTGTTTCATGTGAGTAAAGGGTAAAGAAAATGGACTTAGTTTGGTGAAGAGAAGATGTGGGAACTTTGCCATTAAATGTATTTGCTCTTTTCCGGGGTAGATCAGAGGGGTAGACTATTTTCTAATAAACAGCATACTCTGAAGATAGTTATTTTCTTAACAAGTAATGATTCTTCTCTCGCTGGAGGTATGAAAACAACTCACCAGTTTGAATTCATACTTTAGAAAGATAGTTACACCGCATAGTCTTCATTACCCATCCTCCTTGAGTGCCTAGCCTCAACACCCATGAGTCCCATGCAGTTGAAATGCCTAGGAAACTGTATTGTACTTTGGCCACATACTTTGTTTCCTTATTATTGTGTTTTTTAATACAGCATGGATCAAAACATAGTGGACAAAATACCAGTAATTCGAATCAGAATGGCATATCTCTGGGAAGCCCCTGGGGGTGAAAAGAGTGTCTCCATCTTTTTTCTTTTCCACAGCTATTATAAGCCTTGCACGTGGAGGTGCTCAATACATATTTACTGAATTGAACTGGAAAGAAAGACTTTCTGTTGATTAAAGATCCTTTTTGGGAGAACTAATCTTTCTTTATAAGTTAATACAGGGAACTGATTTCTGTAATTTCAAGCAAATCCATTATCATGTATTTTTAAATAATGTCAGCTTAAAATACTTCAAAGACTAAAATGATAGAAAGCACATGTCAGTCATTCTGTGGGCTGTGCCCATCCTCCAGGTTCTGATGAATAAGAATGACTTCTTCATTCTCTTGATTTCTAGGGAAACATTATTTAAAAAAAGGAAAAAGATATGCTCTCCATGAAATTGTCTCCCAATAAGGAATCTATAGCCAAATGAAAAGTGATTGAAATGAAAGTTCTGTGTCCTCAGGTGATTTAACTGTATTGATGGTTTTTATAAAAGTTATCCTCATAATGTTAGATTGAGTGTTAAACCTGGAATGGCCCTTCGAGATCATCTGGCTGAGAAGATCTTACCCAGAGGCTAATGATGGGCTTTAGAGATCTGTGAACTTATTAAAATTCCATAAAATTTTTGCATGTTTGTGCACACAGGCCTTTTTCTGGGGAAAGACTCATTTTCCTTAGATCTCAGAAGTGCCTTGACCCTGACAAAGTTTCAGAATTTGTGAGTCCTAATCCATTCCCTTAGAATTAAAGAAACAAGGAGGTACAGAAATTCTCGTTGCTTTTTCAAGGCTACACTGCTGGCTACTGATGAACCAGGGCTCTTCCTACTTCAGTGAGGGCCACACCATGCCTTGTTCTAAGCAGCCTTTTGTATTTACTCATTTGATCCTTTTAACTGTCCTTGAAGGTAGCTACACCAGTTGTCCTCAGTTGACAGGTGAGGAAACAGAAACAGAGAGGTTAAGTAACTTACGGTAAGTCCCAGGATGAGTGAATGACAGAGCAGAATTTGGACCCAGGCCCTCTGGTTCCAGAGACCATATCTCTAACAGCTTAGTCCACTGCCCCTCACAGAGGGTATGCTAGGGTGCCAGGCTGCCAGTACACTGTTTTAAGACTTTGGGAGATGGGATTTGGGATGTAAAAATGTTTTTTGTTTGCTGTAAAATAAACGAAATGTTTTTGATACATTTTTAGAGAGTTAAACATATTGAAATGTGCTTTTTCCCAGCATGCCATGATGCTGCCGGTTCTGACCCATCATATTCGCTACCACCAGTGCCTAATGCATCTGGACAAGTTGATAGGATATACTTTCCAAGATCGTTGTCTGTTACAGGTGAGAGTTACTCTCCTGTACATTTATATAATAACAAGATAGGAGTAATTCATCTTGCAGGTTACAAGTGGAGTATGGAGAATCTCTATTCTGGAGAGGATGAGGACGTCTAGAAACATAGCCTTCTCCATTACTCTCCTCTGATTGCCACTTTCAAACCCCTTTTCTCACTTTTTTTTTTTTCAGACTGTCCCTAAAGAAGTAGACCAAAGCTTCCAGATTTGGCTGTCAAACCTGACCTCTTCTTTCATCTTTTCCTCTTTTGTGACTCTTCTTTCCAGGTGCTGTGTATTCTAATTCTTCTCTGAAAGACGTGGATTTTTAGGTTTGTTTGCAGAAGAGGGCTTGGACCAATGCTCTGGAAATTTGACACTGGAGAAAATGGAAAGTTTGGGGCTTAAAATTTAATTGGATAAACAAGTCTCTTTCCTGTTTCATTTGTGATGGTGGCTTCTATGCTTTTTTGTTTGTTTGGTTGGTTTTTATTAAATTTTTTATATGCTGAGTTTTTAAAACTGAACTTATGTCTTTGGAATTTTAGCTGGCCATGACTCACCCAAGTCATCACTTAAATTTTGGAATGAATCCTGATCATGCCAGGAATTCTTTGTCTAACTGTGGAATTCGGCAGCCCAAATATGGAGATAGAAAAGTTCATCACATGCACATGCGAAAAAAAGGTCCGTTTTAATTGCACTCTCCTATTTTGTTCCGTGTCCCCTGTTGTAAATTAAATCCCCACTAGGAATGGTTCCCTGGTAACTGTTTCATTCTGTCATTCTTTACTGCTTCTTGACTCATATGTAGTGACATTTACTCTGAGCACAACATTATAATAAGAGTGAATGAATTTTTGAGAAAATTTAATTTCTCCTATCAAATAGTCTTTAAAGTAACTAAGTTGATTAAACTTGTCTACATGCAAGTCAAATTGGAGTGAGATGAATAATTTTCTTTCTGCATGTCGTATGATGGTTCTAGAATGCTTCTAACAATATTGACTTGTGATTTTTTTTTAAAAAATAGGAATTAACACCTTAATAAATATTATGTCACGCCTTGGCCAAGATGACCCAACTCCCTCAAGGTAAGGTAGACTTTTTTATAATAGTTTTGTTGAGATAGAATTCACATACCATACAATTCACCCATTTAAAGTGCATACAATTCAGTGGTTTTTGGTATCTTCACAAAATGGTGTACCTGTGATCACTGTCTAATTTTAGAGCATCTTCATCTCACTCAACTGCTACTGCTGCTAAGTCTCTTTAGTCGTGTCCAACTCTGTGCGACCCCATAGACGGCAGCCCACCAGGCTACTCTGTCCCTGGGATTCTCCAGGCAAGAACACTGGAGTGGGTTGCCATTTCCTTCTCCAATGCGTGAAAGTGAAGTTGCTCAGTTGTGTCCGACTCTTAGCGACCCCATGGACTGTAGCCTACCAGGCTCCTCCATCCATGGGATTTTCCAGGCAAGAGTACTGGAGTGGGGTGCCATTACCTTCTCCACATCTCACCCAAAGGAAACCCCATACTCCATATTTCCCTCAGCTTGCCCAGCCGTAGGCAACCACCAATCTTCTTTCAATCCACTTTAATTTTTATGAATTTGCCGATTCTGAACATTTTGTATAAATGGTGTCATACAATATGTGGTCTTTTGTGACTATTTTATTTTATTTTATGTAATGCTTAGAAGGTTTATCCATGTTGTAGTATATATTAGTTCTTCATTTCTTTTTATTGCCAAATAATATTCCATGGTATAGGTAGACCACGTTTTGTTTATCTGGTCATCAGATTGATGGTCATTTGTTCTTTTTCCTTTTTGGTTGTTTTGAATGATGTTGCTATGAATATTTGTGTGCAGGTTTTTGTGTGGACATGTTTTGATTTTTCTTGAGTATATAACTGAAGTGGAATTTCTGGATGATATGATAACTCTGTTTCACCTTTCCCTTAAGGAACTGCCAGACTGTTTCCAAAGAGTCTGTACCATTTTTTATTCCTAGCAGCAATATACAAAGGTTCTGATTTCTTTGCATCTTTCCCAACCCTTGTTATTATCTGTCTTTTTGAACCTGGGCTTCCTAGTGGCTATGAAATATTATCTCATTGTGGTTTTGTTGTATTTCTCTGATAACTAATGATGTTGAGCATCTTTTCATGCACTTTTGGGCCATTCATATATCTCCCCTGGAGAAATATCTATTTGGATCCTTTTTCCATTTTTTAATCAAGTTACTTTTTGTTATTGAGTTACAATCATTTTTTTATGTATTCCAGATTCAAATCCCTTATCAGATACATGATTTGTAAAAAAATTTTTTCTCATTCTGTGGATCATCTTTTTACTGTTTTAATGAAGCACAGAAGTTTTGATTAATTGCAAATAATAGATAAATTGTGTTACTTTCATTGCTTTTGCTTTTGGTGTCATGTCTAAGAAACCATTGCCTAATCTAATGTCACAGAGATTTACATATGTTTCTTCTAAGAGCTTTATGGCTTTTTCTCTCACAGTTAGATCTTTCATCTGTTCCCGAGTTAGAACTGGTGTGACATAGAGGTCTAGCTACTTTCTTTTGCTTGCGGATATCCACTTATCCCAGCACCACCATTTCTTGAAAAGGCTAATCTTTCCCTACTAAATCACCTTGGTTGAAATCACCTTTGTTGAAAATCAACTGATGGTATATATGAGGGTGTATTTTTGATTCTTAGTTCATTCCATTGATCTGTATGTCTGACCTTAAGCCAGTACCACATTGTCTTGATTACTGTAGCTTTGTAATAAGTTTTGCAATCTAGAAATGCAAAGTCCCTTTTCTAGCTTTCTTTTTTTCAAGATTGTTTTGGCTATTCTAGGCCTATTACCTTTCCACATGAACTTTTTAATTAGCTTATTAACTTTTGCAAAGAAGCTAGCTGGAATTTTGATAGGGGTTGTGGTGAATCTATGGATGAGTTTGTGAATGATTACCATCTTAATATTAAGTCTCCTGCTTAATATTGTCTTCTGTTCCCTGAACATTAAATGTCTTTGTTTCTCATTTGTTGTCTTTAATTTCTTAGTAATGTTTTTAGTTTGCAGAGTATACATTTTGTATCTCTTTTGTTGAATTTATTCCTAAATATTTTTGTTCTTTACAATGCTATTCTAAATGAAATTATTTTTATAAGTTTAATTTTGGGATTGTTCATTGCAAGCACATAGGAATACAGTTGGTTTTTTATTTTGATCTTGAATCTTGCAACCTTGATGAGCTCAGTTGTTAGCTCCAATAGTTTTTTAGTTGATTCCTTAAGATTTTCTGGGATTCCCTGATAGCTCAGTTGGTAAAGAATCCGCCTGTAATGCGAGAGACCTGGGTTTGATCCCTAGGTTGGGAAGATCCCCTGGAAAAGGGAAAGGCTGTCCACTCCAGTATTCTGGCCTGGAGAATTCCATAGACTGTACAGCCCATGGGGTCGCAAAGAGTCAAACATGACCGAGACTTTCACTTCATTTTAAGATATTCTATATAGATGATCATTTCACCTGTAAATAGAGATAGTTTTACTTTTTCCTTTTCAGACTCAGTTCAGTTCAGTCCAGTCACTCAGTTGTGTCCGACTCTTTGCAACCCCATGGACTGCAGTACATCAGGCTTCCCTGTCCATCACTAACTCTTGAAGCTTGCTCAAACTCGTGTCCATCGAGTTGGTGATGCTATCCAACCATCTCATCTTCTTTTGTCCCCTTCTCCTTTTGCCTTCAATCTTTCCCAGCATTGGGGTCTTTTCCAATGTGTCAGTTCTTCTCATCAGGTGGCCAAAGTATTGAAGTTTCAGCATCAGTCCTTCCAGTGAATATTCAGGACTGATTTACTTTAGGATGAAATGGTTGGATCTCCTTGCAGACCAAGGGACTCTTAAAGAGTCTTCTCCAACACCACAGTTCAAAAGCATCAATTCTTCAGCGCTCAGCTTTCTTTATGGTCTCGCATCCATCCTTTTTACATCCATCCATCCAACTCTCACATCCATCCTTTTCAGACTGGATGCCTTTTATTTCATTTTTCTTAACCTGGTCACCCTGGCTAGCGTCTCTAGTACAATATCCTGTAGAAGTGGTGAGAGAGGCTCCTTGCCTTCTTAATTTTAAAAGGAAAACATTCTTTTACCATTGTGTATGGGTTTTTCATAGGTGCCTTTTGTAATATTGAGGAAGTTCCCTTCTGTTCCTACTTGGCAGAATATTTTTGTCATGAGAGTATGTTGAATTTTGTCAAATGCTTTTTCTGCATCTATTAAAATAATCATGCTTTTTTAAAATTTATTTTGTTCACTTTGTGTATTACGTTAATTGATTTGGGGGTGTTAAACCAACTTTGCCTTCCTGGGATACATTACGCTTGATCATGATGTATAATCCTTCTTATACGGTGTGTTTAGGTAGAATTTAGTGTGCTGGTACTGTGCTGAAGATTTATGGCCTGTAGTTTTCCTTTCCTTTGATGTTTTTGTCTGATTTCATTATTAGGATAATACTGACCTCATATAATGGGTTGGAAAGTTTTATGTGTTAACTTTCCCTATCTTATTTCTTGATTTTAAAAGCTACCTTCATACATTAATATTTTCACTTTTGTGTGGCCTTGAGTCCCTGAAGAATCTGGGAAGGAAGTAGGTGGGGTCTATATAAACTCATTAACATCCTAGAAAACAGAATGGAAGCAAATGCCTGATGGCTGCTGAGGCTCTAATGTTGCCCTCAGGAGGCTTATCTTTGTGTGTGAAGCACAGCAGGTTCTATTTTGAAAGCCAGTACAGGAGACCGTTTGAGAGAGGCTTGCTTTTTAACCTGGGGCACTGAAAAGTTGAATAGTCAGGTCTGTCCCTCTTAGGAAGCAGACTTAGATGGATGAAAGGTGGGGAGAGCAGGGTTAGAAGTGAGACACTGCTGCGGCTGGTAATGGCCTCTTCAGCCAGGTGAGTGCCCAGTCGAGCTGGCATATCTTCCTCCCCTACCTTTTTCTTCATGTTTCCCTTTTCTTTTCAAATAGGCTTGGCTTGAGGTTGCTTTCTTTTGAGGTTATCATGAACCAAACCGTCTTTTCCTCTTCAATCAAGAGGTAAAAAGAAAGGCAGACTGAAACTTTAAAATTCCAGTTTGAAGATGATCACACATCTTACTACTGTGTTCTGTGCAAGTCTAAGATCAGAAAAGAACTGTCTAATTAGAGGAGCCCTTAATCACACCCTCAGGGACAGCGTGGCCCTGGTTTCCCTATACCTGCTATACTGTGAAGTCTCCGGATGGCTAGTTCTGTATTTTAATAGGTAGAACCCTGGGTCCCCTGCAGCCCCCTTCAGCAGGGCTACACATGCCATCGACCCATTCTTTTTCAGTGATGAAAGCACAGGTTTAACTGATGTTTGTCTCATCCACCCCACCCACAGCTGTTGGCATATAAATTATGTCTTTTTGATAGCACTGTTTAAACCTCATGGTTTATGTTTTCTTACCCTGGTAAAGGGAATGATAGCTGAGAGACTGTTCTTGCTGAATTTACCTTTTGAAAATGATACCATTAATAGAGAATAGACATGCTCTTTCTTGTCCTTTGACTTCTGTTCTGGCCTTTGTGGCTCTTGTGCTGAGAGTCTCTTGCCTTCTGTCCGATCTTTTTGCTGATGCAGGATTGACCCCAGCTTTCTATTCAGAAAGAGCCTCCTTGCCTCGGCAGCCAGTCCGGCGGTTGCTTGGCTGTGGCTGTGTAGTAGCCCCAGCTGTGCACGGCCCTGGGAGCTGTACAGAAGAAACACAGACAGATTTAATCTGACAGACATTTGTGCAGTGCCTTTTGAGTTTGAGGCAGTTCCCAGGTATTACGGTTAGGATTTGGCGCCCTCACTGCCGGGCCCGGGTTCAGTTCCCGGTCAGGGAAGCCTTTCTTCTTCCTCTCTGCCTGCCACCTACCAACCTCCTCAGCACGACCATACCCTTCGTGGTCGTGGCTCAGATGGTAAAGAATCTGCCTGCAATGCAGGGGACCTGGGTTTGATCCCTGGGCCAGGAAGATCCCCCAGAGAAGGGAACGGCAACCCACTCCAGTATTCTTGCCTAGAGAATTCCGTGGACAGAGGAGTCTAGCGTGCTACAGTCCATGGGGTAACAAAGAGTTGGACACAACTGTGCAACTAACATTTTCACTTCTTTCAAAGCAAGTAAGCCATAGCCCCCGCTCACCAGAAGGTGTGACTACCTGGGGTGGAGTAAGAGTTCCATAAACATGCATAATATAAGGAAGACTCTGCTAAGCGCTTCAGTGAAGGTCAAAAACACAACAGCCACATCAGACTGCTATGGGGCCAAGGAGAGCTCTGGTGGTTGTTCAGGGATTATGGGTCAGTTGTATACCATACACTTGAATAATTGGGTTCACTTGAAACAACGTGCCTTCTTCCCT
The DNA here is from genome assembly GCF_054371585.1 of Giraffa tippelskirchi. Taxonomy (NCBI): domain Eukaryota; kingdom Metazoa; phylum Chordata; class Mammalia; order Artiodactyla; family Giraffidae; genus Giraffa; species Giraffa tippelskirchi. The sequence goes on from NC_137282.1 coordinate 36,483,752, forward strand.
GTTTGTTTCTTAGTTTGTTGTTATAAAGTGGGATGCGGTAGTCTGCTCCTTGGAAGTATCTGTACATGTTTGAAACAGACACTATGCAGTTTCAAGCATCAGTGGTTATATTTCCTCCCAAGCAAGCCTGCTCAGAATTTTAGACTTGAGACAGGAACAAGACAGCCAGTAGGCTAGTAGGTTGTTTGGGCATCCATGTCCAGCACTGCAGGTGGAGGAAGAGGGCAGGTTGGGGAGCTTGATGGAGTTCTTCCCCAGCCCCACCAAAAGCCGCTCCTCCCAACCCTGCCCATCCTGCCATGCAGTTAGTGCCGCCTTCTGCCGGGTCTCCCTCCAGATGGCCTCTCTAGGGCATCACCTTGCTATTTCTAGAGCCTGCATTCTAGTTTGTAGCTGTAAACTGCTTGAAGGCTTTTTGTGACATCGCATCACCTGCTGAATAAGTCTGAACCTCCTCGCCTGACAATCTCAGCACCTGGTGACCCAGGCCACTCTTCCAGGCACATCACTGTCTTCCATGTAGCCTTCTGCACACCAGTAAGACTGAAATACTTCCTGTGCAGTCGAGCGTACCCTCTCCCTTCCCTGAATGCCGGCAGTCATTGTAGCCGTGCTCACATTCTGCCAGCATTTCTTTTATGGTGCAAGTTTCAGTTCTCCCAGGAATTATTAATATTTTGTGTCATAGTTTGATTTTCTTTTTTTAATACTGTGAACATTTGGAAGGTCTTTGATCCTACTCTCTCTTTTCTTTTTTTCAAATTCTTTTTCTTTTCCAATTAATGCCTTTCAAAAAGCAGGGGCTCAGTAAATAAGTCATAAAGGAAAGAAGGCCATTCATGATATTGCTTTTATTCCGGGTTTTTTACTTGTTGACTAGAAACAGGGAAATGGGAGCGTTAGGAAAGGTCATGGTCAGAGCTAGCAGAAGTTTAATGGCTGGTGAGTCTCGTAATCTGATTTGGGATCAGCTAGCATTTACAAAAGACACAAAGACTTAAAATTAATAGATAAAAATCTGCCTGCCTATCAAAACTACAAAATAATTAACTTTTATGGTTACAAGTTAACCTGTCATTTTTTGAAGCATCACTGTTGAACCACATAAATCTCAGCTGTTTAGTTAGCGTCACTGTTGAACCACATAAATCTCAGCTGTTTAGTTATATGTAACTAATGCAAATCACAGCAAAATGTTACCACAGAGAAAGTCTCTGAAGGATTAGGCATTTGGTTGCGTTCAGGTGATCCATGTTGTCAGTAGGACCTTTGGGAATGAGGGGCCAGAAGACTAATGGAAAAGTAAGAAACTCAAGCAGCCTTCCTTTGTTGTGTTTTGTTTTGCTTGGTAGAGTCATCGCTGGACATAATGTGTGAGGATCTATGGGATCAATGGAGAAACACGTATAGACTGTTTATTAAGGTCTATTTAAGGAAATGGTAGTTGCAGAGCACCCTTTCAATCATGCTAAGTTGCTTCAGTCGTGTTTGACTCCTTGCAACCCTGTGGACTATAGCTGCCAGGCTCCTCTGTCCATGGGATTCTCCAGGCAAGAATACTGGAGTGGGTTGCCATTTTCTTCTCCAATCAGTTATACATTAAGTATTTATCATTAAAAACAATGCATTGAATATATGTGAATAGATGTTTAATCTGGAATCCATAGGTCCAGTTGGATCTGAGATCTAGTAGGGCTTCTCCCTACAAGTATTCAGTTAGATGTAATAGTGAAAGTCACTCAGTCGTGTCCAACTCTTTGCAACCCCATGGACTATACAGTCCATGGAATTCTCCAGGCCAGAATACTGGATTTTGTAGCCTTTCCCTTCTCCAGTGGATCTACCTGACCCAGGAATCGAACTGGGGTCTCCTGCATTGCAGGCGGATTCTTTACCAACTGAGCTATCAGGGAAGCCCCAAATGAGGTATGCCTGTAGCCTCTATTATAATATTTTTTTATAATTACCATAGTGTGAAAATCTCTCAGTCATGTCCGACTCTCTGTCATGTCCAACTCTTTGCAACCCCGTGGTCTATACAGTCCATGGAATTCTACAGGCCAGAATACTGGAGTGGGTAGCTTTTCCCTTCTCCAGGGGATCTCGCCTACCCAGGAACCCAGGACTCCCACATTTGCAGGTGGATTCTTTACCAGCTGAGCCACAAATAGATGTAACGGACAGAAGGAATTCCTGGGTTGGGTGGAAGTTTCAGCCGACCTGCAAGGCCCATTCTAGCTCCGCCCTACCAGTTGCCCCTTGAGGCTTGGAATGCAAAGGTAAGAAAATGTCATTCGTCCCCTCCCTGTAGCAGTTACCCTGGACTTGGCCCATCCTAAGATGGTTTTCTATGGAGTAGATGACACCTTACAGTAATTACTATTACAGGGAGACTGTTCTGTTTTATGAAGTGTTTTGATTTCCACAGACCAAATGTGCTATCTAACTGCTACAGTTAATCTAAATTTCATAATGCCTCTGTTGATTCAGTTCTCAAAAGCAAATGGAATGTTTACTGCTCTGTAAACGTCTCATCTTGGAGCTTGCTAGTATTTAAACAGGGGTGATTAAAGGAAGTATAAACAACGGAAGAAGGAACAAAAGACTTGCCGCTATAGACAGCAAGGACCAGCAACTCACTCTGTCCATTTTTCCAGATAAACCACTGGGTTAGGAATTGTCCGATATAATAATAAACTAAAATGATATTTAACCCCCATTTTTGTTTGTGGCCTACTGCCAGAGTTTAGTCACAATGAGGATACGAAAAAACATATGCTGGATAGGGGACAGATTATTTAATGGATGGCAGACTTACTATTGAATAAACTTGTTTAGTACTGTGACCTTGTATTTTAACACACTGAATAATGGTCTACCTTCAAGTTTATTAAAATTCTCGACGTAGTTCCTGTCTCCCTGAAAGTTTATAAATGAAATTAAATAAAATTTATACCAATATGACTCAATTCAAAATAGTATATGACTCAAAGCAGCTATTATTCTTTGACTGGTTGTCTCGTTATTCTTCAATTAAGCATAAGACAGTCCAAAGTATGATTCGTCTTCACTCTGGACCCCGGCCAGGGTTTCTTGCTTTCCACCTTAACTAGATTTTCCTGTATTGTACTTTGAGCTGTTGGGAAGATGATAGTCTCTACCACAGGAAATGCATGTTTATTTTACTGGCTTGTGGGAAAGAATAGGATAATGTTAGTTTCTCTCTTTTTAAAAAATTTAATCTTTCTTAGCTCCTATCATCTCTCAGGCAGTAGCTTATTAGGATCTTCTTTTGCACGGCTTCAGACAACACGTGAGTTCCCAGCCTACTCGAGTCGCAGTGTGGCTTGTCTCCACCTCACAGAGCTTGCCCTTCCGTGGCTTCAGCCATCTCCCTGGTATGAGTCAATGTTCTCTTCTCATCTTGCTGAGTCTGTTTCTTTATTGAAACATGCTCTTCTCTTTGGCTAGAGAATAACACTGGCCTCCTCTTCCTCCCACCACCCTGCCAGTTCCCCTATGCTGGCTTCCTTTCTGCTGGACCACAGCCATGACCCTTTCCTAGGCTCAGTCCTGGGACCCCTTGCCTAACTGCATTCTCTGCCTCACTAGTGCCATCCAGTTTCAGGATCTGAAATCCTGTCGATGTATAGACCATTCCTATAGTATTCTTGCCTGGAGGATTCCATGGACAGAGGAGCCTGGCAGGCTATAGTCCATGGGGTCGCAAAGAGTTGGAAATGACTGAGTGACTAACACACACACACATAGATTTATTACTAACTTTGTTCTTGCCTGTGAACAATAGGTTAATATATCTAGCATTTTGCCGGATCTCTCCATTTGGATGTTTTATGTACATTTCGAAGTTAGTATATCTACAAGGCAACTCTTGCTTCTTCCCAGACCTGTTCCCCCTCTTGGTCTTCCCGTTGCAGTAAATGGCAGCACTCTTCACCCAGCCACGTGAGCCAGAGTCTGGCACTGCCCTTCATCCTTTTCTTGTTGGTTAGCTTCCTAGTCCCAACTATCAGCACCTCTTTTCTGCTTCATCTTTCAAATGTCTCCCAAATCTGACGGTGTCTCTGCCCCTCCTCTGTCACCTCTCCAGCCTGCGCCTCCATTGTGTCACATCAGGACCTCAGCAGTATCCGCCCCAGTGTTTGTCTTTCCTGTGCTTAATCTCTGCTAAAGGCAGCCAGAGCGGCCTTTAAAAGCCTCAGTTAGATCAGGTCACATCTCTGCTAAACAGAGAGATGGTGACCTGCTTGCACTGAGAGACTCGCAGGTGGAAGGAGGCTTCCATGAGCCACCTTCCTGCTCGGTTCAGCCTCGTACTCCAACATGAGAAACTCAGCTTGTAAGATGCACCTTCATCAAAATAATTGAGATATAAATAAAATGCAGTCTCTGCGCCGAGGGAGTGTACTCATTTTGATAAGGGACTCAGGTGGGGATTCATCTGGAGCTCACATTCTGCTAGACCTTGAGGGATGAGTCAGTTTTCAGGGAATCTTGCTGTACAGGGGAGACCTGAAAGCTCCAGGGCAGCACAGAGCTTGGCCTGCACAGAGGCACTGAGTATTTTAGGGGATGCCCTCTTCAGACAGGACCAGGCAGTTTTGGAAAAGGATCCAGTGCATTGGTAGGAGAGGATAGCAGTGGTAAAGAACCCACCTGCCAATGCAGGAGACCTAAGAGATGCTAGTTCATCCCTGGGTTGGGAAGATTCCCTGGAGGAGGACACAGCAATCCGCTCCAGTATTCTTGCCTGGAGAATCCCATGGACAGAATAGCCTGGCAGGCTACAGTCCATAGGATTGCAAAGAGTCAGGCACAACTGAGGCAACTTAGCATGCACACACACACTTTTCAGAGAGGACCAGGCAGTTTTGGAAAAGGACCCAGTGCATTGGTGGAAGAGGATAACAGACTGAAAAGGTAGGTTAGGCCCATTTTAAGAGACTTTAGACATGAGGTTAAATTCAGAGTTTGGACCATGGGAAGCTAGAACATGGTACCAGTGCTGATTTTCCACTATTCTCACTCTAAGAATGCATTCTCCCTTCTCTCTGATAGTGGTGTGGAAAGTCACAGTTGTTAGGCTGATGTCTCATTGCCTTAAGTCTGATTCCCAGGGGATGGAGGCAGCAGGGTGGAAAGCCTGAACCCCATAGTAGGAGGCAGTGCTCCCTCCTCCCTTCCCTACTAGAAACCCCCCTGGCAGGATGGCCATCAGAGCCCTTGATTATGAGGAGTAAGTTAGGGTGCTTTGATTACTAAAGGAGCTAACCCTCAGCATCCTTTCCTCTGAGAAGAGAGGGAGGAAATGTAAATGTGGGCTATTTTAAGAGATCTTTTTAATTCTCCTTGTAGGATTAATCACAACGAACGGTTGGAGTTCCTGGGTGATGCTGTCGTTGAATTTCTGACCAGGTAAGTAGGCTTTTTTGCTGTTCCCCAATAATTGCATTTTATAGGCAACATACTTAATACATTACCTTCTTTGTAATTAGCCCAATAAAGCCTTGAAACACAGTGGTTTTGGTCTCTTCTGTAGAGCTTAAATGCTCCATGTCTGTGGCTCTTGCCCTGATAACTTGCACTCACTGATGCCGTAATGAGCAGGATTACAAGATGAAAGGCTAGCGTCTCTGTCCTGTCAAGTTTACGTTCAAGTTGCTACAGCCACAAGAGATCAGCTTGTCTGGGTCTAGATGCTTCAGAGCTTATATTCAATTTGTAAAGAAAGGGATGATATTTTAAAATGTCACTTCATTTTCTGGGATTTGTCTTTGATCCCTTTCTCACTCTTTCTGAACTCAAGGGAAGGAAAGCTTACAAGAATTTTAATAACTAGATTTTTTGGGGTGTGTCTAGTGTATGTGTGTCTGTATGTTTGTGTGTTTTCTCCCCGGAAATGTTTTTGGATCCTTAGTTTGGAGGTAGATGTAGGAAAGTACATTTTGGTTTTTCAATACTCATATAATTTCTCTCTTAAAGGGAGACAACACGTGTTGCTCTTGGAACTGTCTCAAGCTATTTTTATTCTCTTTCAATCATTTCTTTTCCCTCAAAGGACACGGTGGGGCAGAGGAGCAGTTTTCTCAGCGTGTTCTCACTGGACACAGTAGGACCAAACTAGCTTAGCTGCCCCAATCAACAGTGGGTCTTCGGAACTAGTTTGAGAGTTAGGAGAGCGCAGTTACCCTTGTGGTCCGGCTTGGTTTTCCATCAGCCTTCTTCCTAATTCCTATACTTCCTTGATCAACAGCCCTGGCTCTGTTTGGCACTCCTGGTTCTGTTCCTGTCCCTGTCTGTGCCACCTGGCTGCCCTGCTCAGAGCTCTCCTCAGGGGCCCTCATAACTGAACCCAAGCAAAGCTCTGTCTCCAGGCTTACTTTTCAAGTGTTAGATAGGGTTGCTGTCAGCAGAATGAATGATTGTTCAGGTCTTCATTGCCGTCGTATTTCAGAGAGCTCTTTTTACAGAAGTCAGTGTGAACAGATGAGTGGATGGTGTTTGGGTTTTAGCATGTTCAGATATCCTGTGATTACTGTTTAGCCCTTCAGAGACCCTTCAGTTTAGTTCAACCCAGCTGGTGTGCACTGTGCAGATATTATGTGTCAGGTCTGTTGTCTTAGACTCAGAACCACATACAGAATATTGTTATACATGCTTATCTATGTGTTTTTTTTTGGCAGTGTCCATTTGTACTATCTGTTTCCCAGTCTGGAAGAGGGGGGATTAGCAACCTATCGGACTGCCATCGTTCAGAACCAGCACCTTGCCATGCTAGCAAAGGTATGTCAAGTGTTTGCACTTTATTTGCAGTGAAGTCTACATTCTCTTCTTCAGTTCGTGCATAGCTTTGCATTTAATCAGTAACCCTTTAGGGTATATTAAGGGTTTAATATTTTATTGATGATGAAGGATTTTTGTTTGTTTGTTTGGGTTTTAAGGACTCAGCCTTATTAGTCCTGTTACCTTAGTGAGTTTCACCAGCAGCTAATGAACTCCGCAGCGAGGTGTCTTGGTAACAGAAGAGGAAAAAATTGACAGACGTGCATGAACAGAGTTAAACATTTGGAGAAAAGGAACACGAGACCAGAGCAAAAGAAATGAAAGATTTAATATTTTCCCTCTGTGTAATATTTCTGAATTACATTTGTTTTTAATTTACTTTAACAGACAGAATTATAGCTTTGAATAGAATACTCCAGGCCATTTGTATCCATGGGGGATACTTTACAGATCTTTGAGAATCCCCCCAAATCACAAGTCCTATTAATTAAGATTTTGGTTTTAGGCTGTTTAGCCAGCGTCGTTGACTTTGCCGAGTGACTGACAGAACCTTTCCTTGATTTAGATTCGTGGTAGGCATGTTGTCTCATTTGATCTTCCTTTCTGTCTGCAGTGTCTTGTTATCATAAATCCTAACGGATAGGACCCTGGTGCTTGTTTGGGAATTCAGGATACCACCAGGGGGACCATGTACAAATTGATATTCTCTTTGCCAAGCCATAGCTTTCTCATCTGTAGAATGGAGATGTTAGCATCTACCACATAGGGTGGTTGTGAGAATTTAAGGAGATTACCATTTGAGTTTTAATGATTTGTTTATGAAGTGCTTGGTATAATGCCTGTTCATAGTAATCACATAAACATATGAATAAATTAGTAGGAGTTAGTTGTTTTTATTGCTGCTGCCACTTAATAAATTACATTTATCAATCAATTACATTTTATAGGCCTGTGGGTTTATTCAGTAATAGGGGCAACAGTGGCTGTTAAATTCCCGAACGTTAATGATCTGTTGTAAAAGCTTTTGTGAATTTTCCTTGAGTTTTAAGTAATTTCTATTTTTTTTCTTCATTTTTGATGTAAATATTGGAATTTGGTAGAAAAGACTAGATAAAACCCATTCTAGTTTTACAACTGACTTCTTAATTTGATCTTGCCAAGGAATTAATTACATTTAATATGTGGTCAATTTTATCCCATGGTTTTTGTGTTAGCAAGAGTGTACTGCTGTATTTTATATAACATCCTCATCGTAACTGTGGTGATTGGCTTTGACACAGCTTCATTGGCATTTGAGAATATAAATAGTGATGCCTTCAGGGAAAACCAACTTGGTTTTTAGGCTCACAATGAATGAAATTCCACAAGTGCTTCAGTGTTTAGTTGACTTAATTATCAAGAAGCTTCCTGATAGATCACGTAAATGTCCATTGGAAATACCTTTAATAAGCAGATTGTCAGCACACTCTGCATCACCTCTCCCTGCCATTGTTTAATTTAGAGTTTCAGGTATAATGGAATTGCATGATTATTTTTCAAACAATTGTAGGGAGGATATTTACAAAGTGTGGGAAATGAAAATGGAAGCTATTCCATGACACAGCGGGTGCTGTATAGAGCCATGAGTTACAACGAGGGTGGCCATTGGCCATTTCTTCCCTTCAGGGAGGTCTATGTGATCCTCCTCTATCCCAAACCCCTGACATACCCATAGCACTCAACACCCATCTGCTCAGCAGAAGGCAGTGGTAACCTTGCCCTTCTCTTTGGACCAGTGGTTCTTAACCATTTGAGAGGAGAGACTTGATGGAGGAAGAGTGCTGACTCTGAGAAGGTAATAAAAGCTCAAGGTCAGCACTCCAGACAGTGAACATTTTAACACATGCACAGTGGAACATCACTTTCCTTTTTAAAAGTTCCACTAATACCTTCATGAGAAAAATGAAGATACAGAGCTGGGATTATGAGAAGTTAGAAAATTCATAACATTCCAGAATAGTTGTTTATAATACAAAAATGGCTTGCAGACTACTCTCAAGCAAGACTCCAGAGATAGCAAGCAATTGGATTTTCCCAGTGAAGTTGTGAAACAAGTAAAATTTACATATTCTAGTATAAACTCTTGCACTTGGGGATCAGTTTTATAAAAAGAGGTGCTTTCTGCTCTTGTATTTGTGGTAGTCAAAAGTCTCATTTGAGTTTATAATACACTCATGAATTCCTAGCAATCCAAAATACTGAGAGCATGTATGCCCTGTTTTTATTTTATTGTCTTTTTTTCAGTGTAAATGAATATGGTTATTTTTAATATACATACCAAGACACACAATATCTGAGTCTCTTTTATCTGAGAGCTGATGAGATTCATGTTGTCCTAGGTTGTTCACTGACTTGTGACTTGTTCCATATTATGTGGCATGTTATTGCTTAGTAGGTATTTATTGAATAGAATTATATGGTAATAGAAACAGATTTATTGTGTGCTAACGCAATGTTTATATCCTTTTCTTTATATGGAACGAATTATGATTTCCATTTATTCAATCTCAAGAGTTTTGTAAAAACCATTTATAGTGTGTCTAGTTCTAAAAGGACTTGATTTGTCCTTTATGATACAATAGGAAAAGAAATAAGTAGGGACTGAACTCAAAACAAAGAGAAAATATGGATAAGACAGTAAAATAAAGTCAGAGGTAAAGTTATTGTGCACAGATATGTTCATCAGTCCTATACAGTTTCCAGAATTGGGCCATAAATCTGTCTCTAAACTTGTCTGAGGCCAAACAGAGAAAGAAAATATAATTCATTATAAACACTATTCCCAGAGCCCTTAAGGTAGTTCCAACCCATTGCTCAGATTCTCACTGAAGGAGCCTTCAGAAGGATGAGTGTGGAAACCTTACAAAGGGACACAAGTACAAAAATATATGGCTCCCCAAATCCAAATCCTTATTAAATAAGGAAAAAAAGATTTAGAGAAATAAGGCATTTTTAAGTCTTCTGAGAGACCCCATCTACTCTACCACATAAAAATCTCTTGAGTCATACAGTACAAAGACCATCAGTACCGTATAACTTTGGAATCCAAGAGGTTAACTTTGGGTTGAGTTTGTATCTGTAGACATAATGGGTAAACCCAAAGGCATGGCCTTGTAATAGAGTCTTATTCCAAACTTAGGCTAGTGCTTTTTCTGAACTTGGAGTTGGACAGATCAGATCTGGTCTGTTCTGAACCTACTTGAATCATCAGAGTTCATAGAAGCTTGCTTGGGGAAAAGGCGAGGTTGGTCAGCGCTGAATCGTATGTATGGACTCGTAAAGAATGGTAGATTAAACTTTCACCCAGTTAATTTGTAACTGTCCCCACTAGGAGATGCTGAGTTATAACAGTTATGATTTTGCCAATATTCTCTTACTTTTGTCATTCTGAATTTTGTAGAAACTTGAACTGGATCGATTTATGCTTTATGCTCATGGACCTGACCTTTGTAGAGAATCAGACCTTCGGCATGCAATGGCTAATTGTTTTGAAGCATTAATAGGTAATTTCTCTTTTATAGTCTAGTTTCTTGCATGTCTGAAATGTCTGGAGAGCACATAAAATTCAGTGTGACGCCTTGGGACAAAATTACTTGTTCCTAAAGCATGTGAGGTCCCCAGTATGATACTTGCCTCCTTGTACTGTAGTTATTGTGGTTCTTCCAGAGCAGTAGTCATGCTTTCTTTTCTTGAATTTCTTGTATCATGTCATGTACATGCTTAGTATATACTGAACTGAATTGAAGTGAGTTAACATGAGGATGGATTACTTGCCAGATTTGATTCAGGATCACATACATAAATAAGTTGCTGGTTAGCCCCTAATACTTTTTTTTTTATAATATTTGAAGCTTTTTTACAGGATTTTCTGCTTTAAACATCTTGAAGACACTGCATATTTAAAAATCCCAGGGCTTGAGTCTCTAAAACTATTATTTATTCACTTGAAGCACAGCTAATGCAGACACTCAGGCTCTTTACTTCCTCAGTTTCTTTTTTACTGTAACCAGAATATAATTAGCTGTTTGTACAGGAAAGTTATGAAGAGTTAATTAGCTGGTGATTGCAAGGATGCTTTACAGTGAAATGTTACAGTAGATTGACAATTCCTTGATTTTTTTTAGGTAGATGATTTAGTACATTTTATTTTTCAAAGGCCTCTGTACTTCCTTATCAATTTTGCCCTCTTCCTTTGAAAATGAATATAAAAGCTTCCCATTATAGTTTTATGCTGATGATGGTAGCAAGAGAATGTTTAATAATTATCCACAGTCTTTTCACAGCTATGTCTGTTTTGTACAAATATGTCTATTTTCAGAGGGTTTGTCATGTGGAATGACTGCTCTGTACATGTAATTTTTTTTCACATAATACTTTTGACAGTTAATGTTATGGTTAGCTCCATAGCCAGGCACACATAGTTCAGCTCCCTCTCACGTCATTTATCAGTTCTGTGTCTTTGCCAGGTTACTGAATCTCTTTGAATCCCATTTTCCCTGTCTATGACATGGAGATAGTGTCACTTACCTCACAGAGCTGTAACAACCTTAATGTCTGATCCTAACTGCAGCAAATCCAGGGCAGTTCCATTTCCTTTACCCCTCCCCCAGATCACCTACTGTGGACCCCAAACCTATAAATCTTTTCTAATACCCTCTTACTGAAGGTGAAGATAAGAATGTGAAAATGCTTTGCATAGGGCCTAGGGCATAAATGGTCCCTCAAACCCCTGCTATTACTAATATCATCATCATCGTCACTATTAGAATTATTATCATTATTACTACCTCTATTGATAAATAATAAATTTATTTAGTCATCAAAAGCCCAGGTGACTAAGTTTCTGACTATTTTACATGGAAAATAGCCTTTCTGAAGACAGATGTAAAAAATATGATTTTAAGAACCACCCTACTCCAGAGTTATTTGATTCCCAGTTAAAATGTTACTTACTGGTTATGATTAGTGGTAAATATGTGTACAGTGCTTATAATTATTTCAAAAAATTTTTAAGAATTATTTTTAATTAAAGGTGAAGGTTATCCTACTATTTTACTCGCAGAAGCCTTAATTTATCTGTACTTATATTTTGTCTGTGGTCTGAAATATAAACTATAAATATAGAAAATGAAACAATATTTTCATAAAGTCAAGTGTTTGTGTATAGTTCCCTCAGTAATGGTTCATACCCACATCCTTTATGATAGGTCATAGTTGGCCTGTTTTTCTTACAAAATTAGGTTTATATTTTGGTAAATTGAATTTTGTATTTCAGTCTAACTTATAACACAAAGCATAGTTAAAAGAGGGAAAATGCTACCTTTAAAACAATTGCTTCTGATCTGGTCGATTTTTTCCATGAGTGGGTTTTGGCTTGCCTTTTTGCTTTTTATAGAGATATGTAATTTTCTCTGAATATTAATTCAGCCTTCCTTTCGGCGTTCTCTTCTTTTTATCTAGGAGCTGTTTACTTGGAGGGAAGCCTGGAGGAAGCCAAGCAGTTATTTGGACGCTTACTCTTTAATGATCCAGTATTTATTTCGACTCATTTGATTTTTCTGAGTTATATATCATTAGAGAGGATTTTATATCAATTAGTCTTTGTATTTTAAAGAGCATGTAAGAGAAACAAAAACCCCAAATCTACCCTAGATGCACTTCAAAAATAGCTTATTCAACTCTGTCACAGATGGTTAAGATCTGTGGACATTTACGCTAGGAGTGTTTCCTCTACCCAAAATCCCATCTTTCTTCATGGTCACTTGTAAGTTAAATATGAATACAAATATGCTAGGACCTTGCTTTATTTTAAAGTGTCTTGAAATTAATTATGATTTTATATTTTGTAATCATTGGGTACCTACCCCATGCAGGCTTAGTTGAAGCTATAGTCTTTTGACTTTTCTGTTTATGATTTGTTTTTATGTAAATTATGTAGACTAGATAAATGGATATTTATTTTAGAAAGTCAGTTCATAGGGAGTTTCTGATAGAGCTATGAATAAAGAGTATGGAAGTACTTTTTTTAAAAGCAAATTATAGTTTAAGAAAAAATGATAGATTCTAAAATAGTTTCTGTTGTTACTAAAGTATTAAGCTATTAATATTGCCAGGGCTACCTTTTTAGTCCTGCATGTAATAGAGCATGCTGGATTCTTTTTGTACCAAAACAAGTCAATTTAACATTTAAAGGAAGAGGCAACTCTGTATTCCAAATTGAAATGTCATTATAATTGAATGAAATAGCCCTCACGGAGCAATAAAGAACATGGCAAGCCAGTGTTTTAAGCCTTTGTGAAACCTTCAACTTAAGTGGCTGTCAGATGTTATTACTGTATTCCTTAGGATAGTTTTTAAAAAAAAAAAGAATCAATAGTTTTGAAAAATGGGACCTGGATGATGTTCACATCTGAGGATTTTGTTTTCTTCTACCTGTTTTTATAGAGATGGGTGGTGATTTTATATGTGTGAATTTCCTCCTGATGGGAACATTATCCACAGGTGTTCCATGTCCCCCATTTTGTCCTACAACCTATAAACAAGTCTGCATCTTGATTTATACCTGTAACAGATGTATTTTAAGTCTTTTTCTCAAATCTTAAAATAACTTTGTTCTGGCCTTTTATCTTTTGTGGGCGATTTCAGCAACCTCCTTACCTTATTTCTTCCAGTCTTGCCTCTGTGAGCCCCTCCTCCCTTCAGCCTGTCCCACCTCCAGCTACTCCTACCCCTATTCCCCGACCACTCTGTGTTCCTTCCTGATGTATACGCAGCTTTCACCCGGTGTTCTTAACAGCCTCAGTTTTGTTTAGATTCTTTTCTCTCTTTAAACCGCTTCTCTCCCACTTGTCTACTTAGCAGGCTTATCTTACGTTTCTAGTACCAGCTTCAGTGCTGGCATGTGCAGTGTTTAATAAATATTTGTTAAAGGAATGAATTGAATAAATGACCAAATGAAAAAGCAGAGTCTGAACATCATCTTACCAGTGGGATAGCTGACATTCAGAATTGGTTTTAGTGTGTCTTTTCTTTTGTGAAATTGAACAGGGCTCAGACACAGCAAAGCAAAGCAGGTCAGAGGGCAGCTGGGTGGGAAAGCGGTCCTCCCTCCAAGAGAGGGTCGTCCACGGTTTTCTTGATTCTGTACGACCTTGAGGAAACACTGTGTCCTGTTGATTTGGAAGCTGGCTTTCTCTGAGTTGTCTTTCTTTATCAGGCTGGACTGCTTTTTACTCTTTTAGCCCCAGGCGGATTCTGCCAGTTCTGTGTTTTCAGGTCTGTGTGACCCAGCTTACCCGGTACATTCAGAGCTGTTGTTTCCATTCAGCTATCCAATGACCCTCTTAGAAAGACAGAGAGAGCGATTCCTATATAAACTTTCCTAGTCTTCCACTGCCCCACTCCAACCCCCTTTGGTCTTCGCATGTGGGTCCCAGTTTCTCTGACCCTGGCCTTTTTACAGAGCTCTGGGAACTGGAAAAAGTGTCTTTTCAGATTGGCTCCAGGCAGCTTCATGTGGCTGTTCCGCAGACACCTCATCGCAACAGATTTAGTGTTTGAGTTCGTCACCTTAGCCCCCAAACATACTTCTCCTTCTCTCAGTTTATGATGTAAATCGGAAACCTCCGGGTCTTCTTTTGTCCTTAAGCTTTTTCTTCATTCAGTCACAGACCCCTGCAAGTTCGGCCCCTAGTCTCGGCCATGCTGCTGCTTCAGCATTTGTCCTCCTTGTCTCTCACCTGAAATAATTAAGCTGTTGTCGTTCCCCACTGCTCTAGTCCATCATTCATGCAGTGTTGTCTTCTTTTTCATGCACAGATTCGATTATGGTCTTTGTGGCTTAAAATCTTTGGTTTATTGCCTGCCACAGCCTTTATTACACAACAGGGCATTTCATAGTTCCCATAATCTGACTCCCACCTACTCTTTCAGTCTCCTTTCTTTCCACTCCCTCTTTGTGCCATTCTAGGAGTCACTTTTAAAATTTTTAAATTAAAAAGTTTTTTTAGGTTTATGGAGAAATTGAGAGGAAGGTCCTGAAATTTCCCATATATTCCCTGCCCTGCTACATGCCCAGCCTCCTCCACTCTCAGCAGCCCAACCAGAGTGATACGTTCGGTACAATAGATGAATCTACATTGACACATCATAATCACCCCAAGTCCAAAGTTTACATGAGGGTTTACTCTTGGTTTTGTACATGCTGTGGGTTTAGACATATATATATAATGACAGATAGCCACCATTATGATGTCATGTTTTTGGCTGCCCTAAAATTCTGTGTTCTGCTTACTAAGAACTACGCTTTTGTGTGTGTGTACTTTGAGACCTTTTATTTGAGTATGTACCGTGCCCGGCTTTTGATCATTTCCCTCTACTGTACGGAATTCTTCGTGTTCTTCAGAATTCAACTGAAGATTCCCCTCCTCTTGGAAACTTGATCTGACACCCCAAGCAACTTGGAACATATACATCACCATTATAGGACTTGTCGTAGTTTATTAAACTGTACTCATTTACCCTTATTCTTCCCCAGTAGGCTCCTTTGAGGACAGAGCTAGTGTCATATTGAATATGAAGACATATTCAATGTCTTCAGTGTCTCGAAAGTGAAAGTGAAGTCACTCAGTCGTGTCCGACTCTTTGCTACCCCGTGGACTGTAGCCTACCAGGCTTCTCTGTCCATGGCATTCTCCAGGCAAGAATACTGGAGTGGGTTGCCATTGCCTTCTCCAGGGGATCTTCCCAACCCAGGGATCGAACCCAGGTCTCCCACATTGCAGGCAGACGCTTTAACCTTTGAGCCACCAGGGAAGCCCAATGTCTTACTTAGCTGATACCTAACAGATATTCATTAAAAACATGCTGCATGAACTAATGTCCCAACAGTCGGCGAACATTTTCCAGAAGAGCAAACTGAAGGTAGAGGCTTTCTCCAAGGTCCCTGGGCTAACAGAAAGCAGAGCTGGGAACCTAACAAGGTCTGTTCCAGGATATTTTCTCTGACACCAAGATGCAGCAGAGCTGTATCTCAGTGCAGGGTGAAATCAGGGAGATGGATGCCATTGAAACCGGCTAGTTGTGAGGTTTTAAAGCTATTACACCAAGATGGGTGGCAGCAGACATCAAAGGAGAAATCGGTGTTTCTGAGTGAAAAAGACGTAGGAGAAAGGAGAAAGATGAATCTCAAAGTCCTTGAGAATCTTGTGCTTTGGAGATTGGAGTTGGTCCAAAGAGATACTTGTTTATCGTCATTGTTGATGTCCTTGTTGTTAATATTGGCATTTCCTGTGTGCTGCACTGGGTTCAGGGCTTTAAGTACATTGCTCATTGAGGCATCAGAGAACACTGAAGTAGGTACTGTGATTATCTTTGTCAAATGCTTGAGGAAAGGTCTGCTTAAGGGAGGTGAAGAAACTGGCCAACAGGGAATCAGGGTTGAATCAGGCAGCCTGTCTCCTCAGCCTACAGCTTTTCCTAACACCATCATCCCTAGTTGAAGGTAAAAAGTGATTATTTGGTTATTTGGATATGAGGTAAAAGACGCCAATTAAGGCACTTAGAGTTATGGATGTGTAGCTTGGATGAGAGGTCAGAACTGCAGCAGAGGTGAACAAGTGATTTAAACAGGCAGCAGCTAAAGCAGGCGGGTGGTGGGCACTCCAGAGGAACAGGTAGTGGGTAGGTCAGGCTCTTGGGGGAAGTTGAGTGCATGTCCATTTCAGGTATAGCAGGCGGAGAAAAAGCAATGAGAGAACTTGAGAAAGTCTCAAGAAGGGAATGACATTCAGTGTAATTTATGCTACAGAGAATTCCAGGGAAAGGTTATTGAATTGGTTAAGAGAAGTTCTTTAAAAAGCTTTAAAAGAACAGTTTGATATTTAAACTTAAAAAAAAAAATTGGCAAAAATAAAATACCAAAAACAAAACCTAGACATATTTTAATATGCAAGATGTACAAAATTATCAGGTATTTTTATTTCCATTTGTCATCATCTGTGTCACATCATAATACATTTAACTATACTTTTCCTCTCCAAAAATTAAAAAAAAAATTTTTTTCTTTTAAAAATTTTGTCATTTATCTCAAAATCCAGTCATTGAGGCCCGAAAGGAGATTCAGTCAGAGACTCCCTAGAGTCTAAAACTGAAGGAAAAACACTTTAATCCTGAGGAAGGTCTACTATAAATGCCTCTGGATTTAACTCAGTGGATAAAATAGCATATTAGGATTTTCTACAAAATTAATGCTTTTATTAATTCTCTTATTTCAAGTATACATTTGTAGTGACCCACAGTAAAAATGTGGTCTCACAAATCTAAGAGTTTAGGAACTAGATATGGGGTGTTTTCCACTCCCATCTTAAAGTTACTCAACGATAATGAATTAGTGCCCAAGTAAAGGACCATTCGAGATGAGTTTTAATTCCAAAAGGCACAGCCAATGAACATTTCTGGGGAATGGTAACTAAAAAATATAATTAAGACAGCAGCTTAATCCACTGTATTAGGTTAAGAGAATGTGTAACTTAGTTTTAAACGGTGTCGTTGACTCCTGGGGGCGGGGGTGGCTCTTTTCCTCTCCAGCTTAACAGGCTAATTAGAGTCACTACAGGCAGTTGGAGTGGTGAAAACACTTCTAAAAAATTCGTTTGCCAGCACTATCGAATTTGCAATAAGTGGAGTCAGCATCTGAAATAGTTCAGTATTTCACATAATGGCATTTTATTTAGTACTCTAGAGTGTGTTAAATGACTCCCTCAAGCATTAAAGGCATCACTCCATTTTCCAGGACCTGCGCGAAGTCTGGCTCAATTATCCTCTCCACCCACTCCAGGTAAGTGTGACCTTCCCGTCTGCAGTGAGCTTTGTAACTCCAGGTATTCACGATGCTTCACTTTGCCTTTTGTCCCCTCCTGCTTTTATGCTTTGATTCCCTTCAGTGGCATTATGACTTTAAGCTGGGGTATCAGGCTGGAGAACTTTGGAACAAATACTAAAACGAGGCCGTGCATTGTGTTTTTGTGGTCTGGGGTGAGGTGGGCGAAGCACTGGGAGTTGCTATCGCTCGAAAGGCAGGAAGAGCTACTTGTGTGGCTGTGATTTTTGTCCCGTCTCTTCCCCAGGATAGTAATACTCAAGACATGGTGTGTTGTCTTCAGTGTATCTACATGCCTGTTATTATAGGGAAAATAATATGGAAGCAGGTCTGGGCTTATTACAAAGTAGAACAAATACTAAATTAACATTGCTAAATTGTAACCTAATTTGTATCTTAGAAATTCAGAGATTTGACTTCAATTGCATAAAACATTGTAAATTAAAATTTTAGTAGAGTATAATGACTTTATTCAAAATCTTGGAATTTAAAAGATCTATATATGGTGACACTCTTTCCCCCAGTTGTTTTAAAAATTCTCACTATTCTTTTCTTTTATTACCATTTTACCTTGGAGACATATATAAATATATACATGTAAATGTATACTCATACATATACATTTTTGTATATATATATTATGTATATATAATAATCATCACTAGTGGCTGAACTCTCATGAGAGGCTTTATAGTAACAAGTGACATTAATTCAGAGTATTTTAGAAGTATTTTATGAATATGAACTAGTCCAAAGTTCCTGAAAATATTCATTTCAAATGTTTTATACTTGCTCTCTGCTAGTGGTTAAAGGCTCATTGTTACATGGAGCACCTGCCTAGTGGTATTAATATACTAATCTCCAATGTAAGCTGAATCCAGTTTAATGATGATCATTTGCCAAAATAGGTTAGCTCTTTGAAGATACACAGCGGTCAAGTTATTCAACACAGTGATTCTCAAAAGCTTATCCCTATACCTGCAGCATCTGTGGTACCTGGGAACTTACCAGAAAGGCAGATTCCTGGACCTTATTCCAGTCATATTGAGTGAGAAACTCTGGGTGCAGGGCCTTGCCATCTGCTTTTAACAAGTGCTGCAAGAGTTTGATGAATGCTAGTTTGAGAACTGCTGAGTTACCAGATATATATATATATATATATATATATATATTCCCTAGGAGGGGTTCTTCAGCTTGCCTCTTCCTTGGAGAGCTAGTGTAATACTTAGGATTTTGAACTATCTATGTGTAGTATTTGGCCTTGAAATCTGATAGAAGGTTGGAAAATATTATTTGAGCCTTCTTTAAATATTAGGTTTGTTTGCCATTCTAAGGGATGCGAAAGAAGCTTTCATGTTTTATTGGCATTTCAGAAATTTCTGCCTGTGGGAACAAGAAGTTTACAAAACACTTAGAATTGATAATTACATTTGTAACCAAAAACTGCCTGTGATATTTATTTATTTCTTCTTGTAGCTTCAAGAGCCAAATACTGATCGACAACTTATTGAGACTTCTCCAGTTCTACAGAAACTTACTGAATTTGAAGATGCAATTGGAGTAATTTTTACGCATGTTCGACTTTTGGCAAGAGCATTCACATTGAGAACTGTGGGATTTAACCATCTGACCCTGTGAGTTAGAAATACTCATGTAGTTCTAACGTGACTGTTTGGACACACAGTCGCAAACCTTTGCTGTGTGCCCTTCCAAGGAATTGGGATTTCAAACATATTTCCAGGGAAGTCACATCATCAGATGGATGAGCAGCCAGACACTGGTGTAGACCATGGCATATGCTCTAATCCAGTATTTTTGGTCTCATTGTCATGAGTCTTATTTCTTTGTAAATTATAAATGTGAAGGAAGTAAAAATTTTTCCTATGAAGAGACAGGCCAGGTGGTCACAGTCATGATGATTCAACTCTGTCATAAAAGCAACATAAGTAACTCAAAAGTAACATAAAAGCAGCCACAGGAAAAGTATAAATGAATGAACTTGCTGTGTCCTAATTAAACCTGATTTACTGAAACAGGCCATAGGGTGAATTTGGCTCTCCAGTCCCTGCTGTAAGTGAGTGATTTGAACATGATCTAATGAAATAATTGATAAAATAACTAAACTGTTTTTTTTTTAACACATTTTTTTATTCAGTTTTTGGGTTTCTTCCCCTACAGTCCACTCCAGTATTCTTGCCTAGAGAATCCCGTGGACAGAGGAACCTGGCGGGCTACAGTCCATAGGGTCACAAAGAGTAGGACACGACTGAGCAACTAACACACACTCATCGGGTTTCTTCCTCCAAATTAGATATTCACAGTTGTCTTTACACTGTAAAAACCAAAGAATCTTGTCATAGATTTTTTTAGTCCTTATCCTGGAATTCGGATTTGAAAACTGGAGTATGTTTTTCAATGGAAAGGTAAAGATTTAGCAAAGAAAATTCTTGGATCTTTTTGCTGTATTTTGTCTGTGTAAAGATTGTTCAACATTGTTGTCTGTACTATACAGTTGACCCTTAAATCATGTAGGTTTGAACCACATGGGTCCGGTTACACGTGGATATTTTTCAGTGAGTACATGCTACAGTGCTGCACGGGGTTGTTTGGTTGAATCTGCAGGTGCGAACCATGGTACAGAGGGCTGACTGTAAAGTTAAACTGGATTTTTAACTGCATGGGGGGTCGCTGCCCCTAACCCCCAGGTTGTTCAAGGATTCAACTGTATTTTATTTTTCTATTGATTCTCCCCAGCTTCTTCCCAGGTACTATTTACCAGTCTTTCTTCCAGCAGTTGTTTAATCCTTAGATAGTACTCACTTTACTCTCCTTTGAAACCAAACCTATATTGACTCAGATCTCTTCTCAGTTGAGGGGCTTTGGGGAATTGTATTTAGTTTTGTGCTTTAAGCAAGATGAACACATTGCTTTTTAAAACCATACCTTAAATTTTTTTTTTTTTTTTTGAATCTACAAATGCTTATTGATCTCTTTATTGATGTTTTTGTTTCCCCCAGAGGCCACAATCAGAGGATGGAATTCCTTGGTGACTCCATAATGCAGCTGGTAGCCACGGAGTACTTATTCATTCATTTTCCAGATCATCATGAAGGACACTTAACTGTGAGTTTGTGTAAAACCATTTCCTCCAACAAGTTTGCTGTGTAATAGAAAGCAAAGATTTGAAGAACCAGATATATACTTATGTAATTGAAAACTTAGTTCTTGGTGACTTTAGCATATCATATGGTTTTGTTTCATTATGTAAATTGTATGCAAAAGCCATATATGATGAGAGATCATTTTATACTCCTTTATTTAGTGATTGCCTACTCAGTGCAAGACACTGAGTTAGGCTTCATTGGGGGAGCAGATATTACTTGATGCCTAGTCTGTCCATAAGAAGTTTAAAAACTACTAGAAGAAATTAAAAATGCAAGTTAACAATTACAAATTCCCTCTCTTTCTGTATATATATATATATATGTATATATGTGTGTGTATATATATATATGTATGTATAGTTGAAGGTGTGTGTGTATACACATACATGTGCACTATAAAAAGTATAAATAAGTAGCTATAAATACAAGGAAGAACTACGTTAAATATTATACAAGGAAAGTGTGCTGTTTAGGAAAAGTAAAATTTCTTTTAGCTGTGGAGTTTCTAGAAGGCTTCATGGTTATTATGATGTTTGAGCCTTTAAGGATGAGTAGGATTTGGCCATTGGGAATTAATGGGAAGAAATTTTTATGCAAAGACATTACACACATCAGGACTGCTGAAACAAGGGCACAGCATGAAAGATCAGAAGCCTCGTTTGGCTGGACAATGTGGAGTTGAAAGGGACATAGAGAGAAAAGGTTTGATTTATGAACAAAGTGAAATGGTTCCCATTCCTCTCACTTGTGTTTCATTTTATAAAACTTTATTGAGTTTTTTATTTGCTGCATACGGTTTTTACTCTGTGAAACCAATCAATAATAAAACTGGAATGGAGAACAAAACCTACCTGGAAGTCAGTGATGATGATCTCCCGGCACAAGGAATAACCTTTGAGAAGTCCCTGTAGGACTGAGCATTGAGAGAGCAAATACTTTATTGCGCAAAGAAAATAATAGACACCATAAAGTATCTTGTGAGTACAAGCATTCTTCATTATGCTTGAGGTAAATAATAAGTCTTTCATACTTTGCATCTCTACAAGTTCTGTGCATGTTTTGCTTTGAATAGAATTTGATCTTTGCAACTCTGAACCCTGAAAATAGTTTATGTGAGAGACACAGATATTGAATTTAGGGAGAATATGATTATTTGACTATGTTTAGATGTAATTTTTTAGCAGAATTTCTAAACCCAACAAAATGTGGTCCTTTCATTCATTCATTGAATGAATATTTATTATGTTTCTACTAAGCCCCATGTATCATTTTGTGGGAAATCAAGAGTACTCTTACTTTTAAATTTAGTTTAAAGTTAGCAGTTTAATGACCATTTATAAGTAACTACTTTTGGATTGACAAGAAATTTCTTTTGAATTAATATTAAATTCTTAAGAACATATGAGCATTTACCAGAAATAAACTAGTATCTAGTGTCTTTCTCTTTATCCAGGAATCAATAAATGCTCAGTTCTGTATCTGCCATTAGGGAATAGACTTCATAGCTGTCAGAGTATCTGGTTGGTCTGAGAAATGGCCAGACTAAAGCAAATGGCTTGAAGCAGTCATTTATTTTATGGGCATATAGAGGCCACTGCTGAAAATATGTGACTTAGATATACACATTTACCCCTGTATTCCCACAAATTAATTGTGAACTCCAGAATTTTGTGGAGGTAGAAGGTATGAATCGACAGATGTACTGCTTCCCTTCTTGGCACTGCACGCATGTCCCAACCCCTCCCCCAACACTGAACAGATAATGAAACCAGGACTCAGAAAGGCATGAGCCCTGCCCAGGTCTGGATAAAGGTAAAAGCACAACTATGCTGGAGACTCCAGTTTTGTGTTCTTTCCAAAGCGACTTCAGTGCTGTAACTAACTTGATCCTAAATATGTTCATCATCGGCCTTGCTCCCTTGAAATTAGAGAATTTTTGGATAGCTTATTAGAAAGATGTTAACAAATGACAAAATTCTGATATGGAGGGTTTTTTGAACTGTATTCACAGAAGGCTTTGGTAGAAATCAGCAGGACCAACAGATCTGCGGGCAAAACAAAGATGATCTAAAATCAGTGAAATACAGATTTTATTTTATTTTATTTTATTTTGCTTTTTAAATTTTTTTATTGAAGGATAATTGCTTTACAGAATTTTGTTGTTTTCTGTCAAACCTCAACATGAATCAGCCACAGGTATACATATATCCCCTCCCTTTTGAACCTCCCTCCCATCTCCCGCCCCATTCCTCCCCTCTAGATTGATACAGAGCCCCTGTTTCAGTTTCCTGAGCCATACAGCAAATTCCTGTTGGCTATCTATTTTACATATGGTAATGTAAGTTTCCATGTTACTCTTTCAATACGTCTCACCCTCTCTTCCCATGTCTATAAGTCTATTCTCTATGTCTGTTTCTCCATTGCTGCCCTGAAAATAAATTCTTCAGTACCATTTTCCTAGATTCTGGAAATACCGATTTTAAAAGATACTACGTCTCATTAATGTCTCACTGACGTAGGTGCTCCCTCCCTCCTTCTTGAACCACTGTCTCCCATGGGCTTCTGTGATGCTTCACATTCCTGGTTGTCCTCTCAGCTCTTGAGCTACTTTTTCTCAGCCTCCTTTGCAGGCTCATCCTATTCTGTTAGAGCTAATGAATATTTCAGGATGCACAAAGCTTGCTCCTAGGCATTTCCTCTTCTTACTCGAGTCTCTTGTAGGCATTCTTAGAAACATTAGTTTCACACTGTAGGCAGCCTTCTGCATGGATTTCTTCAATCCCATCTCATTTCTGAGCTTCAGTGCCAGCTGCCTGCTCATCATCTCCATGTATCCAAGGCTGAACTTGAAATTTGGGTCCTCTTCCAGTATTCCTTGAGTAATTGAAGGGCACCATCACCCATCCAGTGTGGCAAGTCAGAAGCCTAGGGGTCATCTTTGCTTCCTCCCTCCAGCCTAGACCATTCACAAGTTTTGACCACGTTACTGCTGGAATAGCCACCTCATCTTCATCACCCAGATCTTCTACCATCACCTGGACCACGGCAGTAGTTTCTGCACAGCTGTCACAGTATTACAGGAATATGATTGACAAAGAGATCCAGTTAGATGGGGGTGGCATTTACTACACATTGCAAAGGATAGGAATCTTGGGGTTGTGCTTATCCAAAGCAGTAGGCAAGGCAGCCAGTTCAGATTTCTCCCTGAGATGTGTGTTACTATTGAAAAAGCTGGCCTTGCCATTCCTGTGGGCATTTTTGTACTTTCCCATGGGGGACGTTGTTTCAGGTTTCAGGCCTGTTGGACTGCATTATGGGTTATGGCTTCCCACACTGACTTTCCTGAATCGACTCTTTCTCCACACAGGCCAGGTTACCTGCTGCAGCCTGTGGCATCTTCACAATACATCTATTGTGACCACACTGGCCATTCATCTTTAGTCCATTTTTGTTGTTCCTCTTCACTTCCCTGACCTCTCAATATTGGAGTGCTCCCGTTCCCAGGCCTCATTTCTTTTCTGTTGACTTCCTCTCCATGAGTCTGTGTATGTCTGTATATTACTTCCTGTTTCATGTCTTGAGCCCTTACTTGTCCCCCTAACTCCAGACTCATATGTCTACATATCTGTAGATGTAGTTGGTTATATAAATCCACAGCGATCTCTAGATCGATTTCTATCGGGCAGCTCAAACCTATCATGGCCAAAACAAAACTGATTTTTACTCCCAAACCTTGGTGTTTTCCATATCAGTAAGGACTATTCTGTTCTAGTTGCTCAGGTTAGAAACCTTGGAGTTGTCCTTAACTCTTCTTTATCTCATGCTAACATCTCCCACCCATTAGCATAGCCTGTTGATTTTACCTTAAAAGTTTATCTCAAACATGACTACTTTTCACCAGCTTCACTGTTAAACTACCTTGGTCTGGACCATGATTATCTTTACCTTAAATTCAACCATAGCCTCCCAACTGGTCCATCTTTCCCCACCCCTCTGCGTTCAGCACATCATCTAAAGGGATCATTTTTAAAGAAACGTCAGATTACAATCTCCTCTGGGCAAAACTTTTTGAAGATACCTCATCTCAAGGATAAAAGATAGTGTTGTTACCTACAAGACCCTGTATGACTGGCCTTCCTGCTACCGTCTCTAACTTTTTCTCCCAGACACTTCACTTTAGCCTCTGTGAGATTCCTGCAGGACACTAAGCCGGCCTTTGCCTCGGGGCCTTTGCAGATGCTATGGCCAGATGTTCACATGTCATCACCAGTGAGGCCTTCTTTCACTCACTCTGCTTGAATAGTGACCTCTTTTCCTCATCCCTAGCTCCCATCCTCCTGTCTAGAATCTCACCTCCCATTTTCTCCTTCCTTCTCCTCCTTAGTACAGACTGGGTATTTTACTTGTTTACCGTCTGTGCTCTCTCCTGAGAGTGTAAACTCCATGAGGGTAGGTGTTTTGTCTCTCCTCTTCACCCCTGATTCCCTGGGTCTTTGAACAGTCCTGGCATGTCTGTGCTCAGCAAATAGGCTGAGTGAACGATCACCATAGTCCACTCTAACGCCCTTCATTTGCTCTTTGGAGAGTGACTACAGAACAAGCCTGTCCACCTGCGCGACCTCATGTCACATGTTTGTCTTCTCAATCTGCACCTTTTCACCTGGCTTGCTTCGTGTTCCTCTAGGCCCCCTCTTGCCATGGGGTTTGTTCTACCTGGAGACCATTCTACTTGAAGCCCTTCCTCTCAGCTGCCTGCTAGCTCCTCCTCTGCATGAGATATCAGTTCTGGCATGACTGCTGCGTGCAAGGGGAACCCTCTAGTCAGATTTCCACGTTCTTCTCCTTCTTGACACTTATTTTTTGAGTTTGCCTGTCCCACAAACCCAAAAGTTAAGTGAGAGCATGTTTTTATTTATCACTGTATGCCCAGCTCTCAATACATATTTGATAAGTAGAAGAATGAGGGTTTTGTGGATGGATAACTCATATAGAGAGGGAAGTGGAAGCGGCATTGGAGAGAAATAGCATGTTTTATGTGTAAGGAAAGAAGCCGAAAACTTAATTTATGAATGTCTAAGGGTTAAAAGTAATTTAAAATTTGTGAAGGATTGCTTATTGCAGTTGCATTTGGCTGAGTAGGAGGCAGGGAAAGGATGGCTAAAAATCATTATTGTGATTAAAGAGCACGCAACTACAGGGAGGCGTTAGTTATCCCTGAGCTATTTCCTTGCACACTTGTTTCATAGAGACTAAGGACAGTTGAGCAAATGAAATTGCAGTTTTCAAGTTTTGAACGCTGATGGGGGAAAACAGAGTGTTCTGTAAGTTGGGTGTTCAAGCAGGCCTGTTTGGGAAGGAAAGTCAGGCCTATGCAGTTGTCTGGGGATAACAGAGTTCGAATGGGGACGTAGAGGAAGGAGGTTCTATTTCATAGAACTTTTGGCTTTTGAGGGTAGAACCTACCCAGTAGAGTCAGGGTAAATAGTGAAGGGGTAAATAGTGAGGACATCTCAAAGAGCACTTACTCAGACAAGAATGCCTGTCTTGTGACACTTTCAACTTTTTAACACTTGCATATGAGTTTTTGTGTCTATTTCATTCTTCTGTCTTAGCCTTTACTACAAACTACAGAGCTGAAGATCCTTGTCAGTCTCATGCCTGCAGTGTGCACTGTGCCCAGTGTTGGTGTCCACAAGCAAGATGAACTTGCAGGAATTTTTGTTTTTATTTATTTATTTATTTTAACTTTTTATTTTGTATTGGGGTATAGCTGATTAACAATGTTGTGATAATTTCAGGTGAACACTGAGGGAACTCAGGCGTACATATACGTGTATCCATTCTCCCCCAAACTCCCCTCCCATCCAGGCTGCCACCTAACACTGAGCCGAGTTCCCTGTGCTCTATAGTAGGTCTTACAGTAGGTCCATTGGTTGCCCGTTTTAAATACAGCAGTGTGTACATGTCCATCCCAAACTCCCTAACAATGCCTTCTCCCATCCTGCTCCCCAACACTTATAAGTTCATTCTGTGAGTCTGTGAGTCGTTTTCTGTTTTGTAGGTAAGTTCATTTGTATCTTGAAGTTTTTATTTTTAGAGGAATGATTTGGAGGGGACTTCCCTGGTGGCCCAGTGGTTAAGACTCCGTGCTTCCAGTGCAGGGCAGCACAGGTTCCATCCCTGGTCGGGGAACTAAGATTCTCCCACGTGCTTGTGTTGTGGCCAAAAGATTAAAGAAAGAAAAAGAAGAAAAAAACAAAACAAACAGAGGAATGATTGGGACCATGAGAAAGCGACGGTTACAGATAAACTTTGGGAAGCCTTGATCTAATCCTTCCCTGCTGCCTCCAGACAGCGCTAGGCATGAATCAGATGAACAGGTGTCTGAGCTGACGGATCTCTGAGAGGGCAGGTTCCACAGCTCCTATTTGACAACTTCTCCATCACTGTCATAAACTGGCTGTGTGGCGCTGACCTGCACTCGGGCCGCTAGCATTTGCCTACCTTTTCTTCAGTTCTCACGGGAAATGGAGGCCATCTGGCCACCACTCTTGGCATGAGAGACCCGTGAGGCACAACACTGTAGTTTTTAATAATATGTTTATCTTTCACCCCATGCTCTTACATTAAAGTCCTCAGGATAATCAGTCAGACTCTCCTGTTTACACTAGGGGGCCCTCTTCAGTAGCTCATGTCCCACAGCTGTGGTTTTTCTCTTTAGAATCAAGAGTAGAAGTTGAAGGAAGAGTGCCAAAGTGTTTCTTTGCTTATTTTAAACCAGTAAACCTTTTTCTTAGTAAAATTTAAATTTGGAAGGACTGCTGTGTTGAGATAATAGAGAACATCCTGGATCCTCAAAATCACAATTTGCAATTTGTCAATCCTTGCCATTGCTTCAGGAACTCAGCAGTCTTCCTCTCAGCTTTATAGTGAGCCCTTAGTAGAGCTTTCTTTGCTTTTTCCAGTGATTGCAAATTAAATTTTATCTTTTTTTTTTTTTGGTGGGTGGGGGTAAGGCGGTGTTTTTAAAAAAGAGTTGTTAAGGACAGGTTAGATTTAGTAAAATGGAGAGCTTTGAAGACAGTGAACAGATATCCAGAATATTTGCACTGAAAACAAATCCAAAGGAGTTCCTAGAACTTTCTCTAATCTTTTCCCCATAACCAGAGTTGAGCATGTCTTGGCTGGTATTGGCAATGCCAAACAACAGCAGCTAATGTTTCAGTATGTTTGTTATGTGTCATCCATTGTACTTAGATTGTATACGCATTCACTTTAATTCTCCTTACATCCCTGTGAGGTAGGTACCGTTTTCTCCGTTTAATGGATGCGGAAACTGAGCCTCAGAGATTTAATAACTTATACAGGGTCACTTAGCGAGGAAGTGGTAGAGCCATAGTTTGAACCTAGGCAGCTTGGCCCCAAATCATTTGCTTTTTGACAAGGATTGGGTTGGCCAAAAAGTTCGCTCGTATTTTTTTGTAAGATGTTACAGAAAAACCTGAACAAATTTTTTGGCCAACCCAGTACGTCTAATTCAAGGCACTGGTTGCAAAACATCCTAATAAGTATCTCTCATGCTCACTTGGGTGCTTAATGTTTGTTTTCTAGATTTCTACTAAAATTTTTTCTTCTTTGTAAAATAGTGGTTTATAGCATCAGCATCTGCAAACCTTGTGTCTTACCCCTTCCAAACCCATCTACCGAAATAGTCTTTCTAAAATCAGAAGACTACCTTGCCGCTGCTCCCATTTGACACCTTTTGGGATTCCTCTTCCCTTACAAGAAAGACAGACTTCTTTACATCACCTACAAGACTCGCTCTGCCCAGAGTCAGCCAGCTTTCTCTGCCCAGAGGCTAGCTAGCCTCACTCACCTGCATCAGCTCTTCCCCACCAGGCTGAGATTTCTCTTCCAGTTCCACCCAGTAATCATCTTTCTGTGTCATGGCTCCTTGCTGTTGACAGAGCTACTTCCTCTTCCTGGAAAACCCTTTCATACTGTCTTAGTCTGTTCCGGCTGCTAGAGCAAGCAGACAGGATGGCTTATGAACATGGAAATTTATTGCTCACAGTTCTGGAGATCTAGAGTCTGAGGTCAGAGTGCCAGCATGGTCAGGTGAGGGTGCTCTTCTGGCTCACAGACTTCTCACTGTACCCTCCTCACAGGGTGGAAGGGGCTAGAGATCAGTATGGAGCTTCTTTTATAAGGGCACAGATCCCATTCATGAGGGGTCCACCCTCATGACTTAATCACCTGCTGATACCATCATCTTTAGGATTTCACCATTTGAATTTTGGGGCAACTCAAACATTCAGACCATAGCACCCATTCTTCTGCCACTGGCAGATTCATTGTTTTCAGTTCTGACTCTATAATATTCATCAGAGTCCACCTACCTGAAATATTTTAAAATGTACATGTCCTTAAAATTCTAATTCCTTGCTTCTTGGAAAGAGGCCTAAGTACCAGTGTGTCAGAACTCCTTAATGATCCTGCTATAACAGCCAGAGCAACAAGCCTCTGAAATGTTGCTGTTGCTCCGGGGCCAGGTCCCCTCCTTTGGAAGACCTGGCTGGAGAGGAGTGTGTGAGTGTGCTGGGGTTTGTCCTGTCACCTTGGCCACCCTGTGTGCAGCTGTCCTTGGAGATGAGCAGCTCTTGGAGGGCAGCCACAGGATGCTGGTCATCTCAGGATCTTCAGCTGGCAGTGCGGGGCCTAGCCTAGCGTCAGCCTCCACAACCGTTGCACTGAACAACCGTATTTCAGTAGCTTTTTGCCTTGTGATCCCCTCCTGGTCTCACTCATTGGCAAACAGTGTGATTTATTCTGAAGTACAGTTCAGCAAAGGCCAGGGATGGAGGTTGTCATTTAAAGAACTGCCTTTCTTCAGACTTTCATGTTTGAGTAAAGAGCAAGACCTTACCTCTTTTCATCTCTTCTTCTAAATATAAACTGACTCTAAAAGTATGGATGATTTATATCTTCCTTCTCCCTACCCCTGACTTTTGGTTCTGGCTTTACGTTTTGGCAAGAACTGAAAGATCTCACTTTCTGCCGGCCACCCGGTTGGTGCTTCAAGACCCATCAGGGCGTATCTTAAATAAAACTGATAGTGTTTCTAACTGGTAGCATTTCTGTTTCCATCCTCACTGCTGTCCTCCTCCCCCATCAGACAGCATCACTGCGCAGCACTGAATGAGGAGCCCTGACGCTGGAAAGCAGCAGCTGGGGCCCAGTAACCAGTGATGTGTTATGGTTTTTGTGCTCAATTGTGTGTACATCAGGTTTGTTGATTCTAAGGCATGAAATCTCCATACACACAGCCCATATTAGAGTTTTCTCCTCTCACCAAAAGCATATACTGAGAACCCAGCTCGCTGAGCATAGCTATATTCTCAAAATAACCCTCCTCTTCTCCAACAGCCTCTACTGTGTGAACTTCCCCCACTATAAATCCAAACTAAAAAAGATGTCTCCTTTCCAGCTTAGGTTTTAGACTGGCGGGCACACAACCCTATTGGTTGTGTTTTTGTTTTTGGCCGCACCGTGCAGCTTGCGGTTTCTTAGTTCCCTGACCAGGGATCGAACTCGGGGCCACCGCGTGAACGCGCCGAGTCTAAACTACTGGACCACTAGGGAATTCCCCGATCCTGTCTTTGAATGCTATATTGCGAGGCCTTTTTAATTTTGAACTTCTCTGTGGATATTAATTTTAATGAAACACTGTGTTGAAGAAAAGGTAGAGTTGGGGGAGATCGGAGGAAAGGAGCAGAGACAAGCAAAGAATAGTAATAGTCTGTAACTCAACAGCAAGCATGGCTTATGAAGATCAAGTTGTGTTTCTGCTTCATGAATCATTGTCAGACAAATTAAGAACATATTGTTTCTTATTTATCTGTTGTCAAGGATGCAATCTCAGGCATTGAGAATAAATCTTGATTTTCATAAGCTCAGTTGACACTATGGAGCCACAGAGCATAAAACTTGCATCTAATAAGCAAAGTGCGATGTGGAATGGCAGGGGGTATAATACCAGCATCACTTGCAGCTGCTTCCTGCGCCTTGGCCCTGGCATCAGGGATTCCTTAGCAGGAATTGTACTAGACCAAGGGTTTGTTTTATCTTTGTAAGAAAAACTTCAAGTTTTAGGTACATTATTTCTCCAGATCTTACAGATTGGGGATAATAACTTTCAGCTTTTGTTTGGTGAGTTCTCATCTCTGTGTCTACCCACTTTCCCCAGCCTCCCTCCCCACCTTCCCCTAGTGAGTGATCAGTGACTGTTAAATTCCTACGGCGTGCTTGTTTTATAGGCACCTCTACTATGGACTGGTTGTACAGTTTTCACGCACTGTTTAATGCTACTGCTTAGGTAGTCCTTAGAGGATTCCTAGCTGACTGAAATTCCTAGTAGAAATTTTTGTTTGGAATTCCTGAAGTTGAAATATGAAAATTATATATTAATTTGATTAAAAATAAAGGATCTCAGCTTGAAAAACTGTGAGTCAGGATATATAGTATAAATCTTTAAAAGAACAAAAGTAACAATGTAAATTAATAATTTAAATATTTTAATTAATACCAAAGCATCACTTCCACAAATCCTGTGTTATCAAAATTAGCATCAGTGCCGTACAGCATGAAGTTTATTTTTGACTTTTAAAGAGTGCTCCTTTAAAACTAGTGTGCAGTGACAGAAAGCAGGTCAAGTTTGCCTGGTGGTAGATGGATTGGATTGATTAATTACCAAGGGGCCAGAGCGCTTGTTTGGGTGATGGAAATATAGAAGCTTATCAGAACTCATATAACTATACTTAAAATGGGTGCATTTTGTTGGATGTAAATTGTACTTCAATAAGTTGATTTTTACTAGTTTTAATGTTCCTTCGTTTAGTAACATTAAACTTAATGGAATCTTTGACCTTTACTATAGTACAGCCTCCCCCTCAAGACTGCTCACTGCTACTAAACAACTAAATGAACTATTTAAAGGTCAGTTAGGTAAAATTCAGGAGCAGAGGAAGTTATTAAGAAGCTGGAAGCATGTCGAGTTTGTCACTGCGGCCTGAGGGTGGTGCTTGAAAACAAGCCATTGCTTGCCTAGATGTCCCTGTCAGTGAGATGGTCTAGGCTGATTGGACCCAACACAGGAACAAGAGAGAGACCAGAAGTGAAATGGTTTCTAAATGTATCTCAATTCTGTTTGGCCAGCTGTTGCGAAGCTCTTTGGTGAATAACAGAACTCAGGCCAAGGTGGCAGAGGAACTGGGCATGCAGGAATACGCCATCACCAACGACAAGACCAAAAGGCCTGTTGCCCTGAGAACTAAGACCTTGGCTGACCTTTTGGAATGTGAGTCCTACAGAGAAAGCTTTTCTCTTAACCTGCAGATTCAAAGTTTACCACTTCTCATTATTATGATATTCTGACCAAAGAAACCTCTTTTCTATTTTAATTTTTACTTATGCTTCTCTCCAAAGCTTGTTTGAAAGAGAATAATTTGGAATATGGGAGAATGGCGTTGAAGCATGTAAATTATCATTTATGACACGAATCGCCTGTCCAGATTCGATACATGATACAGGGCTCTCGGGGCTGGTGCACCGGGATGACCCGGAGGGATGGGATGGGGAGGGAGGTGGGAGAGGGCTTCTGGAAGGGGAAGACATGTACACCCATGGTGGATTCATGTCAATGTATGGCAAAACCAATACAATATTGTAAAGTTAAAAAATAGATAAATAAACTAATTTAAAATTAAAAAAAAAAAAAGACATGCGAATAATGGATTTACGTTCAATCTGTGTTCACTGGTGCCCCCGCCCCCACACCCTTCCGTCCTAAAGCTTAGCCATCAAATCTCTTTGTGTGAAACAGTAGCAGAATGTGAAGACTGGTAACAGTGAATCATAGCTGTTTTTTGCCACCAGCAACCTTTAGATACAGGCATAGAGGAAAGAAGGTAATTTATTCAGTGAATACTAGAATTATTATCTATTGTTGTGAATGAACTCAAAGCTCTATGGGCAACGTTGTCATCTTTTGCAGTTTCTGATATGGTCTAGTAGCATTATAAGTAATCCTGTTAAGCTAATTAAAGGATTATAAGCACAGCTTTATTGTTTCTGATACTACTTTAAAGTAAGTGGGCCATTCACTGGGCCTTGGAACTTTTTTTTTTAATATTGTGGTATTTTTGACAACTGCAGTTATATGCAAATATTAACGTCTACCATGCAAATCAGCTGATTTACAAAGCATAAAGGCAGTCTGACTAAGGAACTTGAAAGAACCTCTTTTTCAATGAAAGAAAAGCAACTTAACATTAAAAGTACAAAAAACTTAAGTTGAGTGATCAGTCTCAGTAGCCTTTATTTTTGCTCAACAGAAGCTATTTTTAACTCCTTCTTGAAAAAACTCACCATTTGTTTACATGGTTAAGATAACCTTTATAAGGAAATTGTCTTTGGGGTCACCATTTATTAATGCAAATTTGGTTGTATTGTCATTAAGCCCAGTATTTATTTTCCCTCCGTTTTGGCAGATTGAATCCACAGATGGTCCCATTTCTGTTCATGAAATGTGACATAGACCCTGTCAATGAGTGATCTCAAGATTGGTGTTAAGAATAGCAAGCCTTCGGATGTGCTTGTTCTGGCCTTGTATCTGATCTTCAAGTTTTATTTTGATTTATTTGATGTTAACATGGTTGCATTCCCTGATGTCATTCTTTCCCTGCTATGTACAGCAGCATTTTGTGTATCGTTTTAACTAATTGTTCATTTAGCCCTCAGACAGACATAATTTGGTCTTTGTGGTTTATGCATCTTAATCACACATCTCTATTGCTGTTTCTAATATTAGTGATAAAGAGTAGTTCTTGTTCAAAGCAAGATGAAATGGTAATGCTAAAAAATAAAGAGGACTTGGAAGTTGAAAACATTAAAATGTTTCTTAAAAGGCTCGGTCTCATACTCTTTCTAGTAAATGGCAGTGCATCGGGGCTTATGTTACCCTTTCTCTTTTTCAGCATTTATTGCAGCGCTGTACATTGATAAAGACTTGGAATACGTTCATACTTTCATGAATGTTTGTTTCTTTCCACGATTAAAAGTAAGCTCATATAAAATTTAAATTAGTTGTTTGCTCTATGCTTGGTGATTCTAGAATCTTTTACTAAGTACTGTTTGGGGGGCTTGCTACAGGAATTCATTTTGAATCAGGATTGGAATGACCCCAAGTCCCAGCTTCAGCAGTGCTGCCTGACTCTTAGGACAGAAGGAAAAGAGCCAGACATTCCGCTGTACAAGTGAGTATGTGCTGCCCGCAGACTGTCGGACCCGGGAAGCCTAGAATAACGCTCCGTGTGCCAGGAGGAAGAGCTAACTGCTGTGTGGCAGTGGTGATGAGAGCCCTGGGGGGAGACTTCTTGACTCTGACTGGGCCTAGCACTGAAACTCTCTGGGCCCCTCAGTCTTTTTGCTCTAAGTAAGTGGGTCACATTTGATTATCTCTAAAATACTCGGTGAACTGCTACCTGGGAGAAAGATGAGGAGATCAAGATAAGAGAAATTTGGGTTAAATTGTTTTTATATACATTCTTATGTTTGTCTTCTTATTTCTTATAACCCCTGCTGCCTGCACACCTAGACTAGGCAGCCTGTGCTTGTTTATTTGTAACTGTACTTGGGTGTCTCTCTCTTCGAAGCCCTGCTGGCGTCTGTCCCCGTCGCCTGACAGGCAGTCACTGTAGGAAGCCAGGCGGTTCTTCACCGCGGCTATGTTATTCAAATATTTGGAACTTTTCTTTCCAGAATGTGTACCAAAAGCTGCTGTGTACAGTTGAGTATCTTTAGTGACACATCTTTATCCTTTGAGGAGTAGCCAAAAGTCATTCAAAGGAAACGCAGGCTGCTACACACATACCACCGGTTTTGATGAAAACAGGAGGTTTGACTCTGAAGTTGAGTAATTAGCTTGAGACACTCAGAAGGTGGTTTCAGAAGCTGGTTTCAAAGAGGAATTATAAAAGGGAGGGATTATCAAAATAAGTGGGTTGCCTCCCAAGGTATGGTCTGGATATGTGTTTTAAGGATGTTTAAATATCTGGCTTTAGTACTGGGTTACCCCCGTCTCTGTGCACACATGCGTATACACTTTTGTGTGTTTCATATGGAATAAAAGCCTCACCCCCCTCCTGTGGACTTTCTCAGACTTCACAGTACTCAAGGGAAAACACCAGAGTGGCAGCCGGGAATTTTAAATCCTTTTTTATGTTTTTATTTAATAGTCACAACACGTTATAGGCTTTTTCACTAAAAGAAAAACTGAGGCCAAGAAAAGGTTGAGTCACCCCACAGCAGGCTGCTATAAATTGTCCCAAGAAGCTGTCACTGCTGAACAATGTTTCCTTTATTTATTGGGAAAAAAACCCAAATGTTTAGAAATAGCACTTTAATATGTATCTAATAAGCATAATGAACATTGAGACTGTATTACTTGAAAGGCTCAAAGTATCTCCTCATCAAAGTGATAATTAAAGTTCAATAAATAAAATGAGGGTGATAAACTTCTCATAGTGCAGGCATGATTACTATAATAAGCGCTACCTTTAAGAAACCATCCCTGTACTTTCATCCCAGTGAGTACAGACACACAAAGGAAATGACTGCCCTCTTCTCATAAATCCTGCCATGAAAGCGTGCGATGAGCTTGTTCTTTTTTATCAAGTTGATGGGGTTGTTTTACATAGTTTTTTTCAAGATTACTGTGTTCATCCCATTATCTTTGCTGGCTACTTTTAATTTCCCTTTTCCATGAAGTTATCAGTTTTACCACACTTGAAATCTGCACCCTGTCATTAATATCCAGAGTACCTGGTGTTTTGTTTTTTGGTGGTTGTATTGTGTACTCCGATTATAACATACCTGTGAAATAATCTCTGATTTTTCATTAGAAAGAATCCATAAAGGATGTGATGCTATTCAGATGGGGCTTGCAGTGTATTACCCAAATATTTGTGATTTTTAGCCATGATTAGCACTGAAATGCAGTGAACAGACTGAAATGGCTAACTTTAATTTTATGATACTTGGAATAACACTTTGAAATTGTTTAAAAATATTTTACATTTTACTGTTTGCCTTCAGATACTGTTCATAATGGTTTGAGGAGATACACACACACACACACAAATTCACTATAGAATTTGAAAAATTTCCGACTTCAAAGCTGTCTATATTTGTCATTTTAGCAAATCAAAACTGTACTCCTTTAATTTTCTTGTTATTTTTGCCTTCCTCTCTCTCAGCAGTAAGTCACATGGTTTTTCGTGGAGTTATGTGTGAGCAGTAACAATTAAGTAGCCCTTTACATAATTACTGCTCTTTCCTTTTCCTTTCAGGACTCTGCAGACAGTGGGGCCATCCCATGCTAGGACCTACACTGTGGCTGTCTACTTCAAGGGAGAAAGAATTGGCTGTGGGAAAGGACCGAGGTATGAGAGGATGATACTTTACGTTTCTTCAAATGAACATCCTGTGTGTCTGAGAAGTATTAATATCTGCTTGGTATTTCCAAACTCTGCAGCTTGCCTTTTTGAACTTAGAGTATAGAGTGTTCAAGGGTAGTAGCAAAGTGAATCTCAAGGCTTAATATCCCCACCGAGCTCGGCCCCAGACTTGAGAATCAGCCTTGAGCAGTGGGAATGCCATTGCATAAAGGGCTTTGGCTGCCTAGAGAAAACCACATTACCAGGTGAACACACAGGTAAGGTCTGTTCACTGCTGCAAGCATTTTATGAAACATGCCGTGCGTGACACAGCTGTTAAGACACTTGATCTCTTATTACTATTCACTTGAGCTTTGTGGAAATGCTCACATCTTCAGGTAAAAAGAATTTCATATGTTATCACCTTTCTTTGAACCTTCCAATTTATATCTTAAACTGAGAAGTGATTTGAAGTCTGTCTGTATGTGTATTTTTTTACTCTTTGCCTCTTAAACTTTACACTGAGGATGTTCAAATTTAAGTAAGAAATACTTCAGACCTAATATAAGTGGAAGGCGTTTTATTGCAGTGTTGAAAGTGTGGAACGAATAACTTAAACAGGCTTTGTACAGATAAATGACATTTCTGCATGCCCTTGTGTATATTCCTATCTGTGCAATTCAGTATGTGACAGTAGAAGTAATCAGATAAAATTGTATGCGCCAAACATGAAAACTAGCCTGAATAAATTGGAGCCATATTTTGTGTTTTTGGAGAAAAAAAAAATCTTTAAAGTGTACCTTGTCTTCATTTTCTTTAATAGTATTCAGCAAGCAGAAATGGGAGCAGCAATGGATGCACTCGAAAAATGTAAGCCTATCTCTTTTTCTATAATTATATGTTCATAATGTAATGAGTGTTTTATGGATAGAAAATGGGAAAGTAGAAAAATGGTAAGTACTGATAAAATGTGATCTCTTTTCTTCATAATTATTCTCCGCACAGAGTGTAGTATAATGTAAGATATGTATAAAATAGGCTTATAATTTTTTTTAAAAAAGTATTCCCAAATGCTTTTTGATTTTCATTTTCCTATTTTGCGTAGAGTCCCACTCTCAGCACAGGATACCCATGTGAGTGACTTAGTATATTTCTTTCTGTATATTTCTCTTATAGCTCTAAAATCTTAAAACTGTGAAGGTTTTTTCTTTTTGGCATTTGGCCACTGTTTAATTAAAGTGGGATATTTACATACTTCACTGCATCCCTCTTGCTAGAAAATGCATCACGGGCAGCCCTCCAGGTCATAGTGGCTCCAATTCATTCTTTCTTAGGGGCTGCATCATATTTCATGCTGTGAATATGCTGTATTTTATTCAGATTTTAAAATTTTTGGTGGATACTGTTTCTGTCTTTTTATCACTGTTGATACTGAAAGTCTCTATATTGGTGCTTTTAGTTCTGGGGGATGGATTCCCAAGGGTAGGATAGTTGGGTTGAAGACACTTAAATTACATAATTGACCCTGTAGGGAACCGCAGAGTCTTCTGTAAATTGAAGGCTTAAGCGCGAGGAAGTTTCCTTCTGAGGTATATCGTGCCGCCCAGCAGAACCTGTGGGCAAAGCCTAACAGTGCAGTCCCATCAGGCTTCAGCTGCCAGCTCAGCATGGGCGAGAGCAAACTGTGAAAAGCTGAAAGTGAGCAGGCCCTGGATGGTCAGCCTGGGAGAAACGCCGAGAAAGGCAGGAGGGCCAAGTAGCTATGTGGCAATCTGCAGATGAGAGCTTGGGGGCAAGGGGAGGGGAGTCCTGGGGATAGAAGCTGGTGTTCCCAGGCTCCCATGTCCATGGAATCTTCACTGAGAGTTTTGTTGACTCTGTTGAGGAGCTTTTAAAATCCATTATATATATGGATTTTATTATTTATTACAATCACATATTGTAATAAAAATGAGACTCCATTTTTCCACCTGTAAGATTGTTAAAGGTGATCTTTGGAGTTTTCCTTTGTTTGCTTTCAGCCATAAAACAGTACTTGGAGAGATGGCTGAGTCTAAGACTGGCCTACACGTCTGAACTGGTGGGAGAGAAAAGTTTAAAGTGCAGGAAAGCAGTTTGACTGTATGCATCAGGTCCTGAACAATGTCTGTACCCTTTGATCTAGAGATTTCCTTTCTAGAAGTCAAACCTAAGAAAACAATTGGCATTATGAGTGAAAGTTTCCATAACCATGATGATTGTGACAAGTTGATTTATAATAGTTAAAAAAATCAATCAGTCCTTCAAACTGTGTGTTTGAACATAGAGAAATGTTTAGATAAATTATCCCAGAGGTTGACGAACATTTTCTGTAAAGGACCAGGTAGTAAATACTCTTATCACAATTACACAGCTCTGATGTTGTGGCCCATAGACTCAGGTAGAGTACAGATGGCTAGTGTCTATGTTCCAGTAAAACCATATTTACTAAAGCAGGTAGAGGATTAGATTTGTCCTATAGACAGTAGTCTACCAACCTTAGCTTTGTCCAAATGTTGTAACATCAAAATATCTTTGAAGAGTAATGATATGGGAAAATGCTTATACTACTAGAATAAGTGAAAAAAGTGTATCCATGAAAGTGTGCTTATAGCTATACTCTCCCAGTGTAAGTTGGGCTCAGGGAATGATTTTAAGTGTTTGTGTGTCTAATTCGTATATATACACATTTACATTGTGTATATGTGTGTTGGGTATAAATTTACTTCATAGGAAAAGGGCTTATTATAAGGTTATATTCTAAAAGCTTATCTATGGTTATATCTGAGTGGTGGGATTATGCTCTTAATATTTGAAACCTGTGTTTCATACAGTACATAAGGAATCAACTTAATATACTTAGAGAATAGGATCTTACTGCTATTTTATTTCTAAAATTCAGATGCCGTTATGTTTCTCTTTTGCTTAAAATCAATCACTGACTCTTAGGTCCTCACTCGCCTTTCACATTCTTTTCCCACCACCCTGTCTGTCGCTCCCTGTCTTCCACCCACCAGGGGCGAAGATGGGACACGGTGTTAAAAGGAAGGAGGGTTTGGGAATATACTGTACATGTTTATTATGCTTCAACCGTAACAAAATCAAGCACTCTCTCAAATATGCCATGCTCTCTGATTCTCCCTATTTTACTTTTCTTAAAAATTTATGTGTTTTTAATTGGAGGACAGTTGCTTTATAGTATTGTGTTGGTTTCTGCCGTACTCAACATGAATCAGCCATAGGAATACATATGTCCCCTCCTTATTTTTAAATATGAAGTAGTACCTTTTGTGTTTAATAGACCTGGACCCAGTTACCAGATAGCTCACGTCACTCTCATTTGTTCACGCATCCCTTTGTGATGTTTGTTGTTGAAGTGTGTGTTTGTTGAATAAGTGTATAAGATGACTTTTGTGTTCCATGTTTGGTTTCTTACTCCATTGCTACACTCATTACATACCACAGATAACAGCTGAATTGTAAATTGTTACATCTTAGTCAAGATTTCCACCCTATCAACACCCTTGAACGGGGTCAAATATCAAACTAAATATAGCTTCAACTGTGCTACTGAGTGACATGTTTCCTTTTACCAAATGAAAGTGCTGTACTTGGGTTGCTGTTGCTCATAAGCTTTGGGTCTCTTGAGTAAACATCACAAATTGAATTATCAGAAATGGTGACTTAAGATGTGACCTCCTCCTTTTGACCATCTGATCTTTTTCCTCTTTTCAGAAACTTTAATTGTTGGTAAATAATGATGTGATAATATTGTTATTTGTTTGAAGTTTTGGGTTTAAGCTTTGTAAAAATATACAACTCCTTTTTGCTATAGCCTTTAATCTCCCTGAAAATCACTTGTTGCTAGGAGAACTGTGTTAAAATACCTAGCTGGAAACATGCTGAAGCCACACACTATGTTTTAACAACTGTGTATTCCAGTGCGTTTTATGCTTGAGTTCGTGTCAGATATTGAAGTCCAGAACCAGGTACCGATTTAGACTTCCATTATGTTCCTGAATGATAAAAGAAAAAGAGAAGAAAATGAGCAATTTTTTTTCTCTTGCCTTACAAAATGCAACTCTGTAGTCCTGTGAAATACATGTTTGTTTGTTTGTGTGTTGCGTTTAGTTTGCATCACTCTGTGCACTGGTGGCTCTCCTTTATTAAGTGTAAAATATATCTCCTTGTGTCAGATAACTTTCCCCAGATGGCCCATCAGAAGCGGTTCATTGAACGGAAATACAGACAAGAGTTAAAAGAAATGAGGTGGGAAAGAGAGCATCAAGAGAAAGAGCCAGATGAGACCGAAGACATAAAGAAATAAAGGAAGGCACGGACGGAAGTGGTGGTGTATTTACTTGCCTAATAACTGTGACTGTTGCCCATTGAGACCTAGCCTAGTTTTTGTGGAGACACTGAATGAAGACTGCCCATTGAAATAAAACACAAAGTCGCATCATTCTCGTTTTATTGATCTCATATTTGGTTTTTAGCTGGGTGGCCTTTATTACAAAGTATTTGATTTCTATTTAATGTAAAACTTCACTTGGGTAAATGTGTGTATTCCCTGTTATTTTGCTTTTT
This sequence comes from Giraffa tippelskirchi, assembly GCF_054371585.1. Taxonomy (NCBI): domain Eukaryota; kingdom Metazoa; phylum Chordata; class Mammalia; order Artiodactyla; family Giraffidae; genus Giraffa; species Giraffa tippelskirchi. Next base: position 36,524,737 of record NC_137282.1, read on the forward strand.
AAACAATAAAATTAAAAATGTGTATTCTGTGTGGAATAGATCCTATTCCTTCTATCTTTCTGAGATTGTGACTCCAGACTTGCAGTGGATAAGCAAAAAAAATCACTTTACCAGATATTTGGGTTATGCTCTATAAACACCCGTACTGTTTGAAATCTCTGGATTAATCTCCATTTTCAGCTTTCATCTTGGTGTTTATCACGTTCTCAGCTGCAGACATTATGCTTACCCTCACTAACCAGTGAGTCCTTTGTAGAAGGAATCCCTTTAACGTTTAACTGGCTAATAGAAGGGGGAAGGACTGATATTTGAGTCACATATGTTCCTTGAATCACTAGAATCAGGAGAAATCATGATTCCAAGCCAGATGACACTTGAAACCAGGTGCTCTTACCCTGGAGTCAGTGGACCCTTTTAGAAATTTATAGACAGACTTCAGGAACATGTCATAATATCTTGAAATTATGTTGGATTTGGGGAGGGAGTGGGCAGAAGGAAGAGGAGGGTTCATAGCTTTCAGCAGCTCCTTTATTAGGTCCCTGTAATAAAGGGCTAACATTGCATTAAAAGATGTAATATTTTTTAATGTTAATTTTAAACTGAACCTCACTGGCTTCTTATTAATAAAGACAAAACTTTTTTAAAACAAATGTGTTTCTATTCATTACTCTAATGGATATCTAGTGAGTGTCTGCTATGTTTCAGGCTCTGGGGCTATAGCAGTGAAAAAAATAAAATCCCCTGCCCTTGAGGGAGCGTGCTAGTGAAGGAAGACACACAATGACGGGAAATAAAATGTGTTATGTCACAAGGTGATGTAGATGATGGCCAGAATAAAGTAGGGGGTAACACGGTGCCGTTTTCAATCAGGTGGTTGGGAAAGCTCCCCAGAAAGGCATCATATGAGTTAAGATGGGAAGGAGAGTGACCCATTAGCTATCTGGAGGGTTTCTTTTTACACTTGATCTTAGCCAAAAGGCTGAGAAGGGATGGAGAGTATCTTTTTTATGTAACTATTAAATGTTACGTATTCCTTGTTGAAAATTTGGAGAATGTGTTATGTGTTTCTTTTACTAGCAGGAGAAAGAAACAAAGGTTACTTTGGAAATATTGTAGAGAAAGTAGAAATCATAAGCTGAAAAAAGAAGTCATGTATGAATCTGTCACCCAGAGATTTTTATATTGTCAGATCTTCTGTGTATACACACATGTATGCACATGTGCTCAAGTGCACCTTCACAATAGAATACCCTGTATGTGATTTCCATATCCTTCCTTTTTTGTTAACTAATAAGTCATCTCTCAGTGTTGAATCCACATTTATATTCATGGCTGCGTATTAATGTGGATATTGTATGCCAGGTTATACATTTATTGGTTAATCTATTGAAAAAATGTGTAGGTTGTGGGTAATTTGTTGCCATCAAACTGCTGTCACATACATACACAAACACATCCACACACGTGTGTGTACACACACATGAGAGAGAAGACCTCTCTAGAATTTGTTAACTTGTTAATCATAAAAATGTATGATGGTGCCTGTAAGAAAACGTTGTCCTGGGGCTCCTCTCCGCCCGAGGAGGACTAGGAGGGAAAGAATGCTAAATTCATCAGTAGCCTTGAAAATGTTAGAGCAAAAAAGCAAGGGAAAATATTTGAACTTTTTTAAACAAGCACTTTGACTAGTCTTGCATGGGCATCAAAGTGATGCCAAAGCCAGCGAGCTGCTCAGGACTTTTCATTGTACCTGCACTTTTCCTCTCTGTAGTTTTCTGACCTTTTTCAGGTTTTCTCTCCATATTGATGGCTCTTGAAGCCTGAAGAAGTTAAGTCCAGAACACAGTAGAAAACCTCTTGCAGTGGAACACATCAAACACGCATCAGGACAGGTTAGCTTCGGGGGCTGTCCTGAGCAGTAATGAGGCCAGTGGCCAAACTCTCAGTAGCCACACAGACCAACTCAGCAGGCCACTGTGACCACAGGTTCCACGTTGCCTTTAATCCAGTCCAGTCCAGTCTTCTCACCTTCCAGTTCTGATCATGAGAAGCACCAGTGAGAATGCACATAATGCATTAATTCAACTGTGGTGTGTTATTATTTATGGAGGCTGATTATTAAACTTCCTTCTCTAAGTCATTTAGCTTATAGTCAGACAATGATGGTATGATGGTGCAGCTACCTACAGAGGGCCTCTTGGACTGGAGAAGAAGGGGGAGACTAGGCCAGACAGGGAAGGCATCTCAGCGGAGTTAATACTTGAGTTAACTGAACCATGAAGGTGAGAGGGAGCTTGTGAGAAACAGCAGGACATTTCCTTCCAAGGAAGCAACAGGACTGGGTGGGAAGAAAGTGTGTTTGGATCCTGTTGTATTCCACAAGAGATGTGGTGAAGGCCTGCATTGAGGCATTGAGAATGGAGCTGCTGGGATAGAACTGATTTGAAAGATACATGGGAGCTAGGACCTACAGGCCATGGAGTAGGGCATGGCATCTCAGCCTCAGCACCAGAGACATTCTGGGCTAGATGGGGATTGTCCTTTGCATTTTAGCGTGTTTAACCACATCCCTAGCCTTTCCTCCCTAGATGTCAGTACCATTTCTTCCCCCACTTCTGACATCCAAAAATGTCTGCAGACATAACCAAGTGTTCCCTGGGGACAAAATCATCCCTGGTTGAGAACCAGATAGGAGAAATGAAGCAAAGAACACCAGGCTAATTTTTGTATTGTCAATATCAAAACTAAAGCAGAATTGAGTCTTGAGTTGGCTTTACTGAACTTCAGAGCCTGTGGGCTGTCTGTGAAGCTGATGAATAAACAGGTGCATACATGGTTTTATAGCCAAACACAGATAACTGAACTCAAGATTAGAAATGGACTTACGAGTCTCCTCGGAAGAAAAGCTATGACAAACCTAGACAGCACATTAAGAAGGAGAGACGTTACTTTGCCAACGAATGTCCATATAGTCAAAGCTATGGTTTTTCCAGTAGTCATGTATGGATGTGAGACTTGTAACATAAAGCTGAGCACTGAAGAATTGACGCTTTTTGAACTATGGTGTTGGATAAGACTCTTGAGAGTCCCTTGGACTGCAAGGAGATCCAGCTAGTCAATCCTAAAGGAAATTAGTCCTAAATATTCATTGGGAGGACTGATGCTGAAGCTGAAACTCCAATACTTCGGCCACCTGATCTGAAGAACCGACTCATTGGAAAAGACACTGATGCTGGGGAAGATTGAAGGCGGGAGGAGGAGGGAACAACAGAGGAGGAGATGGTTGGATGGCATCACCAACGTGATGGACATGAATTTGAGTAAACTCCGGGAGTTGGTGATGGACAGGGAGGCCTGGCGTACTGCAGTCCCTGGGATCGCAGACTCCAAAACGACTTGAGTGACTGAACAACACCACAAACCTCAATGGTATTTGTACATCTACGAAGGACAACCTTGTTTTTCCCAGGATGGAGGCAAGAAACCATTCCAGGGATGTATTACAGCTTTGAAACTATAGGCTTCATACATGAGATAAATTTACGCCAGAGAGGAAACTCGGCTGCCATCTGAACTATTTCAGCTTTAGATGAGCTATCTTAAACCAAATGACTATTTCAGAATTATTTCTGTCATCATCCTTGTTTGTGAAGTCTTTGTGAAATTTCCCTCTGATCAACTTGTACAAAGTAAAGAGGACCCTTTATGACAACTTGTTCTGAACAGGGAGTAACAACACACTTAAGTCTTGCAGGTATGTTCCCCATAGCTGTGAATGTTAATTGCTCAGTGGTGTCTGACTCTTTGCAGCCCCATAGACTGTAGCCCACCAGGGCATTGCCTTTCTTTGGGATTGGAATGAAAACAGAACTTTTTCAGTCCTGTGGCCACTGTTGAGCAGCACTTTAACAGCATCATCTTTCAGAATTTGAAATAGCTCGATTGGAATTCCATCACCCACCTGTTACTGATACTATATTGAACCAATGCTGTCATACTCATGGTTTAATTGTAAAATGCTTATGTATGGTTCAGAAATATCCCTTTATATGAAAAGAAATGTTAAAATATAACAGTCACAAAATGAAGTAAATTCTTACATATGAGTTACGGGTTTGGAGAATGCTCATTCTAAGATTTATTGGTATTTGTAGCACCCACTATCGGAGAAGGCAGTGGCACCCCACTGAAGTACTCTTGCCTGGAAAATCCCATGGACAGAGGAGCCTGGTAGGCTACAGTCCATGGGGTCGCTAAGAGTAGGACACGACTGAGCGACTTCACTTTCACTTTTCCCTTTCATGCACTGGAGAAGGAAATGGCAACCCACTCCAGTGTTCTTGCCTGGAGAATCCCAGGGACGGCAGAGCCTGATGGGCTGCCGTCTATGGGGTTGCACAGAGTTGGACACGACTGAAGCGACTTAGCAGCAGCAGCACCCACTATAATCCTGGGCCTGGAAGACTGAAAGCAGCATCCTTGTTCTCAGGAAGCTCACTGATGAGAAGAGGATGCCTGTATACTCGTGCACATAAGGTGCTATGTAGGGAATCAGAGAGGGGGAGGGTGGGTCCCAGGACACCCTCCTTTAGTTTGATTTTGACACCATCAAATCCACCCAGATATTGACTCCACCGTCCCATACTCCCCATGACAAAACATCTTTTCTCAGGTCAAACTTATTTCATTTTTAACCACAGTGTCATTATGACCCCTAAAAAAATTATCAATAACTCCTTGATAACTTCTAATAACCAGCCCATACTCAAACATATAGCTGATGTGTCCGAGTAATGATTCAAACAGGACCCATGTGTTCCCTTCATTTTTATGTCTCTTATATTTAATCTTTCTGGAGTTATTTCTCCCCTCTCCTCCAGTAGCATATTGGGCACCTACCAACCTGCGGAATTCATCTTTCAGTGTCATATCTTTTGGCCTTCTCATACTGTTCATGGGGTTCTTAAGGGAAGAGTACTGAAGAGGTTTGCCATTCCCTTCTCCAGTGGACCACGTTTTTTCAGAACTCTCCACCATGACCTGTCCGTCGTGGGTGGCCCTTCATGGAATGGCTCATAGTTTCATTGAGTTAGACAAGGCTGTGGTCCATGTGATCAGTTTGATTAGTTTTCTGTGATTGTAGTTTTCATCCTATCTGCCCTCTGATGAATAAGGATAAGAGGCTTGTGAAAGCTTCCTGATGGTAGGGACTGGGTGTGGGGGAATCTGGGTCTTGTTCTCACAGGTGGGGCTGCTGCTGCTGCTGCTGCTAAGTCACTTCAGTCATGTCCGACCCTGTGCGACCCCATGGACAGCAGCCCACCAGCCTCCTCTGTCCACAAGATTCTCCAGGCAAGAATACTGGAGTAGGTTGCCATTTCCTTCTCCCACAGGTGGGGCAATACTCAGTAAATCTTTAATCCAATTTTCTGTTGATGGGTGGGGCTGTGTTCCCTCCCTGTTGTTTGGTCTGAGGCCAAACTATGGTAAGGGTAATGGCAGTAATGGCGACCTCCTTCAAAAGGACTTATGCCAGCGCTGTTGTATTCAGTGCCCCTGACCCTGCAGCAGGCCACTGTCGACCCACGCCTCCATTGGAGACTCCCGGACACTCACAGGCAAGTCTGCTCAGTGTCTTGTGGGGTCACTGCTCCTTTCTCCTGGGTCCTGGTGTGCACAAGGTTTTGTTTCTGTCCTCCAAGAGTCTGTTTCCCCAATCCTGTGGAAGTTCTGTAATCAAATCCCACTGGCCTCCAAAGTCAAATTCCCTGGGGATTCTCAGTCCCTTTGCCGGATCTCCAGGTTGGGAAATCTGACTTTATATTCTGGGCTCCAAAATCACTGCAGATGGTGACTGCAGCCATGAAATTAAAAAGACACTTGCTCCTTGGAAGAAAAGTTATGACCAACCTAGACAGCATATTAAAAAGCAGAGACATTACTTTGCCAACAAAGGTCCATCTAGTCAAGGCTATGGTTTTTCCAGTAGTCATGTGAGAGTTGGACCGTAAAGAAAGCTGAATACTGAAGAACTGATGCTTTTGAACTGTGGTGATGGAGAAGACTCTTCAGAGTCCCTTGGACTGCAAGGAGATCCAACTAGTCAATCCTAAAGGAAATCATCCTGAATATTCATTGGAAGGACTGATACTGAAGCTGAATCGCCAATACTTTGGCCACCTGATGTGAAGAGGTAACTTATTAGAAATACCCTGATGCTGAGCAAGACTGAAGGCAGAGGAGAAGGGCACAAAAGAGGACGAGATGGTTGGATGGCATCACCAACTCAATGGACGTGAGTTTGAGCAAGCTCTGGGAACTGGTGATGGACAGGGAAGCCTGGCATGCTGCAGTTCATGGGGTTGCAGAGTCGGACACGACTGAGCTGATATTTAATCTGGAACTTTCCTCCAGTCCCCTTGTTCCATGTAATTTTCCACATTCTGCATGTGATAACATTGCTTTCCCATGGTGTCATTCACGTTTTTCCTTTATTCTCTCTATTATATCTGCAGGCTCGAGTTTAGGCTTAGGTTCAAATTCTATGGCACATGTGTATTTCAGGGTTTTCCCCCCACCCCTGAAATAATAAATTCATCAGTGCCTGTTCTCTAATTCTTTGGGGGACTAGATGACCATGATGGTTAATTCATGTGTCAACTTGGCTAAGTGAAGGATGGTGTTTTAGGCAACTGAGTTTGTGGTCATTTGTTTTGCAGCATCAGAAAGTGAACACATTCCCTTTCTCTTTCTAAACGGTTAATCATTTTGTGTTACTATCCTGTTTAAAAATATTTCATGGGTTCCTCCTTCCCTGAGGGTAAAGCCCAAATTTCTTATCTTGGCATTCAACCCCTCCCACCCAGACATTGGCTTCTCCTGTTGGCCCCGCCCCCTCACACTGCACTCCAGCCTCAGAGAACAAGTTGCAGATACATAAACACCCTCTCCTTTCTCTCTCCTCCCGGGTCTTGCACTGCCCCAAACAGGCCACCTCCTTACTCATCTTCTGAGCCTCAGCTCAGAAACATTGTCTTGCAGACCTTCCCTTGGTCCTTAAATGTAGGTTAAGTGTATATCCTTGGGCTCCCTCCTGAACCACATTTGTCACACTGTGTTGTTACCATCTCTTGACTCACCCGTCTTTGCCTGTTAGACCACAAGCTCCTGGCAGACTAGACCATCACTAATCCACCTTTGAACCTTGGGCTCTCTGTGGGCTTGCTGTCACTGTGGGCTGAATAGAAATAACCAGACTCCTCCTTGCCCTGCTTTCACAAGCCTCAATTACCCTAGAGAAGAACTCCAGCTTCCTCTGAGCCACCCTCCTGCAGGAACTCTGAGTCTGAGGTGAAGAGAATGACGCCATTGGAGAGCACAGCATCTGCCCCCTCTCTCGCCCTCCTGCCCTTGGACTTGGCTGGGAGCTTGGAGCTGGAGGAGGAGAGCCTGAGCCCAGTGGGATCTGGCAGGAAGCAGGGGAGCTTGACCTCCTTTGTCTTCCTGAACCTGCTGCTCTCAGACCTCTCTGAGGCCTGGAGTTCTCATAAATAGACAAAGAATAGCTCTAGGAGCTTCATTCTAGGTGATGAGATGAGCCACAGAAACCTGAGGAAAGGCTTGGTCATCAGCGATGCCGCCAATGGGTGTCTTGGGACAGGCTTTAGTCACCCGACCCCATCATCTCCAGCAACAGCTCTCTTGCTATGGACAAATACAAAAGATCTTTATTCAGTCTCATAACTATATCTAGGGCTCCCTTGGTGGCTCAGATGGTAAAGAATTTGCAACACAGCAGACCCTGGTTCGACCCCTGGGTCAGGGAGATATCCTGGAGAAGGGAATGGCAACCCGCTCCAGTATTCTTGCCTGGAGAATTCCATGGACAGAAGAGCCTGGTGGGCTACAGTCTATGGGGTCGGAGAGAATTGAACATGACCGACACACACACACACACACAACTGTATATTGAAACAACAGCTGCAGTTGGCACCTCCAATTACGTTGTTGCTCCTATGTGGAAATTCAGGAACTGCTGTAAGCAAATAAGGGCGGAACTCCCATTTTCCCTCATGACTACCCCAACCAGCTTCTCCATCTCTGTCTTGCACTGTCAGTGGCCCCAGAGACGTCCCTTTGAAGACGCCATCAGATCTCTGTCCACAACCCAGCCGTGAATGAACACGTCTGTCCCGCCGCCCCATAGCTGCTTCTGAAAGTTTTCTTTCATTTCTGCTGAAATATGTGTCCGACTAAAGAAAAAGCTTTAAATGAAGTTTAAAGACAAAAACACAAAAAGCCCAGCTTAATATTTGTATGCTGAATATTAGCCCATCACCACTGGAAACTCTCAGATAAAACAACTCATAATGAAAATGCAGCAAGACCCTTAAATGTAGCAATTCTAACGCTCACCTCTATTATTATAATAATAGGGGTCTCAAATGGAGCTGTTGAGAACAGTGGCTGCCCCTGACTAGAATTCAACCAGAAAGATCAAGAGAGTGCCCTAATTGCCTTTCTTCTCAGATCAAACAATTGACTTAATTCTCTAGGCCTACACACCGAAATGTGTTTGAGGAGATTCAAATAGGTTACTATGGAGGATTAAGGTTTTCTCTGCAGATTATACTTTTATGCCCTGTAGTTCATTGCTTGAAGTGTTAAGTAGTTTTGTCAAAATAAGCAGGGCTGGAAGGATTTTTAGAATCTTACAAATCACATACTTGCTGAGTAACACAGGGATGTCTGCTTTCCACCCCCCACCTTTTTTTTTCTTTTTTTTTAATTTAATGGTTGAGGTTTGGGGGGCAGAAATTAAGCATATTAAAGATTAGTTGAAAATTTCAGAAGCATCACAGATAAGAGAAACACAAGTGTGGGGGTTTATTGTGTTTCGTCTTTCAAAAATTGTTTCACAAAATGATGCGGCTGAAGAAGCCGCATAAAGAGAAGGGATTTTCTTGTGAGCGCTTAACTGCCTGAAGAGAGAGTCCAGAGGGACTATGAAATCAGACCCTGGAGGCTTCTCTGTAGTGCCGTGCTAATCAGGGTTATTTTACTCCCTGAGACTTCATTTCTGCTTCAAGGAGTTGGTGGCAAAATAAGCTTTCATTTTCTCACAACAGCGCATTCCCAGGAAAGGGCCCTTGTCTGGAAGTCCTCTGTGACACTCTGTCCTTGGTCTCACAGGTGGCTCAACTGTCTTCCCAGGTCCCCCGGGATTGCGCCCCTCCTTAATCAAAAGGCTGGTCAGTGAATTTACCCAGCTCATTAACTGCGTGGAGCTTGGGCGATTTATACACCGCCCTCCCCTTCTTCAATTCTCCTGGGTCCATCCCTCATCAGCTAAGCTATGGGAAGTAGCTTAATTGATGTTGCAACATCGTACAACGCACCGAGTGTGTGTGAACTGCCAACTGCATAAAGCCTAACAGCGACTGGACACTGGTGGGCAGACAGCCCCCGGAACCACAGGCAATTCCAGATATGTTTTTGTCCAGCCTTGACACAGTCCCAGGCACTTCTTTTTTTTTTTTTTTTAATAAATTTATTTATTTTAGTTGGGGGCTAATTACTTTACAATATTGTAATAGTTTTTGCCATACATTGACATGAATCAGCCATGGGTTTACATGTGTTCCCCCTCCTGGACCCCCCTCCCATCTCCCTCTCCATCCCATCCCTCTGGGTCATCCCATTGCCCCAGCCCTGAGCCTTTGTCTCATGCATCGAACCTGGAATGGTGTTCTGTTTCACATATGATAATATACATGTTTCAATGCTATTCTCCCAGAACGTCCCACCCTCACCTTCTCCCTCAGAGTTCATAAAATTGTTCTATGCATCTGTGTCTCTTATTCTGTCTCGCATATAGGGTTATCGTTACCATCTTTCAAATTCCATATATATGCATTAGTATACTGTATTGGTGTTTTTCTTTCTGGCTTACTTCACTCTGTATAATGGGCTCCAGTTTCATCCATCTCAGTAGAACCGATTCAAATGTATTTTTTTAATGGCTGAGTAATATTCCATTGTGTATATGTATCACAGCTTCCTTATCCATTCGTCTGCTGATGGACATCTAGGTTGCTTCCATGTCCTGGCTATTGTAAACAGTGCTGCGATGAACATTGGGGTACACGTGTCTCTTTCAATTCTGGTTTCTTCAGTGTGTATGCCCAGCAGTGGGATTGCTGGGTCATATGGCAGTTCTATTCCCAGTTTTTTAAGGAATCTCCACACTGTTCTCCATAGTGGCTGTACTAGTTTGCATTCCCACCAACAGTGTAAGAGGGTTCCCTTTTCTCCACACCCTCTCCAGCATTTATTGCTTGTAGACTTTTGGATAGCAGCCATTCTGACTGGTGTGAAATGATACCGCATTGTGGTTTTGATTTGCATTTCTCTAACAATGAGTGATGTTGAGCATCTTTTCATGTGTTTGTTAGCCATCTGTATGTCTTCTTTGGAGAAATGTCTGTTTAGTTCTTTGGCCCATTTTTTGATTGGGTCGTTTATTTTTCTGGAATTCAGCTGCAGAAGTTGCTTGTGTATTTTTGAGATTAATTGTTTGTCTGTTGCTTCGTTTGCTATTATTTTCTCCCATTCTGAAGGCTGTCTTTTCACCTTGCTTATAGTTTCCTTTGTTGTGCAAAAGCTTTTAGTTTTAATTAGGTCCCATTTGTTTATTTTTGCTTTTATTTCCAATATTCTGGGAGGTGGGTCATGGAGGATCCTGCTGTGATTTATGTCAGAGAGTGTTTTGCCTATGTTTTCCTCTAGGAGTTTTATAGTTTCTGGTCTTACGTTTAGATCTTTAATCCATTTTGAGTTTATTTTTGTGTATGGTGTTAGGAAGTGTTCTAGTTTCATTCTTTTACAAGTGGTTGACCAGTTTTCCCAGCACCACTTGTTAAAGAGATTGTCTTTTCTCCATTGTATATTCTTGCCTCCTTTGTCGAAGATAAGGTGTCCATATGTGCGTGGGTTTATCTCTGGGCTTTCTATTTTGTTCCATTGATCTATATTTCTGTGTTTGTGCCAGTACCATACTGTCTTGATGACTGTGGCTTTGTAGTAGAGCCTGAAGTCAGGCAGGTTGATTCCTCCAGTTCCATTCTTCTTCCTCAAGATTGCTTTGGCTATTCGAGGTTTCTTATATTTCCATACAAATTGTGAGATGATTTGTTCTAGTTCTGTGAAAAATACCATTGGTAGCTTGATAGGGATTGCATTGAATCTATAGATTGCTTTGGGTAGTATACTCATTTTCACTATATTAATTCTTCCAATCCATGAACACGGTATATTTCTCCATCTGTTTGTGTCCTCTTTGATTTCTTTCATCAGTGTTTTATAGTTTTCTATATATAAGTCTTTTGTTTCTTTAGGTAGATATATTCCTAAGTATTTTATTCTTTTTGTTGCAATGGTGAATGGTATTGTTTCCTTAATTTCTCTTTCTGTTTTCTCATTATTAGAGTATAGGAATGCAAGGGATTTCCGTGTGTTAATTTTATATCCTGCAACTTTACTATATTCATTGATTAACTCTAGTAATTTTCTAGTAGAGTCTTTAGGGTTTTCTATGTAGAGGATCATGTCATCTGCAAACAGTGAGAGTTTTACTTCTTCTTTTCCTATCTGTATTCCTTTTATTTCTTTTTCAGCTCTGATTGCTGTGGCCAAAACTCCCAAAACTATGTTGAATAGTAGTGGTGAAAGTGGGCATCCTTGCCTTGTTCCTGACTTTAGGGGAAATGCTTTCAATTTTTCACCATTGAGGATAATGTTTGCTGTGGGTTTGTCATATATAGCTTTTATTATATTGAGGTATGTTCCTTCTATTCCTGCTTTCTGGAGGGTTTTTATCATAAATGGATGCTGAATTTTGTCAAAGGCTTTTTCTGCATCTATTGAGATAACCATATGGTTTTTTTCTTTCAATTTGTTAATGTGGTGTATTACATTGATTGATTTGCGGATGTTAAAAAAAACCTTGCATTCCTGGGATAAAGCCCACTTGGTCATGATGTATGATCTTTTTAATATGATGTTGGATTCTGTTTGCTAGAATTTTATTAAGGATTTTTGCATCTATGTTCATCAGTGATATTGGCCTGTAGTTTTCCTTTTTTGTGACATCTTTGTCTGGTTTTGGAATTAGGGTGATGGTGGCCTCACAGAATGAGTTTGGAAGTTTACCATCTTCTGCAATTTTCTGGAAGAGTTTGAGTAGGATAGGTGTTAGCTCTTCTCTAAATTTTTGGTAGAATTCCGGTGTGAAGCCGTCTGGTCCTGGGCTTTTGTTTGCTGGAAGATTTCTGATTACAGTTTCGATTTCCGTGCTTGTGATGGGTCTGTTAAGATCTTCTATTTCTTCCTGGTTCAGTTTTGGGAAGTTATACTTTTCTAAGAATTTGTCCATTTCTTCCAAGTTGTCCATTTTATTGGCATATAGCTGTTGGTAGTAGTCTCTTATGATCCTTTGTATTTCTGTGGAGTCTGTTGTGATCTCTCCATTTTCATTTCTAATTTTGTTGATCTGATTCTTCTCCCTTTGTTTCTTGATGAGTCTGGCTAATGGCTTGTCAATTTTGTTTATCTTCTCGAAAAACCAGCTTTTAGTTTTGTTGATTTTTGCTATGGTCTCTTTTGTTTCTTTTGCATTTATTTCTGCCCTAATTTTTAAGATTTCTTTACTTATACTGACCCTGGGGTTCTTCATTTCTTCCTTCTCTAGTTGCTTTAGGTGTAGAGTTAGTTGATTTATTTGATTTTTTTCTTGTTTCTTGAGGTACGCCTGTATTGCTATGAACCTTCCCCTTAGCATTGCTTTTACAGTGTCCCATAGGTTTTGGGTTGTCATGTTTTCATTTTCATTCGTTTCTATGCATAATTTGATTTCTTTTTTGATTTCTTCTCTGATTTGTTGGTTATTCAGAAGCGTGTTGTTTAGCCTCCATATGTTTGAATTTTTAATAGTTTTTTTCCTGTAATTGAGGTCTAATCTTACTGCATTGTGGTCAGAGAAGATGGCTGGGATGATTTCAATTTTTTTGAATTTACCAAGGCTAGATTTATGGCCCAGGATGTGATCTATCCTGGAGAAAGTTCCGTGCGCTCTTGAGAAAAAGGTAAAATTGATTGTTTTGGGGTGGAAAGTCCTGTAAATATCAATCAGTTAAATCTAATTTGCCTATTGTGTCATTTAAAGTTTGTGTTTCCTTGTCAATTTTCTGTTTAGTTGATCTATCCATATGCGTGAGTGGAGTATTGAAGTCTCCCATTATTATTGTGTTATTGTTAATTTCCCCTTTCATACTTGTTAGTATTTGCCTTATATATTGTGGTGCTCCTATGTTGGGTGATATATGTTTATGATTGTTACGTCTTCTTCTTGGATTGATCCTTTGATCTTTATGTAGTGTCCTTCTTTGTCCCTTTTCACAGCCTTTATTTTAAAGTCTATTTTATCTGAAATGAGTATTGCGACTCCTGCTTTCTTTTGGTCTCCGTTTGCATGAAATATGTTTTTCCATCCCTTCACTTTCAGCCTGTGTGTGTCCCTAGTTTTGAGGTGGGTCTCTTGTAGACAGCATATATAGGGGTCTTGTTTTTGTATCCATTCAGCCAGCCTTTGTCTTTTGGTTGGGGCATTCAACCCATTTACATTTAAGGTAATTATTGATAAGTATGATCCCGTTGCCATTTACTTTGTTGTTTTGAGTTCGTGTTGAAACATCCTTTCTGTGTTTCCTGTTTAGAGAAGATCCTTTAGCATTTGTTGGAAAGCTGGTTTGGTGGTGCTGAATTCCCTCAGCTCTTGCTTGTCTGTAAAGCTTTTGAATTCTCCTTCATATCTGAATGAGATCCTTGCTGGGTACAGTAATCTGGGTTGTAGATTATTCTCTTTCATTACTTTAAGTATGTCCTGCCAATCCCTTCTAGCCTGAAGGGTTTCTATTGAAAGATCAGCTGTTATCCTTATGGGGATCCCCTTGTGTGTTATTTGTTGTTTTTCCCTTGCTGCTTTTAATATTTGTTCTTTGTGTTTGATCTTTGTTAATTTGATTAATATGTGTCTTGGGGTGTTTCGCCTTGGGTTTATCCTGTTTGGAACTCTCTGGGTTTCTTGGACTTCTGTGACTGTTTCTTTCCTCATTTTAGGGAAATTTTCAACTATTATCTCCTCGAGTATTTTTTCATGGCCTTTCCTTTTATCTTCTTCTTCTGGGACTCCTATGATTCGAATGTTGGGGCATTTCATATTGTCCCAGAGGTCCCTGAGGCTTTCCTCATTTCTTTTGATTCTTTTTTCTTTTTTCCTCTCTGCTTCGTTTATTTCCATCATTCTATCTTCTACCTCGCTTATCCTATCTTCTGCCTCCGTTATTCTACTGTTGTTTCCCTCCAGAGTGTCTTTTATCTCCTTTATTTCATTATTCATTCTATATTGACTCCTTTTTATTTCTTCTAAGTCCTTGATAAACATTTCTTGCATCTTCTCAATCCTTGTCTCCAGGCTATTTATCTGTAACTCCATTTTGCTTTCAAGATTTTGGATCATTTTTATTATCATTATTCTAAATTCTTTTTCAGATAGATTCCCTATCTCCTCCTCTTTTGTTTGGTTTGGTGGGCATTTCTCATTTTCCTTTACTTGCTGAGTATTTCTCTGCCTTTTCATCTTGTTTAGATTGCTGTGTTAGGCGTGGCCCTTCTGTATTCTGGTAGTATGAAGTTCCTCTTTATTGTGGAGGTTCCTCACTGTGGGTGGGGTTGGACAGGTGGCTTGTCAAGGCTTCCTGGTTGGGGGAGCTTGTGTCGGTGTTCTGGTGGGTGGAGCTGGATTTCTGCTCTCTACAGTGCAATGGAGTGACCAGTATTAATTTTTGAAATGTCTATGAATTTGGTGTGCCTCTGGGCAGCCTGTATATTGATGCTCAGGGCTATGTTCCTGCGTTGCTGGAGAATTTGCGTGGTATGTCTTGCTCTGGAACTTACTGGCTCTTGGGTGGAGCTTGGTTTCAGTGTATATGTGGAGGCTATTGGATGGTCTCTTATTAATTAATGTTTCCCCTGGCTTTCAGTCTTATTCTTGCAGTAGCCTCAAGACTTCTCCATCCATACAGCATCAGTAATAAAACTTTTAGGTTAATGGTGAAAAGATTCTCCACAGTGAGGGATACCCAGAAAAGTTCACTGAGTTACATGGAGAGATGAGGTGGGGGGAGGGGGGTGTGTTGAGGTGACCAGGAGGGGAAGAGGGGGATTCAAATGTGGAGAGAGCAGTCTAGCCAGTAAGCACTTCCCTCTGTGCTTTCCACAGTCTGGAACCCTCAGAGCGGTTCACAGAGATACATAGAGAGGGGGGAGGAAGGTAATAGAGGTGAGCATGAGTAGAAAGGGAGGAATCAAGAGGGGAGAGAGAGATCTGGGCAGTATCCTCTTCCTGAAGTGTTCTGCGGTACCCAGAACACCCTCAGAGATTCACAGAATTGGGTTGAGAAGAGAAGGAGGAGGGTGGGAGATAGAGGTTCCCTGGGGGAGAAGAAAGAGCGTCAATAGAGGGAAAGGGTAATCAAGCCAGTAATCACACTCCTGAGTAAAAATGGGTACTAAAGATTGGGTTCTTAAGTGTACAAAATTGATATCAAATATGTAAAACAAAGATTAAAAATCTAGAGTAGAGGTTAGACTCTTATAAAACTTACCATATTAAAAAAAAAAAGAAAAAAAGGAAACAGTGTAAAAAGAAAAAAAAACAGTAAAACAGTAAAAAAAGTAAAACAGGAAAAAAACAGTAAAAAAAGAAAACACAAAAGGTATAAGATATATGTATGCAGTTTGCTTCAAAAATAGGGTTTTTTTTTTTTTGCAAGTTAATAGCAGGTTATGAAAATGAAAGTTAAAGGTGTAATAGAGGACTTGAAGAAAAAGGAAAGAAGAGAAAAAAAATTTTTTTTAATTAAAAAAAAAAATAATAATAGTAAAAAAAATATATATCCCGGACTTTCTCTGGAGCTGTTGTGAGCAGTGTGGGGTCTGCTCAGTTTCAGATAGATCCTTGTTCCTGCTTATACTTTTCAAGATCTATAGGTCCCTTTCAATGCAGTCGGTATTAACTACAGGGATTTTAATCTGTTGGCCTGTCACTTCCAAGGCGCTTCCCTCTGTTTATTTGGCTTCTATTTGGAGGTCTCTTCAGTATCTAATTTCCGCCCTGCAACAAAGGGGTGGAAGTGGTCTCTTTAGGTTCGCTTGTTCAATCGTGCTGTGGGGAGGAAGGAACACTGCAAACCTGGCGTGTGTGTGGTGAGCTCGCAGTGTCTCGGCCGCACTGGGTTCGCCCCCGCTCACGGCGTGTGTGCTTTCCCCGTCTACCCTGCTCAGGCTTCAGGTTACTCGGCCGGGGAGCGGGCCCTGAGCTGCGTGCACTTCCCAGGTCTAAGCCGCTCAGGTTCAGGCTCCCGGTTACTCCACAAAGGCGCAGACTCGGTTTCGCCCGCGGCTTGTGCCATTCCCGGTCGGAGCTGCTCAGGCGGCCAGGAGTTTGGCGAACGCACTCTCCCCTGTTGGGGCGGTGCGGCTTATCACCTCCCTGGTCCCTGCCTTGGTTTACGGGCGCACCCGGCTCCGGTGTGCTTTGTATCGGTTCTGGGGAGCTGGTCTCTGGCTGCGACCCTCCCGGCGGCTGTCGACCCTCCGGGATCTCAGGCAGTCTTTGCTTAGAAACTGGGAGCCTGTTTGCAGTTTGGTAGGGGGTGCCCTCTCTGGGGCCGAGTTTGCCCCTTTCCGGCTCTGGCTGGCCCCGCCTGCCTGCTGTGTCCGGCGGGGGATGGGGCGGTCCGCAGCCGGCTAGCTCTCCTCTGGTATCGCTCAGTCCTTTGTTCTGTGAGCGGGCCGGCAGTGCCTTAGAGTTGGGCTTTTCGCGGGATAGTTCTCTCTCTCTGGCTGTCCCACAGTTTAGGTTACTATCTCACGTTAGCTCCCTCAGATTGCCCTCAGGGCACTCGGGCCCGGTCCTTACCCTAGGCAGTGCCGCCCTCTCCTCTCCGTTCAGCCCCCACTTGCTGGTGGCGGATGATGCGAACGTCTGGGGTTCTTTGCTGGGAGTTGCTTTAGGCACGTAATCTGTGGGTTTTATTTATTTTTTCTCCCAGTTACGCTGCCCTCCGAGATAAGAAATCTTCCCCCACACCTGCCGGTGAGAGGGTTTCCTGGTGCTTGGCAATTTCTCCTCTTTTACGACTCCCTCCCCGGGATGGGTGTCCGTCCCTAACTCTTTTGTCTCTCTTTTTATCTTTTATAATTTCTCCTACCTCTTTTGAAGATAATGCGCTGTCTTTGTGGAAGCCTGACGTCCTCTGCCAGCCTTCAGAAGTAGTTTTGTGAAGTTTGCTCAGCGTTCAGATGTTCTTTCGATAAATTTGTGGAGGAGAGAGTGGTCTCCCCGTCCTATTCCTCCGCCATCTTAGCCCCGCCTCCCCAGGCACTTCTGAGCTGGCCTTTCCCGTTTCTCCAGATCTCAACTCCACGCACCGGGTGTTGGCAGGCGCTGGGAAAATATTCCTCAGGCTTTGATCTCCATCTCTGCCTGGGGCCTGGTTCCATTGTCCTCAGCCACGTCTCTGCCCTCCTGTGTGTGAGAAATCCGCCAAGATGGCACCACTGGACAATACTTCCAGACCACCGACGGAGGCGCTCATGGTACTGCCACACTCCACAGTGTTCTGTGGGTCAGGAAAACTCATAAGTTGTTTATTGCCTCCTCTCCCAATAAGGAGGGAACTTGCTGGCAAACCTCACGGTAGAGTTAACTGGTCTGTGTGAAGATGCAGGGCTGGCTCAGACTTGGGGCGGGAGGGTGCTGGTGGGAGTCAAAGGCCCAGAGAGAAGGTGAGAGGCAGAGACTGATGGGGCCGGCAGGTTCTTAGGGGCTGGGAGCAACTCGGGTGGTGGGAGAGGAAGATAGGCTGCTGAACAGACAGCTGGGGGGTGGGAATGAAGCATGGAGAAAAGCCCAGGGGAGGTTAGGGGGCACTAAATGCTGTGCGTTCAGCCTTGCAAACTCCCTACTTCTGTGTCTCCCAAGAGAGCCTTAGTAAAACACCTATTGCTCAGTAATGAAAGGAAGACGGCAATGGAATAAACAGTGTTGAGTTGAGTGGGGAGAGAACTGGGACCACACGCAGGGCCTCATCATATCTGGGTCACATCACATCACCAAAGGGACTGGGGAGCTGCTTCCTTCCACTGCTAGCTCTATGTCGATACATCGCTCTTCTGTTTGGGTCATTCCCATTCTGACTGAGGCCCAGACGGATCCTTCTGCCCTTTCAGTGCCCAAGCCTCAGCCTTTTCTGTATATAGAACATCTCTCCTGTAGAGTCTCTGCACAGATTAAGTCCCTGGGTGGCATGGCAGCACTCAGATTGCTGAGAACCTCTGAGTGCCTTGGATTCAAGTGCAGAATGAATGCTTCCAGACAGGGGTCAACAAGATTTCTGCGTAAAGGGCCAGATAGTACGTATTTGAGACTTTGCTGGCAGACAGGCGAAATTGAGAATATTATGTAGGTATTTATAGAACGGGAGAGAAAACACATTTTTCACAGATTTTACCGGTAAAAGTCAAAGCATTATAGATACTGAAATTTGAATTCCATATAATTTTCACATGCCACAAAATATGATTCTGCTTTTGATCTTTTTTCAGTTATTTAAAAGGGTAAAACGCATTCTTAGTGTGTGGGGTGTCTAAATAACAGGTGTGGGCTGCATTTGGCCCATTGGCTGTAATTTGCCAACCCCCGTTCCAGGAAGAGTGAAACATGTCACTGTAACGGAAGTGGCGCTCGCAACACCCCATTCTTCTCATATTCACTGCAGACTTGATTGTGATGATCTGGATAAAATGCTGTTCATCAAAGCCTCCGTTCCCAAATCAATGCCTGCAATTCATAACAGGTAGGCAAAATGACAGAGTTGTAGAATTTTCAACTCTTCTTTCAGATAATTAGGCTGCAGGCCCAAGTGCTTTGGTAATTAACGCTGGCCGATCCATTAAGCATGTGCCCTTTTATCAGAAGTCTGCACCCGGGACCATAGTGGTGATCTTACATTTTTATGGCAATATATGGTTTTCAAAGCACTTTAACATACAATATCTCATTAGATCTTCTTAACCCCCTCAAGAGGTAGAAGGGGTGGTTATTATAACCCTTTTATGACTGGAAAGAACCTAAACAAAACCACGGCTTCAAGTAATTGTGCAGCTGCCTGTGATCAGTTATGCGTTGGTGGATGGAAGTTGGACCCCAGGTGTGGCTAGGAGCTGGGGATAGAGCAAAAAAGGCAAACCTGGAGCTTCGGTCAAGAGGGGCAACCGCCCACAGAGAAAATAAAATATTCCCACTCACGTGAAAAGAATTGGTACACCTAAAAAGATGAAAAAGAACTCCCTCTTTGAATATTTCCAGAAATATTTAGCCTGTTTATTGTAACCCAAAAGCATATCTTAAGGTAAAAGCCTCCAAAAGCTGAATAAATCCCAAAGATAAAAAGAAGAGACATCAAGGTAATAATTATACTTCCAAAAACAGTCCCTGGATACTTCTAAGGGCCAGTATCTAGGATGCGTATTTTGTTATTATCATATATGTGAAGATCTTAGAGCAGGCAGCAAAGAGAATGCTAAGAAAATCACAGCTCACAGGTTTACCCTCAAGGAGAGCGTGAATTGGGACTCACAGGCGGTGATAGTGGCCCTCACAGACCTGAATGAGATCACAGAGGCCTGGGACTTTGATGGGCAGCAGTGGGTTAGTGGCCCAGCCATCCGCAGCCTGCCTAGAGCCAGCTTCCTTCCAGGGAGAGGTCAGGGGAGCAGGGCCAGCCTGCTGCTGCTGTCTGCTTCTACCACAGCTGCACAGCGACATCACACAAGCCCAGAGTCCTTTGAACACGGCTCCCAGGAACTGTCACTCAGTGGCAGAGCTGGTGCTCTTGGAGGGTAGTAGTTAAGAGCAAGAACTCTCAAGTTGCACGAACCTGGGTTCAAATCCCAAGCCCTCCCCTTACTGACCTTCACCTTGGGAAGCCTGCCTTCATGTTGTGATGGTTTAGTAGCTAAGTTGTGTCTGACTATTTGCAGCCCTATGGACTGTGGCCCACCAGGCTTCTCTGTCCATGGGATTGTCCAACTGGAATGGATTGCCATTTCCTTCGCCAGGGGATCTTCCTGACCCAGGGATCCAACCCGGGTCTCTTGCTTTGCAGGCAGTCTCCACGGCATTGCAGACAGATTCTTTACTGACTGAGCCACCTGGGAAGCCCCCACCTTCATGTAGTTCATGGTTTATAGGAGAGGCTAACACTGCAGCTACATGGTTGGCCTGTGAGAAGTGCTAAGTGAGATAGTGCGTATAAAATGCCCGGAACTTAGCCTGGGCTATTGCCATGGGTATTATTTATTAAGCCCAACAGCAAATCTGAAGCAGCTAATAATTCTTTGGAGAGGCAGCTTCATGGTGAAAGAAAGAGCATTAGGCTGGGGTCCAAAAGGTTTGGGTTGCCCATGAAATTCTGACCCTTGGGAGAGGTTAAATAATCTGAGGAAAGTCACTCCTGGAGACTGAGCTTCTCCTCTCAGAAGTGGGAGTTAATAATATCTATTTCACAAGGTCGCTGGGAAGAGTAAGAAAGAGAGGGTCGAGATGGCTTTCTCCAGTGTATTATTACAGAGAGCCACAAAAATGTTCACAGCGTCTCTGAACAAGCAATATATGCATATTTATGTGTAGCCACATCTCGTTCCATAAAAGATTTGAGACATTCTTCAAACCTCAAGCAGAGCTCAAAACCCACATGAATAAAAAAATCCACATGAAATAATGAACCATAAATATGATTTTTAAAGGAGGACCCAGAAATAGGTGAAAGTAGGAACAAAAAGATCCAGGAGAAATAAACATTCAAAATTATAGGTCAGAAGATTTTATCTACTTTACTGTTCAAATTGAATACCCAATTTATCTTTTAAGCTTTCTCAGAGTCCAAGGGAAAAGAAGGGAGATGTAGATTTTCATTCTCATTGAAAAAAATATGTACAGATCTATCTTGCCCTCTCCTTTCCCCACCTACCCCTCCCCCCTCCTTTCTTCAAGAGAAGCAAGAGTTTGCAACAATTCATACAATCTTGCCAAGGTAAGCACTATTTGTAAATGAAGCTGCCTCAGAGAGATTACCTAGCTTACCTGGGATCACACACTTCCTATGAATTGGAGGAAAAGCCAGGCTCCAAATTCAAGTCCAAAGGTACCACAGCCCTGTTCCTCCCACCACGCTAGCAGTAAAATTCTTTTCAACAGAAAATTACTTTTCCAAGGACATAGAAGCATAGACTCTCTTGTTGCCTTGGTGCTGGACAAGCTGTATCAGATTTCGTGGAGGTTGTAGTCTGGGGCCATTGATGATGGAAAGAGAGTTTGCTTGGGCTGGGAAATGAACTTGGCGTGGGGCACTTGCAGAGGTGTCAGCTCACAACTGCCAAAGGCTCTTGTAACATAAACATGAGTATGGGCACAACAGACTGTCGCAGAAAATGCTCTGAAACAAGAAAGAAGATTCCAACTCAGTGGAGGGTGGGGCAAGAACAGGGTAGAGCATATTCACCAGCAGTAATGGAGCAAGGCAAGAGAAGGAAAACAAAATGATTCTCAAAGTCCCAAACAGCCAATCCTTTCATTCAGGTCTGGGAGCTGATACCACAACCTCATGGTCTGGAAACCCTTGTCATTGTAACTAAGTAAGGTTCAAGTTTACAAGAGAGTATAAAGTATATAGTTCCCACTGGAGTTTTTAATGGATCCATAAGGTCCTAAGTTAAGGCGCTCCTCCAGGCACCGTCATATTGATATCCAGACTGGAGGAACCTACCCATTATTGCAGCTCAGAGTAAGTGACACTCATGCTTTTAACAATGTTTATCTCTCCTTGGGTGGCTATAGACTATGTTAGCTTGGATTCTAAAATACATTTCACAGTAGGTTCATAAAAGGGGCTCTGACTGAGAGTAAATGTCTTCAAGTCATATTCCTACAGCACATGTGGCATCTAGTCTTATAAGACTTTTCCTCTAGTGTCTCCAGATCAAATTCAAAGGCATGACTCCTGAAGTACAGCTCAGGAAAGACAATTCTGCAGAGGCCAAGACCACTTGTTTCAGTTCTGCGCCTTCTGATGTCAACTTTGATCAAAGGATAGACTTTATGTGGAGTTGGGTCATATATATGTCATATATTTCAAATGACTGTCCAACAATCTCAGCCTGAGGTTTTGATAAGAACTGGACAGTTGACAGTTTGGCATTGTATTTTTCAGCACTGTCTTATATTAAAGGCAGGTGGTATGTCAATCAAGGATGGAATAGGGTCCTTTGGAAATAAAAAAATAACCAGATGGCAATTTGATACTATTTTATGAAATATGAGTAGGCAAAATATGCTATCTATTTGGATTGACAGCCATCTTACCACTGCATGGAGGCCAGATGCAGAAAACTAGAAATTGTTTGGTGGCTTTTCTGGTACTTCAGAAAATGATTAATTAAGTCCTGAAAATTTTACACTGTAGAGCATGAAAAGAAATTTGGGGCCTGTAAAGTGTTCAAGCAGTTGTTACTAGTTCCCCTCAATGACTGTATAAAACCTGGATAATGTGCCCACAGATAACATAGTTTTGATCAAAGTGTGTTCTGATGAAACTGCCAGTATGCATTAATTGAAAGATGTACTTGTTTTAGTTTCTAAATAACTGTACCTGTTTTGTGAGATAATTGGGTATGAATCAATTTGGTTTTGGATGACATCTGCCAAAAATGATTTTAGTTGGGTCCTGTAATTAATTAACTGGAGGTTCTCTGAGTCAGAAGGGTTTGCTCATTATTGAATGTAATTTGGGAGAATTTGGACCATAAATCCCTGGCTGTGAGGGCTTTAGAGCAGGTGTTGCAGGGTTTAGGACAGGGACCCTGCCTCTAGTTGGAAAGACAAGCATTCACATACAGGACCAAGGAAGAAAGACAAAAGTTAAAAGGTGACCAAGAGAGGGACTTTCCTAGTGGTCCAGTAGTTAAGACTCCACACTCCCAATGCAGGGGGCCCAGATTCAATCCCTGGTCAGGGAACTAGATCCCACAGGCTGCAATTAAGACCTGGTGCAGCCAAATAAATAAAAATAAATTAATTAATTAAAAAAAAAGAGGTGACCAACAGAATGGCCATCATCAAAAAGTCTACAAACAATAAATTCTGGAGAGGGTGTGAAGAAAATGGAACCCTCTTACACTGTTGGTGGGAATGCAAATTGATATAGTCAATATGGAGAAATGTGTGGAGATTTCTTAAAAAGCTAGGAATAAAGCTACCATACAACCCAGCAATCCCACTACTGGGCATATACCCTGAGCTCCAATGTTCATTGCAGCACTATTTACAATAGCTAGGGCATGGAAGCAATCTAAAAGCCCATCAACAGATGAATGGATAAGGAAGTTGTAGTAAGTAAACACAAAGGAATATTACTCAGCTATAAAAAGGAACACATTTGAGTCAGTTCTAATGAGGTGGATGAACCTCGAGTGTATTATACAGAGTGATGTAAGTCAGAAAGAGAAAGGCAAATACCATATACTAATGCATATATATGGAATCTAGAAAGATAGTACTGATGATTCTACTTGCAGGGCAGCAAAGGAGATACAGACATTTTGGACACAGTGAGGGAAGGAGAGGGTGGGGTGATATGACAGAATAGCATTGAAACATATACATTACCATATGTAAAATAGATAGCCAGTGGGAGTTCGATGTATGACACAGGGAACCCAAAGCTGGTGCTCTGTGACAACATAGAGGGGTGGGATGGGGAGGAAGGCAGGAGGGGATTCCAGGGGGAGGGGACATGTATACCTAATACTGATTCATGTAGATGTATGGCAAAAACCTTCACGATATTGTAAAGAAATTACCCGGTAATTTAAAAAAAATTTAAAGAAACACGGTGACAATACAAAAAGAAATGTGAAGGGACATTCCTCAGGCCCTACATTACCCAAATAATTGGGCTGCCACGTTAGTAAGTCCAGAAGTATCTGAACCTCACAAGCAAGTCATTAACCACTCTGCAGGCCAGAATTTAACTTGGGGAGAAAAGTTGTAATGGTCGCACATTGTATCTCTGTCTTTTTGCTTCACACATTTTTGCTCAGCCAAAATACCATGAGCACAGCTAGAAATGTGAGAATTTTCAAGGAAAAGCCTCAGGTTGATGATGGAATCCAGTCTGTTGTCAGTCAACAGAAGATCGCCTTTGTCCTTTGAGATGCTGTGGGGTCACCAAAGGAATGAGATTCCCCACTTATCTGCCTTACATCTTCAACTCTCCAAAGTAAAGCCCTGACACAGAAGGAAGTATTGAAAAGCCTCATGTGTGAAACTCTGACTCAAGCAAAGCCATGTATTCACTTCCCTGGTTCTTCTCAGATTTACCGGCTCTCCTGGACCAAACTTCTTAACAAGTACCTGATTCTGGTTTCTCCTTCTCTTCAGATGAGAAGCAGTGTAGCAAGCCAGGAAGAGAAAGAAGATGTCAATGGGAGCTACAGACGTGGTCAGAGCCAGTGAAATGTTAAGTCTAGAGTCATAATAATAATAATAATAATGAAGAAAAACAATTCTAGACCTAGAACCATACTTTATATAAGAATTAAATACTGTAAGCAACTTAAATGTCCATTGACAGATGAATGGATAAAGAAGATGTATGTATACACAATGGGCTATTACTCAGCCAACAAAAGGAATGAAATTGCGTCATTTGCGGAGACGTGGATGGACCTAGAGACTGTCATACAGAGTGATGTAAGTCAGAAAGAGAAAAACAAATTTCATATATTAGTGTATGTATGTGGAATCTAGAAAAATGGTACAGATGAATCTATTTGCAAGTCAGGAATAGAGAAGCAGACGGAGAGGGCAGACACGTGGACGTGGAGGGGAATGGGGGGTGGGATGAATTGGGAGATTGGAATTAACATATATACACTACCATATATAAAATAGATAGCTAGTTGGAACCTGCTCTGTAGCACAGGGAGCTCAGCTCGGTGCTCTGTGGTAACCCTAGATGGGTGGTATGTGGGTGGGTAGAGGGAGATTCAAGAGGGAGGGGATATACATATGTCCCCTATAGACATATGTATACATATGTCTACATATGTCTATGTGTACACAGAGCTGATTCACTTCATCATACAGCAGAAACTAACACAATATTATCAAACAACTATAACCTTATTTTTTAAAAAAAGAATCTATACTGTATACTCATGATAACAATTCTGAATCAAGAACTGACTAAAATGCTCTTCCAGAGCATTAAATAATGAGCTAAAATTGACCATAAAATATATTGATGAACTCAAAGTCAAATAATATTCTAGCAGGAAGTAGATTGTACCATATGAAGGAAAGCAGGTTTGCACCAAAAGTGGACCAAAAAATAAGAGAAAAATGGAAGAAAAAAAAACAAAACAAAGAAAAACATTGATTTGACAGCAACCGCTTTCCACAGCATGTAACAGAGAGTAAACCTCTGGCTTCTCACTAAATCTGGGTCACAGGAGCTCAACATGGTTTTTTTACGGACGGCTTAGAGAAAAATCACCGGCATTAGGGTTTCCATCAAGGAGGAACCACCAGGCAACAAGCCTGGAAGCTCCAGACACAACCCCCTCCTGGAAAGGTGTGTTCACACAAGAAGGAGCCTGCTCAAGGAAACTTCTACACAGAAGCTGGCAGCACAGACACACTGCCTGGGGCTAGTGCAGGCTGCTCCCAGGGTGTACTGGGCACGGGGGTGTGTGTGTGGGGGGGGACCAGTTGTACACATAGACAAGCCCCGAAATGTGCATTTGCATACGTTTGGGGAATGAGGGGGGAACAAAGTCATGTAAGGAAAGCAACGCAGGTTGAGTAGGATTCCTCTGTCTTCTCCTCTTGTTCACCCATAGGCAAGGCCTAGGGGAATTCTTCTGAAGATGTGCGAGTTAAATTGGGATAGTGCCATGACAGTCTCTGATTTTGTTCAAAGACTAGGGAGCAGAAATGTTTCCTTTCCTCTATTTCTGAATCTATGGAAATGTACACTCCATTTCTGAAAGATTTTTGTTAAACTCTGTTTAAAATAATAGAAAAAATATTTTTGACCTTTACTTAGTTAACCTCTTTGTAGTGGGTGACTCCAAGCAAGTTGTTAATACTTTATATATATATATATTTTTAATGGAAAAACAGGCCATTTTAAAACCATGAATACCACTGTGGTTGAGAATATCAGTGTTGCATATGAGGGGCACCACTGGGGACCCCATTGTCTGCCAACTCCCCTCATTCTGGAGTCTCATGTTTGCTGGATGTCAGGTCCTCTCTGATGTCTATCCAACTAGAGGGGAGGAGGGGTAGAGGGTAAACCACCATGAAAGAATACAGTAGGGGCTCCACCTGGCCTGCTGAAATTTACAGAGGCTGCCAAAGCAGCTCTTCACCTATGGGAGAACAACCCCTCCAAAGGGCATTTCCCTTTTCTGGCTGTTGTCTCAAAGTCTTACACTTTTTCAGTCTCAGTTTTGCTGAAGAAAAGACCAGGAAGTATATACACTCAAGAGACTGCCCCAATCCATTTCCTATTGATGTCCTATTGGTTCAGCCACATCTGGGTTCTCAGAGTAGAGCTCTTTAGAGAGTAGACTTGGCTGAGAGTGCTCCCTGGGTAAGGCTGAAGTGGACAACCTCCTACTTTGTTTCTTTTCTTCTACGATGGAACCTAGAGAGCCGCCACTTTCTCATATTTGAGTTCTCTATCCTCTGCTTGTACACAGTCTTGAATGCTGCTGCCAGAGTCAGCAGAAGAGGCAGGCTTTCAGACCTAGTCATGCCCAGTCTCCAGCTCCTACCATGGATACACATGTGAGAATCAATACCACCCAGATTCTCTCTTTTCCTTGCATGGTGGAGAGTGCCTGGTGGTCACCATGACTCTGTTCAGTCCTAGAACCCATATCTGTTGGCCTGGCCATCCTTGGTCTTAACCACATGGCCTTGGCCGTGGAAGATTCCATGCTGCTACAGTGTGAAGCCAGACTCCTTTGGTGCTGGTCAAGGTGCTGACTATGTGGCAGGCAGAACCCAAATTCTTCCTGCAAATGCAAGGAAATGGAGCAGTACATCTTGTTCTGATGGAATGACTCAGTAACTTGTTACTTAGGAGGGGCCATCATCACTGTGCTTCCATATATTCTTTGTTGACCCTCTCTCAGCTGGGGTTGGGGATGGAGAGTGGGGGATAGGTGCTCTAAGGGCAGCACACTCAGCAAGAACATGCAGCTTAATTCTGAGTAGAGGCACAGATGGGATGGAGGATAAGAAGCTTGGAGTTAAGGTTCCTAGTCTGGAGGCCAGTGTGCACCTCTGGAGCTAGTTTGAGGAAGGAGAGAGATGGCTGGGAAGTCCATAGGCTCTGCCAGGGCAGCAGGAAAGGATAGGGGATGAGAGGAAGGCAGAGATGGGGAACAAGATGCAAGGATGGAGCCAGTAGGGTTTAAGCCTGGACTATAGCAGAAAGGTCCATAGTAAGTGAGAAGAACATCAAGGCCAGAGGGGAGAATTGACAAGGAGGAGAGTTCTAGAGGGTGCAATATCATGATGACGGAAGGTCCTAGAGAGAGCGGTATTGAGGAAAGTCTTCCCTGTCTCTGTAAATGCATTATAGTTATCTAAACTGTCACATTACAAGCAAAATCCTTGTTTACAAGGAATTTACAATTTAGTTGATGATGCATCATATTCCCTCAATAGAAGGTTAAGTAAAAACTCAAGTAGCACAGGGCAAAGTGACCAGTAGGTGGTATCCAGAATGAATGAGAGTTCTAATCAGGGAGAGTTCAGATTGGATGGGAGAACAAGGAGAAACTGGAATCTGATTTGAATCTTGAAGGAGAGGGCAGGCTTTGGAGAGGAAGAGGTCAGGGGATGGATGTGCCAGATAGGAAGAATGTACCAGGGTTAGCAGTAGTAAGAGGCAGCTTTCAGATCTAGGAGAGTTGAGTGAGCTGTGTTATCAGGAAAAATACGGCAGGCAGGCCAGGGCTGGGCCCTCTGTAAGAGGGACAAGTGGAAGATGCCTGAAGGACAGCGAGGAGGCCACGGCAATGTACTCTCCCAAGGACACAGAGGAGAGAAGGCTGTCAATACATAATGGGCCAGAGTTCAGCTATGCTAAATCACCTTAAATATTAGCAGTATTACTGACCTAGGGGATTACACTGCAGCAAGATACAATATGTAAAATTAACACACAAAAAGAAAACCATCAGAAAAAGGAGAATTAGTCAGTCTTTAAAGCCTAGCAACTGATATTTGGCCATCCTCATAAAACTCTGTCAAGAAGAAGGGAGTTTTACCCAAATGATTTATAGTCTTTTGGCTTCATAGGTAAGAATATAGTATGGGGGAAATGCCAGCATCTGAGGGCTTGAGTAGATATTCAATTGGATGAATAAATAAATGGACAAATGATCTTATTAAATATTCAATTAATCTGATTCTTCTTCTCTTTCTGACTCACCAATCAGTCTTTTGATTGTAACTTAACATTCTTTTTAGATTTGCCTGCAGAGAGGTAATTACTGATTGTAGACATTTTAGGTATTCTAGTCTTCCCAGGTGGTGCAGTGGTAAACAATCTGCCTACCAATGCAGGTGACTCAGGAAATGTGGGTTTGATCCCTGCATCAGAAAGATCCCCTAGAGTAGAAAATGGCAAACCACTCAGTATTCTTGCCTAGAAAATTCCATGGAGAGTGGTGCCTGGAGGGCTACAGCCCACGGGGCCGCAAAGAGCTGGACATGACTGAACGACTAAGCATGCATAATCTCCAAAATAAGAATTTCTTGCCGTAAAATAAGAAACTGGCATTCTGATTTTCTACATCATGACTCTGGCTAATGGGAAAGACATGCTTTTGGTTTCTGAGAGCTGACTACCAGACCCTAGACGGTGGTCAGTTTGCTGGCACAAAAATCATCCTTGTATAAGATTTCTTGAGGACAACCTTGTCATGGTGGAGAAAGTGCTGTAAGGAACATGATTATGGAAGATCTTAAATGCCCTTGTGACAAGTATTGAGTTTATTCTGTAGGTGCTTGGGTGTGGTTCAGGTCAACAAATACTTACTGAGCACTTGCTATGGGAAAGACATTGCTCTGTGGGGAGGAAAACATCCATAAGCAGTCTGTGTGGAACCTACACTGTAGGGGGAAGGCAGCTCCTCATAAAACCACTTACGATGGACGTTGAGATGAAGGAATAAAGTGATATTCAGGAGGGGAGTGGCAGTCACACTGGGCCTTAAAGGTGGAGGATCATTTTTAACTTGCAAATCTAGGAGAAAGGCCATTTTAGAATATGGTAGCCACGTAAGGGATGAAAAAACCTTCCTTGTGCCTGAAGCAGGATGATGAATATGGAAGGTTGAGTGGAGCAGACATAACCTTGATCAATGAATGGGCTATCCTCCAAGTAATGGAAGTTTATGAACAGGTGAATGATGCAAGTAGATTTTCTCTTTAGAAAAAAGTTAAAGGATCATGAATAATGAATTTTAAAAAGATATTTGGAAGGAGAGGTATAAATTATAAGACTGTCTTGTGTATCAGGTGAAAGATGAGTCAGAAGTAAAGGGAATGTAGTACGGGTGGAAAGAAAAGCGCAGGTTCTCAGCAGAGTTCTTAACTCATTATTGGCTGGGGGATTCTTTTTTTTTTTTTTTTAATAAATTTACTTATTTTAGTTGGGGGCTAATTACTTTACAATATTGTAGTGGTTTTTGCCATACACTGACATAAGTCAGCCATGTGTTTACATGTGTTCCCCATCCTGAACCCCCCTCCCACCTCCCTCTCCATCCCATCCCTCTGGGTCATCCCATTGTCCCAACCCTGAGCATTTGTCTCATGCATCGAACCTGGAATGGTGTTCTGTTTCACATATGATAATATACATGTTTCAATGCTATTCTCTCAGAACGTCCCACCTTCACCTTCTCCCTCAGAGTCCGTAAGACTGTTCTATGCATCTGTGTCTCTTATTCTGTCTCACATATAGGGTTATCGTTACCATCTTTCAAAATCCATATATATGCATTAGTATACTGTATTGGTGTTTTTCTTTCTGGCTTACTTCACTCTGTATAATGGGCTCCAGTTTCATCCATCTCAATAGAACTGATTCAAATGTATTCTTTTTAATGGCTGAGTAATATTCCATTGTGTATATGTACCACAGCTTCCTTATCCATTCATCTGCTGATGGGCATCTAGGCTGCTTCCATGTCCTGGCTATTATAAACAGTGCTGAGATGAACATTGGGATACACGTGTCTCTTTCAAGTCTGGTTTCCTCAGTGTGTATGCCCAGCAGTGGGATTGCTGGGTCATATGGCAGTTGTATTTCCAGTTTTTTGAGAAATCTCCACACTGTTCTCCATAGTGGCTGTACTAGTTTGCATTCCCACCAACAGTGTAAGAGGGTTCCCTTTTCTCCACACCCCCTCCAGCATTTATTGCTTGTAGACTTTTGTATAGCAGCCATTCTGACGGGCGTGAAATGCTACCTCATTGTGGTTTTGATTTGCATTTCTCTAACAATGAGTGATGTTGAGCATCTTTTCATGTGTTTGTTAGCCATCTGTATGTCTTCTTTGGAGAAGTGTCTGTTTAGTTCTTTGGCCCACTTTTTGATTGGGTAGTTTGTTTTTCTGGAATTGAACTGCAGGAGTTGCTTGTATATTTTTGAGATTAATTGTTTGTCCGTTGCTTCATTTGCTATTATTTTCTCCCATTCCAAGGGCTGTCTTTTCACCTTGCTTATAGTTTCCTTTGTTATACAAAAGCTTTTAAGTTTAATTAGGTCCCGTTTGTTTACTTTTGCTTTTATTTCCAGTATTCTGGGAGGTGGGTCATAGAGGATCCTGCTGTGGTTTATGTCAGAGAGTGTTTTGCCTATGTTTTCCTCTAGGAGTTTTATAGTTTCTGGTCTTACATTTAGATCTTTAATCCATTTTAAGTTTATTTTTGTGTATGGTGTTAGGAAGTGTTCTAGGTTCATTCTTTTACAAGTGGTTGACCAGTTTTCCCAGCACCACTTGTTAAAGAGATTGTCTTTGCTCTATTGTATATTCTTGCCTCCTTTGTCAAAGATAAGGTGTCCACAGGTGTGTGGATTTATCTCTGGGCTCTCTATTTTGTTCCACTGATCTATATTTCTGTCCTTGTGCCAGTCCCATACTGTCTTGATGACTGTAGCTTTGTAGTAGAGCCTGAGGTCAGGCAGGTTGATTCCTCCAGTTCCATTCTTCTTTCTCAAGATTGCTTTGGCTATTCAAGGTTTTTTGTATATCCATACAAATTGTGGCATTATTTGTTCTAGTTCTCTGAAGAATACCGTTGGAAGCTTGATAGGGATTGCATTGAATCTATAGATTGCTTTGGGTAGTATACTCATTTTCACTATATTGATTCTTCCGATCCATGAACACAGTATATTTCTCCATCTATTTGTGTCCTCTTTGATTTCTTTCACCAGTGTTTTATAGTTTTCTATATATAGGTCTTTTGTTTCTTTAGGTAGATATATTCCTAAGTATTTTATTCTTTTCGTTGCAATGGTGAATGGAATTGTTTCCTTAATTTCTCTTTCTGTTTTCTCATTATTGGTGTATAGGAATGCAAGGGATTTCTGTGTGTTAATTTCATATCCTGCAACTTTACTATATTCGTTGATTAGCTCTAGTAATTTTCTGGTAGAGTCTTTAGGGTTTTCTATGTAGAGAATCATGTCATCTCCAAACAGTGAGAGTTTTACTTCTTCTTTTCCAATCTGGATTCCTTTTATTTCTTTTTCTGCTCTGATTGCTGTGGCCAAAACTTCCAAAACTATGTTGAATAGTAGTGGTGAGAGTGGGCACCCTTGTCTTGTTTCTGATTTTAGGGGAAATGCTTTCAGTTTTTCCCCATTTAGGATAATGTTTGCCGTGGGTTTGTCATATATAGCTTTTATTATGTTGAGGTTTGTTCCTTCTATTCCTGCTTTTTGGAGGGTTTTTATCATAAACGGATGTTGAATTTTGTCAAAGGCTTTCTCTGCATCTATTGAAATAATCATATGGTTTTTATTTTTTAATTTGTTTATGTGGTGTATTACATTGATTGATTTGAGGGTATTGAAGAATCCTTGCATCCCTGGGATAAAGTCCACTTGGTCATGACGTATGATCTTTTTAATATGTTGTTGGATTCTGTTTGCTAGGATTTTGTTAAGGATTTTTGCATCTATGTTCATCAGTGATATTGGCCTGTAGTTTTCTTTTTTTGTAGCATCTTTGTCAGGTTTTGATATTAGGGTGATCGTGGCCTCATAGAATGAGTTTGGAAGTTTACCTTCCTCTGCAATTTTCTGGAAGAGTTTGAGTAGAATAGGTGTTAGCTCTTCTCTAAATTTTTGGTAGAATTCAGCTGTGAAGCCATCTGGTCCTGGGCTTTTGTTTGCTGGAAGATTTCTGATTAGAGTTTCAATTTCTGCGCTTGTGATGGGTCTGTTGAGATTTTCTATTTCTTCCTGGTTCACTTTTGGGAAGTTGCACTTTTCCAAGAATTGATCCATTTCTTCCAAGTTGTCCATTTTATTTGCATATAGTTGCTGATAATAGTCTCTTATGATCCTTTGTATTTGTGTGTTGTCTGTTGTGATCTCTCCGTTTTCATTTCTAATTTTGTTGATTTGATTCTTCTCCCTTTGTTTCTTGATGAGTCTGGCTAATGGCTTGTCAATTTTATTTATCTTCTCAAAGAATCAGCTTTTGGCTTTGTTGATTTTTGCTATGGTCTCTTTTGTTTCTTTTGCATTTATTTCTGCCCTAATTTTTAAGATTTCTTTCCTTCTACTAACCCTGGGGTTATTCATTTCTTCCTTTTCTAGTTGCTTTAGGTGTAGAGTTAGGTTATTTATTTGGCTTTTTTCTTGTTTCTTGAGGTGAGCCTGTATTGCTATGAATCTTCCCCTTAGCACTGCTTTTACTGTGTCCCATAGGTTTTGGGTTGTTGTGTTTTCATTTTCGTTCCTTTCTATGCATATTTTGATTTCTTTTTTGATTTCTTCTGTGATTTGTTGGTCATTCAGCAGGGTGTTGTTCAGCCTCCATATGTTGGAGTTTTTAATTGTTTTTCTCCTGTAATTGACATCTAATCTTACTGCACTGTGGTCAGAAAAGATGCTTGGAATGATTTCAATTTTTTTGAATTTACCAAGACTAGATTTATGGCCCAGGATGTGATCTGTTCTGGAGAAGGTTCCGTGTGTGCTTGAGAAAAAGGTGAAATTCATTGTTTTGGGGTGAAATGTCCTATAGATATTAATTAGGAGATATCAATTAGGTTAACTGATCTATTGTGTCATTTAAAGTTTGTGTTTCCTTGTTAATTTTCTGTTTAGTTGATCTGTCCATAGATGTGAGTGGGGTATTAAAGTCTCCCACTATTATTGTGTTATTGTTAATTTCCCCTTTCATATTTGTTAGCATTTGCCTTACATATTGTGGTGCTCCTATGTTGGGTGCATATATATTTATAATTGTTATATCTTCTTCTTGGATTGATCCTTTGATCCTTAGGTAGTGTCCATCTTTGTCTCTTTTCACTGCCTTTGTTTTAAAGTCTATTTTATCTGATATGACTATTGCTACTCCTGCTCTCTTTTGGTCTCTATTTGCATGGAATATCTTTTTCCAGCCCTTCACTTTCAGTCTGTATGTGTCCCTTGTTTTGAGGTGGGTCTCTTGTAGACAACATATATAAGGGTCTTGTTTTTGTATCCATGCAGCCAGTCTTTGTCTTTTGTTTGGGGCATTCAACCCATTTACATTTAAAGTAATTATTGATAAGTATGATCCCGTTGCCATTTACTTTATTGTTTTGGGTTCAAGATTATACACCTTTTCTGTGTTTCCTGTCTAGCGAAGATCCTTTAGCATTTGTTGGAGAGCTGGTTTGGTGGTGCTGAATTCTCTGAGCTTCTGCTTGTCTGTAAAGCTTTTGATTTCTCCTTCGTATTTGAATGAGATTCTTGCAGGATACAGTAATCTGGGCTGTAGATTATTTTCTTTCATCACTTTAAGTATGTCCTGCCATTCCCTTCTGGCCTGAAGAGTTTCTATTGAATGATCAGCTGTTATCCTTATGGGAATCCCCTTGTGTGTAATTTGTTGTTTTTCCCTTGCTGCTTTTAATATTTGTTCTTTGTGTTTGATCTTTGCTAATTTGATTATTATGTGCTTTGGTGTGTTTTGTCTTGGGTTTATCCTGTTTGGGACTCTCTGGGTTTCTTGGACTTGGGTGATTATTTCCTTCCCCACTTTAGGGAAGTTTTCAACTATTATCTCCTCAAGTATTTTCTCATGGTCTTTCTTTTTGTCTTCTTCTTCTGGGACTCCTATGATTCATAAGTTGGTGCGTTTAACATTGTCCCAGAGGTCTCTGAGGTTTTCCTCATTTCTTTTAATTCTTTTTTCTTTTTTCCTCTCTGTTTCATTTATTTCTATCATTCTGTCTTCTATCTCACTTATCCTATCTTCTGCCTCCGTTATTCTACTGTTGGTTCCCTCCAGAGTGTTTTTGATCTCATTCATTGCATTATTCATTTTATAATTACTCTTTTTTATTTCTTCTAAGTCCTTGTGAAACCTTTCTTGCATCTTCTCGATCCTTGTCTCCAGGTTATTTATCTGTACCTCCACTTTGTTTTCCAGATTTTGGATCATTTTTACTATCATTATTTGGAATTCTTTATCAGGTAGAGTCCCTAGCTCTTCCTCTTTTTTTTGATTTGGAGGGCATTTATCCTGTTCCTTTACCTGCTGGGTATTTCTCTGCCTTTTCATCTGTTTATATTGCTGTGTTTGGGGTGGCCTGTTTTCTGGCAGTTTGTGGTTCCTCTTTATTGTGGAGGTTCCTCACTGTGGGTGGGGTTAGACGGGTGGCTTGTCAAGGTTTCCTGGTTGGGGAAGCTTTGTCGGTGTTCTGGTGGGTGGAGATTGATTTTTTCTCTCTGGAGTGCAATGAAGTGTCCAGTAATGAGTTTTGAGATGTGAATGGCTTTGGCGTGACTTTGAGCAGCCTGTATGTTGAAGTTTAGGGCTATGTTCTTGTGTTGCTGGAGAATTTGCGTGGTATATCTTACTCTGGGACTTGTTGGCCCTTGGGTGGTGCTTGGTTTCAGTGTAGGTATGGGGGCGTTTGATGAGCTCCTCTCATTTAATGCTTCCTGGATTCAGGAGTTCTCTGGTGTTCTCAAGATTTGGACTTAAGTCCCCTGTCTCTGGTTTTCAGTCTTATTCTTACAATAGCTTCAAGACTTCTCCATCTATACAGCACTGATGATAAAACATCTAGGTTAATGATGAAAGGTTTCTCTGCAGTGAGGGACACCTGGAGAGGTTCACAGAGTTACATGGAGAAGAGGGAAGAGGGAGATAGAGATAGCCAGGAAGAGAAGAGGGGAATCAAAAGGGGAGAGAGCAAGCTAGCCAGTAATCACTTCCTTATGAGCTCTCCACTGTCTGGATCTCTCAGAGGTGTTCATGGAGTTACACAGGGAAGAGAAGAGGGAGGAAGGAGACAGAGGTGGCCTGGAGGAGAAAAGGGGGACTCAAAAGAGGAGAAACAGATCCAGCCAGTAATCAGTTCTCTAAGTGTTCTCCACAGCCCAGAACACACAAAGAGATTCACAGAGTTGGGTAGAGAAGGAAAGGGGGAGTGGGAATATGGAGGCAACTTGGTGGAGAAAAAGGAGAGCTAAAAGGGGGAGAGAGCAATCAAGCCAGTGATCTCGTTCCCAAGTAAAAATGGGTGCTGAAGATTGGGTTCTTGAAGATACACAGTTGATAACAAATACTAAAAAGCAAAGATTAAAAATCTAGAGTAGAGGTTCAGTTCAGTTCAGTCGCTCAGTCGTGTCCGACTCTCTGTGACCCCATGAATTGCAGCACGCCAGGCCTCTCTGTCCATCACCAACTCCCGGAGTCTACCCAAACCCATGTTCATCGAGTCGGTGATGCCATCCAACCATCTCATCCTCTGTTGTCCCCTTCTCCTCCCGCCCCCAATCCTACCCAGCATTAGGGTCTTTTCCAATGAGTCAACTCTTCGCATGAGGTGGCCAAAGTATTGGAGTTTCAGCTTCAACATCAGACCTTCCAATGAACACCCAGGATTGATCTCCTTTAGGATGGATTGACTGGATCTCCTTGCAGTCCAAGGGACTCTCAAGAGTCTTCTCCAACACCACAGTTCAAAAGCATCAATTCTGCGGCGCTCAGCTTTCTTCACCGTCCAACTCTCACATCCATACATGACCACTGGAAAAACCATAGCCTTGACTAGACGGACTTTTGTTGGCAAAGTAATGTCTCTGCTTTTAAACATGCTATCTAGGTTGGCCATAACCTTCCTTCCAAGGAGTAAGCGTCTTTTAATTTCATGGCTGCAGTCACCATCAGCAGTGACTCCGGAGCCCAAAAAAGTAAAGTCTGACACTGTTTCCACTGTTTCCCATCTATTTCCCATGGAGTGATGGGACCAGATGCCATGATCTTAGTTTTCTGAATGTTGAGCTTTAAGCCAACTTTTTCACTCTCCTCCTTCACCTTCATCAAGAGGCTCTTTAGTTCTTCTTCACTTTCTGCCATAAGGGTGGTGTCATCTGCATATCTGAGGTTATTGATATTTCTCTCGGCAATCTTGATTCCAGCTTGTGTTTCTTCCAGCCCAGCGTTTCTCATGATGTACTCTGCATATAAGTTAAATAAGCAGGGTGACAATATACAGCCTTGAAGTACTCCTTTTCCTATTTGGAACCAGTCTGTTGTTCCATGTCCAGTTCTAACTGTTGCTTCCTGACCTGCATACAGGTTTCTCAAGAGACAGGTCAGATGGTCTGGTATTCCCATCTCTTGAAGAATTTTCCACAGTTTATTGTGATCCACACAGTCAAAGGCTTTGGCATAGTCAATAAAGCAGAAATAGATGAGTAGAGGTTAGGTTCTCAAAAATACCATATTAAAAAAGGAGAAAGAAAAGAAGAAAAAAAGAGAAAAAAAAGGAAGAAAAAAAACCCCACCAAAGTCACAAAAATTATAAAAATAGATATATATGAAGTTTACTTTAAAAATAATGTCATAAAGAAAAAAAAAGAAAAAAAAGAAAAAATAAAAGTAGGGTCTTTTTTTTTTTGCAAGGTTATAGTAGGTTATAAAAATGAAAATTTAAGGAGTAATAGGGGACTTAAAAATAAAAATAAAATAAAAAATAAAATAAAAAAATTTTAAAATTAACAAAAAAATAATTTTAAAAAGTTTTAAAAATTTAAAAAATGAAACTAGTAAAAATGTATCTTGGACTTTCTCTGGAGCTGTTATGGACTGTGTGGAGTCGGTTCATTTTTAGATAGTTTCTTGGTCCAGCTTGTACTTCTCAAGGTCTCTAGGTCCCTTCCTATGTAGTCGGTGCTAATTACAGGGTTTTAATCTGTTGCATCTCTCACTTCCAAAACGATTACTTCTGTTTCTTTTAGCTTCTTCTGTTTGCTGGTCTCTTCAGTGTTTAATTTCTGCCCTGACACAAGGGGGGCGGTGGTGGTCACTTTTTTTTTAGTCTCACTTGTTCAGTCGTGCTGTGGGGAGGGAGGAACACTGCAAACAAATCTCACTGGCATGTGCTCACAATGTTTCAGCCACTCTGGGTTTGCCCCGCTCACGGCGTGTGTGCTTTCCCAGTCTACACTGCTCAGGCTCTAGGTTGCACTGCCGGGAACTGTCTGAAGCGGCCCCTGGGGTTACCTGTATTTCCCAGGTCTAAGCCGCTCAGGTTCTGGTTCCTGGGTACTTCACAAAAGCGCGACTTTGTTGGGCCTGGGTTTTGAGCCCTTCCCAGGTCCGAGCAGCGCCAGTGATCAGGTTTTTGCCTAGCGCGGTCGGGGGCTGCACCTTTTTCCCTTCCCCCGACCCAGCCGCTCGGTTTTCTGGGTGTACAATGGGCGCAGCTTCCCAGGTGTGCCGTGCTCTCCCCTGAGGAGCTGATCTCTGGCTGCAACCCTCTCGGCAGGTGTAGACCCTCCAGAGTTCCAAGTAGTTCTGGTTAGCAGAGAGCTCTCTTTGCAGTTTGCTATAGAATGCCTCTCTGGGGCCCTGATTCCGCCCTTCCGGCTCTCGCTGCCCTCCCCTTCCTGTCTCCTGCTGGGGCTGGGCCGGTCTGCGGCTGGTTTACTCTGCTCAGTCCTTTGTTCTGTGAGCCGGGCCTGGCGGTGTCTTTCTTAGGTTAGGGCTTTTCGCGGGAAAGCTATCCCACGGTCTAGGTTGCTATCTCAATCTAGTTCCCTCAGATTGCCCGGGGGGCATTCAGGCTCAGCCCTAGCCCAAAGCAATTCGGCCCGCCCCTCCCTGCCCGCTCCGCCTGCTAATTGGGGAAGCGTGGGTCTGGGCTATGCGCCCGCTCCCGCTGGGAATTGCTGCTAGGTACGTAACCGCGGGGTTTAATAATTTATTTATTTTTCCTCCCAGTTATTTTGCCCTTTGCTATTCCAAGGCTCGCCACCGACCCGCCGGAGAGAGTGTTTCCTGGTGTTTGGAAACTTCTCTCTTTTTTTAAGACTCCCTTCCTGGGACGGATCTCCGTCCCTACCTCTTTCAGCTCTCTTTTTATCTTTTATATTTTGTCCTACCTCCTTTTGAAGACTATAATCTGCCTTTCTGTATGTCTGATGTCCTCTGCCAACATTCACAAGTTGTTTTGTGAAATTTGCTCGGCGTCTAAATGTTCTTTTGGTGAATTTGTGGGAGAGAAAGTCGTCTCTCCATCCTATTCCTCCGCCATCTTAGGACCGCCTCCAGTATTATCCTGTAGTTTTCTTTTTTTGTGGCATTTTTGTCTGGTTTTGGAATTAGGGTGATGGTGGCCTCACAGAATGAGTTTGGAAGTTTACCTTCTCAAATTTTCTGGAAGAGTTTGAGTAGGATAGGTGTTGGCTCTTCTCTAAATTTTTGGTAGAATTCAGCTGTGAAGCTGTCTGGTCCTGGGCTTTTGTTTGCTGGAAGCTTTCTGATTACAGTTTCTATTTTTGTGCTTGTGATGGGTCTGTTAAGATCTATTTCTTCCTGGTTCAGTTTTGGAAAGTTATACTTTTCTAAGAATTTATCCATTTCTTCCAAGTTGTCCATTTTATTGGCATATAGCTGTTGGTAGTTGATTGGGGGATTCTTGCAGAAGCTAACAACTGTGGCCAGCGATTTTTATTTTGGCTGGCCAAAGCTTAAGTTTGCTATTTCACTAACACTTTGTGGGTTACTGCATTCTATAGTTATACTTGTGTGGTGTGCTAAGTCACTTCAGTTGTGTCTGACTCTTTGTGACCCTATGGACCATAGCCCTTCAGGCTCCTCTCTCCATGGGACTCTCTAGGCAAGAATACTAGAGTGGATTGCTATGCCCTTCTCCAGGGGAATCTTCCGGACCCAGGGATCCAACCCTGTCTCTAGTTTCCTGCATTGGCAGGCGGGTTCTTTACCACTGGAACCACCTGGGAAGACCTACACACCTGACACCCCTGTCAAGTCTTCTAATTTTGTATGGGATGTCTTCAATCCACTCTTTTGAAGAGCAGCCCTGGGAGTTTCATTTTCACTTTCTGTATTAGAATCATTCACTCAGGGTTTTTGCCTATTTATTTATGTTTTTCGGACACCCTGCACAGCAAGACCTGTGGGATCTTAGTTTCCCAACCAGGGATCGAACCTGTGTCCCCTGCATCCCTGCATTGGAAGCATGGCATCCTAACCACTGGACCACCAGGGAAGTCCCAGGTTTTTTTTCTTTTTGTTGGCCCAATATTCACATCGTCTGAATCAGAACTATATTCTGAAGAACTCTCATCTTCTGAGACATTAGTAAATATGTCACTTGGACAATCAGAAAGTATCTGCATAATTTTCACCAAAAAAAATCTTCACTCAAAATCTTGTGATGCATCACTTTTGAAAATTTTATGTTTGTAATATACACAAGGTTGAAACAAAACCCTAATGGAACAGAATGTGAATGATAATGACAATTCTAAGTTGTATAATGAACCCTTGATCAGTTTTAAGCTCTAACAACTTCACACAGTAATGTTAATTGTACCCTTCTCTAAAATGTACTGATACGTCTCTGGTCAATGAAGTTTGGGTAACAAAAGATACGTTAATATGTCTCTGGTCAATCATAGTGGCCAAGGGGCTCCTCCTATAAGTCTCATGAGTGAGCTAAGGGGATGCACAAATCTCAAATTTGTGTGTCAGATTTTGTGGAAATGCACGTGTGAATTTAACTGGGGAGAGGATTCTATTAGACAGCATCCCCCAACAAGCAGATGTCAAGATCCTTTTAAACACATAAGAATTTTCTTAGGCAAAATTCCTTGGGGAGAAAATGGGGAGGGAGCTGGGAGAGGCTGGGAGAGCCTTCAGAGAGGGAAGGAAGGAAGTTCTGGTAGAATCCTTTTAGAATGCTATTCCATCTAAGGAAGTTTCAAAAAAGCCCG
This sequence comes from Giraffa tippelskirchi, assembly GCF_054371585.1. Classification (NCBI taxonomy): domain Eukaryota; kingdom Metazoa; phylum Chordata; class Mammalia; order Artiodactyla; family Giraffidae; genus Giraffa; species Giraffa tippelskirchi. Next base: position 36,565,491 of record NC_137282.1, read on the forward strand.
TAGAGGAATCTTCCAGCCAAATTACTCAGAGGAGTCCCTTGTCTCTCAGGAATGGCTGGGCCTTAATATTCCTGCTGTGTTTAGTAATTGTCTGGGAACAGCCAGTCAGAGGCATAGCTGGGATGCAAAGGCAGTAGCTCTGTTTTTAAGCACAGCAACCAGGGTGCCCAGTCAATGACGCTCCCTGCAACTGGAGGTCTGAGAGGCCTGGTCTCATGACCACCACAGGGGCACACGACTTTTACTGGATGCCCAAAGTGGCTCATGACCAATATGCAGTTAAAACATCACCTTTCTAGAAACTATTGAGGTATAGTGACCAACATATGCCAATAATTTTCTGTGTATCTAAGCGAATGAGGGTGCCTTTGCCTAACGCACAGTGTGCAGGGTGAGACAGAGTGCAAGAAAATGTCCTTTGTTTCTGCCATGTTGTATTTGAGGTGCTGGTGAGAGAACCCAGTAAATAACTGTTAAAGCTGCAACTCTGTGGAAGAGAATATTCATGGAGAAACTGAGGGGCCAATGGGAACAGTAGACATGAGTAAGTGTCCCTCAGGAAGAGGTAGATTGAGCTGAGCAGAGGGTCAAGTGTCTGTCTGAGAGCGGGCAGTAGGACATGGCAGACCCAGTATGTTGCTGAGAGAAGAGAGGGTAAGGGTGAGAAGCGATCCAAACAGGAAGGAGATCATCACTAGAGCACTTATATCCTAAAAGCAATGAGGACAGGATCTAAAAAACCTTGGGGTTGTCAGAAATGCCAGATGCTTGCAGAATATCAAGTAGGGAGAGGTCCAAGAAAGATGACAATATTTTAAGAATCAAAGAATCATGAAACAGAGACCTCATCTTACCACTCTATTGCCTCCGTGTCTGCAATCTCCCTGCATTTTCATGAAGGACTCTTTACTATGTTCAATTTTTTCTCAACTTCAAATCAGGAAATGTATGGGGTGGGGGGTAGGAAGGAGGCTGGAAGAATCGGGGTCAATCACAAAGAAACAAATGGTGCTCATTCAGACAGGTCTTAGATATTCTTTTCCTCTTTCTGTACCTTGAGAAGTTGTCATCCAAATCCCACAACACAAAAACTAAACAATACCTAACACTTGTTATGGTAAATATTTTAGGCCTATTGCATATTTATTTTGAAAGCTTACCATAGCATATATAGATGATAGGTATCATCTCGTACTGAGTTCATTGTTGAAAGACAAGTTTTCTAGGGTGAGGATATTTTCCCCTGTGTAGTGTGAGAACTGGAAATTTGTACTATTGTCTGATTGTTCAGAGATGCTTCTCAGTGCCAGTTATTTTTTAATATTTATTTATTTATTATTTGGCCGCTTTGGGCCTTAGTTGTGGCACACAGGCTTCTCTGGTTGTGGCATGTGGGCTTAGCTGCCCTGCAACGTGTGGGAACTCAGTTCTCCGATCAGGTATTGAACCCATGTTCCCTGCATTGGAAGGCAAATTCTTAACCACTAAACCTCCAGGGAAGTCCCTCAGAGCCAGGTATTGATCCATGTTATTTGATGACTAAGACTGCAATTCCTGTAGAGAGTAAGCATACGGAAAATTGATTCGAGACTGGTCCATTTGATCAGCATGTCTTGTCTTTTGCAAAATGGTAGTGTTGATTTTCTCCACTAGGTTACTCATGCTCTGTCTGTAAAGATCCAGATGACTCATCTCCTTGATTTTTCTTCTAGGAATATTTTATCTCTAGTGTGAAATTTATAGTTTTAACTTATTAGAAAATGCAAACTTGTAATATAGCACACTTCCTTTTCCCCCTTATTACAGAGCATTACTCTATACTTAATTATAATAATAGGTTCCAGGTAAGACGACTTCTAGAGAAATACCTGGTTAATATATACTTGCTGAACGACTGAATAAATGGATTAGCTCCTTTTGACCAACTCAGTTCTATTTCTGTTGTAAATGTCATATTTTATGTTGTGCTTCAGCTTGTAAATTACTTTGGGTTATCTTGGAAGTAGATGGAGAGTGAATCTGGAATTCAATCTACAAAACAAGCAAGCTGCACCTATGATAAAAACAAGACAATGAGTTTCTCTGATTTTTGTCATGGCTTAGCATAATAATGTAATCTACAAGAGCACAAACAATATGGGTTTCATCTTTGTGGTAGGTCGAGAAGAAAAATCACCATTTCACCATTTTTAGTTACTACTTTGAGCTGGTTCAAGGAAACAGGGTCATAGGAGGAGTGTGGTCTTTAAAGTCAGACAGATTATATAAAACTTACTAAAGTTGTGACCTTGGGGAGCTAAATAGCTTCTCTGAATCTCATATTCTTTGTAAAAATGAAGCAATAAGACCTCATATCTTCTAGGGTGGTGTATGAGTTAAGTGAGATAAAATATGTGAAGCCCTGGAATATGACCTGACAATGTTAAGTGTTTAGAGGACTTCACATTGATCCCTCCCTTTCCTGTGAGCATCAACACAAGTAAAAATGCAATTATGGGAGAAGAAAGGCAATTAAGGAACACTCAATTTTCCTAGCTTTTATAAATCAAGAACATATTTATGAGCTATATTTTAGTGTGTGGAAAAAACAGAAAAACACAAAAAACCAGGCACAAAATCTCGGGGTTCTCTTGTATTATCATAACTGTAAAAGGCATTTTTTCCTTGGCCATTTAAAACCTGGTGTTTCTGAGTCCTGTGAGGAAGTGCACAGATCACTCACTCTGCTTCAGATATTGACATTCCTGTGAAGAAGAGATATTTCCTATAGGATTATTACTCATCATGACTGAAGTTCAATAGATAAATTAAAAACCCAGCCACTCCTCAGCTCCGGAAGTGACTCACTGCTCAAGGAATGCTCTCTGTTTACTTCAAGATGGGCTTAAAGAGGCCCTGAATCAGAATTGCTCCTTGTCAAGGGGGCCTCTGGACCATTACCAGAAGAAATTGTGGGTTGTCTCATAGAATTGCACAGGCATTTGGCTGAGTGCTTTCTGGAGCTTGTCCTGCAAATTCCTGTAATTTAGACGAGGTCGCTTGTTACCCATTTTAGCTGACTGAACAGTTTGAATCATGGGTGTGAAAAGGCAACTGATGCCATAGTTAGCAGAGACCTTCCAAGAATGTGCTATTGCCATTCTGATCATGTGTAAGTGGGGCCATGAACTACAGTAAACTCTTTATTTTGCAGAACACACACACACACACAATTTGTTTAAGAATAATAGTGGTTCAATAACCAAAATCAAATAATCTGAATTCAATTTAAGCATTTGAATTTTAAAATGTCTCTGAGTAGACATTTTTCCAGAGAAGACATACAGATGGTCAACAAGCACAGGAAAAAATGCTCAAATCACGACTTATTAGGGAATACAAATCAAATCACATCCCCTCACACATGTTAGAATGGTTATTGTAGAAAAGGCATTTGTTACTTCTTAGTAACAAATGTTGGAGAGGGTGTGGAGAAAAGGGAACACTTGTACACTGTTGGTGCGGATGTAAATTGGTGTAGCTATTATGGAAAAGAGTATGGATATTCCTCAAAAAATTAAGAGTAGAACTACCATGTGATCTAGCAATTCCACTTCTGGAACTATATCCGAAGACCATGAAAACAATGATTTGAAAAGATACATGCACCTCTATGTTCATTGTTGCATTCTTTATAATAGCCAAGATATGGAAATAACCTAAGTGTCCATCGGTGGATGACTGGATAAGGAATAAGTGGTGTATATACGTAATGAAATACTGCTAAGTCGCTTCAGTCGTGTCCGACTCTGTGCGACCCCATAGACGGCAGCCCACCGGGCTCTGCCGTCCCTGGGATTCTCCAGGCAAGAACGCTGGAGCGGGTTGCCATTTCCTTCTCCAGTGCATGAAAGGGAAAAGTGAAAGTGAAGTCGCTCAGTCGTGTCCGACTCTCAGTGACCCCATGGACTGCAGCCTACCAGGCTCCTCTGTCCATGGGATTTTCCAGGCAAGAGTACTGGAGTGGGGTGCCATCACCTTCTCCGAATGAAATACTACTCAACCATAAAAAAGAATTGTATCCTGTCATTTGCAACAACATGGATGGACCTTAACTGTATCATGCTAATTGAAATGTCAGATGGAGAAAGACAAATGCCACCTGATTTCACTCCTGTGTGGAATCTAAAAACAAAACAAACAATAACAGCAGCAAAAACCAAACTCGTAGATACAGAGATCAGATTACCTGTTACCAGAAAGGAAGGTACTTGGGAGGTGAATAAAGTAGGTGAAGTGAGTCAACTGTATTGTGATGGATGGTAACTAGACTTGTAGTGGTGATTACTTTGTAGTGTATACAGATGTCAAATTATAGTACTGTACATTCCCTGGTAGCTCAGCTGATAAAGAATCTGCCTGCAATATTGGAGACCTGGGTTCAATCCCTGTGTTGGGAAGATCCCCCGGAGAAGGGACTGGCAACCCACTCCAGTATATTGCCTGGAGAATCCCTGTGGACATAGGAGCCTGGTGGGCTATACAGTTCATGGGGTCACAAAGCGTCGGACATGACTAAGTAACTAGGTGTGTGTGAGAACTTGAGGGCTTCCCTGGTGGCTCAGTGGTAAAGAATCCATCTGCCATTGCAGGAGATGCAGGTTCAATCTCTGGGTCAGAAGATCGCCTGGAGAAGGAAATGGCAATGTACAGCAGTATCCTTGCCTGGAGAATCCCCATGGATAGAGGAGCCTGGTGGGCTACAGTCCTTGGGGTTGCAAAGAGTTGGACATGACTAAGAGACTAAGCGACACCTGAAATTTATATAAGAAGAAAAGAATAATTAGTGATTATTGTAAAAACAGGCTTATAGTGAGATGTGAAAAAAAAAAAAAAGAATTTTAAGACTGAGTGAAAAATACTCCAACTAACTGAAAGCAAATGCTTTTTAAACTTTAACAGGTCCTCAGCCTTGTTTTAGCCATTTTCAGCATTCTTTTTAGATTGATTAGAGCTTAAACAGTTCAGTGTTTTTCTCTATCTTTGTTACCTTGCAGATGTTGTGTTCAGGTACTTATTTTCCAGTTTGGCATTTCACTAATAGTCTGTTATTTTCCACCTAGGTTGCCCTGTGACAATCTCATGCAGAATTCCCTCCTATGAGGTCTCTTCTTTTCTCAATATGCCTTATTATCCATTAAAGAGTAATGAGATAATAGGAGCCATCCAGTGACTATAGGGGAATAAGTGCCCAGCACAACGTTGTAAATAAGTAGTTGCTTTCTCCCCTGGGTGAGCTTTAAAATATGTCCACACTGAAAATATTTTAAAGGACTGGTTTTAAAAAAAGATCTTCACTTAGTCTTGCATCTATACAGTTCTCATAGGAGTTTTATTAAAACTCTTCTTACCGTGAATGTGTATGGGTGTTTATAGAAGCAAGAAGGTGAACATGAAATGGTTTTCCCATTGTGCATATTTCATGTGGAGTATGAAGCACAAGTGTTAGTCGCTCAGTCGTGCCTGACTCTTTGCAACCCCATGAACTGCAGCCTACCAGGCTCCTCTGTCCATGGAATTTTTCAGGCAAGGATACTGGAGTGGGTTGCCGTTTCCTTCTCCAGGGGACCTTCCCGACCCAGGGATTGAACCCTGGTCTCCAGCACTGCAGGCAGATTCTTTACCGACTGAGCTACAAGGGAAGCCCTAAAGTGACTATATGAAGTGCAGTGACTATAAACGCTAGATTTCTGTGGGGAGGCCAGCAGCTCAGCTCAAAGCTTTGGGGAAACAGTAGTTGAAGGCACAGGTGCTATGATGAACAGCTAGCTGCTGCTGTCACCAGGGACAACAGTCACTTCCTGGGCTTTCAATGCAGGAAGAAAAACCTTCAAGTTCCCACTGGGGACCTTGTCCCTTAGGGTAGGAGGAATGAATCTGTGGCTTACTGTGCGGTGTTTAGTATGAGGGAAAAGGCAGGTTGCCGGTTGGGCTGTGCCTGTGCCATGTTTTTGCTTGGTACTTCACTAGAGCAGGAAATAAAACAATTCACCATGATTCCGGATCCCATCCCCTTGTTACTCTACTCAGCTCTCCCATGGAGTTTTGCCACACTATCTCTGGCATTCTCTGACCTCTCTGCTCCTTGGTCAGTGTCCAACCTTCAGACTCTGTCTTAGGTAAATTTGTGAAATGTAGGTTGAAAGTTGGAACAAGATTATAGTTCTAGAGACTTTAAAAATAATTATTCAGAAAATTTCTTACATCTCCTGTATCATCTGAGTGTCATGGGAATTCAAATTTAGAGATTAGCTTCTCCTAAGATCAGACCCAATGTTCATGTTGCCGTAGTAACATTGCTAATGAAAGAGAAAGTTTCCATGAGACCCATTTGTCAACCTCTGTTCCAGTCACAAAGGCTGGATTTATAAGCTCCATAGACTACTTCAACTCTATTCCTCCTCTGCAGATCCATATATTATTTCACAGGCAGGCATCAAGCTATGTAGCTGGATTAAAAATTAATGAAATACTAGGATTGATAGGCTGACTACTTCAAACAAATTAAAAGATCATAGTCATTATTGGACATAGACAATGCAGAGTGTATCAGAATATACTGTCAAGTATGTGCTTCAGTTTTAAGAAGGCAGATTGAGCACACACCTGCCTTTTGACATTTCTCCAAAACCATTGTGGAAAAATATATATAGAAGTAGTTAACCCACAGTGAGAAGCTCAAGATGAGGGCAAGGAAATGTGTGTCACCAATGGATAAGAAAGTTCAATGAATTTCTGGGAGACAGAAAAAGAATGGAAGTGTGTTGAGGGAACGAAGGCTACAACATGCTGTGGGAAACAGAGGTGCCAGTGGGAGGCAACCACCTTGAAGAGACTCTAGGTTCTACATCAAGTGAAAGTGTTAGTTGCTCAGTTGTGTCTGACTCTTTGTGATCCCATGGACTGTAGTCCACCAGGTTCCTCTGTTCATGAATTTCTCCAGGCAAGAATACTGGAATGGGTAGCCATTCCCTTCTCCAGGGGATCTTCTCAACCCAGGAATTGAACCCAGATCTCCTGCATTACAGGCAGATTCTTTACCATCGGAGCCACCAGGGAAGCAAAAGGATCTGCCTGCAAAGTGGGAGACCTGGGTTTGATCCCTGGGTTGAGAAGGGATCCATTCCAGTATTCTTGCCTGGAGAATTCCATGGACGGGGAGCTTGGCGGGCTACAGTCCATGGGGTCACAAATAGTTGGACACGACTAAGTAACTCACACTTTCTACATCAAACAGTGGGGTAAAACAGGAGTGAAGGGCACTAGTCAAAGATAAGCTGATGGAAGAACTGCACAGTTGGGTTTCCTGACTCTGCAGGCAGAACAGCAAGAGGCCTAGGACTTATCTGTAAGCCAAACCTATCCACCAGTCAACCAACCAACCAATCATCCAGTCCATCAACCCACCAACCAATCATCAACCAATCAACAAAAATAGAAGGATGCTTTCTAAAACAAATATGAACTTTGAGAAAAAGTCAAGATCCCATCTCTGTATTGGTGCCTAAAGCAGGCCATTCTTCATTCTACCTGTCATAGACCTGCAGCCTAACACAGGTTGCCCCTTCACTCATTCCAAATTAAAACAGTCAACTGGCATGCATCATCCATGTTAGTAAGTTGGTCAACCAGAATTCCCTCAAAAAAGGAGAGGGCCTTTGTGGTATATATCTACATACACAACAGTAGGGGCTTCCCAGGTGACTCAGTGGTAAAGAATCTGCCTGCCAATACTGGAGACACAGAAGATTCAGGTTCAATCCCTGGGTCAGTCGGGAAGACCCCCTGGAGCAGGAAATGGTAACCACTCCAGTATTCTTGCCTGGAAAATTCCATGGACAGAAGAGTCTGGTGGGCTACAGTCTATAGAGTTGCAAAGAGTTGGACACTACTGAGCAACTGAGTGCACACACACACACACACACACATACACACACACACACACACACAGTAGAGGAAGGCCACACCAGGTTTTCTGGTTTCTGCTCTTGAACATGAATGAACTTCATCAATCATAGGACAGAAACCAACCATACAGAAAAGAAGGACCAAGAGATAACCCGTATTAGCTGAGATGCATTCAACTGCAAGTAACAGAAAGTCGAGCTAAAATGGACTTGAACAAGGAGGACATATATTTTCTCGTCTAAAGAAAAATCTGGAGATGGAGCATTCAAATGGAGTAGCTCAGCACTGTCATCAAGGACTTGGGATTTTTATCTCTCTGGTCCACTGTCCTTAGTATGTTAGTAATTTCTTTCATCATGATTACAGATGGGAGTAGGTATTACTTGAAGGAGATTGCTTAAAAAATTTTTTTTCTACCATGTGTCACTATAATTAGTGAGAATACCATTCCCATAAATGTCCCAGGAGCTCTTCCTTACAGTCACGTTGGATCTCAGGAATTGGGTCTCATGCCTATGCCTATAAAATCATTAGAAATGGAAATGAGACTATTGTGAATGGCCTAGGCCAAGGTTTCTCACCTTTCACACTACTGACATTTTGGACCAGACAATTTTTTGTTGTGGGGAGTTGTCCTGTGTATTGTAGACTGTTTAGCAGCATCCCTGCAAAGTCATAAACCATTCTGAAGGGGCATCTTCTTGACCAGTCGCTAGTAGGCCATTGAAGATAATGGTCAGCTTCGAGTCTTATAGAGATCAGAACCAAGGGCAGAAGAACTCACAGGAGCTTCACATAGAAAGCAGAGCCAAGGTTGACCTTGCTATAGTGGGGTTGATGTATGTAGTAGAACAGTAACATCTCTATACTTCCTAGTCTACCATTTCCCAAATGGGTGGGTATTTGTTCTGTTTTATTTTTGTAGTTTGCTGATTTTGTTTTTTGTTTTTCAGTTATTCTATTTCTTCTCCTCCATTGTTTCTTAGCATAGACCACCTGACTCCAAGGAGAATCATCTACACTTGGCAGAGGACAAGCCATCATTCTGAAATTGTAAACTTCAAGGTTGTGCAGCAGTGGAATGAGATTCTGTGGGTGTTCCCCTAGGTGATACGGTGAGTGTGTTCTCTAGTGGATATTAAGGAGCCAAAGGGAAGACTTTGGTAGACGTTACATTACACAACATCTATTTGCAACCTCCTGCACTCTTCTCTGTCTTTCCATAGAGGTTGTAAGTGTACGTACTCACCCAGTCACCCACATAGCTTGTGGGAGCCACATGACACAGCTTTGACCAACAAGACATAAACAGCAGTTCAGGGAGAGAACAGCTCTAGGGAAACAGTTGCTTCATTGATTAAGGCAACAGATGCAACTGATCCCAGTCCTTTCTTCCTGTCTCCACTTCTTCCCTCCTGGTTCATGAAGGTGATTCCTGAAACCAGTCATCTTGAAGCCTTGAAACAACAAGCCAACATGCTAAGGATGGTACAGTGGGTGAACAGAGTCTAGGTCTTCCATAACACCATCATCCAATTTTATCATTTCTGAATTGACTATCTCTTAAATTATCAATACTCGAGGAATTTATGTCAAGTATATTTGAGTCATTATAAGTCAGGTATTTTATCACTTGAAACTGAATAGCAAAGGATTAATAGAGTGAAAGAGGAAGAGAGAAATGAAAGATAGGGATGCAAATAGACTTGCATTAGGTGTAGTGAAATTGATTGATGCTGTCTTTGGAACCCCAGCCTATGGTACTATTTGGTAATTACCTGCCTACCCTCACTATTTTTTGCTTTTAATCCCAAGCTCTTCTCTGTGTTAAATATCATATATTAGGCTGAGACATTCTGAGCTTATTAGTAAAGGAGAGCTGACATAGCCACACGCACAAATTAAGTTATTGGCTTTTGAGATTCTGAATATGCATTTGAAATTCACTGTCTAGAAAGCCAAAGATTTTCCCCAGCTTGCAAGAGCCAGGATTTTTGAGGAAGAATAAGTATTGAATTCTAAAAGATTGCCTTTGCATGTACAAAGGGAAAAATCTCTGAAGGTATCAGGGCCTAAAATTGGGTCTGCCTGAAGTGAGGAAGGAGACTAGAGGTTTAGAGAGCAAGCAAGTACTTGGGAAGTTGCTTGTACTCTGCCCACCACCCTTCACCCCAGTCCTGGGTGAGAGGAGACAGGTTTGAGTAAGAGGAAGTAAGAGCGGAGGGGAGCAGTGCACGCTTGTCTGCGTTCAACTCTGGGAGGCAGCAAGGTACCCTTACAGAAGTCCTCTCAATGCTCAAGAGAATGATCCCTTAGTCATAAATTGGGAGTTACAGTGGGGCCAGTCATGGCTGAGCGGGCCCAAGACAGTACTGCTGAGTTTCCTTTTTACCCACAGTAATAGAAGAAAACCAGAAAACTGTTCATGAGTGAGAAGGGATCACAGTAGGGTTAAGATGGCTAGTGGAGAGATTTCCCTGGTGGTCCAGTGGTTAAGAATTCACCTTCCAATGCAGGGGACATGGGTTCAACCCCTGGTCAGGGAACTAAGATCCCACAAGTCGAGGGACACAAGTCTATGGACCGCAACTGCTGAGCTCATGCATTCTAGAGCCTGTGTTCCACAACAAGAGAAGCCAGTGTGCCACAGTTAGAGAAAGATGGCATGCGGAAATGAAGACCCAGTGCAGCCAAAAATAGTGTTTTAAAAAAGAGAGAAATTATGTCTGAAAAAATACATTGTTGTTGTTTAGTCACTGAGTCTTGTCCAATTCTTTGTGACCCCATGGACTGCAGCAAGCCGGGCTCCCCAGTCCTTTACTGTCTCCTGGAGTTTGCTCAAATTCACATCCATTGACTCAGTGATGCTATCTAACCATCTCATCCTCTGCTGCCCCTTTCTCCTTAAAGCAGAAAGTGAAAAAAAAAATATATATATATATATTTTAAAAGATAGTGAGTGGATCTGATGGGAACTTTTATCAGAACTTGGGTGATACAAACCATGTGGACTAGTAACCAGAGATCATGGTGGTGCCTTTATCAGTACAGTGGATGCCAGCACAGATGTCAGTGACCAAAGATAAGGACTCACCAAAGAGGTCAGAGGTTATAATCACCAATGGAAGCCAACCTACTGACCTACTGTCAGTGTTTTAGCACCACAGCAGCCCTCCAGAAGTGACCTACCCTCCCATGAACGTGAGTGGGAAGGAAGGAATTAAATCTGACCTTATAGAGTTTAAATGTAAAATGACTGAGTTTGCATGGAATTAATAATGGTTGAGGTTTCTGCCAGCTGGCACAATAGGGTCTTTCAGTTAGAGAAAATAAAGTTAATCCTTTTTAAGACCAAGAACATGGCTTTAGAAAATTGAACCTGTTACATAAGAAATTGAGGCATAAGTATATTATTTAAGGTAATTAAAGATAAACAAGCAAAGAAATAAAGATGATAATACATCACATAGTATAAAAAGAAAGAAGAGCATAGTTATAAAAGTTAATTAATCCTTATCTTTCATTCCTGGAAGACAATAGGCTAAATATAAATTTGATACATCCACAAATCTCATATTCATGTTATTTAGTATTTTGAAAGTAACAAATATAAGAATTAAAAAATAGTTAAGAGGTTTTTCTTGGGAAAGGGACTAGGGGGAGGTAGGAGACAGTTTTGTTTCCATCATAAATTGTTTTTGTTATTTGATTTTTTCTTACAACATACTTGTGTTACTGTGGTATAGACTAGAAAAGAATTATTTATGAACCTGAGTGCATTTGTATTTTATGTTGTAGGCTAACATAATACTCACAGTATATGTTAGGCTAACAGAATACTCACAGTAAAGATGAAAGTATACCTAAGTGTTCTGAGAATATGGACTACCATACATTGCAAAGTGGCTTTGCAAGAATTCTATAGGAATTCCTAGACTCTATGAGCGAATGGCAACCCACTCCAATATTCTTGCGTGGGAAATCCCATGGACAGAGGAGCTTTGCAGGCTACAGTCAATGGAGTTCCACAGGAATCGACCACAACTTAGCGCTAAACAAAAACAATAAGCAAATACAGGGCTTCCCAAGTGGCTCAGTGGTAAAGAATCCTCCTGCCAATGCAGGAGACGAAGGAGACGGAAGTTCTATGCCTGGTTGGGAAGATCTCCTGGAGGAGGAAATGGCAACCCACTCTAGTATTCTTGCCTGGAGAATGCCATGGACAGAGGAGTCTGGTGAACTATAGTCCATGGAGTTGCAAAGAGTCGGACACGACTGAACGACTAAGCATGCAAGCACGATGGGCAAATATAACAACCACCAGATCAAAAGGATGGCTATTAAGAGGCAAAAGAATAAAAGAAGGACAAACTGATTTGGAGACAGATCACATGGTGTCAAAGCAGTTGGAGCTGTGGGATGGTACACGTAACACTTGGACTGTCTTTTGTGAAATGCACTGGCATGACTTTTAAGGCACGCACACACACACACACACACGCACGCACGCACGCACGCACGCATGCACGCACACACACACACACACACAGTGGGTTTAGCTTGTGCTCTTGCCCACTAATCATCATCTTCTTCTCACATAGCCTTTGGGTCTTGAGAGCTCAATTAAAGCCCCCAGAAGCAAATCTGTGACACTCTGATCCCTCAACCTTGCCCTTGTCCTCTCAGAGGCAGAGGGCTGACAGGGGGTTATGCCTGAAATCAGTGGTCATTTGACCCATGCCAAAACATAAGTTCCCTGGAGCAAAAGGCTATGACTTGACAGGGGTCTAGGAAACAGCCTGCAAATCCTATAGTATTGTCTAGCACATCATCCCTGTGTAATAACATTAAGACCACTTTTTGTTTTTAAGTCTGATGATTTCTGTATCAATAACTCTGACCAACAACCTTCATTATCATTTGAGATGATGGAACCCTGGAGTAGAAATACATTCTCAAACAATTTTCTCGGAGAGAGAAATATTCCAACTGGATAATAGAAACAAAATTAAAGAGTTAACAAACAGCAATTGTTTCAAACCAGTCAATCCTGAAGGAAATCAACCCTGAATATTCATTAGAAGGACTAATGCTGAAGGTGAAGCACCAATATTTTGGCCATCAGATACAAAGAACCGACTCACTGGAAAAGACCCTGATGCTGGGAAGGACTGAGGGCAGGAGGAGAAGGGGACAACAGAGGATGAGATGGTTGGATATCATATCGACTCAATGGACATGAGTTTGAGCAGACTCTGGGAGATATTGAAGGACAGGGAAGCCTGGTGTCCTGCAGTCCATGGGGTTGCAAAGAATTGTACATGTGTGAACGACTGAACAACAAAACAACAGTTGTAAAACACAGAAAATTTGCAAATAAAATGTAATGTAATGGAGGCTAATTACACTTTCCCCCTGTATTGTTACTTTTTTGGCCATACGACTTGCGGGAACTTAGTTCCCTGACCAGAGATGGAACCTGTGCCCCCTGCAGTGAAAGTGTGGAGTTCTAACCACTGGACCACCAAGGAATATCTATCTGCATTGTGCTCTTCACCAGTTTTTCAACTGTTTTAGGACTCATGGTTATCTTGTACTCAGAGAGCATTTAGAAATAAATGCAAGTACAGATAGATATCTTTAGAGAAAAATAGAGGCTAACCATGAGAGCACCTTGAAAGACATAAAAATAGTGCAGATATTCTTCAGGCAGTGCATGCCAAGTAGCATTTTCAACATGCTACCAACTTCACTCTCAAGGCAAGTCTATGTTCTAGATTCCAAATCAACTCAAGTTGGTTTATTGATTGGTAACAGCAATTAGTAGGATTAGTCAAGCTTTCCAGCCTGAAAAAATTTCTCAAATTATTTGAAGCAACTCTTGAAAATCAGAGCATGAACTAGATTTATTTTAAAAAATTGATTTTGACCCATGACACCAAGGCTATAATCATGCTATTCCACAACTATATTATGGATCCATCAAACAACAATTCTATTTGTGTGGCCACAGAGAGGTGAATGGAAGCTTCTGACCTCTAACAGTGCAATTTTGCTTTCTCAATAACAGCATCCTGAAAGCACTGGGGGTAGATTGCTTTCCCTAGAGTGCAATACCTGAAAACTGGCCACGGCTTTCTGGCTATTGGTCTGGCCACCTAGGGGTGGCCTTATTCACAGCTGACAATACAGAAAGAGGTTTAATAAAAAAATCAGACTCCATACACATATTTTATACCTACAAGAGGGGCCTTTGTTGAAATTCAACCCTAGGCTGCTTAGTCAACTACACGGAAATATACCCAACCCTTTTCTATCACTGAATTCTTTCCTGAAATTCGTGCCATTAAGTGAAAAGCTGCCACATGAAAAATATTTCCATTAGTTGTGAGGGATTCTGTTCTCAGCCAAGGTTCTCAAACAATGTTCTCAGAGAGAGAAATGTATAAATTGGATAATGAAAACGATCATTTAATAAACAACAATTAGAAAATACATAAATAGAATTTGCAAATGAAATGTAATGGAGGCTTATTACACTTTTACACTCTCTGCACTATTTTCTTCACCAATTTTCAACTATTTAGGGCTCATGGTTATCTGACACTCAGACTGCATTTAAAAATAAATTTAAGCACAGATAAAAATCTTTAGGGAGAAATAAAGGCTAAGTGAGAGAGCTTCCAAAGACATGGAAATAGTACAGGTACAAAAGACTGAAGGTTAGTAGACGATACCACCTCTTCATTTCTCTTGCTCAGTATAGGTCCACAAAGCAAAACATCCAAACATGCACACAATTCAAATTGGTTTCAGATGATATTCTCTAACTAGAAACTGTTGGCCTGAAAATCGGTGTGTCTTTGCCTGAAAGTGTAATTTCAGAATATCACTTCTTATAGCACATTTATTTAGTCTGCTTTGTGATACAAAAGTCATTATACTTTTGTACAATGGAAATGGAGCATGGTTGGAGTGTTGTTGGCAGAATAATGGTCCCCGCAAAGATGTCCGTGTCCTATACCTCCAAATGTGTGACTGTGTTACCTTACATGACTCAAGAGACTTTGAAGATGTGATGTGATTGGATCTTGGGATGGGAAGATTATTCTGGATTATCTGGGTAGGCCCAAGGTAATTGCAAGAGGGAGCCAGGAGGTAAAAGAAGCCATGTGATGATGGAAGCAGAGGTCAAAGTGATACAAGGAAAGGACCACTAGACCAGCATCACACAGATGGCCTCTAGAAGCTGGAAAAGGCTGGAGAATGGGAAAATGGATTCTCCCCTAGAGCCTCTAGAAGGGGCACAGTGCTTAGTCGCTCAGTCGTGTCCAACTCTTTGTGACTTCATGGACTGAAGCCAGTCAGGCTCCTCTGTCCATGGGGACTCTCCAGGCAAGAATACTGGAGTGCGTTGCCATACTCTTTTCCAGGGGATCCTCCCAACCCAGGGATTGAGCCCAAATCTCCTGCATTGCAGGCAGATTCTTTACCCTCTGAGATACCAGAGAAGTCTATGGGGTCACATAGAGTTGAACACAACTGAGTGACTAACACACACACAAACAGTCACTCAGTCATGCCCAACTCTTTTGGGACCCCATGAACTGCAGCCCACCAGGCTCCTCTGTCCATGGACTTCTCCAGGCAAGAATACTGGAGTGGGTTGCCATTTCCTTCTCCAGGGGATCTTCCTGACCCAGGGATTGAACCTGGGTCTCCTGCTTAACCACTGGCCCACCATGGAAGCTGACCGTTCTGCATTCAGCCTAGATGGAAATGTGTCTCTAGGAACTTTGCTGTTGCTGCCTGTGGGCAATAGTGTGAAGTGGTGGAATAGGGTAGAGGTGGTGGTGGGAAGATATTTTTGTTTTGTCTCTCTATGAGTAAGAATGGCATTGTGTCTAAAGTGCTGATCATCCCTGAGTGATGGGTGGAATTTTTACTGTCATTTTTTTGATACTGCTGTGAACTGAACTGTGGTGTCCCCAGATTCACATGTTGAAGCCCCAACTCCTACTGCAGTGGCATTTGGAGATGAGGTTTCTGGATGGCTAATTAGGTTTTGATGAGGTCATGATGGTAGGGCCCCATGATGCGATTGTTGTCCTTATAAGAGACACTAGCAAGTTTCCTCTCTCTCTCCCTCTCAACTATGTGAGAAAACAGCAAGAAGTGGCTATCTGAAAGCCAGGAAGAGAATTTTACCAGAGCCCTCCCATTCTGGCACGTCAATCTTGGACTTCTAGCCTCTAGAACTATGAGAAAATTGATTTCTATTGTTCAAGCCACCCAGTTTACAGTGTTTTATTATGGCAGCTTGAGCAGACTAAGATACTGAAAGGAAATAAAGAGAAGGAATGTCAAGCTTGATTTTTCATATCAACCTGGCTTAAGGGCAGTAAGAGATCAAGCAAGCCAGTCAAGAATGAGCAGAAACACCTGAGGTTCAGAGATCCTGATGCCCAAGAGATCCTGATGGATCCTGGTAAGAGGGGCTGGCATTTGGTTAACTCTACTGGTGTGGCAGGCAGAGTTCAGGCACACACACCTTCTTCAAGTTATTCAGTCAAACACGCATCTAGATGCTGCTATGGAGGGATTTTTGCAGAGATATTTAAGATCTCAAATCAGTTGGCACTAGATAGGGTGACCTGAGTGGACCTGGTCTAATCACCTGAGCCCTTCAAATCTGGGTCTAGAGGTCAGAGACAGAGGAAGTCAGTGATTCAAAGCACAAGAGGGATTCGAAGCCCAACTGTTGGCTGGAGGGTGGAGAAGACCACATGCCAAGGAATATGGGTGGCCTTGAGCTGCTGAGAGTGGTCCCAGCCAACAAGGAAACAGGGACCTAAGATGTATAACCACAAGGAACAGAATTCTGCCAACAACATGCCTGATTTGGGAGCAGATTTTTCCTTAGAGTCTCCAGATAAGAACTCAACCTAGACAACACTTTGCTGTCAGCCTTTGGTAACCTGAGCACAGAACACAACCATGCCATGTCAGACCTCTTACTATAGAGCTAAGGGCTAATAAAGGGGTGTTGTTTTAAGACACTACATTTATGATAATTTGTTACACAGCAGTCGGTAACTGATACAGCAGCCTGAGCTGCTGTTGCAGTTTTGCCAACTCTGGGCACAGGGACTCCAGCTTTTACAAGAGTGAGACTCAGTTAAACAGTGAAACTCTTACTTGGAGCCAAGTATGCCTGAGAGCTCTGCCCACCCTCTGAGATGAGCCATGAATAGGGCAAATTTTGGAACTCTTAGGAATTACCCTTGGGGACTTTGAACTTTATGAAAGACTGGCTTTTCTGAAGTTAAGCATATGTCCTCAGAATCCTTATAATTTTGTTGTTAATATACTGGGGGTTTTGAGAAATATATATATGTATATGTATATATATATGTGTGTGTGTATATATATATATACCTAGTTTAACAGAAAGAGACTGTTGATTACTTTCCTAAACAACCAGAAATTTAAAAAATGGTTTTTAAAGCTATTTTCCAGAATCAATCTGCTTGTAAGATGCGCCTTTAGTCAGTATCAGTGTATCCCGTTCAATTCAGCAAGCATTTAATGAATATTTATTCTATTTTCTTTTTAAAAATTTGTCTCAGTGAATTCATGGGAATGTTTTCTCCCACTGCAAAAATCAATCTTGTTAAAAGATGTCTATTATAAGCCTGCAATGTAAGTTACTATGAGCTCTCCAGTAACTTTAAACTTTAAAGAAGATACCATATGTCTAGTATGAAGAAGAAAAAAATCGTTGCTGGAGTCAGAATACCAAACTTAGATTGGCTTAAACAAATTTAGGAATTTTTTTATTCTCATACATGTGGTATAGACACATAATAGCATGTCAAGATTAATATTTTTTATGTTCATATACATTTTCTTCATCAATGGCTGACATCAGCAGTCATCATTTGGTTTTGTGGTTCAATGAATGTTTTGTTTTATTTTATTTTTAACTGAGATATAACTGACATGTAGCATTGTATTAGTTTTAAGAATATTACATAAAATGATTTGATATATGTATATATACTGCAAAATGATCACCACAGTAAGTTTAGTTAACATCCATCAAACATTTTTTTTCTTGTGATGAGAACTTTTAAAATCTACTCAACTCAAATAAACACTATAGTATTATTACCTAAAGGGGTTTTTTAACTGAAAAGTCTAAAACTAGGCCTGGTTCCAAGTACTGTCTCACACAGAAGTTTAAAATACCACATTTCCTTCATGATTGTTTTAGTTATCCCCTCCCTCTTTGTGCCAGATTTATCGTCAGGCTGGCTCCCCTCATGTTAGTAAAAAGGTTTCTGTAATTCTAGACCTCATATCCTCAACCACCATCTGAGAGAGAATGTCTTCTTGAATGTACTGTCTTTGGAAGACAAGGGGAGCTTCTATTGTAAAAGCTCCAGTAAATATCTCTTATCCCTCATGGTCTTAATTGGATCATATCTTCATCCCTGAACAAAATATCAAGACTCAGGGATGGGGGAGGGGAAGAGATGGAGTGAGTGGATTATGTTCTTCCTATGAAAACAAAGGGGGAGTAAATTCCACCCAAATCACATGGCTGAAAATAGGAAAGGAGCATCCGTCCAAAAAAAGATTTACGTCCTGTTGGAGGAAAAAGGGAAAGTGTTAGTCACTCAGCTGTGTCCAACTCTTTGCAACCCCATGAACTATAGCTCACCAGGCTCCTCTGTCCATGGAATTCTCCAGGCTCCTCTGTCCATGGAATTCTCCAGGCAAGAACACTGGAGTGAATAGCCCATTCCCTTCTCCAAGGGATCTTCCTGACCCAGGGATGGAACCTGGCTCTCTCGCATTGTAGGCAGATTCATTACATCTGAGCCACCACCAGGGAAGCCCTGTTGGAGGAAAGATGTGAGTCAATACAACAGCAAAATACAATAAATGCAGTAAGAAAAGCACAAAGTACTTATGCTGTGGTGTCAAAAAGAGAAAGGGTCAAACTTTTGTCAAAGTTGGGGAGATAAGAAAAGATTTCATTGAATAGTTGTGTATTGATTTCTGCTTATCCTTAAAGGCCTATTTTGGAGGGGCAAAAAGACATCCTTGGAAGTAGGAACATGGCAGCAAAAACAAGGAAGCAGAAAACTGTTGAGTTGTATTATGGTGACGCTAAAGAATGTAGCACAACTCCAACACAAAATGCTGGGAGACAGGGCTGAAAAGGAAAATTAGAGCCTTATCGTGAAGGGCTTTCCTTGAATTCCAGCAGGAGGAGTCTTATTTAATTTAGAAACCAGTGGGGAGCCATTGACAGGTTTTGAATACGGGAAAGATGTAACTAAATATGCCTGCTGGAAATATGAATCTGTCAGCAATGAATTGGATGAATTGCAGCAGACAGACACAACTCAGGGAGATGGGTAAGGAGGCTATTGTCACGTTCAGAAGAAAAACCATGAGGCCAGCTGGTAGCTAAGAGGCAGGAGAAGATGGGCATGAGAGACTTCAGACGGTGGAACCTTCGTGTGTGTGTGTGTGTGTGTGTGAGCGCCTGCGTGCGCTCAGTTGCTCAGTCATGTCTGACTCTTTGTGACCCTATGGACTGTAGCCCACCAGACTCCTCTGTCCATGGGTTTCTCCAGACAAGAATACTGGAGTGGGTTGCCATGTCCTCCTCCAGGGCATCTTCCCAACCCAGAGATTGGACTTTAGTCTCCTTTATCCCCTACATTGACAGGCAGATTATTTACTGCTGAGCCACCTGGGAAGTCCAGAATCTTCACAGCCCACTAATAAATTCATTGTAAAGAGTTAAACATGGAGCAGTAATGATGGAAACTCTGATGTCACTGCGATGAGCAAGAAAGTGGGAACCATCATTCATGAAGATGAGCCCTCAAAGGCTCAGGCGTACTGCAAAGCAGCAAACTCCACAAGGGGGCAGTAAAGACTACCTGCACCCGTGGCAACTGATCCTCAAGTGCTTGAAAAGCAAAGGGCCCCCTCTGCTATAATTCACCTCTTTTATGAGCTAAAATAGTTAACTGTGACCTTTTTCTTTTTTTACTGTAGTCATTTCAGTGGTTCTTAACATCGCAGAGCCATTACCCAGGGGCAGGATCAAGAGCAAACAATAGGGGTCCCTAAGTGGCTTCAGCATTAAAACTCTAGAGTCAGGTGGATGACCAGCAAAATAGTATCTTTAGTGCTGATAAAGCTGTTGGAGAAAGTGACTTACTGCGAGGCTCAGACTGACTTCCTTAGATCGCCCCCAAGTAAGAATTTAGACTCACTCACTGGTTTAGTACCCGTTTGGGGGAGGCAGGATTGCTCCTCCAGGGACAGAGTCTCTGAAGGAAAACCTACACTGTGTCCTAAGAGAATGGCACTGTTTCTGTGGGCAGGCAGGTCCCAGAGAGAAGAGGGACATACCGGCCCATTTCTTTCATTCACCAGTAGGTCTTTCCTCTTCCCTGGGAAGGAATGGGTGAGAGAGGCACAGGGGACAGTCCTGAGGTTTGGTCCCTCACTGACAGTGGGGGCTCCCCATGAGTTCCTGCAGAACTGTCTTCCCTTTCTTCTTTGTCAATGCCCAAGGTCCCTGACTCATGGTGGCCTCTGAACTCTGGCTCCCCTGGCACTTTTAGACAGAAAGCTAGAGGCAGTCAAGTCAGATAGATTTCCTAGCACTTACATAAGGAGTTTGAAAGATTTGAATTGATGTGCTGTAGTTAGATGGAGTTTTAGAAGATTCACTGATGACAGTGTGCAGAATGGCACGTGGAGAGGCCATTTAGGAAGACTGGACTGGAATCCAGAGAGAAGGGGGTACGGGATGTGCTAAGGAACTGATGATGGGCTAGAGCAGGACAGACAGGTCTGTGAACCACTAAGAGGAAGAATCCATGAGGTTGCAAGTAGAAAGAGAAAACTGGATAATCCCCAGAGACTGCCTCTGGCCCTTGGTTAGACAAGGAAGTCATTCCTCAAGGGAAGAATTATAGGAAGACGAGCATGTTGAAGGGTGCGAAGTGAGATTTCATTCGGGGCATTTCAGTTGCATGTGGCATTTCCAGGTGAAGATGAGCAGAGATACCCTCAGCTTTGCGAAGCACGGGGCAAAATAAAGCATGAGATCAGCTGGGGATTGGGGCTTGGAGATGCTCATTTCCCACTCCTCACATTTCCATCAAGGGAGGGAATTACATAACCTCACCCAGAGATGAGGGCTTCTCTGGTGGCTCAGCTGGTAAAGAATCCGCCTGCCAATGCAGGAGATGCAAGAGATGCAGGTTCGATCCCTGGTTTGGGAAGACCCCCTGGAGGAGGACATGGCAACCCACTCCAATATTCTTGCCTGGAGAATCCATGGACAGAGGAGCCTGGAGGCTACAGTCCATAGGATCACAAAGAGCGGGACACGACTGAGCATGCACCCAGAGAAGAAAGGTCAGGGAAGAACACTCCCCAACTTCTCTCTGCCCTTCACGCACTCTTTCACATTCTCTTTCTTCCAGACTGGCTCTGGTCCTCTTTCTTTCAGATCTATCCTCCTACCCAGAGTGCCTCCTAGGCTCCTCCATACAGGTTCCAGAAAAGGCCTACTGGTTTTTTTTTTTTATGTGGACCATTTTTAAAGCCTTTTAAAGTCTTAACCACTGGATAGCCAGGGAAGTCCCAGGCCTGCTGTTTTGACTTTAGTGCACACCTTATTAACTGCTGATGCAAAGCCACTTTCCCAAATCAAAAATATGGCTGACCCTTTGCTCCCATCTCTCTGTTTCTCATCTCTTATTTATCAGTTGGTTCAGAGCTCCAGAGGAGACTGTTTGAGCTTGCTAGTGCTGCTATGACAAAGTATCAATGACCAGGTGGCTTGCCCAATAAAAATTTATTTTCTTACAGTTCTTGAGGCTAATAATCCAAGGTCAGGTTGTCAGCAGGGTTAATTTCTTCTGCTTCTCTCCTTCGCTTGTAGATGGCTGTTCTCCCGTGTCCTCACATGATCATCCTTCTAGAGCTGCCTGTGTCCAAATTTCCTTCCTATGAGGACCCCAGTTATAGTAGATTAGGGCCCACTCCAAGGACCCAGTTTTTGCTTAATCCCCTCATTAAAGGCCCTCTCTCCAAATACAGTCACATTCTTCAGTTTTGGGGTTAAGGCTTCAACATATGAATAGGAGGAGGGGTCACTATTCAGCCCATAACAGGGAAAGAACAGGGTATTTATTCATCCTCTAAAACTTCATCCATAGACCCTATCCTGTTCCTTTTCTCTCTCTCTCTTTTTTTTGTTTCTTTTCTTAAATTCATTCTCTCTCTCTTTTTAGAAGTTATATTTATTTATTTATTTTTGGCTGCGCAGGGTCTTAGTTGCTGCGCCAGGGCTTTCTCTAGTTGCCCTGCATGGGTTTCTCATCACAAGGCTTCTCTTGTTGTGGATGGCAGGCTCCAGGACACCAGCTTCAGTAGTTGTGGTACATGGAGTCAGTAGCCCCGCAGCATGTGGAATTGTCTCCAACTCGGGAACAAACCCCTGTCCCCTGCATCAGCAGGTGGGTTCTTAACCACTGGACCACCAGGGAAGTCCCAAAGACATTCTTACACACAATTTTGAGACACAAATTTTCTCCTCCTTCACTCTTTGTTTCAATGCTGCCAAGAACTAGGAAAATTTTAATCAGAGCACTGTTGAGTTTCATTAAAGAAAAAGCATGTCAGTGACCCTCAAAGACTGGATCCCATTAGGAGGGTTGCTGGACTGTGCACCTCTGGGAACTGGAGCGAGTTTAAGACAGATCCTAGGGAGAACCTGACTGCCTGGTAATCAAGACGACTGTACTTCTTCCCCTCAGAAACAGTGTGGAGCAATGAGACCAGCATTTTCACAACCCTGTGGAATTTACAGGTGACACTAGTGGTAAAGAACCTGCCTGTGAATGCACGAGATGTAAGAGACGTGGGTTTGATCTCTGGGTGGGGAAAATCCCCTGGAGAGGAGGCCATGGCAACCCACTGCAGTATTCTTGCCTGGAGAATCCCATGGAGAGGAGCCTAGTGGGCTACAGTCCATGGGGTTGCAAAGAATCGAAAGTGACTGAAGTGACACATGCAAAATATCCGAGGTTAATGGCTTTGTGTATATTTACATTCACAGCCATAATCTGGGCCTGTATTTCTTAGTTTTGCTCTCTGATATGTACTTTTCCCGCCATGTTTGAGTTTGAATGGTTTTCCCAAGAGAAATAAATTCTGTAGCCAGAGTGTGATGGCTGATTTTATGGAATTCTGTTAATATCCTACATGACTGAGGGCAGTCATTCAGAGCTTTGTTTCAGGGACATACGATCTTTAGGCATCTCCACACAATGAGGGGAAGAAATGACAGATCTGTGGTGATGAAACACTTTTCTTGATCAGTGTGATTATATCAGAATGCTCAACCTGGATATATTGATTTGCCTTTGAGAGTGCTCTTTGCCACATAAATCTCGTAGAAATATCTTTAAGGAGCTGCCCCGGAAGGCCACTGCTTCCCTCCACAGCAAAGAGAAGCAAAGCCAGGGAGTCATTTGTCAAAGTTTCAAACAGAATGGTCCATTTATGAAGTGACTCTGGATGGTTTCCTATTGTGACATTCATGGGATTTTAAAGCAAAGATGCATTTTATGATTAACCTCGGCATATAGAAGTGCAGAGCCATATTTGTCTCTTTTGACTTACTTCACCAACCTGAATTTTTAAAAAATCACCTTCAAGGAGAATCATATTTATTATACCTCAAAAAATCAGTTTATATGCACTGCTGTTCAGAGCAATTTCTTTTCCCCTGTGTCTAATAGCCTATTGGTCCTCTGTGTTGGAGATGCATTCACACTTTGGAAGATTTGGCCACAGATGGGAAAGAACATTCTTGAGAGGGTTTCACCTCCCTGCCCTGCCTTAGTATAGGAAAATTGGTCTTAAAAAGTTATAAATGAGGTCTAAAATATTGATTAAAAGCTTCTCACTTGCTCATTATTCTGAGACACATAGCCTCAATTTTCTAATTTTTGAGAGTTGTAGTGAAAGGAGCATCTTCTCTTTCTCTTTTGCATTGGGTGACCTTGGACAATTATTGAATTGAAATTTACCTTTTTCCCCTTGTAAAGTAAGTACTGTGACATCAGTAGGCAGGACTGGAGAAAGGGGGGAGGTAGTTTAGCACATTATTTATTAAGGAGTGTAGGTTTTGAGCCAGCTTGGCTTGATAAATCTGCGACTTGCTGGTTGGATGATTCGGAGCACATGACTTGTCTCCTAAACCTAATTTTCCTCATCTGTGAAGTAGACATAAGGGTTGCTTTTTTTCATGTGGTTGTTTGAAAAAGAAATGAGATAATTTACAAACATAGTGTGAGATTATCCTCATCCTCATCATGAAAATAACAAAGAACCATCAACTGCTTTATTTTACTTTCCTTAATATACGAAGTAAGACACAGACTCAAAGGAAAGTAAAGTCCATAAAATCCAAACTCTGTCCTGGGTAAAATGGATTGAAACTGGATTGATGTAATTAGAAATGTATCTTTTGAATATCTGTATTCATACATACATATGCACATATATATGCACAGACACATACATAGATATTAATATTTATACAGAAATGTAAAAATAAAACTATTTATACACAGCTGAGATTTCACAGAAGCTTTAAATAACAACTTGAAATGTATTTACCGAGATTTTATAACTATACTTCCATTTGGGATGCAAAGCCATTTTCTAAATAAAAAATATTTAGTCACAAGTATAAAATTGGAATAAGATTTAATAACCTCCCTTAGGAACTGATTTTAAGGTTTAAATTGTCCTTTTAAACTGCATTAACTCTTAAATCCTTCTTATAATGTCTTCATATTTAAGCTTCAGTGGAGAAAAAGAGGAGCTAACCATTCTGTCACTTATTTAAAAATATTTCTGGATTTAAAAACATTAAGAGCTTCTGCTTGAAGATGGCAGCATAAAGATAATTGTGTTAAGCTCTACTCTCTAATATCAACTGAAAGCAGCACAAATTCTAAAAAAAGGGTCCATCTTTAATGAAACCAGGAGACAGATACAACCCCAAACTATGAAGAATTGCTTCTAAATATAGGGACATTTGGCCTCATTTCCAAAAGGATGCCAAAAGTAGGTTCACACTTGACACCCTATGAGCGCACTGCAGAGTTTTCCAATAGTAGTGGCATTGCTCGGAACCACTTCACCAGTTACCCCTTACTAGAAAACATTCATTCCACATCCTACACTGAGGAACTGCAGATCCGGTGGGACTTGAAGGAGAAAATCCCATTAACTTTGCAGGAAACATCCTGGAGGCATACAATGGAAATAGCAATACCACTAACAGCAATATCAGTAATAACAATGGCCAACTGTTATCAAGTGCTCACTATGTTCTAGGCGGGCTTTCCAGGTGGCGCTAGTGGTAAAGAACCTGCCTGCCAGTGCAGGAGACATAAGAGATATGAGTTGTATCCCTGGTTTGGGAAGATTTCTTGGAGGAGGGTATGGCAATCCATTCCAGTATTCTTGCCTGGAGAATCCCATGGACAGAGGAGCCTGGCGGGCTATGGTACATGAGGTCACAAAGAGTCAGACACAAGTGAAGTGACTTAGCAGGCAGGCAGGAAATGTTCTAGACACTGCTTTAAATGGTTTATATCCACCATGTTGGGTTATCCTCACAGTAACCTTCTGCTGAGGGTACGATCATGATCCTGGTTTTACTGGTCAGTTAGAGAGCCTGTCCTCTTAACCTCCACACCCCTGAATTTTATGGTGTGCATGGAATCAGCTTTGATCAGTGGCTCAAGGTCAGCTGAAGGAGAATGCAAATAAATGCCAAGTCACACAAGAGAACTTGAGCCTCCTGGGGTTTCCTCCTGGGGTTTCCCCATAAGCCTGGGGGCTTTCTGTTCCATTCCAGAAGGAATGCAGTTGATGGGGAGGAGATGTGTGCTTGGAGCAAAGGCACAGCAGAGCTGATGAGAAAGTCTTCTGAGAAGACACTGCTTCGGCGAGGCTCTGTGATTTTGGCTCTCCTTCCCTCTGCCCCATTCCTTGCTGATAAGCCTCTGTGCATAGAGTTGACCAAGATGGAACTGCCCTCATTTAATTATGCGTCATAGTTAGAAAGAAACTAGCATAGATTAATGTATAGATATTTGAAAGATATAAAAAGCAACAAAATAAAATAGCCAGTAGTCACCAGAAGGAGAAAAAAAAACATTTAAAAGGGTAAGTGGATAAAACACATCAGAAAATGAATTAAATTATGAAGTGAATAAAATTTCAACCACTTTTCAACAAAAAGAGAATTGAATTCATGGGAACCCCATAATAATTTAAAGGTAAAAGGAAAAAAATCACCGCCGTAGGACAACTGATAGTGGTAAAGTCGCTGGACATCAAGAATAAAGAACCTGATGTGGACCTAGCATTTGGAAAAGTATCTATTACAATAGACACTCAACTGATAACTCCTAGAATTAATGAGTAAAACTATGCCAGAAAATGAAGAAATTCCCTATACCAAGGGAAAATCAAGCCAACATTAAACTTCCTAGTAAAAATGCTAGAAACTGTAGGGGCAATTATTATAAAGTATTCAGGGAGTGAAAGTGTATTTTGAGATTTTTTTACTTAGTTGAATGTCATTCAAATATATAGAACACAAACAGGTTGTTTTGACACACCAAAGAACTCAGGCAACATGGCACTCATTAGTTTTGGTGGGGGAGGAGAAAAAAAATCTATTTGATTAGGATGTCCAGCCAATCAAGATCAGAATTAAAAACAAAGGGTTCGATTATAGAAAAATGAGAATACTGATGCTATTTAGATATAGCACGAGGACTAAACACCTGGAAATTATGGTATTAAAAGAGAATGCAAAGGTTATCAATTGCAACAACATAGAAATAATGATCTCAGTACAATAATCAGGAGGTCAGAAGAAAATAGAGACGGGAGGAAGTGTTTGTTTCCGCTTATTTCCTTATGGAGCATGAGAAATTCTAACAAATGCTGGTAATTTAAATTACGAAGGTTTAAGTGTGTTATTTTAATGCATAAAGGTAACACCAGAATAAATTAAAATGGCAATATAACCAAGTGATGTATGCAGAGGGTGTGTAAATTTGGGAGGAGAGGTATGTATGATAATTTCCTCCTCTTCTTTAGGGAAAGTTGGTAGATACTGTCTAAGGTGGGTGAATAAGTTTTAAAGTTATTTGGATGTATTGTTCAAAAATATAAAATTGTTCAAAAATCTAAAAACTAAAAATTCATTATAAACACAAAACCCCGCAAAAACAAAATAGAGAAACCCAGATCACAGAGGAAAATAGAGAAAACAATGGAAATATTTAATACATAAAATAAAGAAGTAAGACAAAAGATAGCATCTGATTAATAAATGTAAATGAGGTAAACAATCTGTTGAGAGAAAGACAAAAAGAACTCCTCGTATCTCATATTGCTTAAAAACTGTAATTCCACAAGAGGAAGTCTAAAAGAGGCACATCTCAACAGAGTAACACAGTAAATTTGAAAATTAAAGGTATGTTGCAACCCCCCCATTCTCCCTTCCTGCCCCCAAACACCCCACAACTAATCAAGGCCAATGCAAGCAAAAAGGAAGCAAGGGTTGCCATGTTGGTATCATCCAAGGTAAATTGTAATGACAACTCAGGGAAGTGAACTAGTTAAGAACTGTGAAGGCAGAGTGTTGGATGAGGTATCAACAAGATTGTGATTTTTCCCAAGAACAACTGAAGGAGTACCACTAGAGGCAATATGAGTTCTTTGCTTAGGATAGCACACAGACGATCATAAGTTCTCAACGAATGCTAGCTACCATTTGAGCCCTGCTTCTGTTCCATTTGTTCTGGTTTCTTTCAGAAATTCCACTTATCTATATGTTGAATCTCTGCTAAGTGTCTTCCAGGCGCCAAATATCTGTATTTTGGTTTTTGTGTGGTTCAACCTTTACTCTAGGCACAAGCCATGGACTTGTGTCTGTCCTGTTTTTACTACCCATCTTGTCCTGCAGCCCAGCCACCATCCAACTCTCTGCTAGGTAGATTGGCCCATACTCATGGGCTCACAGCACAGTTGCTTCTAAACGATTGTGGTTCTCTTGTGACACACTTCTTACTTGTCCCAGGATTTGTTCTTTTCTTCAATCTTCAAACTCGAAGGATGTCGCTGGGATTTC
Source organism: Giraffa tippelskirchi (assembly GCF_054371585.1). Classification (NCBI taxonomy): domain Eukaryota; kingdom Metazoa; phylum Chordata; class Mammalia; order Artiodactyla; family Giraffidae; genus Giraffa; species Giraffa tippelskirchi. The sequence goes on from NC_137282.1 coordinate 36,593,716, forward strand.
CCAAGACCTCCTCTAATTATTTTCATCTAGTTCCATCTGTATCTTTTCTCTTTGGAGCCATGGCATGTGGAGGAAATTTTTTCCTAGTTCAAATGTTGAGACAGCTTGTTCACTCTTTTAAAAATCATTGTGTCACTATAACAAGGGCCTGGGAAGAAGTTTAGATATTTTTGATCAAGTCACCATTTTACATAAAGTTTCTTTATTCCATTTTTGTCTTGGCTCATGAGACTCTTGTATTCCTGGCTCTTATTCCTCTGGGTCCATATTGCTGTTTCAGTCTCTGCTTTTGTACATTCTCTTTGGAGACCTGTGGACTTCTCCTTTTGGCTCTCTGAGCCTGGCTTTTTATTCAATTCTCTCTCTTTTTAAAATTAATTAATTAATTTTAATTGAAGGATAATTACTTTACAATATTGTGGTGGTTTTTGCCATACATCCACACGAATCAGCCGCGGGTGCACATCTGTCCCCCCATCCTGAACCCCCCTCCCACCTCCTTCCCCATCCCATCCCTCTGGGTTGTCCCAGAGCACTGGTTTTGAGTGCCCTGCTTCATACATTGAACTTTCACTGGTCATCTATTTTACATATGGTAATATACCTGTTTCAATGCTATTATTTCGTATCATTCCACCCTAGCCTTCTCCCGCATAGTCAACTCTCTACTCTGATCTTAATATCCCTCTTCACACTACCCTGGTTTTGGAGGAGAAGCACTTCTTTTAGCTCTACCCTCAGGTGTTGTAAGCAGGATTTTAAGATGGTACCCATGATCACTGTCCTCTTGTATCACTCCCACAATATTATGTTATATGGCAAAAGGGAGAGTATCTAAGTGTGCCTGATCTAATCACACAAACTCTTTAAAGCTAGTTTTCTCTGGCTAGTACCAGGAGAGAAAGTCACAGAGATTCAAAGAATGAGGACTCAAGAATTCTCTGGTGGTTTAGTTGTTGAGATGCCTTGCTTTCACTGTAGGAAGCAAGAGTTCGATTCATGGTCAGGGAACTACGATCACACATGCCTCATGGTCAAAAAAAAAAAAAAAAAAGCCTTAAGCAAAGAACAACATACCATTGCTAGCTTTGAAGATGTAAGGGCCATATGGCAAGGCATGCAGGTGGCCTCTCTCTAGAAGCTGACAGGAGCCCCTGGCTGACAGCTAGCAAGTAATTGGAGACTTCAGTCATACCGCTGCAAGAACTGGATTCTGCCAACAACCTAAATGAACTTGGAAGAGGGTTCTTCCCCAGAGCTTCCATACAGGAGCCCAGCCCAGCTGACACCTGATTACAGCCTTATGAGACCCTGAGCAGAGAAGGTAGGCGTCCCATGCCAGATTTCTGAGCTATAGAACTCTGAGTTAATAATTGGGTGTTTAAAGTCACTAAGTCTGTGATCATTTTTCCACAACAATGGAAAACTAATATATAAACATCGTCACTAACTTCATATGTTCTGGGGAAAAATCTGATGATAAATCCTGAATGGGAAGAAGTGAAGCAATATTGCAATGCTTTTGTAAAGAGAGGCTAAACCAAAATATAGTCTTAACTCTTTTACCCATGCCACCCTATCTCAATATATATATTGAAACATATCTATATAATGTTATATAGATGCATAAACTATATAACATTATATTAGTTCAAGTGTACAACATAGTGATTTGATATTTATGTATTTTGCAAAATGACCATCACAATAAGTCTAGCTAACCTCCATCATCACACATACTCACACATTGGTTTTTGTGTATGTATGTAATGAGAACTTTTAAGATCTACTCTTTTAGCCTTCATTACTTCTTGATGATATTAGTACAACAATCTCCTAATTTAGGGCTTTACTCAATTATCTGCATTGCTCTTGTTTTGAGGTTTGTGAATCCCTAATTTGATTATGTCACTCTTCTATTTCAACTCCTGTGAGGACATCTTATAGGCTTCAGGAGAAAATCCAGACTCCCTAGCATAGTATTTCCAGCTCAAATTTCTCCCACATTAGCATTAGTCATACTAAATTGCTTGCCTTTGCTACAGGGAAGCATATATTTGCACTACTTTGTGCTTGAAGACGACTGCCAATTCTGTCTGGAAAATTGCTGTTCATCCTTAAAATTCCTCATCCCTTTCCAGGAGGTGTTTTGTGAGTTAGATATAGACACTTCTCTTGTGGGTTCCTGTTCATTAGATAATGGGGCACCTTAATAGGGTCTTTATTTCCTTCATATTGACAAATTCTGACTACAGCTCTCCCAGTATGTAAAGGGACCCTGGATTTAGACCAGGCTCAGGCAGACATGCATTGCATTAGACAAGGTCTAGTTTAACTCCAGAGGTGTAATTTGATCTTTATCCTTGTCTTAGGGTATGGCTAGCTTAGGAACAGTGAATGAGGCATTTTGCATAGGCAACTCAGAGTTTTCTGGGAGAGATGGTCTAATCATTCTTCTATCTCTTTTTACTGAAATTTGAGTTGTAGAGACCTTAGAGTTTATAGGCTTGCCCTGATGAATGTTCTATGATAGGGGAGGAGAGCAAGACTTTTCCCATAGTGCTAGCTTGAGTCCTGAGAGAGCTGTGACAGGCTGGACTTTAGGTGTTGCTGAAATGGCCTTGAACAAGTTCATGCGGGGCCTGTTTTTTCCCTGAGAAGTGGTTCCATGAGAACGGAAAGGGCTGAAAACTCAAGTTCAGCCAGGCATGGCCCACCTTCATGGATGGAATGGACCATCTTCCCTCGAAGGTCATCCTCACAAGCACCATGGAGCCAGGCACTCAGCATGGGACAGGACAGTCATCTGCTATAGCCATTCCTTGCATTTTCACTTCAGCAGTGATTCTTCTTCCTGGAGCAATTATTTTCCACTGCTGCTGAAATATCTGCCATCTGCAGGCTGTGATACCACTCTAATGGCAGAAAGAGAAGAGGAACTAAAGAGCCTCTTGATGAGGGTGAAGGAGGAGAGTGAAAGAGCTGGCTTAAGACTAAATATTAAAAAAACTAAGAACATGGCATCCAGCCCCATTACTGCATGGCAAATAGAAGGGGAAAAAGGTGAAAGTAGTGGCAGATTTCCTCTTCATGGGCTCCAAAATCACTGAGGAAGGTAACTGCAGCCATGAAATCAGAAGACGATTGCTTCTTTGCAGTGATGACAAACCTAGACAGTGTGTTGAAAAGCAGAGACATTACTCTGCCAACAAAAGTCCATATAGTCAAGGCTATGGTCTTCCCAGTGGTCACGTATGGTTGTGAGAGCTGGACCATAAAGAAGGCAGAACACCAAAGAATTGATGCCTTTGAATTGTGGTGCTGGAGAAGACTCCTGAAAGTCCCTTGGACAGCAAGGAGACCAAAACAGTCAATCTTAAGAGAGATTAATCCTGAGTATTCATTGGAAGGACTGATGCTGAAGCTGAAGCTCCAGTATTTTGGTCATCTGATGTGAACAGATGACTCATTGGAAAAGTCCATGATGCTGGGAAAGATTGAGGACAGAAGGAGAAGAGAGTGTCAGAGGATGAGAAGGCTGGATGGCATCACTGATGCAAGGAACAAGAACTTGGGCAAGCTCCAGGAGATGGTGAGGGACAGGGAGGCCTGGTGTGCTGCAGTCCATGGGGCCACAAAGAGTTGGACACGACTAGGAGATGAGACTGAACAACAGCAATGGGCTGTGAGGTGACAGACACCAGAATTAGTTCCACCTGCCCCTGAGTGTCTGACGGAGAGAATGGAAAGAGATTTGACACAAAGGCCTTGGCTGGTTTCCTTTGTATTGAAGTAACAACCTCATGGAGCTATTTTTGCTTTGGTGGCTAGCAGCATAGAGTCTTTGTTCCACTTACGGTGCTTTAGACGCTCAGCCACAGCCAGCTTCCGCTCCATGTCAGAAGTCAGAGCTTCTCCTCTGTGTTGGAGCTGGGATGATAAAATGGACCTCCTTGGGCTACCAGCATCTTGGTGTTTGAGCAGAGTCTTCTGGGGTTTGACCACTGCCTATTTGTACCCCAAACTACCACTTTCATAGTTTTCTAAGTAACATTTTATTTGGGTGACTAACAGAAGCAAAAGTAACATTATTTCTTTCCTTGCGCTCTGCAAAATAATGCAAGCAAACTATATAAGTAACTCTATAAGCAATGGAAAGAAAACTTGAGCTACAGATTCTTTACCAGTTGAGCCACAAGGGAAGCCCAAGAATACTGGAGTGGGTAGCCTATCCCTTCTTCAGCGGATCTTCCCAACCCAGGAATCGAACTGGGGTCTCCTGCATTGCAGGCAGATTCTTTACCAACTGAGCTATCAGGGAGCCCTAAAGAATTTGTCTAATCAGCTGTGGCCAGGAGACCCCAATCATGCTGGAGTGGGATTATCCGTCCTCAGGTAATCAAGGCTGGTCACTGGCCTCTACGGGTGTCGATTGAAATATTCATTGGTTTACCCATTTGTTTCTCAACCAGCTTATAAACATTTGAAAGTCCTTCATCTTTTTTCTATTTCTAATGAGTATCTCGCTTCCAATAGGCAATTCAATGATGTTAAACCAATTCTAATATTGGTTTAGCATTATTATTAAATGCAGGGTTTTATAGCCTGCATTTTTGTTCATATGAATTGTTATTATACTTGCTTTTTGCAGATATAACATGCATTCTCAAAGGATGATGAACTCTGATAATTAAGTATGCTCCTTAATTACAGGTTATTTGGTACCTGGGAAAAATATTTGATGCAGATTCATTGGTAACATAATTTTGCCTAATCAAATGGAGTACTGTGAAAGTTGTAATAAAAGCACTGCTCTATCAACACATGTAAGATATACTTTTTTCCCCCAAGTTTGAAAATTATCTGAAAGAAATACAAATATTTCCTCCATAGAAAATACAGAGACAAGAAATTAATTTAAAAAATACATATCAAATTATTATACACATTTGAAGTAAAAGTGAAAGTCGCTCAGTCGTGTCTGACTCAGTACAGTCCATGGAATTCTCCAGGCCAAAATATTGGAGTGGGTAGCCTTTTCCTTCTCCAGGGGATCGTCCCAACCCAGGGATTGAACCCAAGTCTCCAGGATTTCAGGCAGATTCTGTACCAGGTGAGCCACAATGGAAGCCCAAGAATACTGGAGTGGGTAGCCTATCCTTTTTTCAGCAGATCTTCCCGACCCAGGAATCAAACCGGGGTCTCCTGAATTGCAGATTTTTTACCAACTGAGCTATGAAGGAAGCATTTAGCTACCTAAATACTATTTTACATCAATAAAAATGCTTAAATACTTAATTTTAAAATAATTATCCCTCTAATTTCATGAAAGAAATTAATTTATATGATCAAGGACATTCATAATTTGTACTATTTTAAGTTTTACTACAAGTATAAAAATGCTCATTGTAATCCTTTTTTTCTTTCCTCACTCTTTGCAAGACTGTGCAAAGTAAAAGAGTTTGCAATACTTGGAAGCATGATTCAATGTATCCAATTCTGCAAATGGAAAGGTAGCCTATTAATTTCTTCTTGGGAGTTTATCAACCCAAACCACATAGCAGACTAGTTAGAAGAGCATCCATTATGGGTAAAACAGCTAGAGGAATCAAGTCATGTTTTCTTCTAACTGCTGAGGGTATATACAGATATTTTTAATGAACAGTGCTGAACCATTCCCAGCATGAAAATATTTAACAACTTTTCCAGGATAAACAAGAATCCTACTCTCTTTTTATCTCTGGCATGACTTTGCAAAGAACTTTGCATGGAACTAGGTGCATGACAAATGCTTTCAGGAACAGTTGGAAAAATAGAATGCTGAAACAAAGAGAAGTTAGTACAAGAGTATGCTTAAAGCAAAACCCACATTAAATGTCTTCATGTTTGGGATACTGAGAGTAAACAGAACAAAATAGTTTTTACGTGTAGATGGCTATCCATTTCATGAAAATGATCATTTCTATCTTAAAGCAGTGATTAAAAATATTTTCCCTGGCTCAAACTTTCTGGTGCTCTGCTTCAATGATCTCTTTTTGTCACTTCACTCCAATAATAGACCAATAGACATAAGCAGCCAAATTTAGAAAACAATGCTTCCTTTCTCGTCATTTAGTGAAGTCCTATCAATTGTTTGTGAACCCATGGGCTGTAGCCTGCCAGGCTTCTCTGTCTATGGGATTTCCCAGGCAAGAATAGTGGAGTGGGTTGCCATTTTCTACTCCAGGGGATCTTCCTGACCCAGGGATCAAACACTGTGTCTCCTGCAATGGCAGGTAGATTCTTTACCACTGAGCCACCTGGGAGCCAAAAACTCAGAAAGCAATCTTAATCCCAAATCTTTAGAAAAATTACCTAGTTTTTGAAATAAAAAATATATTTTCAAAGCTGCTCAATGAGACTTTTTCCATCAGTTTTGACTGTGCAGCAGTTTTCCATAGTCCACACTAATATCTTGCTTGCTCAGCACCAGTCTCCTCTCCATTATTAAGTATTCAGAAGAGATGAGCATAGCCTTTCAGTGTGTATAGCATTTGTCCCCCAGGTATTCAACCTCTTGTCTCCTTATTAAGAAGCCCAGCTACAATATTCAACACTAAGACAACACAACACAACACACACACACACACACACACATGCACACATACACACAGATGTATCTTCCTGAGCCACCATCCAGTGTTGCAACATGTGGATTTCAAGGTCAAGGTGTCATAGCGCCACTGAGAATCTTGATTATGTGGGATCATTGCAAATATGAAAAAAATGCTTTATGCACTTGCTATCTGAAAGCGAATGTGAAAGCGTGTAAATTAAGGTATAGAAGCTTAGGAAAATATTACAGTTGTCACATGATTGCTTTTAGACACAGCTTGACATTCTTGAAGAACAGATGTTAAAGAGTAACTCCTCTTCAATGATATAAAAACTCACTTATTCAGGTAGTCAATAAATATTATTGGGATCCTACTGTATACATAAAGTGGCAGATACATTGATGGAGAGCAAGGATGTATAACACCATATTGACCATGTGTATATAATTTCCTAGAGGGCTTTGCCGACAAAGCAGAAATGAGGAGGACTGATTACTGTAAATGGTATTGAAAGTTATTCTTTATGTACAGTAGTAACATGACCAGGCATATCTTTAACAACCTTGTCTCTCCAAAGATCCATTATATATTGCTCATCAATAATCAAGGAGAATTTAAAATGACTTTTCTATGAAGGAAGTAGACCTAGACCAAATTTGATTAAGAATAGATAATATGAGCACAATGCTTTAAAAAATTTTCAAGTGAAGTGAGATGAATCTGACCTGATTATAGAGGTCATCTGTTTTCTGAGATAATCATACAGTTTAAAACAAAAAGTGTCAATGGGATGCAACATTAGAATCCCATGATTAGAAGGATTTTTTTTTTTTTGGCATGAATAGGAAGTTGCTCATTCTCTAAGGATCTGATGAACAGCCTTTGAAACTAAGGGAGGAAGAATAATCAAATAAGTTGTTTAAGAGAATCATTTAAAGGCTTTTTCTATGAAGAAACATGATCTTCCAAACTGTGAACTAGATCGTTAAGAGACTGGAATTTTAACATTGCTGAATATGTCATTGAACTCTTCTATAAAATATAGTACAATTATTTCCCTAAATTTTCTATGCATCTTACGAAGTTTGATGGAAAGGTGAATGACTATATCACATTACATCTTTCTGGCTTTGGGGGAAAAGGAGATGATTCAAACTTTAATCACATCAGGCTAGAGACTAGAGCTACTATAAATTCATGGTCCTGAGCACTAACTTGGAGCTTTGTGCTATAATACCTGGAAAGCCTTCTCTTTTCAGTCATCTCTCTCCTACTCTTCACATGAGTAGCTATGCCTGCTTCTCCACAGAAACTACAAAACCTCCTGACCCCGAATCTATTATCTTATCAGTGCCTCACATCCTTGCCATCATACTCTCTCACCACTTCCTAGCTTCCACAGAAAGTTGGCAAAGTTCACTGACTTCACCTCCTTAACCCATTACACCTTGGCTAATGTCCCATCTCTACTGAAATTGCTATCGTCAAGGTCATCCATTACTTCCTTTTCTCTGTGTCCACTGGAAACTTTCCAATCCTTATCCCAGTTGACCCCTGGGTAATGTTTGGTACTGTTGACCCTTCCATTCTTATTATACCTCTTGCCCTAAATTGGAAACAACTCCTCTGCTTTTCTCCTAGTTCTTGAGAAAAATCTTTCTCAGTCTGCTTCGCAGATGCTCTTATTTTTGTTTATTCCTTAAATACTGGTGTTCGGGTAGGTTGTGCCTTGACCTCTTCACACTCTACAGACTCTTGTGCAATCTCATCCGTTCCTATGCCTGAAATTGCTATCTATATGTCGCTGGTTCTCAAAGCTGCATCTACATCCCAAATTGTTCACCTTAAACTTCAGACCCATATATTTCAACTGCTGCCTGACTTCTCTTCACTGACACACAAATGCCTCCCATTTAGCATGCTCAAACTGAATAGATTTTCTTGCAAATCCTTTCCTTTTCCTGTTCCCTGTCTATGATAGCACACCAAGCTACATAAATGCTTCAGTCCAGAAACACGTACGGATGGTCCACAGTCCAGTCAAGGGGGAAAATGGTTCTAAATCTCTCATGAATCTGTGGACATAAAAGTAAAATCACTGCTCAAACTGTGATAGTACTGGCTATTTTCACCTTTTTTTCTAAGTAACCAAATTAGCCTCCTGTTGTATTCCTTTGCTTGTAATTACATCTTGTTCCAAGCCTTTTTCCATGTTAGAGTCAGGGTTATCTTTCAAAAGAAAATCTTATCATGTCATTCCCCTTCTTTAAATCTTACAATGGCTTCCATTTTATTTTATTTATTTTTGGCTGTGCTGGGTTTCTCTTGCTTCTTGGGTTTTCTATAGTTGGGGTTGGCAGGGGCTACTCTCTAGCTGCAGTGCCCAGGTTTCTCATTGCAGTGTCTTCTCTTGTTGCAGAGCATGGGCTCTGGGTGCACGGGCTTCAGTCATTGTGGCTTGTGGGCTCAGTTGCCCCTCAGCATGTGGAATCTTCCTGGACCAGAGATCAAACCCATGAATGCTGCATTAGTAGGCAGACTCTCAACCATTGGACTACCAGGGAAGTCCCTGGCTTCCATTTTAGAATAAAGTCCCAACCCTTTAAAATGTCTTACATAACTCATCACCACCTTGTCTATACTCTCCTCTTTTATATCTCACCATATCCTTTCGAATTGTGGTCCTGAAGAAGATTCTTGAGAGTCCCTTGGACAGCAAGGAGATCTACCCAGCCAATCCAAAAGGAAATCAACCTTGAATATTCATTGGAAGGACTGATGCTGAAGCTGAAGCTCTAATACTTTGTCCACTTGATGCCAAGAGCCAATTCACTGAAAAAGACCCTGATGCTGGGAAAGATAGAAGGAAGCAGAAAGGAGTGACAGAGGATGAAATAGTTGGATGGTATTATTGACTCTATGGATATGAGTTTGAGCAAACTCTGGGAGATAGTGAAGCACGGGGAAGTGTGGTGTGCTGCCGTCCATGGGGTCACAAAGGACTTAGCGACTGAACAAAAACAACACATATTCCCTGCCCACCCCACTCTACTGTGCTTCAGTCACACCAAACTTTCAGTGTTATCTAAATGGACTATGGTCTCTGCCACTTTTAAGTTTTCTCATTGACTCTTCATTTTGTTTGGGTGTTCTTTCTCTCATCTCATGCCTGACAATTTTTTACCATTTAACATATCCTTTTATTCGTCTCAGAAGACATGATTTGTATCCACATTTCTCCTCCCTCCATACTTTTATCATAGCACTTTATTATAATGGCTTATTTAATTATTTGGTCTTTGTTTTCTTATTTTCTGCTAGACTATAAACCCCAAGTGTCTGTCATGTTTAAAGTTGTAATCTCAAACATCTGTCACCGTAAATATTTTTTCATATTCACTGATGGACAAATTTAGAAGGTGAAAGGAGGATAAATGAGTAGCAACTTACTTAGCAGAATGGAGAGACTGAAGCCTAATTTCTAGCATGGGGTGGAAATGTAATAAGAAGCAAGCTGATTCATAATGTAACACTCAGGCAAGGTCAAGGCATGGAGCTGCCAGGTACTTGATTGCCAGGGGTAGGGGGTGGCTGGAAGAAGATTGACTGTAAATCTGTATCAGGAGCAGTTAGTCTCCAGATCTTCTTTCTTACTCTGCACATCCGGCTGTTTTTTTTTTTTTTTTTCACTACTCTTTCTCCATCCCAGCAGAAGGTAAGAGGTTTACTCTCTAGAAATGCTGAATCAGAGAGATCCTGTGCTCAGGAACAAGAGGCACAGTTGAGGGCAGGGGTAAGAGCTGTCCCTTAAAGGTAAATTACATGAAAATCTCTATTCTGAACACTGAAACTCCTCCAGGTCCTTCCTTGTATAAAGGTTTCTAAATACTGACAGCCAGGACTGGGCTTCCAGGGAGAAACTGGAGGATCCTTCTCAGTGGAAACTGACGGACTCAAGACCAAGTATTCATGAATGCTGTCATCTGAGCGCACCAGTGACATCATCAGTTTCCTTCAAGCACGAGATAGGGAAGACCACCAATTGACACTTAGACCTTCCAATCAGCTTTTAAGTTGTTGTTGTTTAGTCGCTAAGATGTGTCCGACTCTTGCAAGCCCATGGACTGTAGCCCACCAGGCTCCTTTGTCCCTGGGATTTCCCAGGCAAGAATATTGGAGTGGGTCGCTGTTTCCTTCTCCAGGGGATCTTCCTGACTCAGGGATTAAACTCGCATCTCCTCCACTGGCAGGCAGCTACTTTACCATTGAACTAGCTTATCAGTACCTCACTATTAACTAGAAACAGATGGCTAAGGATTGCTAGACATTTGAGGAAGACATTTAATGTGGAAGACAAAGACCAAAGCAAGCAGAAAAGAAATTCAGAAAAAAATAGAGATAAACAACCAGGAATAGAAGAAAATGTTTTAAAAAATCCATTCATGACATCAGACAGATGAACAGTTTCTAGACAGATACTCTAAACAAAAGAGAATTGACAGATTACCTTACAGGATTGAGAGGAATTTAAAATTCACATCAGGAAGTTTGTGGCTGAATTATGACAGGTATATAGAAAGCTAAGCAAATTTTAAAAAGAGGCAATTACTAACTTCAGGGAAAAACAAAGTTGAGTAAGAAAGGAAGTGAAATCACAGTACAGTGTAAGGCTCAATTGTGAATAATATTTATATAGACTAATAAGGTAAGTACATCACTAGTTGTACTATAACTATATGGGAAAGATGTGGGAGAAGTGAGCACGTGTGTGTGTGTGTTTGCATGTGTGTGTGTGCACGTGGGGGTGTTGTAGTAAATCTAATCCTTTCTCTCCATAGTGGGAAGCCAATTGACAATGTTCAGAATCTTAAACTTAAGAAATAGCAGTATGAAGTTGAACTATCTGAAATTGTTGATGTTAACCACTTTTCACTTAAAAAAATAGCAAGTTGTTATGATTCAACCTAATGTAAGCATTGTTTAGAAAATGCTCCTTGGAAGAAAGGCTGTGACAAACCTAGACAGCATATGAAAGACCAGAGGCATCACTTTGCCAGCAAAGGTCTGTATAGTCAAAGCTATGATTTTTTCCAATAGTCATGTATGGATGTGAGAGTTGGACCACAAAGAAGACTAAGTGCCCAAGAATTGATGCTTTCAAACTGTGGTGCTGGAGAAGACTCGGCAGAGTCCCTTGGACAACAAGGAGATCAAACCTGTCAATCCTAGAGGAAATCAACCCTGAATATGCATTAGAAGGACTGATGATGAAGCTGAAGCTCCAATACTTTGGCCACCTGATGCCAAAAGCCGACTCACTGGAAAGTACCCTGATGTTGGATAAGATTGAGGGCGGGGGGAGAAGAGGGTGACAAAGGATGAGATGGTTGGATGGCATCTTCGACTCAATGGACATGAGTTTTAGCAAACTCTGGGAGATAGTGAAGGACAGGGAAGCCTGGCATGCTGCAGTCTATGGGGTCGCAAAGAGTCAGACTCGACTGAGCGACTGAACAACAACAACAAATATGGAAGTAAATGCAGCTATTTGAAAGAGTTGAAGGGCATTACCTCTGGGTGAGTGAGTGAGGGTTGAGTGGAGAGGTTTTGCTATAAATTTATAGAACATCAATATTAGGCATTCTAGACTACATACATGTATTAACTTAATAAAAATTAAAATTAATAAAGGGATGAATAAGTGGCTTACTTCCAAATTATCTAAGTGGAAAGACTCCATTTTATGAGGAAGAATGATTAACAGCATTAATTGATCTGACTGTGCTCACCTTTTCTCTGTTAAGGATTTTTACCTTTTAAAAAATGACTATTAGGAGAGCTTTCTCTGAAAAGACAAAAATAGTCTGTTCTAATAGCTCATTTAGAACTTTAATTGGAAACTTGGTTGTGTCTTCTTCCAATTAAGCTAATTGAAATGGAACTTGGATTGGGCCCTGGGAGAGGAGGAGTTTCCCAGCTGAGGCTCACAGAATAACAGCTGACTTTAAAAAGAGAAATACAAGCTAATGCTTAGGAAGACCGGAGAATTGACTCTATAGGGATTTCAATTATTTACTTATTGACTGACACATGCAGGGAAAGTAGTCTGAAAAAAAAAAAAAAGATGGGAGAGTGAAGAGCTACACCTGAGGTTTTAAATGAATGTGTATGAATGACTCCTGGTATTTTAATTGGAAACTTGCAAACTTTTCTAGGGAGGACACCTATTTTAATCCTTTTATCATTTGTTAGACAAGTACATTCATTGCAGTCAATAAGCAAAGGAAAGTTAGAAGGCAGGTGCAAAACTATTACAACTTCCATCCTTCCTCATTCTTTTTAGAACCTGCTTTGCTAGTCAAAGAGATTTACCCAAAGTTCCTTGAGCATGCCTTGCCTTTGTTACTTCGACAGTGTTGCTCTGTCTCAAACTCTGCTGTGCATAAAAATCACTGGGTAATTTGCTATAAATGCAGATTCCTAGTCTTGTCTTTAGTTTCTCCCTGACATCTTTTACTACATTACCCATAGTACACACAGTGCCTATTTATGCTCTCAGATGAGCTGAAGCCCAAAAAAGCCTAAATTTTTGTTTAAAAGGGCTTTAAAATACAGAAGGAATTTGGAAAAATAGAATCAATGAAAGTCTAATAGTATATATAACAATGTCATGTAGACTAGTGAATTGCAACTTGATTCACATCTTCAAGGGCTTCCCTGGTGGTCACATCTTCAACATTAAGTGTGGGTATAATTTAAAAACAAAAAAGTCGATCAAAAAAGTGGGCAAGGAACCTAAATAGACGTTTCTCCAACGAAGACATACAGATGGCCAAGAAACACCTGAAAAGATGCTCAACATTACTAATTATTAGAGAAATTCAAATCAAAACTACATGCCTTTGCTACTGTAAACAGTGCTGCAATGAACATTGGGGTGCATATACCCTTTAGTACCATGTTTTTCTCTGGGTATATGCTCAGGAGTGGAATTGCATTGCAGGTCTATTTGTAATGGCTAAGGCATTGGAGAAACCTAGGGCATGGGATGAAGCTAAATGTCCATCAAAGGAGGAACGGATGAAAAGGATATGGTAAATATATATAATAGAATATTGTGTGTGTGTGTGCACACACATGGGCACTAAGTTGTGTCTGAGTCTGCAACCTCACAGACTATAGCCCACCAGGCTCCTCTGTCCATGGAATTTTCCAGGCAAGAATACTGGAAATACAGGAGACATGAGCCATGGGTTCAATCCCTGGGTTGGGAAGATCCCCTGGAGGAGGGCACAGCAACCCACTCCAGTATTCTTGCCTGGAGAATCCCATGGACAGTGGAGCCTGGCGGTTGCCATTTCTTACTCCAAGTGATCTTCCTGACCCAGGGACCAAACCTACATCTCTCGAGCCTCCTGCATTGGCAGGCAGAATCTTTACCACTGGGCCATCTGGGAAGCTCAGTGGATATATGTATTCAAATTCACATAAGTGATTTACTTTGCTACACACCTGAAACTAATATAACATTGTAAATCTATACCTCAATATAATTTTTTAGTGTGGGTATAATTTAATGTTTAATAAGAGTGGAGCCTCCAAACTTCAGAATGCCTACAACCTATGGAGTACATAAAACAGCCCTGGTTTTCCTGGAGTGGACTGGTGAACTTGGACTTTAGAGCAACTGGATTCCAGTGACAGTTGTAGATTCTAGCTTTCCTACTGGGGCCTAGCTCAGGTCTTAATGCCAAAATCAATCTGCCCCTCAACCTTTTCTCACTGGAATCATTTGAATCTTGGTATCATTTGGCCAAATTCTTTTAAGGTAGATACAGATCTTTGGATCCAAAGGAAACCAGTCTGAATTATATGTTATTGTTTTTTCAATACAAGTTATTTGTTAAATATATATTTGATTGTGATCTGATTTGTAACTGCAAGATTTTTTTGTATAGTGTTTTCACAAATCAGAAAATACTTAGTCATGATCTTGATTTATGATAAAGGAAAAATATATTTTACAAATAAAGCAGGTAGTAAAGTTCTCATCACATAAGAGATGTTCAGAAATCATTGAAGACTGGCTCAATTTTAATATACTATTATATTTTAATACTATCATGAATACTTTTTATAATGCTTGTGATAGTAAAGCATAGCAAAAACACTGTTATAGATTAGCATTCAATTTGACACAGTGACATTCAGAGGTGACTTTCAGCGCTTTCTGAACCTTGGCCAAAGCCATAAGTCAGGAAAGAATCAGGTGTCTTTCTTAAGCTTTTGATCCTGATCTTCTGAGAATAAGAAATGACAATAACATAAAAAGCAGTTCTGATCAATAAACTTCAGCTTCCCCATGTTGTGATAGGTGGGCGAACAGACAGGGAGGGTTAAGAGAATTATCATCTTTTTTCTGGAATCCATCTACTCCCCCTAACTCCCTTAGCAGATAAGCTTTAAGCTTTGACTATGCCTTGTCTTTCTCCTGACCCCCACTCTTGAAGGTTACCTTGACCCCTTAGAACTTGGCTGCAGTATTACAGTATGGGAAATTACTGATATTACAGTATCAGTATTACAGTATGGAAAGAAACATAAATGACTAAAAGTTGAGCTTCTGTTGCTCACAGGAATCAAGGTTCAAAATAGAGATGACGTTCAATTATTGTTTAGTCTCTAAGTCATGTCTGGCTCTTGTTCAGTTACAGAAAAGTATGAAAAGTACTTTACTTTTAGTTTGTAAACAAAGATTTGTAGCTACTCCTCTGGTACATGGATACCACCTAACTGGGTAGGTGGATTTTCCAGAGATAAAGCAGACACTAGGCTACTGGGGTGGGTGTATGTCTGTGTGTGCTAAATCACTTCAGTCATGTCCGACTCTTTGGGACCCGATGGGCTGTAGTCCACCAGGCTCCTCTGTCCATGAGATTCTCCAGGCAAGAATACTGGAGTAGGTTGTCATGCCTGCCTTCAAGAGATCTTCCTAACTCAGGGATCGAACCCACGTCTCATGTCTCCCGTATTGGCAGGCAGGTTCTTCACCACTGGCCCCTCCCGGGGAGCCCATTGGGGTGGGTACTTGGATTTAATGGATGCTTCTGGCTAGAGCAAGTCTCCTTTGTTCCTCTAAACTCATGAAATCTGAATTGCAACAGGAAGTCCTAATTCTTTTCCTTCTCTCCCACCTCTTGAAGGACATGGCTACTCTACAGAAGGTTAACCACAATTTCACTGTGTGGATTATCACTACTGGAAAGATGATTATTATATAAACAACTAGAGTTTTTGCGGCCTTGGGTGGAATTTTATATTTATTGGGACAATTGTTCTTTGGAAACACTGACCCAGTGGTGTTTTATGGTAGGAATCAATTGAGTAACTGGGGTCAGCAGGCAGAATTTTGCTTTTCAAGTTCTTTTTTCCTTCATGGAGCATTTGGTTTGATGTTATAGAGAGGAATGTCTCTAAGTTTAAAGCCATCAGTGGATTCCATCCTCATCTGAATTTATATAAAGGAAAAAGGAAGCTTTTTCTTTTCTGCCAATAAGTATTTATCTCAAATGGATGGGATCGGACTATCCATAAAAAGGAGGAAATGGGTGATTCAGTGGTGTGATTGCAGAGCCTGAGTTTAAAGAATTAAGTTTAATTCTAATTCCTGTGATGGGATCTAAGGACAAATAGCCCCACTTTGTTGTGAAATGGGGATGATACAGCCTAGTGTACAGGGCTTTTGTGAGAATTATATCAAGTCATATATATAGTAGTTATTTCTAAAGTGCTACATAAAAGTAAGGGAGTATTATCAGGCAGCTAAGCAAACTTAAAAGCTTTAATAAAACCTATCCTTTACTGACTATAAGAAGACATTTTCTTACCAATGTGCAAACAAGACATTCACCATTAAAAGTTAAGTTTTTGAGACTAAATGGTTCAGGAAGCAATAACGATGATCTAATATGTCAAGGGAGTCATTTTGAAAAAGAAATAAGTATTTTATAGACAGAAGTAGGAGACAATCTACTTCTTTTAAAGAACCATATCTATTCATAGCATATTTAGAAAAGTATTGAATTCAGGAATATTAGACCCAGAAAAGTGATCTAAAAAATCGGGGTGTCATTCCATACAAAATGTTTAGTCAAGCAAACTAAGATTAATAATGGGAGATTAAATCATGGCAGTCCTTGAAGGAAGGCTGTGCAGAGAGCAGGCTGTGTGTCTTTTTTATTCCTGTATCCCTGTCACCTTGATCAATGCCTGGCCCACTGTGTGTGAGTGTGTGTGTGTGTTAGTTGCTCAGTTGTGTCTTACTCTGTGCAACCCCATGGGCTGTGGCCCTCCAGACTCCCCTGTCTGTGGGATTCTCCAGGCAAGAATACTGGAGTGAGTAGCCATTTCCTTCTCCAGGGGATCTTCCCAACCCAGGGATAAAACCCAGGTCTCCTGCATTGCAGGCAGATTCTTTACCATCCGACCCACCAGAGAAGCCTGCCTGGCTCATTGTAGATTCTTGACAATTTTTGCAGAATAAATGTAAAGGCTCATGAGTATCACTATATAGGCTTCCCAGGTGGTGCAGTTGGTAAAGAATCCACCTTCCAGTGCAGGAGATGTGGGTTCGATCACTGGGTTGGGAAGATCACCTGGAGAAGGAAATGGCTACCCACTCCAGTATTCTTGCCTGGAAAATCCCAAGGATAGAGGAGCCTGGCAGGGTACAGTCCATGTGGTTGCAAAAGAGTTGGACATGACTGAGCATGCACACACAGTATCACTATAGGGAAATGCATCAACAAGGCTGAAATTAACATCTGAATTGTTGAAAGAGATACATGCTTGTTTGTTCAGATTTATGAAATAAAGATGTGAGCTAATTATAATGGCAAGCTGAGCTTTTTGGCTTCCTTAATGAAAGCACTGAGTCCTGACCACTGGACTGCCAAAGAATTCCCTATAAATGACTTCCTACCTGCTCTTCTGATAACACACTCAAGATTATTATTATGAATATGACTGAGGATGAAATGGTTGAATGGCATCACTGATGCGATGGATATGAACCTGGGCAAACTCCGGGAGATGGTGAGGGACAGGGAAGCCTGGTGTGCTGCAGTCCATGGGGTCTCAAAGAGTTGGGCATGACTTCGCAACTGAACAACAACAACATAATTGGGGCAGAGATTGGGAAAGATACTGCAAGTTTGACAGAGAATGACTTTAAATGTGGCAGATACATGTAAGTGTGATGACCAGATTCACATGTGCTCATCTTTCTACATCTCCCAGCCTCTGTCCAGTGAGTCCGGAGCCATATGATTGAGATATGAGCAGAAGTAGTCTAAGACAGTAGGCCCCGCCCTTAGAAACAGCTCATATGATCATCTAGCTTGCTCTCTTCCCCACCACATTAGACCTTGGAGGCAGCATGCTCCAGATGGCACAGCTACAAGAGTGAGACATACATTTTCTAGAGGTGCTGGAGTTTGTCTATTGTAGCAGCTAGAATAAATTACTATAAGTATCTTTATGGAAAGTAGTTTGCTAAGATAATGGGTTAGGGCTTAGTCCCACTGAATGTTTGCAGGAATCTGCTTCCTCAGCCTGGTCCTTGAGAAAGCACATTGCCCTTCCTGCTTATGTTACTGTCAAGTCAGGAGATTTTCCTGGATACTGCAGACTATGCTTGCCTTCAGGTGGCCCAGAGCTGGGGAGGGGTGGGAAGGGCTTGGCTTTAGTCTACCATGCATGCTATTGTACAATGTGCATATCCTTCAACAAGTGTATTTCTGATAGCATCATTCCTTTCCATGGTTTTCTGTTTCCCACCAAGTCATCTTTAAACCAAATGTCAAAAAACAAAAACGTAAAGAAACAACAAAAGCCAGCTGCTATGACACTTGTGATCCTCTGTTTTCTGGTGACATGTGAATTTTCCAAACCTAGTTTCCTTCAGGGAACCTCAGCTGAGATCAATGGCATTGCTTAAACTTCCCTCTCTTTTCTCTCTTTTTCCTGCTATTCTTTCTGATTTCTTATCTCCCATGATCTCAATCCCACTAACTCCTAAACCTTGCCCTGACTTCTCTACCTGGGCAGAGAGAGTTTCTCTATCCTATGAAGATTTTCGTATATACCTCTCTGAAGATGTCTCCATGTCGCCTTCTCGTAGGTACCCTAGTGATGAATTTATGGCAGCCCTTCCTCCTAGACCATGAGCTTCTGGAGAGAAAGGAAAAATATATTTGGCTTATTGTTGAATATTCCATAGCACACAGTGGTATGCCTACTGTATATCTAGCAAATGAATGAATACATGGAAGTCTCCCTTGCAAAGCCATGAATTCAATTCTCCCCATTAAAAAATTATGAAACTGCCTCTGTAGAAATAGGAGGCAGCTTAAAAAAGAACAAGCATGTAAAATATTACACTTCTGAATATGCTAAAAACATTTTATTTACTCATGGTATTAGAATGCTGGAAGGATTTTATTCTTAGTCCCCTCTGGTGTGACTCTTGCTGTTTCTTTTTTAAATCAGAGATCTGTAGACAGTTGTTTTTATGTGAGTGAAATAAATGATGGAGATTTGGAATGGGCAAAAATATAGAATTATCTTTTTTATCTAAAGCAATTTCCATGAGGATAAACGACTTTCTTTGTAATACAGTAATTTTATAAGTAATAGTAGAATTCTTGATATCCCAGCAGTAAGAAGTCTGCAGGACTGTGCCAATGATACATGTTGCTGGTTGGGAGAAACTATTGTTTACAAGCTAATTATTGTAGAGTAAGTTGGCTTTAGTTAGCTCTCTCAAAGGTTAAAATAGCAGATTTGGAAGGATAAAGTGTGCATCAGTATGTACATTTTAAAGATCTCTGATTACAAACAATAGTTTGAGAGAATTGAAAAAAAAACAAGTTAGAAAAAAACAGTTTATTAAGTAATATCATATAAATAACTTGTTACAAAAATTGATTTGCAAAAGGCATATTTACTCTTTGTGAGAAATCACTTTTTAAATTGCATTCTTTTTAAATTTATACTTCCAAGAAAACAAAGGAAAATAAAAGAAGCCATTTCAAGGAGCATGTATTTGCCATTTGACTACAACGAATGGTCCTGCCACACTGAGCTAAAAAGGTAATCGTCTCAACCCCATTCTTCTAATACAGAAAAGTTTCTCATGTAATCTGTGAAGTTATGAAAAATCTCCCTAGCTGGAAATGTGGATGAAAGCTGAGCAGTGATTGTTTCCACCAGGTGTTCTCGTAGCCAGAGACACGAGGGACATCGAGAAAAACCATATGAACTGAGGACTCCAGGCAGTAAATCTTCGAGGGTGGCATCAGCTTCAATTTATACTTGGGAGTATTTTTAATTAAAAACAATCAATACCAAAAAGCTTTTATTTGGGGGATTTTAAATCACACATCACAGTAGGAGACTGCCAAATTGCCTTAGCTTGGTACTACTGAAGACGCCTGTAGCATTTATTATAAATCCTATTCTTAAGCAGTTTACTTTCAAAGCAAGGAAAATAATCACAAAATAGTACAGTGGTTTGAAAGTGCTCCTGTGTTTCTCCCCAACAGATCATTTTTACGTTTGCTACACAGCATTCCTCCTGAATGCCTAGTAATTCTATACATATGATTCCTTAATAAACACTAAACTAATAGATCATAGAAAACTAAAAGCTTATAGTAGGTGCCTCTAGACATATTTACATAAATAGTGTAGTCTCCCAAGAAAGACCACGATCTCATTATAGTGGAATGCTTTTTCCACAACGCTGGGTCCATGCTTCATTTGTCAAATTAACCCCATTTGAGGAGAAATTTGAGTTTGTGGTCCATGGGTTTTTAAAAAAATGGAATTAAGCAACTTGTAAAAGCTCTTTTGAAATTAATCTAATAACCCAGTGGCTCTTAGGCTAAGTGCCTGGTCCTGTCTGAAATACAGTGGGTAATAGGCTTTGTTTCCATTTGACCTCCTTTCGGCACTTTCATCTTCTGGCTCTGTTGGGCAAAGTTCCCCCCAAATTAAAAACTGAAAATGCATCATAAATAAGGTATTACCAAATGGGGAGGAGATTAAAGATTGTCTCAGCAATGCTTAAATTAAATTGACGATGCAGAGACCATAAACTCCTGGCTTTAAAAATGAACTATTTCTTTATTAACTTTTAACAAGTGTGTGAGTCCAAGGCATTGCTCTGTGTGTTAAATATGGTCAGGGTCTAATATTTTTTAGTAGAGAATTATCCCTTTAGAAAATTGTTCCATAAAGATGCCAAAGGGATATTAAAAATGCTGCAACTGTAAGAATCATTAAACTTCTAAGGAGACCATACTGTAATTTTGTATCCTCTACAAAAGAAAGCTGCCTGTCAGACCTTAGGAAATAGTTCATTTTCCCGAAGACCCACACACTAACTCTTAATCTTTCCACTCTTATAATCTGATAAAGGAGTCTTGGTTGTAGTGTTAATATAAACATAGTAGACAGCTTAGAGTTTTAATCTCCTGTCATAATTCAAAAAGATTTCATCTAGATAAAAACAAAAAAAAGAATAAAATTACACTAAAGTGATTCTTTTCAGAGGATACCTTTCAAAATAGTGGAGATCATGACTTTCTAGTGTTTTTCCAAAGTAATTACACTGCTTCAACACTAGTGACTATGACAAAATAATTTGTTGGTTAGTTCAGTTCCTGAGGAAAATGAGTTTACTTGTACCTGCTTTAAATATTTAGTTTGGGCTCAAGAATTAGCTTTCTCTTTCCTTTCAACTGCATACTTTTTTTTAAATGGTCCTCAAGTATATAAAATTGAGGAATGCCCAATTCATAGTTTATACATGATTATCGCCAATGAAATAATCATTTCAAGGCAAAGCATCTGATATAAGCTATTGCTCAACAAATCAAACATCTCAAATCTATGTATTACTTAAATATCTAAATTTAAAAATTACCTAAAATGAAAGTAATGAAAGCATTCTAAAGTTAATTTGGATCTGTAAAATTTGGCTGCGTCTAAGGTAGAGATTCAACTTATAAGAGCTCTTGTACAACTTTTTGGGAGCTGAAAATGAATATCAAACCAAAATTTTTATACAGAGTTAGAACTGAATCAGCAGGTTTTATTCCATCTGAAAATGGAGTCAATTTGTATCCAAATTTGTGCCTAATTTGTATCCAAGCCTTTATGCATCTAAACTGTAAAGTTAAGAAAGTTCTTACAAAAACATACATTTTCTGGGTCCAGATCCCCTCTCTCATGGCTCTACGCAACCATTTTTGATTCTCCCTCTCATTTTCAATTTAGTTTTTTTTTTGGGAATGAATATTTTCCAGGTCTTTCAGAAGAACATGCCATGAAGTGGAGGGGATTTAAACTTACGCACAATAGATAAATGTTTTTAAAATTTCAGCTTATTCTAGGGAATATCTCAGTGATTTGAAGAAACTTTCCCTTTTGAATCAGAGGGTGAAAAATAACGTGAGAAGGGCCTCAAAGTCCTTGAAACAACCCACAAAAGCAATCTCCCTATATTTAATGAACTTTAGGTTCTTTGTGATTAAAGCAAATATTAACGCTTTACCTCTCCCCAATCTCCTTCTATCTTTCTCATGGAAAACAGCTAATACCAGGGCAGAGACAATGTGAAAATTGAACTGAAAACTAATGCTTTCTCCAGTAATCATTCATGTCTGACCTGGGTCCTCGACCTGATAGCTTAGTGGAAGGAAGTGCAACCAGCACAGAATGATGAAACTATGGCTCTTATTGTTTCCATGATGTCAGACAGCCTTCATTTTAGGAAAATATCATTCAGCCTTGACATTTATAGGACCCTAGTGCAAAATATTCAGCCCCAGTCTCAATTTATTCTCTTTCTTAAGAGATTCACCTCATCATCAGGTTTTGTGGTAAGAGATTTAACAGTTATTTAAATATTTAGTCATATTAATCTGTTCTTGGTATAACTGTTCCATCTTCAGGGTGATACAAGATACCTTCCAATCACACCTCAGAAATCCCACTACAGAATTTCTTACTTTCACTTATATGAGGAGAATGTAAATTTTACCCCTCAACTTTGCAGTTGCTGGCATCAACCTGCAGACATTCCAATTAATGCCAAAAGTTCAAAAGGAAGACTTCTGATGATATTTTTCTTTTTACAGGACTATCTCTCTTGATATAATTTATTACACAACATGAAACATGAGGATAGAGAGCTCTTTTTACAGTAAGTTGTGTGATTAAGGTGCTGTTCTATTGCTATAAGTAACTAGTTCTCATTAATTAACTTTACTAAGCTATCTTTTTTCAACACTTACCTGTGACTATGATATATCTGATTCTTTACAGTGAAGCCCTCCTGTAGTATTTTGTTTGCATTCTTCTGTGTGTGTGTGTGTGTGTCTGTGTGTATATGAAGAACTAGAAAAGAGAACCTTGTAAGCAGAAACAGTCCAAGCATAAAATACTTGTTAGTATACAGGGAAGTCCATCCATTCAGGAAACACAAGGAATAATATGGTTGTAACAATTTTTCATTCTAATTGGGTAGCCCCAAATACTCTATTTCTCTTATTTTAAAGATGCTGTCTTTACTTTCTGGGTAATACATCTATTTAAAACTTAACGAAACAACAGTGTGTTTCCAAATAGAAAATATGTGTTGATATGACATTATCCCCAAATGGAAATGACACTACAATTACCTGCAGAAAATTAACATTAATTGAAAATAAATCCTTAAGACTACTAATTGAAGTCAGCATATTCTTAAGTACATATTATATATATACAGAACCTGTTTTTGTTTTTTTTTTAAGTTTTCAAAACAAGGATGTTTTCATTACAGTACTTTGGAAATTTCTGATGACTGCACAATGTAAGATTCTAATGACAAAAATCATTAGAACAGCGTATGAAATAAATGATTTGAACCTGCCAAAAGGATTAGTTCAGTTCAGTTGGGTCCTCTGGATAATAACTATGACACTAATTGCATAATTAGAGAAATAATGGATTCGATGGATTGTACATTACTTTTCTGTTTGTAGTTTGAGACCATTACTTTATCATTATTTCAAAGACAAGGATGGCAGTGTTGCCATGGAAACAAAGCTAAAAACAATGAAAAAATTTTAATGCTTTTGAAAGTCAACTATTATTTTAATTACAATCTTAAACACCCTTGTTGTAGGGAATCCAAGTTTTCCCTTTGTGAACGTCTTCCAAACATATAATATGTAGGTTTTCACCATGATTTCAATATTCATCTATATCACATTATATAAATATATGGATATTTTCGAATGTGAAGGACAGGGTGTCAAGTTCAAGTGTGACTGGCTCTTACCTCCCCATTAAACTCTGAGAGAGGGATCTGAGTTTTATTTAATCTACTTTTACTAATGCAACTTAACTGTGTAAGAAGTATCTGAAGCATATGAGTTATTGTACTTCACACTGCTACTTTCAAGTATATTAGAATAATACTGACAACTACAGACAAGGAGTTAAACTTTGTCTCAGAAAAGTTCCTTCAAGAACTTTTTAAATGATTAGACTTATTTGTAATTAGCCTACTGATGGCTGAAATAATTCCAAGTGATCCATGATACATTTGGTGGCCCAAACTTTAAAATATTCCAAATATTTTCTTTGTTAACATCTATTAGCTGTTTTTCCTTTCCCTTTATATGATGCAACAGTAAACTTTTGCATGTCTTAGTGGCAAGGAATGAGGTCATATTAAGATTTTTTTTTTTGGTTGTTCTTTTTGAACATTACCATTTAATTGGCATCATTTCCTAAAGAGGGAGGAGACTCTCAAAACACTAGTGGATTTGATGTTTTGAATAGTTTTTTCTTTTTGAACATTACCATTTAATTGGCATCATTTCCTAAAGAGGAAGGAGAATCTCAAAACACTAGTGGATTTGATGTTTTGAATAGTCCTTGGTGCTGGAAAAAGATCATGAAGGATAAACAGGATGGGCAAATATCATTTTAAATTCTTCGTGACAGAAATACACACCCATATATAGTTCATCATCTCCTTGTGAGCTGATACACCAGGAACAGTGGTTCTCCCTCATTTCTTTTACCAAATCTGTATTTTTAGCATTAAAGCACAATCCCTCATCCCATTAGCATGTGAAATGTACAGAGCTGTCAGCTGACCTTGAGTCAATGCAATGTAGTAAGAGACCAGGCCAGTGGAATTGAGCTGTGTTTCAGACTTGCCCTAAGAGTACAGGGAAAAGATGACGACCCATCCTCTCCTGCAGCCCAGCGCCTGTTGGGCAGACATGGTTAACAGGATGCACTAAAAAATAAACATTTGCCTCTTAGAAGCTCATAAAAGTGTACTAGAAAAAAGTCTCTAACGTTGGATCCACACGGACTGCAGCCATTTACTTTTGGAACGGGTAGAACAGAGGACCCTTCACGGAGCAGTGGATAAATAGAAAGAAATAGCCACCTCACATCTTTCAGTGTCGTATTGAAAAATGAAAAAAAGGCAACATATCATATTAGGAGTCCTTGTCACTGTCTATCCCTCCGTACATATCCGCGAGCTTTTTGAACCGAGGCCCCCAGTCACTAAGGTAATCGTAGTCTTGGTCTCCATCCGTCGTCACCGACTCGAGCGAGCTGAGCGAATCGGCCACCGAGCCGGCGCCCTCGTAGGCGTAGGTGGCCAGGGAGTCGTAGGGCGGGGCGGTGGGGTCCGTGTCATTCTCCTTTAACCTTTGGTTAATGAAATCTCGGACGTCGGTGTTATCACGGGCTGCTGGAGTCCGCCGGGGTAGGAAAAGGGCTTCGGGCACAATGTCCCTGCGCAATTTGCTGTCCTCTATGGCTTCGGGATTTCTCAGGGTGCCGATATCAAAGGCCTGGGTGTCCTCCTCTCCACCTCCTTCGTCGTTGTAACTGACAATGTTGTCTCTGATGTCCTCTTTGGAAATGATCAAAGGTTCTTTTTTCCGCTGCCGCCTGAGAGCTGCGAACAACACTACTGTCACTGGAAGCAGAAACAAAACAGCAAGGGAAGGGAAAGTTAATTTGCCGCCCAATTAACATCAGGAAGAAACACAAAGAGAAGTTTTCAAAGTTCTCCACGAAACTACTCTTGCTTAAGGTTGCACTTGCCTCCGCACCTGATCAAATCAGGGCCCTCCCCCATCCCCTCAATGGAGTAACTATATAATATTTGAAAGAAAGTTTTTAAGAATTTAACTAGAGGATAAAACACCTTCATGTTTTGTCAGTAGTTCCTTTTTGCTTTGAAATGGCAGACTAGTTTCAAGGTAAGGGGAAAAATAATAATAATAAAAAAGAGCTCAGCCACATTGAGAGTAATGCAAAAAGAGTGAAAATTATGCTGAACACCTGAAATGCTCTGAAACTGCTTATAAGCACAAGGCTGGCACCTTAGGGGATGTGTTGAAGGGTTTGCATAACTCCACTTCTAAAATATCTTTTGCACTGATGCCTTCTTTTTTTTTCCCCCGAGAAAAGTGTAAAGTTAGTTTAAAGCCCAAAGTAGAGATGTGAATGTTTGCATACCTTTCTTACATATAAGTAAAGATAATACCTGGAGAGACCCAGATACAATTCAGAAAGCCTTTTTGGACTTCAAGATCAGCCAGTTTGAAGGGAACAGGTAATACTACACGTGCCAGATTATTTGTGCTTAGGCTAAACAAAACAAACATATTTCTGTGGGAACTTAAAACAGAAAATCTTTCAGAGTTTCATGTTCTGTAAGTTTGTTGACCGGAATGTTTGCTCTTTGATTTTTCCTAATTCAAATTAGAGGCAAAGCAAGGACTGTATTTAAATAGCTCCTGATGTTTCTTCACAGCTGGTTGGGTAGAACACAGCTGGCTACCTGTAAAGAGACACATCTATGAATGAACACATGGATGAGAAAGTAAAAACATAGTGACAGCTTAGAGAGAAAACAGTCATCTGGGGCAGAAAATGCATTGTTAACCTGGGTTTGTCCAGGGGAGATTAGTACCAGTAATATCTCTTTACTCTTTCATCCGTAACATGGTCCAGTTTTTATGAGCCATGAAAATTGAATTATCACAATAACAATTACAGAATAATGGCCTTTGTTAGATGTGCATATCTACATATATAATAATCTACATATATAATAATGGATATATGCACATCCAGGTGTCTATATAGTTAACATTTCAGATATTAATGGTATTAATAATTGGTTACCTGTTGAGAGTTCTATGTGCCAAGCACTGTGCTAAGTGCTTTACATACGGAATCTAGTTGAATTATCATAATAGGCTTGATAAAGTAGGTACCACCATTATAACTCCATTTTACATAAGAGGAAATTGTGGTTTAGAAATGTGATATGTGCAAATAATTGAAATCCAGGTCAGGCAGACTAAAAAGCTTCTACACTTAATTACCATGCTTTGAAGCATGTTTGGATTATAGACTATTTCACAAGGATATGTAGTTCTGCTGTTTTCAAGCATGTGGTTGTTAAATGTAAACATTCTCTTTTGCTGCCAGAGAGTATCCTGGTGCCTCATGTATCCCTTTCATTCATGGTACATATTTTTTTTTATTCAATTAGTATTTATTTATTGCCACCTCTGTGCCAGGTAGAGTTCTAGGCAGCATTAATGAAAAAAATTGATCAAGAGTCTTGTCTGAATAAGGTAGGCAGAGGTAGTGGTGGTGGTGGTGGATGGATGGATACAGAAAAAAAACAATGTGTATAATAAATGAGGAAATTATTAGAAGATGATAAGTGCAATATCAATAAGAAAAAGTAAGGCAGAGTGAGGAGGATGGGAAGGACTTCTGTATATGTTTGAGGGGCTGCATATATTTTTGTGTGTGTATGAGGGGGGAGATTGCATCATTAAGGAAGTAACGTTTGAGCAAATAGATGAGGAGTTATCCAGGGAGCTATCCGGAGGAGAGGATAGAACTAGGAGCAAGGCCATGGAATGGGGTGTGTTTGGAGTGTGTGAGGTGTGGGGTCAGTGGGGAGAGAGGAATAGGAAGGGCCATGTCAGGTGGGGCTGTGGATGCTCCAAATGTCTTCGCTTCACCCTGGGGTCCAGGTGGTTGGAAAATTGCAGGGTTTTGGGTGGAAAGATGCTCTTAATCTACCTTTTTGTAAAGAAATTTTTATTTGGTTATGCCAGACCTTAGTTGCAGCATGCGGGATCTTCAGTCTTCATTGTGGCGTGTGATACCTTTAGTTGCAGAATCTTTACTTGTGGCTTGCAAACTCTTAGTTGTGGCATGTGGAGTCTAGTTCCCTGACCAGGGATTAAACCTGGGTCCCTTGCATTGGGAGCGTGGAGTCTTAGCTACTGGACCACCAAGGAAGTCCTTTGTGTCAAAGGAAATCTGTGGAAGTGAAAGTCGCTCAGTCGTGTCCAACTCTTTGTGACCCAATGGACTATACAGTTCATGGAATTCTCCAGGCCAGAATACTGAAGTGGGTAGCCTTTTCCTTCTCCAGGGGAATCTTCCCAACCCAGGTATTGAACCCAGGTCTCCCGCATTGTAGGTGGATTCTTTACCAGCTGAGCTACAAGGGAAGCCTAAGAATACTGGAGTGGGTAGCCTATCCCTTCTCCAGCAGATCTCCCCAACCCAGGAACTGAATCGGGATCTCCTGCATTGCAGGTGGATTCTTTACCAAATGAGCTATGGGAAAGTCCCTTAATCTACCTTTTATGCTAGTTTACAGTGTGACACAGATTTGCAAAACAGAGGGCTGTAAGTAAGGCCAGTCTTTAGAACAGAGAATAGAATCAAGCTAACTGTCTCTCAGAGAAATAAATTCTGACAGGCACAGGTTCATTCCATCATTTAAGGCAAGATTGCAGGCAGTTTATCACCTCCTAATTCTTCCTTAGCTTAAGTTGCCTGTATCTTGTCTTCTAGTCCTATGCACACCTGAAAGTGCAATTGTCTAGAAGACAGAGGGCACGTTCAGTAATTCAAAGGCATTGGTGCACTGCCTAATTCTCCTACTGCTACAATTGCCTGTCTTTTCTTACTGGTCCAATGCACATCTAACAGAATTTTTTGAGAGCATAATCATCTAAAAGGAAGGTCTTTTTTTCAAAGCTAACTTTTATAAACCGAAAGTGTGAGTTCTAAGCACTTGGAATAAAAACACTCTGAGACAGTAATATGCTGTCTTCCCAGTAACTGACCCTTTCCTTTTCTCTACCGCCTTGAGGCCAGAGGACCGCAGTGAAATTCTGGGGCTGGAGTACTTGGGACCAATTTGTGTTCAAATCCCATCATAAAACTAGAAGGTAGCAAGGCATCTGAGATGAGCAGATCTAGATTCAGTTAAACAATCTGACCTTTCTAAGTCAGTTTTTTTTCTCTGTAAAAGAGAAGCAATAACACAGTGCCCAATATGAAAGTTATGCCAACTTGAAAGCACCAAAGAGGCACAAGATGTAGTAGTTGTTTTTACTGTTGCTTTATTGACAAAAACAACAGATGCCACATGATCCACTTTCTTGACGGCAGATTTCCTCCTATGTCAGCGCCGCTTTCTTCCTCTTACAGACTCCCCGATTTGTTCAATCATTTCATTTTTAGTTCAAGCTCTCTTTCAGCATGGAAGTTGCACTGCATTCTATAAGCTTGTAAAGAGAGTAGGGTACAGTGTGGAAGCACCAGGGCTTGGGGGGCAAAAATCTGGGTTTGGAACTTGGTTCTATCAACTGTTAGCTGTGTGACTTGGCTTCTCATCCTGGAACCTCAGCTTTCATATGTAAGATGCAGATAAATATAGACCAGATGGTTTTGAGGATTAAGTGAGAAAAACATCTGTAAAGCTTCCTGTCCAATGTGTAGCCCATGATGTGAGTCTAATAAAGGTTAGATCCCATTTTCTCCTTTTTAATTAGGTACAGAATTACAAAGAGACTAGACAAGATGTGGGAAACACAGAGGCAAATTAGGAGTAATGAGGAGACGGCAAATTCATTGGAGGAAGGAGAAGAAAAGAGAGGTCATAGGGAGCTGATTAGAAGGAAAATAAGAGGGTGGAGAAAGTGGGTAGATGATGAGAGAAGGGAAGTATGACCTATGTGAGATGAAGACCGGCTCTTTCTCCATAGACCAGGGATCCGTGGAATTCTATTTGATACAGCCTCCAGACTAGCCCTTCTAAAAATACCCTCTTTTACCAGGGGTGATGGTGGGGGGAAGGGATAGTTAGGGAGTTTGAGATCAACATGTACATATTGGTACATTTAAAATGGATAACCAACAAGGACCTGTGTAACACAGGAAACTCTGCTCAATATTATGTGGCAGTCTGGATGGGAAGGGATTTTGAGGGAGAATGGATATGTGTATAGCTGAGTCCCTTTGCTGTTCCCCTGAAACTCTCACAACATTGTTAATCAGTTATACCCCAATACAAAATAAAAAGTAAAAATAAAAAGTAAAAATAAATAAATAAAAAACCTCTTTTTTTTTAAACCAAAAAAGAATATTTGTATCTTTCTCTTGGAATACAATATTTAAAGACTCACACCATTAGAACACTGTTTTGTCTTTGCATACTGTCAGTTTTTATTTATCCTCATATCTTAAAATGCTTCCTCCAACTCTTAGTTGATGAAGAGAATCACAGTTCTGTAGCCAGGTTTCAAGGCTCTGTGATAATTAGCAGAGTCAACCTGGGATATGAAACTCTTGAGCCGGGATCCCTAAGCTTTCTCTTCTTGGAGAAATGGAAGTCTTCCTTCCCTCTTCTCAAAGTCACTACATTGTCATTTTTAAAAAAATGACTACCTGGTCTGCCTCTGTGAAATCCAGGTTAACTCTGACTTACTTTCCGCCCCCATGGTATAGGCAAGTTTTACAAATTTTAACTTTAATTTTTTGAAGGGATGCATTAGCTAATATTTGATCTCTGATTTCATAACAATCAAGGGACTTTTGAGCATTCCGAGCTCAACTTGTGTGCTTAATTAGTTGGTTGGGGATAAAAATTTTTCCTTCAAATCACTGTTAGATGTTTGATTACATTCATTTCTTTTAGATCCCAGATTTATTTCCTTAGTCACAGAATTTATTTATTGAGAGTCTGAGAAGTAATAGACATTGTGTATGTGGTAATCAGAGAGCAATGCTAAGAAGGCAGTTATTCAAGTGGGTGGATCCAAGTAAGTTTGCTAAGTTCAAGAAAATTCACCACTATTTATTTTCCTGTATGAGAGAAAAAAAGTCATTGTATTTCTCTTTCCAGTTTCTCATTGGTCTTTAAACTTTACCTTGATGGAAATGTCCTTCATCATATATACTCCACGCCCAACAACTTTTGTTCTTTGAAAACTGAATGTTCGCCAGGTTAAATATTAAACAACAAATGAAATGGAAAGGGTGTATTTATATTGCCCTCAAATTCCCCTGCAACTCATTCCCAGCCTGGTAGAAAAGAGATTCTTTTGGTGGAACGACTCTCTCAGTGGGGAAAGACATGGGCAAGTTTTACAACTGTTCATTCTCCAAAGCCATTTTTCAAGCAAAAACTAGTTCATGGGTGAACACACATAAGATTCCCAGCACATAACTCTACTCACCTAGATCAGGCTGTATGCCTTAATGGGGGAGGCGGATAAATCTAGAGAGCCACAGTAACAGTGTGTGCCCCTCGGCATGGGGAGATAGGATGCAGGGAGAAGCAGTTTACCTAGTAGGGTCACGATGCACAGAAGGATGGCAATCAGAGCCCCCGTGCTCAGTCCCGTGGGGTGGACGAGGGCCTCCGCATGGCAGGACTGCATGTTCCCTTGGTGGTCACATGCACAGACCCGGACAGTCACTGTCCCAGTGCTGCTTTGGACTGGGTAGTCGTTGTCTGATATGACCACAGGCAGGAGATAGGTGCTCATCTCGTGTCTGTTATAGCCATTTTTCCGAGTAAAGATTCCTGCCGTGTTGTCTGGAACCAGAAAGCAAAGTGGTGAATGGAAGTGGAAATCATGTTATGTATGGGATCAATTCTGATGAGACTAGATAGATATAGATACAGACATAAATATATAGACAGACAGGCAGCTTGGGCTCATTTACCTTTGTTGTCTTGAATGGTAAAGTTTGAGCCACTGGCTGCTTCGGGGGCCAAAGAGAACGAGAATTGGTGCCCGCTGTAAGGGTCATCCTTGTCAATGGCGCGTAGGGTCTGAATCAACTAAAATCAAAACCATAAAGCTGTCATCAAGTTTTACTAACTCAAAAGAGTTTCTTACAGCTTTGCAATAAATTGTTTAATTCAATGATATCTAATTTTAATTTTAAAATGATAGCCTCTAGAAAACTTACAATGAATCCACCCTATGCAGAGAACTGATTGGCTGGAAATAGAGCAAGGGACAGCCCTACAACATTATTTTCTGCAGCAAATCTAAATTCTTCTGTTGAAACCAGTAGTACCGTCTTCCTTGTGACAACCAGAAATATCCCCAGATATTGCCAAATGTCCCTGGTGGGGGTGGAGGTGGTGCGGGGCGGTGGGGCAAGATCACCTGGGTTGAGAACCATGGCCCTAGAGTGATAACAAGCTTAAAATATCACACCGATTTATGACAACATTGCAACTTAAGTAAAGGGAGGCACTCTTTGGACAGCTTGCTTAGAAATGCAAGCTTGGCATGTACATAAGCAATCGACTTGCTGAAGAGCGAGTTTGAATATAAAACCCACAACTTTGGAGTCCCATTTTAACATGTATTTTAACAGTGCACTTCTATTTTGACAAACTAACATAATTTTTGTATCACTGGCAGAAAAGACTGATTTCAGGTGGGGACAAACGTGTAAAACAGTAAAACATTCATGAATTTTTATTACTTGTACAAATGGGCAATGTAAATAAGTGAAACTATGAATTATAGGCAATTGTAAAATATGTTCTAGCTAGTACTTTTCAGTATATATGGTAATTAAAAGTATCTGCTCACCAATAAAGATTTTTCCAATAAAGCAGTGACTGATGTATTTTCATGAAAACTTAAGACTAATTTGGGATCAGCATCAGTCTGTGAGATTAACAAACTTCCTGTTTTTAAAAGCTGTTTGTTCTCTTACGCAAGTTAAACATTCATCATGGTTCTCATTTATAGTATTAATTTTGTTGGCAATTTATTTCGTAGATAATTCAAAACTTGCCCTGAGCTCTGTGTATCATCTGAATTATTAGAAGATCAAAATTTGTCTGAGTTAATTAATTTCCTTTCTTATGAAACTCACCTGGTCTGCTTTTGCTTTTTCACAGACAAAAGTCTCATAGAATTCAGCAAATTCTGGGGGGTTGTCATTGACATCTAGGACTTTAATATATAGAGGTACTCGGCTGCTCTGCTTTGGATTATCTGCAAAATGCCCAAAAGAAAGGAACAGGCATTTATATGTTGATGGGTGATCCTCTTTAGATGATGGTTACTCACCCCTTTCTCATTCATACATAGTTTCCCCAAGGCTCCTGTGAGTACCACAGGGCATTATGTATCATCATAGTCACAAAAAAGTAGAATTCGATTCTTTGGTACTTCTGGACTAGGATACACCTGAAGGAAATATATAGGGGACAAAGCTACCTTTATGTACAGTCTGTGTTGTGCTGTGCTTAGTCACTTAGTTGTATATGACTCTCTGTGACCCCATGGACTGGAGCCCACCAGGCTCCTCTGTCCATGGGGATTACCATGCCTTCCTCCAGTGGATCTTCCCCACCCAGGGGTTGAACCCAGATCTCCCACATTGCAGGTGGATTCTTTACCATCTGAGCCCCCAGGGAAGCCCCAAAATATTGGAGTGGGTAGCCTATCCCTTCTCCGGGGGATCTTCCTGACCCAGGAATCAAACTGGATTCTCCTACATTGCAGGCAGATTCTTTATCAGTTGGGCTACCAGGGAAGCCCATACAGTGCAACCATATAATAAATCCCAGATTAACACAAAATAAAGAAGAGCTATCCAGTAAAGGAATTTTAGAGGCAGATTTTAAAGGAAGCCAGGGAAGTAGGCTTTTCTGTGGACAGAAGGAAAAAAGAATGGGACAGTAATAATTGTGAATGGTTTTAGTTTTTTAGTTTGAGAGCTAGACATTGTGCCAAGCACTTTGCTATATTATTTTATTTAATCCTTATAAACTTCTGAGATAGATATAATTATTGTCCCCATATTATAGATGAGGAAACTCATTATATTATAGATGAGGCATGGAGGAGTTAGGTAATTTGTCCACATTCACAGAGAAATTAATAGTAAAGAGTGGATCCTAGATTCAAACTTGGGTCTGTCTGATCACAAAACTGAGACTGTTCATCTCATATAATGAAAGAGCCTAATCAATGTTTGAAGACCTGCGGTAAACAGAGTGTTTTTGCTGTTATCTCTGATAATCTCCTGGAAAGTATGGAAGATAGATTCCTGTTCTAAGAATCAGGGGCTGGAGTCTCTCACCTCAGGTCTTTTCATTCATTCACTCATATGTCTGTTTGTTTGTTCTCAGCATAAATATTTAGTGAGCATCTAATACTAACTTGTGCCAGCCACTATTTGGGGTGCTGGGACACATTGCGACTATAACAAAGATCCTGCTTCCTGGAGCTTTGTTCTAAAGGAGGAAGGCAAACTGTAAACACATAAATATATAATGTGCCAGATGGCAAATGCTATGGAGAAATTAAACAGGTAAAAGGGAGCGGAGAGAGATGGAGATGCAGCTTTGTGTGGGATGATGAGGATTGGCTTCTCTGGTGAGATGCTA
The DNA here is from genome assembly GCF_054371585.1 of Giraffa tippelskirchi. Lineage (NCBI taxonomy): Eukaryota > Metazoa > Chordata > Mammalia > Artiodactyla > Giraffidae > Giraffa > Giraffa tippelskirchi. The sequence goes on from NC_137282.1 coordinate 36,628,159, forward strand.
TTTGCATAGAGACATGAATGAAGAGATGGATTAAGCCATGTGAGTGTTTCTGGCTCTTGAGGTCAAGGAAATGGCAAGTGCAGTGGCCTGGAGTGAGACAGAGCTGGTTTAATACAAGCTCTTGACTCTTGGCATAAAAGGTACTGAAAAAGTTTGGACAATAAGATTCTTAGGTTCCTTTGCATCTAAAATTTTGCTCACATTATTCTTCCAAAGTCAGAGCTTCAAAGGTGAGTTTTAAAAGGTCTTTATCACTAGTACTTTCAAATATATCATAGAAACAGTAAATATTAAAAACAAATTTTTAGGTGCAAAGCTTAAAACACACTTAAGGATGAATACCTCAGTAAAAAATAAAATTTCATGATGTTATAAAAATGATCCTTTTCAAGTGGGAAATAATTTTTTAATTTTAATGCTCCAAGTATGCTCTGTCATTGGTATCCACAGTAGTCCCTCCACATAAATTCTGAAGATCAAATTCTTACCTAACAAATGCATAATGAAAATTTCTTACCACTACACAAAAGCAGTGTTTCATTTTGTCCACTTGATTATTTATTATTCTACTCAATATCTTTCAGCCACTTCAAATCTCATGAGTTATACTGACAAAGAGTATTACTGTATTAAACCATTTGATATGGACTATTTTACACTAGATACCTGAGCTAAAATCATTTTAACTTCTAAAAACAAAGGATAAAAAATGAGCTATAACTTAGATGCCTATTTTTGAACATTTAAATGCTATTTTAAAAATCCTCTTTCTTTCGTTTACTTAAGTCTACACATTGTGTTTATATTACACAGGTTTCATTGTGTATAATTATTTTATTTGAAGTATTCCTTTGGCAGTGTTTTTCTTTGCCTTACATTTAATGGAGACTGTGATAAAATTCATTCTAAATACTCTATGGATTACTTGGTGGTTAGTATTGCTCACTTTGGTCTTCCATTATATCTCTTAATTCTGTAACAGGGCTTCCCTGATAGCTCAGCTGGTAAAGAATCCGCCTGCAATTCAGGAAATCCCAGTTCGATTCCTGGGTTGGGAAGATCCCCTGCAGAAGGGAAAGGTTACCCACTCCAGTATTCTGGCCTGGAGAATTCCATGGACTGTATAGTCCATGGGGTCGCGAAGAGTCGGACATGACTGAACAACTCAAAAAAAAAAAATCTGTAACAATTTTGAAACAGACATTCTACAGAAAGCTAAAGGGTGAATAGCCAAAAGATTTCTATACTGAGTCCTCCTTGATAAACAAATATTAATAAATAAATATTGTGTTGGATATATATTAATTGATAAAGTGCAATGAAAGCTTATATATAGCAAGTTTTTTTAAAAATGCACATAGTGAGAGCTGACAGAAGGTTAACAAATATCTGTTGTCTAAATTCATCATTTTCTTTCTTATATGATTGTGTTGCTAAAATAATACTGGTTATGTTGCTGAAATTAAAAGAACTATTTCTAAGCCATGCCTACATTTTAGGTCATACTTGATCCCCACTCCCCCACTACTGCCACACACATACACTGTCTAACTGGGAGCCCATTTCTTTCAGCAGCTTGTGTGACACTCTGATTTACAAGCATTTTGGAATCAAATCCAACATGTACCAATTCAACCTAGACTGAGAGATGCATTCCTGTTTTATTGTTCCCAAACTACAGAACTTCCACAGTTGCTTCTACATTTATGGTTGATTCAACACATGTTTAGAAGAAACATTTAGTACAAATCATTACAGAGCTCTTTCCTTCAATATATATTGAGCAGGATCATCAATACACAGTGACGAGTTTCAGCCATGCTTCACTAGCCCTTGCTGAGATGCTCTCTGTCAATCGGGGATGGTAGTGGAAAAAGGGTGGACTTACTGATCTCTGTTGCTATCACTGTTATGTTGTGCCACAGCAGTGTTTCTCGGTCAAGAAGTTTCGATGTAAAGATTGAACCATTTCCAGAATCGATGTTGAATATTCTGTCCATATCTGTGTGTCGATCGACAGAATACCTGAAAATGCAGAGTAGAATTTAGGAAGGTTTTCTTTGTATTTGTTATTTTTACATCCTAAAACTATTCCAGAATATCAGTTACATGAAATTTTTTTCTACCTTTAGCGCATATTTGAAAATCTGTAACTTAACACTGATGCTTGAACTATGGTGTTGGAGAAGGCTCTTTAGAGTCCCTTGAAATGCAAGGAGATCAAACCAGTCCATCCTAAAGGAAATCAATCCTGAATATTCATTGGAAGGACTGACGCTGAAACTGAAACTCCAATACTTTGGCCACATGATGCGAAGAACTGACTCATTATAAAAGACCCTGATGCTGGGAAAGATTGAAGGCAGGAGGAGAAGGAGATGACAGAGGATGAGATGGTTGGTGGCATCACCAACTCGATGGACATGAATTTAAGCAAGCTCTGGGAGTTGGTGATGGACAGGGAAGCCTGTTGTGCTGCAGTCCATGGGACTGAAAAGAGTCGGACACAACTGAGTGATTGAACTGAACTGAACTGAACATTAAGCAAGATATTCTGAGAAATTATTGCTTTACAGTTGAGGTCTTAATAGAACCCACTAGACAAGTTGTATGATTTTTGAGTATCATCACCAGATTTTTTTTTAATGTAATTTGGATCAAGTTTATATACTAACTGTTATGTTTTAACTTTTTAGATCTTTAGAACTTTAACATGTGTGTGTGCATAAGTAGGATTATTGGCTATTTTTCTATTACTCATTTTTATTTTAAAAATCATTTTGTTGAAAAAGCAAAAGATGGTAAATGTGGCTGAAGTTAGTGAGGCTGGAGAGGGAGTTAGGAGATAGGCTTGGAAAGAGATTCCCAGTTGGGACTGTAGAGGGATGGGCTGGCTATGGGGAGGAGTTGGAGGTTATTTGAACTTGATGTAGATCTTCCAATGGATTTTGTGCAGAGGAGTGTCACTGTTCAACTCATGCTTAATAAAGATCACTGGCTGGATTAGGAGAATGGTTGGATGGTGATATTACAAATGATAGGCGTGAAGAACAGGATTTGGGGAAGATCAGGTTTGATATGTTGAGGCTGGGGTGCCTTAGGAAAGTCCAGGAAGCTCAAGATAAACATTTGGACTGACAATCTGGATTTTCTAGTCAATTGTCTAAGAAGAGAAGAAGGAAAAATGCGAGGAACTAAGTTGCTTAAAGGATGAACAGGAACAGAGTCCCACAGGGACTAGAACAGTGCCTAGAGCAGAGTAAGAATTTGATACATATTTAAAAAGGAGGGTTTGTAGAATTCAAGGAAAACCAACAGGTGTTTTAGAAACCAAAAAAGGACAAAGTCTTCAACACTGAAATTCATGGAAGATGAGTAGACTTTGAGAAATGTTATCTTCTTTATAAATTTATCATTAGTTTCTGGAATAGCCATCAGTAAGAGGAAAATATGTAATACACCCTGTTTTATAGAGGAGTCCTAAAGAGAAAACTCAGAAGAAAGTTGATATGTGAAGGCTATTAGGAACAAAAAAATGCCCATTTCAGCTGCATTCTCAAAAATGTACATCATGATAGGAGATTTTAAAATGTCAGCTCAGTAGAAATATATTTTAAGTAAATGTCTTACCTAGTCATACATGTGCGGAATTATTATGCATTTTTAAAAAAACTTGTTACTAACTTGCAAATAGTGTACTATATTCTAAGATTCTATTTCAATTATTTTGTTTTAAAGTACTACTAGTGAATTATAATAAACAATATATGTTATCCTAATAAAAACTCTTTTCATTATCTAGCAGATGTCTAAAAAATAGATATTCAATTATTGTAGGGTATTTAAACCTGATTTTAAAGAGAACTAATGAAGTTCACAATGGATACATATATGTCAAGCTGGAATTTTAGTTTCAGTTTATATAAATCTAGTGTTTTATTATCAAAAGTATTGAAGCAGATGAAAGAGCTATTGTTTTGTCATTTATGTCATGAATCAACATTTATTAAGAATTTAACCAATTGCATTGAACTTGTTTGATCACCTTTCTTCATTTTCAATTTGAGGATGATAAATATTTATAGGACATGATTACCAAAAAGGAAATCTCAGTATTCATAGCCTTTGTAAGGAATTTAATAATTTTCTACAAATATATATTTTTCTTTCATGAAAAATGTCAAGCTTAAGACATGCTGCTTATTGCTTTTATAAGCTATAACAATTACACACAGCAGTAATCTTTTCTTGTTCTTTGTCTCTTTCCTTCCTGCTATGGTTTTAAGTTTTACAAGTAATCATATTTTCCAATCAAGCTTTGAAATAAAGGGTGAGGAATTTTTAGTTGAAGGTGGCTTTTCATTTTATTTATTTACTTGTTTAATTCTTTTTTGCCGTGCATGTGGCATGCAAGATCTTAGTTCCCCAACCAGGGATCAAACCCATGACCCCTGCAGTAGAAGTATAGAGTCTTAACCACTGAACTGCCAGGGAAGTCCTAAAGGTGGCTTTTGATTTTAAAGAGAGAGGACTATTTAGGAAATATCATAATTCTATATTATTTTCTTTCCTTAATTGGGGGATTTAAAAATCATTAGAAGACCTAAAATGTCTACATTGTTTAGGAAAGATGTCTCACTTGAGACACACAAAGCCTTATTTGTTTGTTGTTTTTCTTTCCAAAGTAATTTCTACTTATATCAAGAAATTTACTGTCAGTCACATTCATTGTAATAATAACTGATAAGGAAAAAGGTAATCAGTTCATCACGATTAAAGTGGATCATTCTGCTGGGTACCTCCTTTTTCCCCTCAAACTTTATTGTATTCTGTGATTCAATGATTTGTCTTATGTATCCTGAAGGGAGCTTTGTGGGTCACGAAAAGACGATGTATTTGCATGTAAAATTTTCATAATAAGTATTCAGAGTGACATTTTATAAGACTTCCATGTAAATCAAAGGACACTTGTGATATAAAGTTGTTGAAAGAAAATTATTTTATGTGACTAAAGAAGTAAAGATTTGTGCTAAAATAATGATAAATTAATGTTTGGGGAAGAATTCTCTAGTATTAATTATACTCTTAAGATGGCATTTAACACTTAGTTGTTCCATATTTATGTCTTGAATAAGCAAAAACTATATATGGTTGTACTTTCTGAATATAAGAATCAGTTTCTCCTATAAAGAAACCACTGGAACATACATCTATGTACCAATGTATCTATATATATTTTTATCTTTAAATCTATGTCTATATATGAAATCCATATGTACCAAAGGAAGACTGGCAGAAAAAATTTTAAAATTAGTTGACAGCCAACCTACCTTTTGACAACCTAACTACTTCCTATAATGAAACAAAATAAATACAATGGGTAAAAGTGGTATGTGGTATAAAAGCAAAACAGATATAAAAATGCAGCCTAAATTCCCAGAAGGCATTATCTCTTTCATTAAAAATATTTTGACTGATCAAAGAGGTAATAAAAATTCATATTTATAAACTTCCAGCATTAGCACATTTAAATTGGTCTTGATATTGACTTGCTAAGACTGTTTTCTTATGCAGTATACAGACTTTGAGTAAAAGCCCATTGTGAAAGTACTTAAGGTTATCATGTTGTATAAGCAAAGGCCATCGTTTAAATTCCTTGTTGTGTGTGTGCTACGTGCTGCATACTAGGTTGCTTCACTTGTGTCCCACTATTTGAGACCCCATGGACTGTAGCCCTCCAGGCTCCTCTGTTTATGGGATTCTCAAGGCAAGAATACTGGAGTAGGTTGCCATGCCCTCCCAGGAGATCTTCCGGACCCAGCGACTGAACCCATGTCTACTATGTCTCCTGCATTGGCAGGTGGGTTCTTTACCACTAGCACCCCTCGATAAGCCCATTTTCCTTATTAATAATGTTAAATGTATATGGAGGAACCCTTGATCCATGGAGCTCTCATGTGGCTGCTCTGGGTTGCCCATGATGCAATTCAAGGAGATATTCCAGTAGAATGATAAAACAACAAAGTATCTTTTCCCAAAGATTTAAAATTATTCTCTGAAAATAAGCTAGGCATTTCTGTGTTTTAGTTGTGGGACTTGCCATGAGATTTCGTTTGAACAAAGGGCTCAGTGGCTGAAAAGTTAGGAAACAACTGCCTTAGAACCTCAAAGTCTTTCATCTGCAAAAAAATATTCTTCACGCAACAACCAAAGCGATTCTTTTAGAGAGCAGTTTTGGATTAGTTAACTTTGCTCAAAGCTTGCCAGTGGCTTCTTACCTCAATCAGAATAAAATACAGTGGTTACAAGGGCCCACAAATCCCAGTAGGACCTGCCTCGCTCACCACCTACCGAACCTCTCTGTTGCCTGATACTTGATACCGTAATTTCTCTTCATCTGTGACTGGTCTCAGCCTGGCTGGCCTCTCCTCCCATATGCCAGGCAAGCTCTGATATTAGATCCTCCCCTTGCTTTTCCCTCTTCTTGGCACCTTCTTTCCCCAGATATCAGTGTAGTTCATCCCTTCATTTCATGCAAATCTTTACTCAAATGATTTCCAACAAGGCCAGGCCTGACTGCACTATCTAAGATAGTATCCAGATGCCCTTTGTATTCTTTCTTTCTTTTGGCTGTGCCACACAGCATGGGGGATCTTAGTTCCCTGACCAGGGCTTGAACCCAAGCCCACTGCATTGGAAGCATGGAGTCTTAAGCACTGGACCGCCAGGGAAGTCCCACCCTTTGTTTTCTCTGTCTTATTTTGCTGCTTACACTTTAGTGTCACCTGACTTATCACAGGGCTTCTCTGGTGGCTCAAACAGTAAAGAATCTGTCTGTAATTCAGGAGACCCAGGTTCAGTCCCTGGGTCAGGAAGATCCCCTGGAAAAGGGAATGGCAACCCACTCCAGTATTCTTGCCTGGAGAATTCCATAGACAGAGGAGCTTGACGGGCTACAGTTGGACATGACTGAGCAACTAACACTCCCACATATATATTGTTTGCTTATTTCTGTCATCCCCAGTTAGAATGCAAGCTCCTTGCAATCAGGACTGGATACTGTTCTCTCTCACATCCCTAGTGCCTAGAACAGGCCTGGCACATGGAAAATGCCCTGAGCAGAAATTTTTGGATTCACTGGCACAACTTCTCTGTCTGCTTACTTTCTTCACGGGGAATAACTGACACAATAATATTCTGGTTTAGCACTTTTCTCAGCGAGTCAACTAAGCTATGGGTAAAGGCTGGAAGCTGTGGACTCCAGTGCTTTCGTGATAAGATTTTAGCATACTTAAGCAATGGTGGTCTCAAAGAGCCATGAGGCTTTCTTACAACGTAATTTACAGTGAAAGTGTACAGGGAAAATAGAGCTTGCTTACTTGGTATATATTTGGACTCAACTCTATTAATTTCCCCATGATTTCCCAGACATATATCATGAAACTTGGCTTGTTTTTATCCATGTCTGCAAAAGAAAAAAAATTACGCATCCAAATGGAGCATAATTCTGCCTGTAAATGTTATATGATAGGTTCTTCCACACTTGAAAAACAGACTTTCAAGCCCAGTGCCTTGTTTGTTAAAAGTGCTTCCTCCGCCAACTTTGACAAATCTGAGACCTGAAAAGAAATCCCAGCCCATTCAACTGCATTACCTTGTATCACTCCCAAGTAAGCAATAAACTCCTTACAGCTCATTTTATGTCTTCCTCCCAAATTAAAAAAATAATTTTTTGGGCTGATTGAAGGCATACGGGATCTTAGTTCCCCAACCAGAGATCGAACCCATTCCCTCTGCAATGGGAGGGCAGAATCTTAGCCACTGAACCACCAGGGCAATTCCCAGATGTTGAGTTTTTAAGGTTTATTTAGCTGCTAAAATAATATTTTATATTGTGCAAGAAGTGTAAAGGTAGTAAAAGTACTTTTAAGTAGTTTTTTAAGGAAAATACAACTAATTGGAAAAAAGGATTCATCTTTTCCAATTTACAAGTGAATATCTGAATTTAAATCAACAAACTTATGGAAGAGACATGTCACAGAAGTGTGCTTACTTGACAGGGTTCCTGGTAGCATCTGGGTCTTGAGCTGTGACCGAGCCTATTGTTGTATTTATCTGAGCATCTTCTCTTATTTGCAGGATGTAGGCCAGTTTGCTGAAGACAGGGGGCTCATCTACATCTTCCACCATAATTCTCACCGTGGCCGAATCTTTGAATGGACCCAGGTAGAGAAAGCGGGGTTCAACGTGAGGATTGGAGGCTTCCACTTTGAGGGTGTACACTTTCTTCTTTTCAAAGTCCAAGAGCTTGTGGGAAGTGAGGGGAGGAAGAAATGACATATTTAAAGCAGTCAAGACACAGAAAGTCAAGACATGAGCCATTTTTAATGCAAACCACTGATAAATGAATGTGATCATATTGCTTTGAGACATTATTACACAGCATAATGTTGGGAAAAGACATGGGAGTTCAGATGCCACACAATCCTGATGAAATTGGGGCAGAAATCATGCATCAGGAATGAAAGTTTATGATGGGCAGGAGAGGGCACCTAGAAGCAGTAGATAACCTAAACAGGCCCCTTTTATACAAGTCCTTGTATTTGATTATCAGGAGCCATACCAGGGGCAGGTTGGCAAATATGTAGTAGAGCATTCTGTGTCAGATGTTGTCACATTTGGCTTTAACTGAACAGTCACTGAGAGTTTAAAATTTGTCAAAGAACTTCCCTGGTGGTCCAGTGGTTAAGACTCTGTGCTTCCAGTGTAGGGGGCATGGGTTCGATCCCTGATAGAGGAACTAAGATCCTAGCTAGGATGGAGAGCCGCTGGTTTGCAGTCTAATTTCCTATTCCTTGTTCAGATAAAATAGATTAAAATTTGTTTTTTGTTTTTGGCATGAGGTGTTAAAATATTCCAAGTGATATCCAGATAAGGGCATCTGGCTAATTACTTGCCAAAGAAAGTAATGATCACTGTTGTCAGAGGTCTGTAGAAGTATCTCTGCTTCTGGAGACATAGTGAACCCAAATGCTTATTGCTGACTTTTAGTTTTAGATGATAATATGACAAGGCTCACTAGAAACACAATTAATCAAGATGTTAGTGAATGTGATTTAGTCGGCTAGGCAAAATTTCAGCATGAATCTGATAAGGCACCAAGAAAATTAAAAAGGTTAATGCACACTAATGGGCTTCCTAATTATATTATAGTATAAAACATTGATCTGAATGTCACTGAAACATGTTTTATTGTGTTTCCAGATATTAAGACATACAATCCAAAGCTTAAGAGGAAAATTTTTCTTCTTGTTTACATCCACCTATGCTTACATTTACCAGCAAATAAAACATTACGGCAAAGGAGAGAGAAAATATGATACTGCTGCTGCCAAGTCGCGTCAGTCGTGTCTGACTCTGCAACCCCATAGACAGCAGCCCACCAGGCTCCCCCGTCCCTGAGATTTTCCAGGCAAGAACACTGGAGTGGGTTGCCATTTTCCTTCTCCAAGGCATGAAAGTGAGAAGTGAAAGTGAAGTCACTCAGTCGTGTCCGACTCTTAGCGACCCCATGGACTGCAGCCTACCAAGCTCCTCCGTCCATGGGACCTTCCAGGCAAAAGTACTGGAGTGGGTTGCCATTGCCTTCTCCGAAATAAGACACAATACATGACAAAAGTGAACTCATTAAACACAGTAACCAAAATTAATATTATTTTTAGCTTTGAAGCATACAGTTTATTGATTTTTAATTTTTGCCACATTTTAGTATACTGCTCCATGACAATTTTGGGGGTAAATAAGTACATAGGGGACAAATAAGAATTCAGAACATAAAGTTTTTGTGTGCGTGTTCCAAAGTAGTGATTAACTACATAGGAGAAAAACAGGAATTCAGAATATAAAATCTTCATTATTGCATTTCAAAAAGTAGCTAAAAAGCTTGCAGGAAATTTTGTTGCTTTATTTCTGTGGTCTTTATATATCTTCTCTCTCTAATTCAAATCATCTTTGTCACTGCTTGTATTACTCCTTTCCTTCAAATCATGTAGTGGAATTTGTAGTTATATGTGTTTCTTTGTTCATTTGCTTTCTTGTCCATAAGAGCAGTTCGATGAGAGCAGAGACCATCTTGGTGAATGTATTATTGCATCTCCAGCATTCAAACGGTGTCTGGCACTGTTTTAAAATTTATTCTTCACTTATACTATTTATTCATGTATTTTTATGTGTTTCATTTGTTTATGCTATTTACTTAGGAACTTTTTAATACAAATTTATTAAAAAGTATAGAATTAATGAATCCATAAGATTATTGAGAACCCCTGAAAGCCAACCAAAGAACTCTCAATGTAATTAGACTAGGTCTTTAAAAAAATTGGGCTTCCCAGTGGTACTAGTGGTAAAGAACACATCAGTCAACGCAGGTGATGTAAGAGACACGGGTTCAATCACTGGGTTGGGAAGATTCCCTGGAGAAGGGAATGGAAACCTATTCCAGTATTCTTGCCTGGAAAATCCCATGGACAGAGGAGCCTGGTGGGCTACAGTCCATGGGGTCGCAAAGAGTGGGACACGACTGAAGCATCCTAGCATGCATGCAATGCATGCAACACTCTTACTCTTAAAAAAATTAATAAACAAGACTTGAGAGGAATGTTCATATAAGATGTAATTGCCCCCAGTTACTGGGGGACCAGAGAAAAATAAATGCTTTCATTTGCACAGTATTTTAAAAAATGCATTACCTTTTTGACAGTTATAATCCCTTCCTGAGTTTCCTGATCGGTGAGGACATCAAACATGTCCAGCCCCTCTCCCTCTGTAATGCTGTACTCGATTTCAGCATTTTCTCCCACGTCGGCATCGCTGGCTTTGATCCTGCCAATTGGTGTACCCGGTGGAGAAGACTCAGGGGTTTTAAACTGATATGTACCTATTAATTACCAGACAGATACAAGTCAAACACAGACTAATTACACCCCATCATAATAAAAACAAAACCCATTTTCTAGCAGTTTGTTCAGATAGTACCATGGATGCAGGCAGATTTGTGCTTTCCTTAAAATAATTAATGGTGCCCTTGTCTCTTTAATGTTTTTACTTTCATGGTTGTTAAGAATATTTCTTCTATTTCATGACTTGTCTCTTGGCAAAGGGAAAACACTTTTCTTGTCCTATAAGTAAGCTTCCAAGTTTATGGTGTGATTGGGAGAAAGCCTGAACTGTTAGAGGAGGGTGCAGTTTTCGAAGCCTCCTGTTAATGTAATCTAGCAGAAAGAATAGGAAAGAATTTAACTGGAACTGTGACTTTAAGCCAGTTACTAGGTATTCTTTAAGAGTTCTTTCTATCATTGCTAATAGTAACTGAAGGTGAAAACAAATTATAGCACTTCAGAGAATGTATCCAAGTAGAGATGAGATTCCTTCACTCATATGTGGAGCTGGTTTAGTTGCAGTTAAGGATATATATAAATACATTGAGGAATAAAGCTCTGAAATTCTTCTAGCTCTGATTTTTTTTTCCTTTAAATATTAGTGTCTTTTTTATACATGGATCTCTCCCATTCTTGTATTTATACCACTAATTAAAAACTCTATTATATAGACATACACTTTTCTTACGTCTTCATGTTGGAAAATTAGTCAAAGGAGACTACATGTGAGTTTCAGTTTAAGTATGCCAGGCTAGCATGTCCTTAGCACCACCCCTCCACCCCAAAATAGCAAAAACAAAAGTTATCCTACTCTCGACCATTACATTTTACCCACTATTTACACAAATTGCCTTGGAAAGAAAATTTACACTATGACACTACTAAAGTGTGAAAGTCTCTCAGTCGTGTCTGACTCTTTGTGACCCCATGGACTATATAGTCCATGGAATTCTCCAGGCCAGAATACTGGAGTGGGTAGCCTTTCCCTTCTCTAGAGGATCTTCCCAACCCAGGGATCAAACCCAGGTCTCCCACATTGCAAGTGGATTCTTTACCAACTGAGCTATCAGGGAAGCCCCCAAAAGTATAATACTTTAATAATATTTAATTCACTAAGTATTGAGCTCATTCTTGATATGATGATAAAAGAGGCCTGTTTTATCATGAGGGAAGTGGAAGTGTACTTGGGTGCCTCCAATACCTTCCTATATTCTCTTATCCCTCACCTTAGGACATTATGCAGAAATGATCACAGTCTATTCTAGGAGAGAGCGGAGAGGGGGAAGTCCCTGGTAACAAGGTATGGGTAAATCCTCCTGCTATCCTTCCCCAAGCCATTCCCACATAGAAAAGAGGTTTTGGGAGAATGTGTTGGTGATCCTGTTTTTTTCGTGTCAGGCTCCTGAATGGATGTTTTAGGGTTCATAAAAACTGTCTTCTGCCTGTTAAATAGAAATAAGTTAGCTATTCTGTTTTTGCTTTTAGCTAACTATGATTAAATACTTGAAAAAAGTAGATAGTATGAAGATTCCTTAAGAAACTAGGAATAAAACCACCATATGACCCAGGAATCCCACTCCTAGGCATATACCCTGGGGAAACCAAAATGGAAAAAGACACATGTATCCCAGTGTTCACTGCAGCACTATTTATAATAGCTAGGACATGCAAGTGACCTAGATGTCCATCGACAGCTGAATGGATAAATAAGCTGTGGTATATATACACAATGGAATATTCCTCAGCCATAAAAGGAACACATTTGAGTCAGTTCTAATGAGGTGGATGAACCTAGAACCTGTTATACAGAGTGAAGTAAGTCAGAAAGAGAAAGATAAATGTCGTATTCTAATGCATGTATACGGAATTTAGAAAAATGGTACTGAAGAATTTATTTACAGGGCAGCAATGGAGAAACAGACATAGAGAATAGACTTATGGACATGGTGAGAGGGGAGGAGAGGGTGAGATGTATGGAAAGAGTAACATGGAAACTTACATTACCATATGTAAAATAGATAGTCAATGGGAATTTGCTATATGGCTCAGGAAACTCAAACAGGGGCTCTGTATCAACCTAGAGGGGTGGGATGGGGAGGGAGATGGATGGGATGTTCAAAAGGGAGGGGATATATGTATACCTATGACTGATTCATGTTGAGGTTTGACAGAAAACAGAATTCTGTAAAGCAATTATTCTTCAATAAAAAATAAATTAATTTTTTTTAAAAAGTAAAGAAAATACAAGTATTTCTTGTTGATCTGTGTGTATCTCCATTATAAAAGAAGCTCTTAATCAGTTGACTGGCTTTAGAAAAAGGGCCACATTTGAGTAAGTGGGTTTTGTACTTAATGGTGGGCAACTATTTTCTCCTATAAGAAGGGATTCAGGTATTAAATAGTTTTCTCCAGTGGCTCAGACAGTAAAAAATCTGCCTGCCATGCAGGAGACCTGGATTCGATCCTTGGGTTGGGAAGATCCCCTGGAGAAGGGGACAGTACCCACTCCAGTATTCTGGCCTGGAGAATTTCATGGACTGTGTAGTCCATGGGGTTGCAAACAGTCGGACATGACTGAGCGACTTTCACTTAGGAAATCATGGTCAGAAAGGAATTTTGATGTTGGAAGAAAAATGACATGAAAGGCAGTACCCACTGAGGTCTATAAGTGAACAGGTCAAGTGTATTGCTTAAGAGTGGGCAGTTATCTTCCTTCATCTTCCTTCTTATCTAATCATGATTGTTAAAGATTTTAGAGATGACTTTTGGCATCTCAGTTAACCATAATGTGGAAAACTATTTATGAGTACAAATGGTTTAAGTATATAGTTATTTCTACAGTTTTATTTTTAGAAACAGTAAAATGATAAATCCTCCCCTTGCAAAGACTTAAAGGAGATTACATGCCTGATTAAATTCACAAAATATACAGTCAATTTTTTCCTAATAAATAGCAGCATGCTTGTAAACATATGTTCTGCACAAGCATATTTATGTCTGTGGTAATCTTATTAATAAAGAAAAATAAAACTGATATTGCTTTTATAATAACAGACATATCAGACAACTGCTCAGCTAATTACTGATAAACGTTTACATCTACTGAGCATCAGTACTGTCAGCTCACTTTTAATGAATGAGCCAGTTCTTACTAAGTTCACTAACTTTGGCAATTAATAACAATAAAGAAAAAATACATATCATTCTTAAAGTTACAGTTTTACAAAAGTTCCCCGAAGAAAGTCATTCAGTCAAATGTTCCTACTCTGGGGAAACCGAGGAGGGTTGTCATTGACGTCAGTCAGCGTGATGTTCACCGTGGTAGTCCCAGATAATCCTCCCATCTGGCCACCCATATCCTTGGCTTGAATCACCACTTGGTACTGCTCCCTGTTTTCTCGATCCATATTGAGCAAGGCTGTCTTGATGATACCTGTGGGTATGAAATTCAGAAATGGAAAGGGATGTAGTAAAAATACTTTCCAAAATTATTTATTTATGCAAACAAACATAGACTGTCACCCACATTGTGCCTAACACTATGCAGATGTCATGGGTGACCATAAAGATGATTGATCATATATAACCTTTGTACTGAAGGAAATTAAAACCACATAGGGGAGGTAGATACATTAAAACACACACACACACACACACACACACACACACATTCACCTATAATGCAAGAAGAATGAAAACAAATGTAAGTTACATCCTTCAGTAATGCAGACTGTAAGTTGTATAACTGTTAAGTGTTATAAGATGACACAGCAAAACATAACTTGGCATGTGGCACAGTGGTATACTACTATGCCACAGCAGAATAAAAGACAATTAGGTGTATTATGAGGAAACTTTTAAGAAAGTCTTATATAGTTGAAAAGACTTCCTTAATGGCTCGGGGGGTAAAGAATCTGCCTGCTGATGCATGAGACGTGGGTTCGATCCCTGGATGGGTAGACCCACTGGAGGAGGAAGCAGCAACTCACTCTAGTATTCTTGTCTGGGAAATTCCAAGGACTGGGGAGTCTGGCAGGCTGCAGTCCACGGGGTCAAGAAGAGTTGGACATGACTGAGCATGCATATATACGTGCATATACTTGCACTGACTCTTGAGTTTCACTTTACTGAATTGAGTGATTCCTTATCAAATATACCCACCATAACAAATGTTCCAAGGATCTTCTAAACCATAGAACTATAGTCTTATGAAAACAGTATCGGTTCTCTCATAATAATCATCTTGTATGATCCTAGAGAATATTTTCCCTAAAGCTGAGGTGAACTTTAGTTCAACAGGTCCTAGCAGTGACCAACACTCTTCAGCTAGATAAAAATTATCTCTATTGTTAGGTAGTTATAAAATAATTAGTTTAAAGAACTTCTAGAATTTTGCCTACTTTCTGTGTAAGGCTTGGGCTTAAATTAACCACATTCTTTCAAAAATCACTGATGAAGTCTTTATAACCGTCTCTGGTGGCATATTCCAGTGCTTAATGACTAATGAAACTGAAAATATCTTTCTTTATTTTTAACATAATACCTCAGACAACAGGTCAATTTTATTCCTATAGTGCTGGCTTCAGTGAAAATGAAACTGCTTTCTATTCTCTAAATAATAGAACTTCTCTATTTAAATACAGGAGATCACCTTAGCCTTTTGTCCTTTAAGTTGAATAATTCTAATTTTTCATCCTCATTGCCACTAAACTCAACATTTTCTTTCTCCTTGGGATTCTTTCCAAGTTCATTGCACCTCTTACATTGATTTCCAACTAGATATAGTAACTTAGAAAGGTTTTGATATCCAAACAATAATGGAAGCTTGAAAATTGGGTAAAAGGCACTTGACTCCTAACATGATAACAAAAATACATGTGGAAATAACTATAAGTTCAAGTTCAGTTCAGTTCAGTTGCTTGGTCGTGACCGACTCTTTGTGATCCCATGGACTGCAGCACGTGTCCATCACCAACTCCTGGAGCTTACTCCAACTCATGTCCATCAAGTCAGTGATGCCCTCCAACCATCTCATCTTGTCATCCCCTTCTCCTCCCACCTTCAATCTTTCCCAGCATCAGGGTCTTTTCCAATGAGTCAGTTCTTTGCATCAAGTGGCCAAAGTATTGGAGTTTCAGCTTCAGCATCAGTCCTTCCAATGAATATTCAGGACTGATTTCCTTTAGGATTGACTGGTTGGATCTCCTTGCAGTCCAAGAGACTCTCAAGAGTCTTCTCCAACAACACAGTTCAAAAGCATCAATTCTTCAGCACTCAGCTTTCATTATAGTCCAACTCTCACATCCATACATGACTACTGGAAAAAGCATAGCTTTGACTAGACGGACCTTTGTTGGTAAAGTAATGTCTCTGCTTTTTACTATGCTGTCTAGGTTGGTCATAGCTTTTCTTCCAAGGAGCAAACATCTTTTAATTTCATGGCTGCAGTCACCATCTGCAGTGATTTTGGAGCTCAAGAAAAAAAAGTCTGTCACTGTTTCTATTGTTTCCCCATCTATTTGCCATGAAGTGACAGGATCAGATGCCACGATCTTAGTTTTCTGAATGTTGAGTTTTAATCCAGTGTTACAATACAGTACAAGTGGTATATATTAAAACACAGTTCATCATAGATAGTGTGCTACTTTGTGGAGAAAGTGCAGAAAACTGAAATGTGGAAAAAAGACTTAAAGCAATCCATTTTATTTTTTTAGGGCGGTATCAGTTAAGATAAGCTAGACAATGTGACAACCAACAAAGTAAAACCTCAGTGGCTTAACAAAACTAAAGTGCTCTGGGCAGGCCAGAAAGAAAATCTGCTCATGATAACCTTTAGACATTCAGGCTGAAGACTCACTTGATACTGGTTTCCATCCATGATCACTGTGGCAAGTGGGAGGGAAAATGGTGGATTATGCACCAGGTCTAAAAGTTTTGCTTGGAAATGACTCATATGACTACCACATTTTATTGCCCCAAATAAATCATATGGCTACATCTAGCTTTCCAGTAAGGTAGAGAGATGCAATCCTGCTAAGTAACTAGAAAAAGAAGAATCAGAATATGTGTAAACAACCCTCGTGGCTATCAAAAGGGGTTGGCCTTTTAGTTTTATCTCAAACTGGGGGAAATAATAAGGCAATGTGTAATTTTTGCAAATCTCCCTTGTATAAACACAGTAGCTGAAAGATCCATTGTCAGATTTCTTGGTTAAAATGATCTGGATGTCATGTTTACAAATATGTCATTGGTGTTTGGGAGATGGATCTAAGAAAATTCAATCACACTGATTATTTTTATTAAATGCTTGCTCAGCTAAGCATGTCAATTACAATTACAGATCTTAAAAAGAAGATGCAAGAGGAATTCTAACCTGTTTCTGATTCAACTGAAAAATAGGGCTGCCCCTGTAGGATGCTATAGACAACTTTAGCACTGTTCCCGTAGGTTGGATCATCAGCATCAGTTGCAGTGACTTGGACAACAAATGTGCCTGTAATGACAGAAACATGAATTGAAAATAAATTAAGGGTTCATTATGGATCCTCGATGCCCACACAATAGGAAAAAGCACAATCATACTTCTATACAAAACTATCATGGCAAGGGAGTGGAGAACCACAGTAGGATGCTAGGCTAAAAAGCCTTGGATTCCTTATTCTGAAGGAATGTGAGCAACGTTCATAAATTTTGAAAGGATTAAATTGGGCTTCCCAGGTGACTCAGTGGTAAAGAATCCACCTGCAATTCAGGAGACATAGATTCGACATCTGGGTTGGGATCATTCCCTGGAGAAGGAAATGGCAACCCACTCCGGTATTCTTGTCTAGGAAATCCCATGGACAGAGGAGACTGGCAGGCATGGGGCTGCAAAAGAATTGGATATGGTCGCTCAGCTGGTAAAGAATCTACTTGCAATGCAGCAGACCTGGGTTTGATCCCTGGGTTGGGAAGATCCCCTGGAGAAGGGAATGCCTACCCATCTGCTATATTCTTGCCTGGAGAATCCCCATGAACAGAGGAGCCTGGTGGGCTACAGTCTATGAGGTCGCAAAAAGTCAGACACGACTGAGCAACATTCACTTCCCATTAGTGACTAAAAACAACAAGGATTAAATATAAGGGGAGCAGGGGAATGATCGTGACTTTGGGTGGAACTGATTCCATTCCATCTCCAAGGGTGAGATTTGATTGGGTTTTTGCTACAGTGATTCTTTCAAGTTGTCTAGGCCTAAATCTATTGGCAGTTTGTACTACTTTTTCTACAAGGATTAGTTTAGGTATTGTTCAGTTGGAGGGCCATTTGTGATTTTACTGAAAATTTGTTGTGTCATAGGTGCTTTTGCTCCCTGAATGTAACATGCTGATGTGGAGCTTGAAAATGCAGCAGCTGTTTTGTGATCTTGGCAATGCCAGTCCGAGGACAAAGCTGAATAGGACAAAATTTCAGGGAAATAGCTAGAATCCAAATCAAACTATGTTCAAAGTCCACTTTGCTTTTAGACTTAATGTGACCAATAAACACTTTCATTGTTTAAAGTAATTTGAATTGGGTTTTCTGTTACTTATAAATAAAAGCATCCTAGGTGATAAATCTATCTGATAATTCTAAGAGGTTGAAAGACCTTCTCTTGAACCTTAAGAGAAGTAGTTTTGGATTAAGTAAAGAATTAATTGGAATAGTGGGGAATACACATCTGGAATTTATAATCCTCAAAGATGATTATAATTAAATGTACAAAGAAAGCTATGTTGTTTCAGATTGGCATTCTTATTTTAGAGACCATAGTTAATAATCTTCTAAGTACCCCTAATCCCCATGAAATTCCATGCAAAGTTTTATGTGTATGCCTAAATGGATATGACACAGTGGAGAAGTGCCATAGATTTTATCTGATTCTGATAGGGGCCTGTGACTTCCTAAAAAGGTAAGACCCTCTGATTAAGATCATTTTATGGATGATTTTTGGTATTCATATTAGACAGAATAAACATACTGATAGAATTCTCCTGTCCATGAACAGGGTAGGGAAGTCACAGTTAGGGAATACTGGAATTTTCACCTTGTTTTTATAATATCTAACCAATTCTATTTATTGAACTAATACACTATACTGTCTTAGGGTGGCATACTCTTGGATGTAGCATGTTGATGCATGAGATAGAGCATCCATCCTTGTAATTTAGCAAGGAATGAGGGGAGAATGAAAGCATAAGATTTTCGAGTGAGAATTAATAGTAGAAGTCAACAAACACCTATGCTCTTACTTGACATTAATGCAAAATTTGATTGCTTTTAGAATACAATTATCTGGATATTTTGAGTGCCTATTAGTTGCTGATGTGGTACTTGGGGCTGTGCACTTGTTTTTTCCTTTCATTCTTATGATAAGGATTTAGGAGTTGATGTTTATTATTTCTTTTTCATAGATATGAAACTGGAGGGTCAGAGACATCAGGTCGTTTATTTACCTAAGGCCACCTAGTTGCTTATTAGTTGTGATAGTTTCAAACTCTGGTCCATTTGATATCAAAGTCCATTTGTACCACCTTGTTGCTGTCCCACTACCTTTATGTGATTCCTTTAGGATGCCTTTATTATCACAATAATGACATGTTAATTTATGATAATGATAAATATCAACATAACTGCCTGTGTGCAAATTGAAAAAAGCCTTCTTTTCCTGAAGACCTGTTATTGCCAGCTACCCCCCCAAATATTTATAAAACATATTTAACTATAATGGCTTCAGAAGCAAACGGTGCTCCTTACATCGTACAGTCACACTTTTCGCATCTATAGCTGCTCTGCATGGTGCGGATGACCAGACAGTCTTTCATTAATTCTTTTTGCCCTTTACCACACAGAGGAAGAATATTTTTTTCCTAACTAATCTTCTGTTTAAAAGAATTCTAATCCTCCACTTTGGTGATGATTTGTGATTTTTCTAACAAAACAAAGTGACTTCAAGTAATGAGATGAGCAATTTCTTCATGAGAAAAATTTGGATGTTTTATAATCATTTCTGTAGATTAGCTATTGTTCAAGTCTTGGAACTGTGAGCTGAAACATCCTTGATAGCTGACTCACAGAATGATGGAAATGTTTTTATTATGTAATCTAGCCCTTTTGAACTTGACACCGAGTGAAACTTAAAATAACCCTTTACACAAGTAGTTGAAAATTTGTCACTGTCTCTCCTGAAGTGTTTTAATGTGGTTAACAATGATGTCAGTAGGCTTTTTTTCTTAATTTAAGAAAAATTCACAGTTTCCCAATCTAAGCAAACTAAATGTACACATTAAAATTGGTAGTAGAATTCTGCACAGAGTATTAACTTATCATATTAATGTCATGAGTCTCAATTTTCACCACTTAATAAAGAATATATTCCATAGACATCATCTGCATATTATTCATGGATTTTTAAAAAAGTTTTCTTTGAGTCTCTTTCTCAAATATAATTACTCTTCAGTCTGAACTGTAAACTCAGGGCTTTTGTTTTCCACTGGAGAGATCCTTACCTAATGCCCAATTCTACTATTGGCTAAGAGAAATAGAGAGGACTATCAAGAAATAAAGTGGGCATTTAGAGTGGGAGAGGAAGCGGATGAAATGATCTCTCCTTCTCCCTGACCTTCTCACTCTGCCACTTTTCATTCCCTAATCACTAGAGGAAATGTTGTTTTCTTAAAAAGACTAATCTTAGGAGACACTGGTCCACTTACAAAAAGGACCTAAATGGATTGTTTGAAACACAGTGCATCTAGAATGTAGCATTCAAGTTCATTCAATTCAGCAAATTTCACTCATAGGATTCCTGATTCAGTTGATGTACTAGAGGAAACAATTGAATCACATCTCACTTACCGACATCAGACATTTCGGGAACAGTGGCCGTGTAAACCTCCTTGGTGAATATTGGTTCATTGTCATTGATGTCATGGATCTTGATGATGAATTCAGACTCGGGCTCCACAGGTTTCCCTGTTTTTCTATTTATAGCCTGAGCGCGAAGTATGTAAACAGGTTTTTCTTCCCTGTCCAGCCTCTTTGTGGCCTGTATGTCCCCTGTGTTTTCATTGATAATGAAGAGATCTCCTGCTCCATCTCCTGAAAGGATATATTTAAGTGATCCATCTCCTCTATCCTGGTCTGAATGTAACTAGTGTAGAAAAAAAAATTGAAGAAAGTAAAAGTCAAGCATGTGATCCTAAACTGTTTGTCTTTATAATGCAATGCTATGTTCACTTTCATTCAAGTCTTTCTAAAGGTTGCAGATTTTTTTCTTTTACTGTTTACTGAAATCCTTAATAGTAAATGCCATTTGTTAATGAGCATGTTTCCTTATGATCACAGAAATTTCCAGAACTGGAACTAGTGTAAAGTTTAGTAATCTTCATTTTGAAGAATCAAAAACTACAGGCCAGAACAATAGAAAAATACCCAAGGACACATTAGCCTGGCTGGAACAGAACTATTTTCACTATTTCTCTATTTTCACTACAGCTTTCAGATTCTGTTAATACACCCACCTCCTCACATTTATGTACACATACTTACTATAGAAGCAATACACTGTTGAGAAAAAGATTTTGGATTTTTTAATCAGAGAGTACATTCTGCATCTACACTTTGCTATCTTGGTGAATTTAGGGAAGCTAGTCAATCTTTTTGATTCTAATATGATGGAGATTATAGTCAATTTTCTAGGAAATGTGAAATTTATTTATTTATGAAATTCAACTCAGAGTGTTGGAAAAAAAAAAAAAACAAACATCTTAAGTGCTTCCAAGGACAATGCCTTGAATCCCCACCAACTAGGTCATTTACACAGTCACTTGGAATAAGAATATTTAACACATATTTTAGTTTAATATGGGAAAGGACCTTCTAAAAATTAGAGTCAGCCTAAAATTGAATAATCTGCCTTATGAAGTAGTGGGTTCTCTGCCCCTGAAGCCAATCAAGTAGCGGCTCTGATAAGATAAACAGCCAGTGAAATGGGTCTGGGTAAAGGGTTGAGCTAATGAACATAAAGACACAACTAAAGTGAAGAGGGTGATCTTCACTGGAAAATGTGGCCCTTGTTACTTATTCTGAATTTCGTTTCCACTGTGGTGACTTCCCTGCTGTTTCTTCAGTCCCCATTTTCCCACCTCAGCAAGACTTTGGGGAGTATCTCACAGGTCTCCTGATAATCTAAGGCTGTTCACAAATTTTTTCAAAAAGTGCTTTTTATCAAGAACTTTTTTCAGACCTCAGTTGTAAGTATACATACAGAAAGGTTAGCGTTCATAGGAAGGCTGCCAATCTTGAAACCCGTGAGGACTCTGTGAGGTCCTCCTGGGTATAAAAGCCCTTGAGTATGCAGACTCAAGCAGTTACTAATTAGGGAACTGAGGGAATGCACAAACAAAGGAAAAGCAAATCATTCAGTGATAAGACAGTGTCCTAGTTATACACAGTCCTAAGAGATATACATAACAATCTGACCAACACTTTGAGTTCTGCAGAAACTAAGCCCCCCACACAAGGTGGAGGATGATGATTTACATGCTCCCACAAGCATGTAGACCCCAGATTGTTTGAAACCAGAAGGTTGATGATTATGATTCTTGAAACATTACCCTGTTACTTTACCATAAACCAGTCAGAAGAAGGTCTGTAAGCAGCAATTCTCATGCCAAATTTTGCCTTTAAAAACCCTTTCCTGAAAGCTGTCAGGGAGTCCAGGTCTTGAGCATGAGCTACCCATTCTCCTTGCTTGGTGCCTACAATATATGCTGTACTTTCCTTCATTACAACCTGGAGTCAGTAGATTGGCTTTGCTGTTCAGCAGTTGAGCAGACCCAAATTCTGTTTGGTAACAATCTCTACCTTTTTTCAACTCCATCTAAGTGGAGCATCAGCTATGTTACAATAGTAATGGCAACAACAGCAACAGGCAAACCAATGCTGTGTTCTCTTGATTAACACTGCATGGAATATTCAGAGTTACTTCTACAAACATATTTGAAAATAGAATCTCAGGGCAAAAGGGGGACTTTAAAACATGTAACCCAGACTTTATATAAGTATGTCCCATGGAATATCATTTATACAAAATGCTGAGAAAAAAAGTTCTGTGGTCCAATAATTTTGGGAAATACTTCATATTCTGCCTCTTTCTTGGAGTCTCCCATTGCCCATTAACTTAAGAAAGGCTATGAGTACCTACAGTCCCAAACTGTACTAAACATTATTTGACCTGGCTTTCCTGAACTTTCTTTGCTTATAAATCCTTTTTGGGTGTGATCCATACTGATGTTCCCCAAAACAGTTCCAAGAAACTCATTTTGGGAAACATGAGCTAATTGAATGCATCATTGCAGAGTCAAGAAACTGAGGCTCTAGAGTACATAGAGTTTCCCAAATCACACAGATCGTGTGAGAGTCAGATTAGACCTTGAGTGCGAGAAGAGACTTATAGATTATTCTGTGCAGCCACCTCATTTTGAGAGACAAACTGTGTCCAACACCACACAGCTACTGCTAGTTAACAGCAGAGTTTGAGGAAGAGAATATTATTCATGCAATTAGTAGCCTTGAAAGCAATTTGACAGAAATAATGCAAGATAAATGCGAACGGGGAGGAAATTGCTTAGAAGTGAGACAAATGCAATAAGAAATGTAAAACAAGTGCACACCATGATTTGTGTAATGTGATATGCTAAGAAAACGTTGAAACCCTGATTACACAGAAAGAGCCACTGGGGAAAGTTTTAACTCTCCATCGTCAAATTCTAATGACTGAAGAGAGCTCTTCAAAAGCTATTTCATTAACTCACGAGTAACGAAACCAATGTCACTGCCCGTTGGATCTGGCTCTGGGGCAGCCGTGGTCAGCAGCCTGGCACAGTGCAGGGAGCATCACCCCAGGAGAACCACGTGTGGCTCTTGCTCATCCTCTCACTCACCAAGTGTGAGCTCATAGAAGAGTCAATTAACCTCCCAGCACCAGGATCCTTGTCAGAAGATGAAGATAATGGAGCTACAGGACAAGGCCATCATGAAGCACTATTTAGAGACTATATACAAATACTATGTTAATTCCTACATAAACATGGGATAAAAGCATGTGTTTTATAAAGTGTCTTCCAAATTTAAGACACTGTTACTATTATTAGCTCTTAGTTCATAATAAACAGGTTTTTGCTTTTATTTGACTTTGAAAACTTTTTCTGAGGACTTTGAAAGCCCCATTTAACAAACACACGGTATCGCTCAGGTAAAATCTGTTATCAAAAGCCAGTATTCTTCTACCAGGTGGCAACTGTTATCTTCCCATGTGATTTATTATATTCTGCATTCCACTAGATTATAGACTCCCCTCGACTGGTTCTTTCATCACTTTCAGTATGTAATCGCTGCACACTTAGTAGGTGAATACCATATCTGGTCACAAGATTTATTCAGGTAAAAGTAATCAGAAACTTATTTTAGGCTGTCGGGAGACACCATTTTGATGACTTATAGAACAAACACCAGGACAATATAAAAGGGCAGCGGAGATGCCAACTAAGAGTGTGAACAGAGATTGCTTGGCAGATTCCACTTCTGATTTACCAATATTTGAAAACGAGTGGGAAAGTGCATCTCTTCACAAAGGCATCATATGATAATAAAACAACTTAACCTCACCCCCCTTCCAGCACAGTGTCTGCATCTGATGCAGTGCACAGGATAGAAACTTCCAGAAGCCTTAGTGTGCTCTTTCTCTACTCAGCTCCCCTTCTGTTGAACCCCCCTGGGGCCAGTTCTTTTTTTCTCTTCTTGGGGAGAAGACATCAGTGCAAGTGAAAGTGGTGGTGACAAGCAGACATTAGGGGTTTATTGAGCTCTTAGAATTTAATTGGATTTTTTTCTTTTGTGATGTCATTCATCATGGCCACTGTAAAAGGCAGAAGTTAAACAACAACAAATAAAAGGTTGTAGGCTGCCTGAGGCATGTTTTTTACTAATTTCAGTTTAATGTGGCTGTTCCATTAAGTTTAATCATCTGGTTCACTTTTAACGATTCACCATCAAGTAAAAATTATCCACTTTCCTCAGAAAGTCACATTTCATCTGGGGCTCTCAGGACTTTTTACTACTGTACATGGAGCATTTTGTTTCAGGAGGAGCTCTTGGTCTTTGCTTGTTTTTCTGTTGAATTATCATCATTATTTTTAAAATAATAAAATTTTTTAAAAATTTATTTATTTATTTAACTTTTTGTTTGCCCTGGGTCTTCACTGCTAGTTTTCTAGTTGCGGTGAGTGGCGGCTGTCTTTGAGTCGTGGTATACAGGCTTCTCATTGCAGTGGCTTCTCTTGTGGAGCATGGGCCCTAGGTGTTCAGACTTCAGTAGCTGTGGCAAGAGGGCTTCGTTGCCTCGCAGCATGAGGAATCTTCCTGGACCAAGGATCGAACTGGTGTCCCTGCACTGGCAGGTGGATTCTTAACCACTGGACCACCAGGGAAGCTCTGTCATTATTTTTTTAAGTGTAGTACCTTAACAAGTAAATACAGGAATTTGGTGTTACAGATATGACCCCATGGCAGGCATCACCAAAGCAGTGCCAGTATCTTTTTACTTGCTATATGCACCACCTCCCAACTTGATTTTGACTCTAATTCAAAGGCGTGACATTAACTGTACAGATTTTTAGTGGTTTATGGAGCTAGTTAATCCTGCTCCTTTCCTCCCATTACCTATGTGTCACTGAGTCACTTGTCTAAGTCAGTAACTAAACTGAATTTTCTAAGCATCATTGAGACAAGAAAGCAGAGTTTAAACAGAAGCATACCTACATGACACATCTGAAAGTACCTTAACAGGGGAAGGAATTATGTGATTTTTTTTTTTGCTAAAATAAAAAATTGGGTTATGACTAATATGCTCATAGAAAGTAACGCAGCCCTTGAAGAGATAGAATGAGTGCTAATCTGAGATGTACAGGAATCAGAGAACAGCCATGGTTAAAAGATGTCTGATTGGGACTGAAATGTAGAAACTGGATTTGCAGTGGAGAGACTACCTTTGTGCTAAACAGACTGAATAATATTTTAAATTGGGAAAATAAATTTACAAATCAAGTTAGGACAAATTGAAGATTAACTGAATTTAATATGTATATGTATATACATACATATCTTGACATAATGCACATATACATAATGCTAATAAATACACTTAATGTTGTAAAAATTGTGAAGAGTTTGTTAGATAGAGTTTACATCTGGAAGTAATTTCTCAAAGTCCGTGACAGGGATTAGGAGTGGATTCTGTTTTAGAGATCATAGGATTAGATAGGTAAAAAATTTTTTTAATAAAATTTTATATTATCAACATATTTTAACAATGCTGTATTTGGATGTTAGTGACTAGTATGAGTTAACTAATTTATATCTGATGATATTTTTACAAGTTAAAATGCTGATGGCAGAATATTGGGTGGCCAAAATTTCATTTGTTTTTTTCTATAAGATGTTATGAATGAACTTTTTGGCCGCCCAATATTATTGTGGTGGGCTGCTGGAACTAGTTAGCCATGCAAGATCTCAGACCTCACCTGCCACCAGAATCAGAAACTCATAGGGTGTCACTCAGCAGTCTGTATTTCAAGAAGCCCTCCAGTAATTCTGATGAGTGCTCAAGTTTGAGCACTAGTACTATAATGTTAAAAGCATGCATGATCTTGGGCAAAGGAAAGAAATGGGTATAAAGTCATGCTATGTAGTAGTTGTATAATTCTGGGGAACTTAGTTAATTTCTCCAAGTCTTTTTCTCATCTACATAAGAATAATACTGATACTTAGTTTACAGGTAGGTTGCTCTAAAAATTAATAAAACAATATATATAAAATAGTTAACAGAAGGCCTAGCTCAGAGATATGTTTCAATGAATTATTCTTACATCATTTAGTTGTTCAGTTGCTAAGTCGTGTCCAACTCTTGTGACCCCATGAACTGCAGCACGCAGGCTTCCCTGTCTTTCACTATCTCCCGCAGTTTGCTCAAACTCATGTCCATTGAGTCAGTGATGCTATTCAACCATCTTATCCTCTGTTGCCCCCTTTTCCTCCTGCCCTCTTACATCATAAATATGAAGTATTCAACAGGTGGATTTTAAAGGTGAAAAGGCTTGTGTCTGAATTCTGACTTTCCTACTGATGAACTAAATTAATTAGATTACTGTCATAGTCATCCTGTTCATCTTTAAGACAAAACTCAAAAATAAATAAAGAAGAATGGTTTTGGAGAGGTGATGAAATCAGTTGGGAAGTACTGAGTGTTAAGTTGTCCAAGATACTTGCCTGGGAATTAGCTGTATCCGTAACTCTGGATCTCAAGAAAATGTCTGCTCTGGGGTTATACAGAGATTTGGACATTAATGCCATATAGGTAATGTTGAATCTATGAAAATAGATGGATAATCTCATTTAGAGAGAGTATCTGAAATGAGGGAAGAAAAGGACCTAAGGAATATCCACATTTAAGGGACAAGGAGAGGAGGACTACCTGGCAAAGTTAATTATTTTGAGTTTTGTCTTAAAGATGAACAGCATGACTACTACAATAATCTAATTAATTTAGTTGATCAGTAGGAAAGTCAAAATTCAGACACAAGCCTTTTCACTTTCAAAATCCACCTGTTGAATATTTCACGTTTACACCAAAATCATAAGGACCACCAGAGAGTCACCCTAAATCCTCCCTTCTGTCTCTGTCTCTGCATTCATTAGACCCCTAACTCCTGCCAATCCTACCTCTTACCTATATCCTGACTCACCACCTTGTGGTGGTGGTTTAGTCGCTAAGTTGTCTGACTTTTGTGACCCCCATGGACCGTAACTCGCCAGGCTCCTCTGTCCGTGGGATTTCCCAGGCAGGAATACTGGAGTGGGATGCCATTTCCTCCTCCGGGGGCCTCACCACCTACTTTGTCTCCATTCCTATTTGTGCTACCCTGGTCCAAGTCACCACCATTTCTCCTCGGTCTATTGCAATGAGGCTCTCTCACACATCTTGTCTTGCTTCCTTTCCATCTGTTTTCCTTTCTGCAATTAGATGAACTTAAACAATTCATACATCAGGTCTTTGTAATCTTGATCTCCACAGGGAAGTCTTCCCTAAGTGGCTAGTCTAAGTTATATTCTCCTGCTAGAGTCTCCCAATTTCTTCCCTAGTTAGCCGTCAGCACATTCTTGATTTTTTTTTTTTTCTGAGAATTTCACAGCTATTTTCATGTTTCAGCCAGCAAACAACTAGATTGCAAATTTCATGAAAAAAGACACCAAACCTCTCTGGTTCACTTTTGTATTCTCAGCACCTGACATATTGGCACATTATAGATCTTCAACAATGAATGATGACAAAGAAAGAAAGAATGAAATTTATAAAGATAAAATTGGATAAAATGACATTTTCTGAAACATAGAAGATAATCAATAAATCTTAGTGTCTTCCACCTGCTTTCTCACTTGATTTGAGGATAATTCTATGTATCAAGAATATATGTTCCTGAAGTTGCCAGGTAAATTAGCAACTAGGGTTTCCCAGGTGGCTCAGTGGTAAGAATCTGCCTGCCAATGCAGGAGATCCCAGGGTCAGGAAGATCCCCTGGAGAAGGCAATGGCAACCTACTTCAGTATTCTTGCCTGGAGAATCCCATGGACAGAGGAGCCTGGTGAGCTACAGTCTATGGGGTCACAAGAAGAGTTGCACATAATTAGTGATAAACAACAACAACAACAACCAAACACTAAGCACATTATCTAATCTGAGCAATCCAAGAGAGGATTCAAGTTATCACCTTAAATATAAAATATTTTATTTAATAACCAATTAAACTTCAATAATAAAACCAACCTGTACTGGATTTGTTGAAAAGAGCAGATTTGTTTATATCACCTTAGATTTAAAATATTTTATTTAATAACCAATTAAACCTCAATAATAAAACAAACCTGTACTGGATTTGTTGAAGAGGTAGTCCCTTGAGTACCTCAAACATTGTAAGGGCTGAGACAGAAGTCATCTATTAAGGGTGAAGAAGCTTCAAGATTTTATGCAACCATATTTTGAGTATCATCCTGTTGCTGAAGCCAACGGAAAATGAATGGAAAACGCTCCATTTCATGGAAACACTGTTCTACTAAAATATAGTTTAACTGTCAACCACGACCATTTTAAAACACCTACTGGCCTGAAGAGCTACCTACTGGCCTGAAGAGCTATATAAGGCAATGGATAAAAAACATCTATTATCTACCTTCTATATATACGTTTTCAAATTAGGCTTGGAAATACTGACTGCTATATAAAAGAAAGTGAATAAAAGCAGAAGTTAGACACTTTAGTACTGTTAATAAGTATTAGTTAGAAATAATCACTGACCCAGTGGATATGAGTTTGAGCAAACTCCGGGACATAGTGAAGGACAGGGAAGCCTGGCATGTTGCAGTCCACGGGGTGGCAAAGAGTTGAACATGACTTAGCAACTGAAAAACAACTACAAGATAAGGGAAGCATACGGAACAACACAGAGGGAACTTGTGAGTTGAACAGAGTGCTGTCAGGGCGTATGTTAGCTCTTTGATGGTTTAGGAAGACTTCTTGGAGAAGGCTGAATCACTGAGGGGAGAAAAATGACTTGGCAACCAGCATGAGCACGTGGCATGGTTTCAAGCCTCCGTGTGGGAGAAAATCAGAGGAGGCCTTGAGTATGTGCCTGGAGTAATAAAAGCAGTAAAGTCAACTGAAATAGAAGCGCCCTTCCCTTGAGGTGCAGGGTCACATATTTTCTCACACTGCACTCAGATGTGCATAGGAAGATGCAACTTTCTCATTCTTTCTTTTTTTAAATAGCTTATCCCTCGAGCTCTAATCCCACTGAGTACTAGGAACTCCATATTGGATTGAATATTCAGTCAGTAATTTAGTGCAATCCAGTAAAGTCTCCTGACTCAGTAATACAGTCTCTTTAGATAACTCTTTTAAATAAATCCTAGTCTTTCTGGCTTCTGCTTTCTCCCTTTGCTCCTGATTCAGTCCAAGACGATGTCTGAGTGTATGAAGAGGAGAGGTCCACATGGCCCAAATCAGTGGGAAATTTGGGGCTTTTGGAGCCAAGGGCAGTCCTGTACTGCCTCTGATCCATTGGTTTCTAGACAATAGCTCTCATCCATCATTTTCCTCAGGGGCATCTGTGGTTTTCCTCAGTGAAATCACAGATCTGCTCTCCAGGGTCTGAGGTGATTATACCCACCCTGCCTGCCTCATTGGCATCGCACACCCCCTAATGTCTGACTGTCACTTGTCCATTGTCTTTGGCAAATGTGACCTTAGGTATAGGATTGCTTTGTCCTTGGTAGGTACCATCAATGAGATCATCTACCCTTTTCTTGTCCTGGAGGAGCCCAGAGGCTAAAAGGAGCTTCTCCCCCACCACATGGTTGCCTCAAAGGGAAACAGGCAAAAACCCGCTCTGTTTTCACCTTTACCCACAAACTTGCCACTCCTTCCCATTGCCTCCTTTTCTGGACTTGAGATACACTGTCTCAGGGAAGTAGAAATGACCTTTGATACACAGAGGGGTGAGTTTTCATGTGTTTAGTAGCCAGAAATGTGAAATCCTTCCCTCAGTTTCAAGAATTCATTGTTGTTCAGTTGCTAAGCTTTGTCCAGCTCTTTGTGACCCCATGGACTGCAGCACACCAGCCTCCCCTGTCTTTCACAATCTCCTGGAGTTTGCTCAAACTCATGTTCATTAAGTGGGTTATGCTATCCAATCATCTCATCCTCTGTTGCCCCCTTCTCCTCCTGCCCTCAATCTTTCCCAGATTCAGGGTCTTTTCCAATGAGTCAGCTCTTCATATCAGGTGGTCAAAGTATTGAAGCTTTGACTTCAGCATCAGTCCTTTCAATGAATATTCAGGATTGAGATCCTTTAGGACTGACTGGTTGGGTTTCACGAATACCCCACGACTTAAGTTTTGGTGGGAGCAAGTGTTAATTTCCACAATAAAAAGTGAGATGATAACTGAGGTGGAAGAATGAAAAATGGCCTGTAGCCCAGAGCCTGGCACTGATAATTTTTGGTAACTACATTTATAAATGGGATTCACAAGTTCTATTAAATTGGCCTGGCTACTCTCACTTTTTCAAAAAATATTTATTTATTTGGCAGTGTCAGGTCTCAGTCGCATCACATGGGATCTTTCTTTGCAGCGCAGAGACACTCTACTTATGGAGTATGGGCTTAGTTGCTTGGAGGTATATGGGATCTTAGTTCTCCAACCAGGGGTTGAACCTGTGTCCCCTGCATTGCAAGGCAGATTCTTAACCACTGGACCACCAAGGAAGTCCCCAGGCTTATCTCTTGATCTGTTAAGTGGGTTCTAAAAGAATCTAGAAAATCTCTCTTCCTATGACAAAACCTAGGATCAGGTTGCCTCCATATCCCATATTGTTTTTCTATTATACCATGTTGCTTCTTATCATGACCAGAAAAAATTCTATTCTTCTATATATGTAATTTGATTGACTTTTATAACAATGGAAAATACTTTATCAAGTTTTCTCTTATCTGATTAATCATTTGGCAAAGGCCTATCTAGGATTTGGGAAAATAATAATAGCAAACATTTATGAAGCCCATACTATGGGCCAAGAAATATGCTGTAGCTCTTTACATAGATTATATAATCTATTACTCATTACGACCAGCTTCCTATCACCTCAACTGATGAGGAGACTGAGGTAAGGTGAGAGTTCAGTGACTCCTCAGCATCATACAACCAACAGGAGAAGGATTTGAGTCCAGGCAGTCTGACACCATAGTCTCGTCTGTTAACTACCACATAAATATTTTCTCTGGATATTTACATTCAATTCTATGGATGGAATTCCACTTGAACTATTTAAAATCTTAAAAGATGATGCTGTGAAAGTGCTGAACTCAATATGGCAGCACTCAGCAGTGGCCACAGGACTGGAAAAGGTCAGTTTTCATTCCAACCCCAAAGAAAGGCAAGGCCAAAGAATGCTCAAACTACCGTACAATTGCACTCATCTCACACGCTAGGAAAGTAACGCTCAAAATTCTCCAAGCCAGGCTTCAACAGTATGTGAACCGTGAGCTTCCAGATGTTCAAGCTGGATTTAGAAAAGGCAGAGGAACCAGAGATCAAATTGCCAACTTAAGCTGAATCATCGAAAAAGCAAGAGAGTTCCAGAAAAACATCTACTTCTGCTTTATTGACTATGCCAAAGCCTTTGATTGTGTGGATAACCACAAACTGTGGAAAATTCTGAAAGAGATTGGAATACCAGACCACTTGACCTGCCTCTTGAGAAATCTGTATGTAGTTCAGGAAGCAACAGTTAGAACTGGACATGGAACAACAGACTGGTTCCAAATTGGGAAAGGAGTATGTCAAGGCTGTATATTGTCACACTGCTTATTTAACTTATATGCAGAGTACATCATGAGAAACACTGGGCTGGATGAAACATAAGCTGGAATCAAGATTGCTGGGAGAAATATCAATAACCTCAGATATGCAGATGACACCACCCTTATGGCAGAAAGTGAAGAAGAACTAAAGAGCTTCTTGCTGAAAGTGAAAGAGGAGAGTGAAAAAGTTGACTTAAAACTCAACATTCAGAAAACTAAGATGATAGCATCTGGTCCCATCACTTCATGGCAAATAGATGGGAAAACAGTGGAAACAGTGACAGACTTTACTTTTTTGGGCTCCAAAATCACTGCAGATGGTGACTGCAGCCATGAAATTAAAAGATGCTTGCTCCTTGGAAGAAAAAAAGTTATGACCAACCTATACAGCATATTAAAAAGCAGAGGCATTACTTTGCCAACAAAGGTCCATCTAGTCAAAGCTATGCTTTTTCCAGTAGTCATGTATGGATGTGAGAGTTGGACTGTAAAGAAAGCTGAATGCTGAAGATTTGATGCTTTTGAACTGTGTTGTTGGAGAAGACTCTTGAGAGTCTCTTGGACTGCAAGGAGATCCAACCAGTCCATCCTAAAGGAAATCAGTCCTGAATATTCATTGGAAGAACTGATGTTGAAGCTGAAACTCCAAAACTTTGGCCACCTGATGCAAAGAACCGACTCATTGGAAAAGACCCTGATGCTGGAAAAGATTGAAGGTGGGAAGAGGAGGGGATGACAGAGGATGAGATGGTTGGATGGTGTCACCAACTCAGTGGGCATGAGTTTGGGTAAACTTCAGGAGTTGGTGATGGACAGGGAGGCCTGCTGTGCTGCAGTCCACGGGATCGCAAAGAGTCAGACACAACTGAGCAACTGAACTGAACTGAACTATGACATTCATTAAAGATTTATTCTGTACCAAACAATCTTTTAAGTGCAGAGTTACAAAGATTTGTCTAATTCAGGATTTTTGACCTCTGTACTATTCACATTTGAGACTGGATAACTCCATAGTGGGCATTATAAGATTTTAGCAGCATCCTCTCCCCACTGGATACCTGTGGCACCTTTCAAGCTGTGACCATCAAAAATGTCTCCAGACATTGCCAAATGTGCCCTAGGGGACAAAGTTGCTTCCTTTGAGAACCACTGATTGAATCCTATCTATCCTTCCATATTTTTTCTCATTTTGTATGCTGTAACTTTAAAAATATGTTCATATAATACCATGAAGTGTTCTGCATTTGCAGAGTTTCCATATGACCCCATTCAATTCAATCTTTTATCTTTTGTTAGATTTAATAACCACAGAAACAGACCTTGTGTTATGTGAAGGAGAATTTTTGACAAAAGTGCTAAAAGCAAAAGAATTTTAAATCTAAACTCAGGAGAAATGTATTAACTCCCTTGACATTTATCTTTTCCACTCAATATCTTGAATTTAATGTCAAAAGTACCAGAGTAACTATTAAATGAACAAAAGTTTAGTGCTATAATAGTTGGGGTAAGCAGAATAATGGGTCTCCCAAAGGTGTTCATGCCCCAATTCCCAGTGACTATAACGTCACCTTACATGGCAAAAAATACTTTACAGGGGGCGATTAAGATGATTTTCAAGTAGGAAGATTAGGTTGTATTATCCAGGTGAGCTCAATGTAATTACCAGGGTCCTTATAAGGGTAAGAAGCAGGGGAGAGCTGGGATCAGAGAAGGAACTGTGATGATGGAGAGGAGGAGAGAGAGAGAGAGATGAAGATGCTATGCTGCTGTCTTTGAAGACGGAGGAAATGATGTCTCCATGAACCAAGTAGACCAGACGGCATCTAGAAGCTCAAAAAGGCAAGGAGATAACAGATCCTCCCCTACAGCCTGCAGAAAGACATCTTGTAGGCATCTTGATTGTGGCCTAGTGAAACCTCTTTCAGACTTTTGACCTCCAAAGCTATAAGATAATAAACTTGTACTGTTTTAAGCTATTAAGTTTGTGATCATTCATTACAGTGGAGATAGCAAACTAAGGTAGTTCTTTATCTTTGAAATTCGAGGTGACCTGGAACTGCAGGTGGTCCTTCAAGAATTTTAGTAAAGAAAGAAGAAAACTAACCCTTGGTGAACACTTCCTATGTGTTAGGTACTGCAGGAGTGCTTCATTTAATCAATTAATACTCATAATCACTCCAGGAGATAAGCTTTATTTTCTCTCCATTTTACAGAGAAACTTCGTTCAGGGAGGTTAAGTAATTTATCCAAAGTTAACAGTGGACCCAGTGAGTTTACCAAGTTCTGCCTGTTCATTCGCATCAGAGCATACTACCAGTCAGCACTCCCTACCATAATTATAAACACTATTGGATTCATTATATTTACTATAAGAGACCCCAGGCTAAGTTATTTGTAAATTCTATTGGCACAAATGATATAAACTGTGATAGATGTTGTTGTTCATTTGGGATTTATCAATTAAACAAATGCATTTTGGTTTCTTCACCGCATGCAGTTATTTTCCCAAAAAGGCGTTGTTTACTGCCTTTTGCTTGGCTCTGGAAGTCCAAGGTCTTTGGCAGACTGAGACATTAGTCTCAGCTCCTGTTTAGTCTAACATTTTCATTTGCAAAAAGCCAGTGGTAAATCAAGCTGAGAGCC
The DNA here is from genome assembly GCF_054371585.1 of Giraffa tippelskirchi. Taxonomy (NCBI): domain Eukaryota; kingdom Metazoa; phylum Chordata; class Mammalia; order Artiodactyla; family Giraffidae; genus Giraffa; species Giraffa tippelskirchi. The sequence goes on from NC_137282.1 coordinate 36,663,225, forward strand.
AGATCCCTGGTCGAAAACTGATTTAGTAAGGCATTGTAACTCACTAGTTACAATCCAGCTTTTTGGCTTTCAGTGTCCTCTCTTCAGTAATTGTCAAATCTAAGGACACACATACACACATATACTCCGCCTGCCCCCTCTCACCTTCTCTCCCTGACAAATAGACTTTGGAAAAAAAGATTAATAGATAAATGCAGACATTTGAGACATGATGATTCAGCAGCAGAAATTAAAAAAAAATTATATTCCTCACTAGCTAATGGACTTTTCCATAAATGTGTTTTTCCTCAAAGGTAAAAAACATGTTGGATATAATATAGTTATGTTGACTCTTACTTAGGATCTAAAAAGTTAAAGGCATTTCTTTATAAAACAAGTAGTTTGCTTTAGGGAGAGATTATTTCTCATTCAAATTCATAACTCCCAAGCATCCTGTACATGTCCAATAAATGATGATTAAATTGAATTCTGTAACCCACTCATACAGTCAAGAAATAATAGTGAGCAATTCTATGAGAAAAAATTATGAGTTCATTTATTAGCTTTAGTTTTTCTTGCAGGGGAACAGCTTATAAATTCTTAAATAATTTGAATAGCTTTGTTTTCTCTTTCTGTTTTTTGCTTTAAGGGAGTAACTGGGAAACAATCAGTGAAAAAGAAATGTGTCCAATCTGGATGGCCATATCAGGATCATCCTGAAGTATGGAGGGCTAGAGGCCAAGGAACATTTGCAGGGGAAATAGACAGTGACCTCCAACTGCTTCCTTAAGAACTAGATTCTAAAATGGGTTCCAATTTCACTCCTTTCCTTAATAGCTGCTTTGCATGAATCCAGTGTGCATTTACTGAATTTGGAGATTAAGTTATGATATACTGAATAGCAATTCTGTACTGGTATAACTCACAAACATGCATAAAAGTAGGCCAGTCAGTTCAGAAAGATAATTCCCACAATCTAACAAAAGAAACTATCATAGGAACTGTGTTGTTCTTTTCTAGAAACAGTGTTCTCACAGTGATGTTTGTGCCCTAAACAGTACAGAGACATCACTTTGCCGACAAAAGTCTGTATAGTCAAAGCTATGGGTTTTCCAGTGGTCATGTACGGATATGAGAGTTAGACCATAAAGAAGGCTGAAGGCCAAAGGATTGATGGTTTTGAATTGTGGTGCTGGAGAAGACTCTTAAGAGTTCCTTGGACTGCAAGGAGATCAAACTAGTCAATCCTAAAGGAAATCAATCCTGAATATTCATGACTGATGCTGAAGCTGAAGCTCCAATACTTTGGCCACCTGATGTGAAGAGCTGACTTATTAGAAAAGACCATGATCCTGGGAAAGATTGAGGGCAGGAGGAGAAGGAGGTGACAGAGAATGAGATGGTTGGATGGCATCCCCAACTCAATGGACATGAATTTGAGCAAACTCTGGGAGATAGTGAAAGACAGAGGAGCCTGATGTGCTGCAGTCCATGGGGTCCCAAAGAGTTGGACATGACTTAGTGACAGAATAACAAAACTCAGTGCTCTAACTCCTAAGCCCTTATGCTACTGTTCTATTGGCCCACCATGCCTGAAATACCCTCTTCTACTTTAACAAGGTAATAATGCCTTTTAAGGGAAGTGTATTAGACTAAGTTACATCAAAGATCTGAACTCCATCCCCACCTTTGCCAATCTGCTGGCAGTGGCACTGTGTGTGGTCTCTTAACCCCTCTGGGACTCTGTCCTCACACCCAAAAGGACTGAATCATGCTCAACTGGAACAGTGCTCAGATCACGAGGAATGCTGTACATATGAGAGTAGTTCATAAACAGTAGTGCTTGATAAAATGTGGAAAAGTATTATCATTGCCCTTGTCTCATTACAAATTTCCTGCAATAAAATTCTGCTGAAAAACTATCTAAGATGTCTCCTCACCTGACAGGGGATGATCTCGTGTTTCGTTTTCTGTCCCTCCCTATCCAGCACCCTCCCCCACTTCTTTGCAGTTACTTGATGGTTTGAATTGTGGTAAAGATTGTGCCTGCCTCATTATCACTTTAAAACTTAAGTAACATGATGTCTAGTCTGTTGAAAAGGAGACAAAATTAAAGTACTGCCACTCAAGTCTGCCTAAGTTATCTAATTTTCTTGATTTGATTTTGAAATCATATTTCCTCCTAAGAGGCAGGTAGATTGGTAATCGTCAAGATCATAGCTTTTGTACAAGGTAAACGGTTCCTCCCTTTTCTTCTTTTTACAGAATATATAGAGTTGGGAGAGTAGATAGAACACTCAAGATACAAATGGATGATAAAGTAATGTCTTATAATCTACTCTACTTTATTGATTTCTTTAAAAAAATTTTTTAAACACTTTTATTTGGCAATAATCTCAAACTTAGAGAATATGCACGTATAAAAATGGCTTAATTTGATTTCTGAAGGGAAAATTTCTTCCTGGAGGTATTTATCTTCACTGGGAAAAAAAAAAAAAACAATGCTAGGATGTAGATTAAGTAAATGAGCCAGATTCTTAAGCTTCACAACTTATGAAAGGAAAACAATAAAGCATGCTAAAGTTTTATATAACTGTTTAAAAGCAGAACTTTCTTGGCATCTTCTCTTTCATGTTTTGCTTCTGAATTGTACTCATAAATAGTAGAAAGAGTTAAGATGAGACTATTTTTCAGAAATGATTATTTTTCCTGTGAGAACTCAAAATATGTTGATTAGAAGAATATATAGTTGGTAAAAAAAAGAATTAGTCATTATACAGAATTTTTCTCTCCCTCTGTTATTCCATTTTTCTCTATAGCTGATTTTTTGTGAATCACTGTAATCAACATTCTTAGGCCTTAAATGATTTTTCTTTCACTGAGCACTTGAGTCGTCTGCACAGTGTAGCTTCTTAGGAGTTTCAGGAAAAAAATTGTTTTCTATTAGTGAACTCCGGTTTTTTCTCAATTTGTTCTAAACTTTCTTCTGTGAGATCCTAAATAATGTCTGACTTTTCATTTGTAAAAGTCATAAAGGAACCAACTTTTATGATACAGTATTATTTGCTATGTATTTTCATTTTTATCTTTCCTTTTAGATGTACATACAACTGTGTTATCTTTAATGTCTCTGGTTTCTACTAAGGAAGCTCGAGTTTCCTCCTAGTATAAATACCTGTATCATTTTGATGTGAAATTTTTAGAAATAGTTTCTACGGAAAGACTTTCATAATGAATTTGGTTTAAATATTTACTATCTAACATATCCTCAAACTTTAAAGACTAGATTTTCATTTGTCAACAACACAAAACACTATCAATAATATACATATCAAATCATCCACACCAATATGTTGGTAGGAAGTTTTTAGAAAATATGGCAGGTTTTTATCTTTTATGGTCATTGCTGCTTAATTGAAGTAATATTTGTTTCCAATGCGCAAAATCTGTGCTAGGTATCTTTAAGGATAAAAAGATGGGTGAGATGTGTAGTCTAGGGTCTTGCAGAGTTTATAAAGATATATATATTCAAAGGTTTAAATACAATATCTAAAGTACTAACTGAAAGACCAGACCTAGAACCTGATATAAATCAGTACTCAATATACTCAAGGTCAAAGTTTAAAAAGTTTTGTTGTTCTTAAAAAGGGTAATTAAATAATTAAAAGTAATTTTCCCACAATAATAAACTTTGGTTCAATAATATAAGGATCTCATGTTGTTAAATCCAACTTAACAACTTAGCTACTATAATTCCAATTTAAAACATTATTATACCCTAAGTGCAATAGTCATTTTTGATTGTTAGATGCATTGAAGTTTTATAACATTTCATAGTAGTTTAAATAATATAAACTCCAAGCTGTGGTGTTAAATAACGATTTTTTTAAAACGAAATGAGAAAGAGCCTTAATAGGAGGATCTACAAGAGTCACCAGGATCATCAAATTACATAAACTGTAGTGCTCATTTTATCTTTAGTTTATTTGGGATGACAAAGAGAACTTTGAGTCACTGTTGATGAGCTGTGTTTGCCGCTGCCTTAGCTGCTCTGGTCCCATCTTCTGGCCCATAATACTTGACTTCAAAGAAGGAAACTGAACAATACTGACACCACCACCTGGGCACCTCGGGTCCATTCTTCTCTTCACCGTTCCTGTTCTCTGAAGATGCACTTGATAGTACCGGGAGGATGTTTCCCTCCTTAACTCTGGTCCTTCCCTTAGTTCCTTGCTAGTGAGCATGATATGCTGGCCCCATTCTAAGCTCTTTCTGTATATTACCTTAATTAATCCTCACCTCAACTTTATCACGCCCCTCATCTAACAGCTGAAGAAATGGAGGGCAGAGAGAGGTTAAATAACTCGCCCAATATTACCCAAGTAGTCGCAGTGTAGCTAAGGATCAAACATAGGCACGCTGCCCATACTATCAACTTCACAGTCTCCGGTGAATAATTGTTGAATGAATGAAAAGCATTTTCTCTCCAAATCTATTTGAAAATGTCATAACTGAGATAGCTTCTTCAACAGCCTTCTTAACTCCAATCTCCATTCCCTCTAGTCAGCATTAAATCCGACATCCAGACTGATATTTCAGGCTTTTTGTTATGCTTTCATTGCTGCCCTCAAGTCTTCTGAAACACATCAATCCACCTAAAATATTTATCCATATATTTCACACATGTATACATTTTAGTCTTTTAAAATGTCTCCTTTTTCTTGTGCACATGTACTTTCTGTGACTAGAAAACTGGAAGAAACTATACATAATTTTTTTGGTTACAATATATTTGTAGTTTTTCATATAATGTAGTTTTTCATAAAATAATGCACCAAACCTGTCATTCATATCAAGGTGAGTGAAGTGAACTGAGTGAGAGCTGCTCAGTTGTGTCCGACTCTTTGCAACCCGATGGACTACGCAGTCCATGGGATTCTCCAGGCCAGAGTGGGTAGCTGTTCCCTTCTCCAGGGCATCTTCCCAACTCAGGGATCGAACCCAGGTCTCCTGCATTGCAGGCAGATTCTTAACCAGCTCAACCACCAGGGAAGCCCAAGAATACTGGAGTGGGTAGCCTGTCCTTTCTCCAGCAGAGCTTCCCAACCCAGGAATTGAACCAGGGTCTCCTGCATCGCAGGCAGATTCTTTATCAGCTGAGCTACCCACAGAAGCCAATGGAAATGAAAAAAATCAGTGGTTTAAGAATCTGTTGACTGTTGACTACCAATATGTCAGGGATTTTTATCTGATTTTTGAATGAGTCAATCAAAATGATAATTAGCAATTCTGATTCTAAAAGACGTGTAAACTGGGATGTTGACATTCTCTATATTTATGTTACCATTCTGCTATGTGTCTGGAGTGGACCCATAACATGAAAAAAATGAAGAACTCTGGTGCAAATGAAATATTTACATGGTTCCACAATAGTACAAATAAGTTAAGGTGATGCATAAAGAAATACTTAACAATGTCTATAGGCTAGATTCGGGGGGATTTGTTATAATGAGCATGCAGAGTCTCTGTAACCTCCTGACAACCTCTAGTTCTGTTTGGTTTGTAAAGCATAGAGGGGAAAACAGCTCAGTGGGAACAAAAAGGATTTGAACCTTTAACTGTCTTTTATTCAGCTTGATCCCTCCATTTTCTTCAACAAATTGAATTATAAGCAGAAGGATATAGGATTCCACAGGCATAATAGCATGGAAGTTGCAGGATTAGGGATTGGGCCCTTGTTTGGCTTTCCATACTTCCCTCTGCTGGTGTGACTCAGGCAGCCAAATACTGCCTTTGGCTTTATGACCAAGGTCAGACATTCTAACTGTTCTGTTCTCCATGTGAGTGACTGCAGACAGGGAAGGTCAGGACTCAGTGAACTGCTGTTACCCAGGACATTTTCTTAAGTATAAAATAAGAAATTAAGGCTTTTGTCGTAAAGAAAGTGAAATCAGTTCACTGACAGTGGAAACAAAATGAGGATTACTGCCAGTTATGGGCAGTTGGGTAGTTACTTTTTGAAATATTTTTTTAAAAGTACGTCCAAGGAGCAAGTGAAGGCAAGTTTTCTTAAATACACTAACCAGTAGAAATATGAAAATGTTAAAATTTCTGAGCATTAAATTTAAATGATGAAGAATAAAGATGTGCCCAAGGCACTTGTTCTGACATGGGGAGAAAAGATTATTGCAGGTGACTGAACCAGAACAGAAGTTTAGAGAAGGTTATCAAGGGAAATAAAAAGAAAAGTCACTTTTTCATCATGAGGACTAAAAACACCACTAATAGCATATCTAATTTTAAAATGCTCACATACAACTATTTTGAATAACACTGATATGTCCTGGAAATTGAAATCAAGAAAAATTAAAAGAATGTAAGTAATAATAATGCAAACACATCTGTGTAACTCTTCAAAAGTAGTCTTTACTTTTTTTTTTCCTTTTCTTGCTACCCTTGGGTTTCACCGCTCAGGTCCTCAGTAGATATTTGTGGCATTGAATTGAAAGCAGTCATTGAATGCTAAAGCATATACTAGGACTGTTTCTTCATTTGAGCCTCAAAATGGCTCTCTGATATAGTGGATGTACAAGGTAGGGGATATAACACAGAAACTATGAGGTCAGACAGAGGCCAACCACCAAGTTCTAGCAGTAGGAGGCCTTGGGCTGAAGCAGTGGACCTATCTGAGCCTTAGTTTGCTCCTCTGTAAAACAGAGATAGAAATATTATCTAGGTATTAGGTTGAACCTCATTGGTGAGGAATGCCCCTGAGACATTAGCAGTGTGTCTGAGACAAAGCAAAACTCAGTAATTGTTAGCTATGATGATGATTTAATCTGATGCTGATGTTCAAGCAACAGTGGTTAAATGAGTCTCCAAACCATCCATTAAATTATTACCAGGAGGTCTCTACTCCTAAGCTTATGACCTTTAAAAAAAATAATATAAGAAAGCAATCTCTTAATAATGGCATCTTTTAAATGGTCTTTCTGACTGAATAAAATATTGCTTCATGTTTATTGAATTTGGACCATGTAATTATAGGAACAAATGATGCTTCATTCCTAATTGTAAAGGTGTATATGTCTGACAACTTTTATTTCTATGGGCCATTAAAACATTACTGTCTAATTATCCTAAGACTAGTGGCTTTGTTGAATTGGGTAGACATTAATTTTAAAGACTCAAGAGAAAGGCATATTAGGAGGACCTATACGTCAGAGCCTCAAAGAGAACTCACATTTTCATGGTATTTAAAAAAGCGCAGCATATCAATTTTTGGATAAACTCCCCCAAAGGAAACCATTACCAACTTCCAAAAAGCTAACATCAGAAAATACCTATGAAATATACAGTTTATCAAATTCCACAGAAATGGATCTGATATGCTACTAAAAATAGAAGCACCTTGAGAGTTTCTAATGGAGATTAGTTTTACTAATACATTGTGTGGAAGGAGAGGATTAAGAACATTGTGAAGGATAAAATGGAGGAGACAAGGGAGTTAATCATTGCTGTGTGTTGTTTAATGATAATATGTGAATTTTTTTGCCTATAAATGTGCATAATTCTGAGATTTTAAATATATTCATCTTTGTATTAATGAATAACGATGTCTTCAAAGTCTAATCTATATCTACCTATGTTCTTACTGAATTTAATTTTAGACCATATACCAATTATCAAGGAATTGCTATATTATGTAAAGCTGAAAGGAAGGACATGGAATTTTCTGAAAATGGAAAATACAATGCTTCTCTCTTATTTTTCTATTCAGTTTACATATAGCCAAAGATCACTTCATGGCAAACAGATGGGGAAACAATGGAAACAGTGACAGACTTTATTTTGGGGGGCTCCAAAATCACTGCAGATGGTGACTGCAGCCATGAAATTAAAAGATGCTTGCTCCTGGGAAGAAAAGCTATGACCAACCTAGACAGCATATTAAAAAGCAGAGGCATTACTTTGCCAACAAAGGTCCATCTAGTCAAAGCTATGCTTTTTCCAGTAGTCATGTATGGATGTGAGAGTTGGACTATAAAGAAAGCTGAATGCTGAAGAACTGATGCTTTTGAACTGTGGTGTTGGAGAAGACTCTTGAGAGTCCCTTGGACTGCAAGGAGATCCAACCAGTCTATCCTAAAGGAAATCAGTCCTGAATGTTCATTGGAAGGACTGATGCTGAAGCTGAAACTCCAATACTTTGGCCACCTGATGCGAAGAACCAACTCATTGGAAAAGACCCTGATGCTGTGAAAGATCGAAGGTGGGAAGAGAAGGGGATGACAGAGGATGAGACGGTTGGATGGCATCACCGACTCAATGGACGTGAGTCTGAGTAGGCTCCAGGAGCTGGTGATGCACAGGGAAGCCTGCCGTGCTGCAGTCCATGGGGTCGCAAAGAGTAGGACACGATTGAGCGACTGAACTGAACTGAAAGATAATCTAAGTGATTTTGCATAAAATCCAATACTCTTTCCTTTAACCGTTGACAAGAAAATATGCACCTCTTTCTGTTTGCTGTGCTGGCATCAGTGACATTTTCACAATCCTGATTGTTCTATCTTGAAATCTCTGACTTTTGGAACCTCCTGTTTTCTCTCTCTTGGCTTCTGCATTCAGTTAATTGGGAAGTCTGGCTAACTCTCCCTCTGCTGTGTGGGCTAGAGCATGCTATTCCCTTAAGACATGATCCCAACCCCACCACCTCCTCTAGGAAGCTCTGCTGAACCCCCAAGCCCAGTTGGCCCCTGTCTTTTGTATTTCCACAATCCTTTGGGGATGCCCATTTTATCACTGAGCTTGCCACATCTTGCTATAATTATTGCCAATAATATTCTCCTAGGGCAGTGGTTCTCAAATTTCACCACATATTAGAGTCATAAATATTTAATTAAAAAGCAACTAAATTGGAATCTCTGGGAAAGTGAGACTCAGGCCAACATACATATTTTTAAAAGCAGCACGTCTCAAATTTTAACCTGTATGGTGGTGGTGGTAGTTTAGGCGCTAAGTCGTGTCTGACTCTTGTGATCCCATGGACTATAACCTGCCAGGCTCCTCAGTCCATGAGATTCCCCAGGCAAGAATACTGGAGTGGGTAGTCATTTCCTTCTCCAGGATATCTTCCCAAACCACATATTGAACCCGAAGGCCCCTGTTTCCTGTGCTGCAGGCGGATTTCTTACCACTGATCCACCAGAGAAGCCCCTTAATATGCATAAAATTCACCTAAAATTCTGCTTTTGTTGAAAAGCAGGTTCTGATTCAATAGATCTCAGGTGGGGGCCTAAGAATTTACATTTCTAACAAGCTCCCAGGTGACACAGAGGCCGATTATGCTAAATCAGCTAAAGTTCCCCCAAATGGTTATGTATTTTAGAAAACAATATACTCCTTATCTGTGTTGAGACCTGTATCTTAAGCTCACTAACTTTTACCCAATATAGGACCACTTCTTTCTGCCACTACCTTTTCAGGTGAGTAGAGGTGATGAGAATTGTCTCAGAAATCAGAGTTTAGGTTGTCAATCTTTCAGCTGTAACTGGCCTTCCTCACTTCTATACACAATAAATGCATCCCTTGCTAGCTGTGCCATGCACATGTTTCTGTGTAAATCTTTCTGGCCACAGAGAAATGCTGAGGAGCATTCATTAAGACAGCGGGGCTTCTCAGGTGGTGCTAGTGGTAAAGAACACGCCTGCCAGTGCAGGAGACGGAAGAGACATGGGTTTGATCCCTGGGTCAGGAAGATCCCCTGGAGAAGGTCGTGGCAACCCACTCCAGTATTCCTGCCTGGAGAATCCCCTAGAGAGAGAAGCCTGTTGGACTACAGTCCATGGCGTCGCAAAGGGTCAGACATGACTAAAGCAACTGAGCACACGCGCGCGCACACACACACACACACACGCATTAAGACAGCATGAGAAGGAAGGTCTTGCTACTTTTGCTTGTGCTTCAATTTTAAAGCTTATCTTGTATTCACTTCATGGTTTTATTTATTTATTTTACTGAAGGATAATTGCTTTACAAAATTTTGTTGTTTTCTGTCAAACCTTGACATGAATCAGCCATGCTGCTGCTGCTGCTAAGTCGCTTCAGTCGTGTCCGACTCTGTGCGATCCCATAGATGGCAGCCCATCAGGCTCCGCTGTCCCTGGGATTCTCCAGGCAAGAACACTGGAGTGGGTTGCCACTTCCTTCTCCAATGCATGAAAGTGAAAAGTGAAAGTGAAGCCGCTCAGTCGTGTCCGACTCTTAGCGACCCCATTGTCTGCAGCCTACCAGGCTCCTCCATACATGGGATTTTCCAGGCAAGAGTACTGGAGTAGGGTTGCCATTGCCTTCTCCGGAATCAGCCATATGTATACATATATCCCTTCCCTTTTGCACCTCCCCGCCATATCCTGCCCCATCCCACCCCTCTAGATTGATACAGAGCCTCTGTTTGAGTTTCCTGAGCCATATAGCAAATTCCTGTTGACCATGACTCTGGCCTCCAGATCCATTTTCTGCTGCTTCTTGGACACTTATGTGGCTTTCTTTTTTCTCCTTCTACACCTGGTAGCCTCTTGCTCCCACACCCATTCTCTCATTTTCCTCCATTGTCGCTGTCATTCCTATCAACTTGCAGCCAAAGAACTGGAACCAAGGAATGCATATATAAACAGAACACACATATAAATATTACATTACTTACAATGTAAAAACGTATTTCTTCTACTTTTAAGTGCATTTGCTCAATCGCCTTATTTTTCCTCAGTTAATGCCTGTATCTGTTACATGAACAGATGAATCGTTTCAGTTTTAGGTCTTAAGAATAGGCTCTGAGTAGCTATCATTTATGGGCTTCCCAGGTGGCGCAGTGGTTATGAATCCACCTGCAATGCAGGAGATGCAGGAGACGTGGGTTCAATCCCCGGGCCAAGAAAATAACCTGGAGGAGGAAATGGCAACCTGCTCCAGTATTCTTGCCTGGAGAATCCCACGAACAGAGGAACCTGGTGGGCCACAGTCCTTGGGGTTGCAGAGAGGCCGACACGATTAAAGCGACTTAGCACCATAGCACAGTTTAAGGTTCTGTTGGCTTTTGTACATCTTTATATGCCAATCTAACCACAGTCTTTTGGTTCTCACAGTTTGCACCAAGGCACCCTGGCATGCAGCAGGGAACTCACTGCAGCACCGGGAAATATTTTTAAAAATTGAGGGAAATACAGCAACCCTTGAGGTATCAAACATCTTGTGAATTACTAACTCAGAGTAATTCACAGTTTCAACAGTAGGTGGCGCTACCTCCCTTGTGATGATGTCATATATTACTATTTGTGAAGCTGAGTTTCCCACAGTGCACGTGCATGTGCTCAGCTGCTTCAGTCGTGTCCAACTCTTTGTGACTCTATGGACTGTAGCCCGCCAGGCTTCTCTGTCCATGGGATTCTCCAGGCAAGAACACTGGAGTGAGTTGTCATGTCTTCCTCTAGGGGATCTTTCCCATCCAGGGATCGAACCTGTATCTCTTGCATTGCAGACAGGTTCTTCTACTGCTGAGCCATGGGGGAAGCCCATGTTAAAAAGCAAGTAAGGTGCAGAAATCAATGTGGAAAAGTTGTGCAGTGCAAAAAAGTGGACCAACCTGTTGCCTCACGAGAAGCAAATCTGGTTTTCCTTTTTTAAATATTTATTTTTTGCCCACGTCTAATTGTGGTAAAAAAAAATTGTAGTCTTATCTCTTTGTTGATAAAATATAAAGACAGATTCAGGAAAATGCCTTATCAATAGTTCAGGAACACCTCTTAACTATATTTGATAGAGCAATGCTGGCATCTATGATAACTTCTTGGGCTTGACTTTTTCCCCAGCGGTTATTTCTTCTTTATGGATTAGAACATCAAGGAGGTGGGGGAGGGGCAGACGAGGGGAGGAAGAGGGGCAATTTTCCTTGCTGCCAATAAAATATACAAATCCAATGAATCAAATTGAAGCTGTGATTGTGAAGGGATTTTCCCACAAGCCTCTACATTTACCACCCACTGAAAGATCTGTTGATTATATCATTTTACTTTTGCAATGATATAAAAATAATCAGCTTCCATGCATTAAAGATTTAATAGAGTGTATTCAGTGGAGTTTTCATCAATAACAATAACTTCTTTCTGCACCTACTGTGTGCCAGCTACTAGTTCTTGTCTCACTTTACAATGCAACTCTATGAGGTAGATAGGCTTTGCTTCTGCATTTTCTAGATGAAGAAACCAAAGCCTGAAAAGGTTAACAACCTCGGTGGGCCACACAACTGGCACCTGTCAGCACAGTGAAACGGCCTCAGATCTGCCTGAGTCCACAGCTTGCAACTCTTCCCCACGGCAATATTACCTCTCACAATTATAATCATAAAACTGATTCTTCTGAGGTTTTACCCATTGCTGCTTCTAGTGTTTTGAAACATCTGTATTTAAAAATACATGCTATTTTTTAATGTAAAATGGCATCACAATTTGAGAAGAAAAAGAAGAAAAGAAAAAGAGGAGTCAATTATTTAAATAAAACACTTTAAAAAACTTAATCTTCGATGACAATAATGTTATTTGTATTGTAGAAAGTGCTTTCAAGATTATAAGGTTATTTTTTTTACAATAATTGCCCTATTAATGTAGTGCTATTCAAATTTCACAAAGGAAATGGAGTGAAGTATGAGTAAGTGGACTGTCTTTCTTCAGCAGTCACACAGCGTGTGAATTTCATGGCAAATACAAGGCTAGTCCCTCAAGGATCCATGTTGATGTTCACCCCTTCACTGAATACTTCCTCTCTTACTTTATGCCACATTAATAATTCACTTCATTGGGAAAATGCCTGGTTACCTCAGCCCAAACCATGGATGGTTTTCCTTCATTTATTGTGGTAGATACTTAAAAAGAATATTTGCATCCGGTTATTCAGGGATATTTGATAACAGATTGAAGTGTGAACATGCAGCCCTTGGAATCTGTAAAATTTATGCTATTTGCATGATATCCAAATATAGATGTTCTAAAATTGTAGTTGTACTCATAAATGAAGATGTTTTATCATCTCTATTATGTTTGTCCCTAGTTTGTTTATGGAAAGGATGTGTGACAATTATTTTCCTGATCAGTATCATGTTCTGAAACAGAGAATCTACAAAGCACAGACCTGTATCCGTCTTTCTCACGTCTGAGCAAGATGCAGATCTTCTGCAGTGGGAATGTGACTGATGATAAAATTTCAGTGAAATTCATGATGACAGTATAACCAAGCTGTTTCCCTGACTCAGCTCCAGTAGTCTGTAAGGGCTATAATAAGCTATGCCTCCTCATTTTACTTTCTGGAGTCAATAAAATGGTCAGATGATATTTGGAAATGGCACCTTTACATAACCATTTTCCTCTTTTGTGAACTTTGCCACAAATAAATCATAAGTTTTTGAAATGCCTGGTTATTAACAATTATTGGAGACAAGACAAAAAAGCAGCAGCAACACAACTAAATCTAAGGCAATGGTGGGTTTTGAGGATAAAGATTTCCATTTGGTCAGAGCATAGATGGCTCTGTAGGTAGCAGCGTTAAGAAATAGTTAATTTGAACCTGGCCAAAGGACAAAAGCTCAGAATGTTTTTTTTTTTTTTTCTCAGAATGAGAAAAAAGGAAGCTTCCTTTCCTTACAGCTTAATCTCTCTACTCCTATTTTTAATACATCCTACTTTATAGAATAGCTGGACCACATTTTTCAAGCTAAAGTAAAAATTAAAGGATTTATGATAATCCTGTGCGGATGGTTGTGGGCGTTTCGTTTTCAACTGAAGCATTTCTCTTTCTTTGTTGCAGTGCTAACATTTCTCAGCTTCTTGCTACAGTCTTCTTTCTGAAACTACTCAAGTGAAAAAAAAAAGTCTTACCAGATAAGCAACAATTCTTACTGTATTGGGGGAAGAGTTCACATCCTCCCCGTTCTATTTATGAAAAGTAACTTCTTCAGGCTTTTAAAACCAGAATGTCAAAGAGCCCAACGGAATCCTACCTTGCCCACATACTGATAATCGGATCCCGTGTATTCCTCCAGGAGAAAGAACTGATTCCACATCCAGCTCCTTTTCGAACGGCTCAGCTCATTTTTGCTGTTTCCAGAGAGCTCCAGGGTCCTTTTCTTTGCCGGGAAACCACTAGTCCTCTTAGATAATGGAGTTGAGAAAGTTGGGTAGGGCTGGCCAACCCAAAAGAGAAGCAAGAAGTATCGGTAAGTTCTCATTCTGATGCCACAGTCCAGTCTCTGAGTAGCAGGTACCCCTCTCCTTGAAATGTCTTTTCTCACTGCACTGTATCCAGCCTCATTCCTCCTTTCTTCCTTAATGCTCTTGGCTTGGCTCTCAGAGAATATCTGGAAAGAATAATAACATATCAAGCATTTTTAGAGATGCTTAAAATTCAGTGTTAGAGCAAATAGCTCTGGAGAAAAAAAAGAGGACAGAAATTTGAATAGCAAAACAACAAAAAAATAAGTTGGCTATCAATTTTGAAATGAGGAAAATGGTCTTTCAGATATGCTAAACGGAAGGCGGGTGCCGAGTATGAAGCTACTGTTTTCCTCTCTCCTTTTCTGTCACTTAAAAATCCTATTTTAAGTAATAGCTTGCTGTAGGTCAACATGCCAGAGTGGATTATTTCACTACTCTTTTACCTCTGAGTATGTGGGCTGAGATCTGGTTAGAAGAAATGAGTTTGTGTTTCTGATTCTATTTGCATATTTATCCTCATGAAAGAATATCACAGACAATTTTGATTCAGTTGAAAGTGGCTAATGTTGAAATTTTGCTAAAGTGTATTGAGCACCTGTGATGGGAAGCAAGAAGCCTGGTCTGCAGACTCTTGGCTTCTGAGATGTGTTGCGATGGAACAGCCGGGTCAGACAAGGTTGGAAAAGACCTTATGTCTTCTCTGCAGAATGCTCATTAGTATATTGACTTTTCTGAAGTGAAATTTTGTAGCAATGATGATAAGCCTGTATTTAATCCACTATTTTCCAAATTTGACTGGGAAAGTTTTTTTCCTCGTATGACCCAATTAACACTATAGGATGGGTTAATGAACAAGCTACAGAATCTGTATTTAATAGAATAGAGAACAAAATGAACAATTCTCTTCAATTTTCTTTAGGAAATTCTGGTTGGCTTTTATCTCTAAATTTTACTCGTATCATAGGCAACTAAGCATGTATATTAAAATTGGTCCAACAGTTTCCTTGTAATATTCACAGGTACATCAAATGTACCTCAATACCACAGTGAGGGCAATAGATAAGATCTTCAGAAAAGTCAGCTATTATAATTGCGGGTAATAATTTTCCATGACAAATAGTAATTTTTAATATTAATTAATATCAATTGATTAAAAATTAATTAATTTTTAAAAACACAGCCTAGCATTAAAAAAAATCCTCATGCCAGAGTGCTTGGCAAAGATGCAAAGATATCGCAATTTGGTTTACCATTTTACCTAATTAAAGTAATGCATCCTTATATCTCCCTCCTAAATTTTCCCACATTTCTTGGAAAAAAACCAATAAATTACTCCTTTATCTTACTATTTGAATATAAAAAATATTTTCTTAAATAATACTAACAGAAAAATGAAGGGCTTTGTAAGGTAGAATATGTGGTACAGTTACTAAATAAACGCAGATAAAGGAACAGGTTTTAGGCAATCTGATCAGTATTTTTTGTTTCCCTCTATGTCTGAAAAGATTTGTCCCTTTGTCTCCTAATTTTCTACCAGGTAAATGTATATATGACCAGTTTTGTTTTTTTTTTTTTACCTCAGCAATGAATAATTATAGCCACCCAACACATGTTTAAGTGGAAGTTTTCTGGTGAGATATGAGTGAAATATTTCATAGTGTTCAGCATTTTTAAACCTTTATTCCATTGTTATGCATCTTCTTGACAGCAGGCTGGGGAAGTTGAAAATTCCACAGGTGAGTGAATTAGTACTGTGACAATTAGTCATGCTGGAAGAATGCCAGGTACCAGTATATTTGTCATTATGTGGCCTTGGTACCGGTGTGGGATGACTGATGACCAATTAGGTAATGACAGTTCTCTCTTCTCCTGGATAGGATATAAGGGGGACTGCGAGACCATGTGGAGAAATCCCTCTAAAGACAGCTATTCGTTTCTAGTAGTTGAGATGGCATTGAGGTTGATTCAGTGGAAACTGCATTTTTCTTCATTTCCCACATTCTCCGTTATTTGCATAGACAAACCCTGCAGTGAAGAGTTACACGTCTGTGGCTGCACTCAGTGTGTGCCCCACGGTGCTGGCAGGGAAGAGGGATGCAGAGAATGGAGGTGTCAGCTGTTTAAAAGGCAGACTCCTAAAGGCCGTTTTAAAGAAAAATCGATCCCTATGGATGTTGTGTGCAAACTCTACAAGCTGTTGCCACTTGAATATTAAATATTAGTTCTTTTTAATATCACAGATACCAAAATGTCAAGTATTTTACTTTTTTTTTTTCTGCTTAGCTGGTAATAAGCTTTTAAAGTGGTACAAATTTAAGCAGTGTCTCCAAGTATGGTAGAACATTAGTTTAGTTATCACCCAGCTCTTTTTGTATCAACTTGGGGAATCAAGAGAGAATTGTGGACAGCTTGTCTGTGAGCCCCCTCAGGGAGAGTAACCCTGGGAACATGCCGTTCATCCTTGAAGAATTCCCCTAATTCCCCCTGCAAGAGATTCTACTCTAGCAAATGGGATTATAGCAGGAGCAGAGAACTGGGGCCTAACCCAGTGCTTTGACCACTGTCCACTATAACCAATTTCCACCACGCTTAGTGCCCTTCACTGCACTCCATCCACTGAAATGGGACCAAACTCGTGTGAACGTGTTGCCACAAGACGCATGTCACAGCTCCTGGGTTCAGGACACCCAAAGGTGAGAAGGAGAGGAGGGAAGAAAGGGTGTGTCCTTTTTAAAACTCAGTACGCAGAGTTACTAAAATTACTATGAACCACTCATATTTGGTGTTTAGAGGGATAGCTTTCTCTGCGAAATTCTATAGTTAAACGCCAACAAACTCTATACTGTTGAATATATAACTTAGCAATTCTCATGTAATAATATTACTCATGTAATACTACTTAATACTTCTTAAGTCAGGATTGCATGGTCGTCAAGATTATCAATGTTGAAGCCAGACTGCCTGGGTTTAAATTGCTATGAATTTGTGAAAATGCTTAATCTCACTGCACCTTAGTTTCTTGTTCTATAAATGGGAGTTATTATGGTAACTACCTCAGAGGGCGTTATAAGGATTAAATGTCATTACATGCACTTAAAACAGTGACTGGCACTTAGTAAGGTATTAATACATATTAGCTATTGTTATCATTATTACTACCACTATTGTTATTATTACTATTGTTTGCATTGCAAGTTTAGAATCCATCTACAGCAGCCTGCAAAAGTGTGCCAAAGATAGTATAGTTCCCTCTTAGGCTTAAATACTTTTTTATTTTTCAAGAGGCATTTCCAAGCAAGTCAAATTCTCTTGAAGTTAAAGAACAGAAGCATTTAAAAATCAGAATTAGTCCGTTTGCTAATTGTTTTCTGTTGTGTAGACTTCAATTCAGTGTTTCACAGTAACAGTGTAGAAACAGAGAAGACGGAAGCTTTATGCCCACAGCCGGCCTCCGGAAGAATATGGGCAAAAATGAAAGCTCACCGGAGGACAGACTCATTCATAGAGTCTGTGTGCCTTTTCCCCTTTTCCATTTTGTTAATGTTCTGAAAATCATCTTTACTTTATTCAAGCGAAAACAATCAGAACTAACTTCAATGCTGTAATTTTACCTTGCAAAAATGGTACTGGAAACACATTCTTTTATAATTTAACATGCTGATATTATATCAGATGAGAATTTGATATAGTTAATATGAATGATATACCTACTGTAGATTTTAATCTAAAAATATGAAATGAAAAAAACCCCATACTCCAAACATGATCTTGTGCTAAGTCGCTTTAGTTGTGTCCAATTCTTTGTGACCCTATGGACCGTAGCCCACCAGCTCCTATGTTCATGGGATTCTCCAGGCAATGATACTGGAGTGGGTTGCCATGCCCTTCTCCAGGGGATCTTCCCTAGCCAGGGATCAAACCCGTGTTTCTTAAGTCTCTTGCATTGGCAGGTGGGTCCTTTTCCACTAGTGCTACCTGGGAAGCCCAAACATGACCTTAGATGCAAAAGCCGCTGACTTCTGAGCAGTCAAAATATAGGAAAATCACATGACAAGTAGTAATCAGATGTGCTTGTTCATTATGTAGGTGTCAGGCAGTGATGTAAAATGACAAAAAGTAAGAGCATACATAGACACCAAATTTTAAAATAGTAGAGATGGTTATTCAATTAGGAAAGACCCAAAGATTAGATGGGTAGCACTAGTAGTGAAGAACCCTCCTGCCAATGCAGGAGACACAAGAAACTTGGGTTGGATCCTTGGGTTGGGAAAATTCCCTGGAAGAGGGCATGGCAACCCACTCCAGTATTCTTGCCTGGAGAATCTCATGGACAGAGGAGCCTGGCGGGCTACAGTCCATAGGGTCACAAAGAGTTGGACACAACTCTAGTGACTTAGCATGCACACAAAAATTAGACAGTAGGGCAGGAAAGTATATAAAGCAAAATGGATATTGTACCATTTTGCCCTCATCCCCTCATGGCATCAAGAGCAAACGAGGTAGAAATATATAAAACTATGTAAAAATGAATCTTGAACTTCCTAATTATAGCCCAATGACAGTTTAGCAATGAACTTAAAAGATTTCTTAATAGATTGTGTCTCTACTTTTAATTTTCATTTCTGCTGGAATCTGTTTTTTAGGAGGGGGAGATTTCTATTTCTTATAGGCAATTGTTTGTTCTGAAATATGATATGCAAAAGGGGTTGCTCTAGAAAAATAGTTTGAATCTTTGTAGAAGCCTTTTTTTAGTGATGTGTAGAAGGCAATTAAGATGTTTATGGATGGTGGGGCAAAGTCCACATAGCATTCATAGTTGCATATTTTGAAAATTTATTTGCCTGGCAGCCAGTATGGATATATACTTCAGTCTTCACAAGAGCATATAGTCAAGTCCAGCTTTTATTTAATGCATGCCAGATAGAAGAAGCCTGGGCCTCATTAATTCAGGTTCTACCAATTTAGAATATGTGATAATTAATGCAGGAGCTTGGCTGAAGTTTTCCTTTGATTAGCAAAATCTTTCCCCCTAGATTATTGAAAATTAATAATGTAAAATATTTCATAGGATACATAGAATGGGAAGACAAACTACAATGTCTTCAAGTTCCCTGGAATACTTTGAAATCACCTTTTATTTGGAAATAATATGCTAATTAGAAAACATCTCTATTGATTGCATTGCTTCTCCAGCGACTCATGTTTGATAACAGTTTGAACTATCTGGTTTTGAGATACTGATTAATAAAATCAGTATCTATTTACAGACAAACAAATAAGTAAATATTAGACAGATTTAAAGGCAATATAATTACTTTGAAGTTTTAGAATTCAGACTTAGCATACATTTATTCTGGTGTTCCTGATTAATTCTAATCAGTGCAATATTACTATAATGCCATCTAGGCTTACAAATCAAACCAAGTACATTCATTTTTTTTTTTTTGTATGCAGAGCCTTAACTTTGGCACTGAAAGCCCAGTCAGCATTCAATAAAGCAACATTATTAATATACTTGAACCATTTACCCTAGCAAGAGAATGTTTTCTAAAATCTGTCATGAAATGATTTTTTCAAATAAATGGTGTTGCACAGAAATACTGTAGCATAGCACTTTGCATGATGCTGCTCACAGAAAATATTTCTGAAAATATTATCTCCCCATAAATCATCCTAACCCATTGGCATAACTCATTAGTAATGCTTGTAACATATGTACCATGAATCCCTGAGGCTTCCCTGGTGGCTTAGTGGTACAGAACCTGCCTACAATGCACAAGACATGGGTCCGTGGCTTTGATCCCTCAGTCAGGAAGATCTCCTGGAGAAGGAAATGGGAACTCACTCCAGTTTTCTTGCCTAAAAATCCCATGGACAGAGGAGCCCTGAGGGCTGCAGTCCATGGGGTCGAAAGTGTAGGACACAACTTAGTGACTAAACCACCACCAGCAGCATAAATTCCTACTGAATTTTTGGTACATCTCACATTCTACTGTCCATGAAGTAGAAAGTGAAAGTGAAAGTCGCTCACTTGTGTCCGACTCTTTGTGACCTCATGGATTATACAGTCCATCACATTCTCCAGGCCATAATACTGGAGTGGGTAGCTGTTCCCTTTTCCAGGGGATCTTCCCAACCCAGGGATCAAACCCAGGTTTCCCGCATTGTAGGTGGATTCTTTACCTGCTGAGTCACCAGGGAAGCCCTTATAAAGTAGGAAACAGCTGGTTATTTACAACTATTTAGCATTTCTTTTGACCCTATTGTGTTCCAACTCAGCCTGAAATCTCTCCATTCCCACACCGTGTTTGAGTGTACTGGGGACGAGGATGGTATTAACTCCATTAAAACCCAGCAAATCAAAGAAACAGGGCTGTGATATCAGGATGAATTAAACAGAGTGAAGCCAAAGGGACACGTCTTCCTACAGGAAAATCTTTAAAAATATATACACACGTTCTTTATTCTGAGAGGAGTTTTACAGCCAATTAAGTTGGTTCACAATCAATTTTCGGATAACCCAAGGAACTTTGTTTTGAATAGGTTGCCACCTGCTGTGAATAAAAATAAGTCTATAGTACATGGCTGATCTTCTAGAAGTGGTGACATAAGGATAGAACCAATTTAAAATTTTTGGTAGAGATTTTACATGAAGTCTTCATTTCTAAACCTCCATTTCATTTTTCTGTAAATGTCAAAGTCACTGTTGAGTAAAATTGGTTCCGTTTCGTGTGTGTAATGAACTCCACTGAAATGTGTCAAACAGCCTAGGCATCTTCCATCACATAGCACTCCTCTTGTGCCAATGAATCATTATGGCTACAGTCATTGAATGCTGCCTGAATTTTTTGTAAATGTTTATATTTGTGGATAATATGCCAATCTGTTTGCAAACTGATGTGTTTCCAGATGAAGCTATTTCAACAGTATTACCCTTGTTCTAAAATCATATTCCAGACATTGCATTAATGAAGATAAAATCAATGTGTTACAGCACAGAAAATGGTGTTTTATATGTAGTTGAGGCTTAAGGAATATTTTTGAGTTGAAATACTCAGTTGGGACCAGAAACCCCCAAAACTTGAATCAGAAAGACAGAGTTCTTTTTCCATGGGGGTTAGGGTGATCCAAACTATTTTATCATGAGAGGAAGTATCAGAATATGGTTAAGAACAGACTCTGGCAGGCTATATCTGGATTAGCTCAGCCTCACCCAACACTGGCTGGGCAAGTAAGAGGACAAATGTGTGTCTAAATTTTTTTTTAAATCTATAAAACACAATGATATTAATAGTATCTACCTTGTAGGATGGCTGTGAGAATAAAAGGGATGAGTCCCCATGAGGTCTTAGCTATTAACATGCTCACAAATACCTAAATGGTCAAAGAATGTCTTCGCTGAGGACACACTTGGCCTCTTGCACATCTTTTGTTTTACCTTTTACAATTGAGAAACTGTGGCCAGTGGCTCATCTTTAAAGATCAGCACATGCCTATTTCTGGATTAATTTGGAACCACAGAAGCTCTAGTGACATCTTCATTTCTGGAGTGGAGGGAGCTGCCTCCTGAATCATGTTGGCACTTGCCTACGACCCTTATGGATGCCTGCATAATGTGTGTTCAACTGCCATTCAGTTGCCTTTTGCCATCTCATGTTCTCTGCAGTTTTCTTAAACCTGCTTGCTTCAGTCCTTGATGTGTATTGCCTGCCTCCTTGTGCATGCTGTCTTTTCCCAAAAGATTTACTTGTGTGAACAAAGGAGAAGAGAAAGCATTTTATGCTTGTAACTAGCTATTCATGGCATGAATTTTGAACATTTCTGTAGCAAATTATATGTTCAGGTTGCAGAACTGTATGAAAGACTTGGTTTCCTATTACTCCCTGCTTGTACATTAGGCTCTTCTGAAGCTTGGTTGATTCTTTTGGACACGTGGCCATTTAAGACAATGAGGTTGAACAAGACTGCAAGATGTCAAAAACCACTTGCACATTCTTGTGAATGATTTCAGTGAGTTTGGTCTTCTTTCAATAGCTCAATGAAAGGGCAGCCAGAGGGTACTGGCTGGGAGCTGCAAGGCTACCTTCCTGGGGTGAGGAGTTCAAAACAAATGGAACTTCATTAAACTACAAAAGGAGTCACATGGTTGGGTTTACCATAAAGTCACTGTGAAACCTGGCACATCACTGGTTTTTAAAGGCTCCTCCTACTCATGAAAAGTGCTATGAGGAGTGGAGATGTTGTATTTATTCTTGCTGATTATAATGTCTAAGCCTTATCACTTATATGAAGTCTAGCACATAGTAATAAATTTGCTGTGTTCTGTCCCTGAACTATGTGCTGGGCACTGTGCTTAGCACATCACAAATGTTATGTCTTCATTTAATTCTCATGAGGATCTGTGAGGTAGAGAATACGCTTATAACTTCTGCAGACGAGAAACTGAAGCATAGAGAGGCTGAGTGACTGGTCTAGGGTTGTGTAATGGGGACTTGATGAAGCAGACTCTAGCCCTGGCATATGACTCTGGAGTCCTTGTTCTGAACTCACTCTGACGAGTCACAGGCCACCAGGCTGCTGCCCATGAGAAGCACTCAATATAGCTGTGAACTTACAGCAGAATCTTCACAACTCCCCTAAAAATATAACAACAATATGGGTCTCTGAGAGGTAAAAATAGTTGTCACAAAATGTCTAAGCAAATAAGGATGGCAAACAATGTTTGCTTTGTCCCATGCAATGAGATAAATGCTTTCAAAACATGAAGTCTTAAACAACAATTCTTTGAAATGGAGACCGTCACTCTTATCCTTCACTCTAGAGACAAGAGAGACAGGCTTGGAGGGACCCTGTGCTTTGCCCAAGGGGGCATAGCTAGCGGCTGGTAGAACTTGGATCAAACCCAGCTCATCTAGAGGCTCCTTCTTAACCACAGCATTCACTATCTCATTTGTATTTTGCTCATGGAAACAGCATCTAGGTTTTATTTACTCTCATTTCAGACAAGATTTGAACAAATTTATCATCAGGTTTCTAAATCCCAAGCAAATTAAAGAGACCGTGTAACGAGTACTGGAGGCTGGAGTCCCATTAGTAGGAGAAAGGCAGAGAAAGGCTTCAAAAGACAGGCAGAAAACTAAAGAGAAAATGGATGGAGTCAGGGGCTGGCCCTGGCAGTCAGGCGACACTCTGTATTCCTATGCTGAGGACAATGTCTGAACACATACCAGGTGTACACCTGTAAAATAACGTGGATGTATGGATGAACCCATGAGCGGCTGAATATAAGGATGATTAAACACATGAATTGATGATATGACTAATGACTGTAAGAATCGACATACGAATACCTCACAGCACTTGAGCGAAATCCAGCACACGAATATTCACGATGATGACCTTGAATCATTAAGAAGAGTTCCTAGTGTTCTTGAACTTTTGGCTTGAGAAGGCATGGATATGTAGAATGAACACAAGCAATATGATCGTCAAAAGTTACAACAATGATATTCATTTGTCCATACCACATGGCGTGTAGGGTCTTAGTCCTCTGACCAAAGACTGAATCTGGGCCCTTGGCAGTGAGAGTGCAGAGTCCTAAACTCTGGACCGTGCTGCTGCTGCTGCTAAGTCGCTTCAGTCGTGTCCGACTCTGTGCGACCCCATAGACAGAAGCCCACCAGGCTCCCCTGTCCCTGGGGTTCTCCAGGCAAGAATACTGGAGTGGGGTGCCATTTCCTTCTCCAACACATGTATGCATGCTAAGTTGCTTCAGTCGTGTCCGTGAGGGAATTCCAACAGTGGTATTTGGAAACACTGGCTGTTAGGCCTCACTGTCTTTCTCTCTCTTACTCCCTGTTTTATTTATCTCAGGCAAGCTCTTCCCCACTCTGAGCTTTTGTTTCTCATGTGCAAAATTAGGGCTGGTGAGCTGATACCCACTGATAAAAGATCACTGTGGTTAGAAGCACACTCTGAGCCAGTTCACCCACATGTATCCCAGCATCAGTACTTACTAGTCCTGAGAGGTGAGCAAGTGGCTTGATAGTCAGTGCTTCAATTTCCTCATTTTCAAATTGAGAATGGTACAGTTTTAGGATTTTAGTGGAAGCCCTTCCCAGGTGGCACCTATGGTAAAGAACCCACCTGCCAATGCAGAAGACATAAAAGATATGGGTTCAATCCCTGGCTGGAGAAGATCCCCTGGAGAAGGGAATGGCAACCCATTCGAGTATTCTTGGCTGGAGAACCCCATGGACAGAGGAGCCTGGTGGGCTACAGTCATAGAGTTGCACAGAGTCGAACACGACTGAAGCCACTTAGCATGCATGCAAGAAGGCCCCTGATAGCACTTCTCTTTCTCTTCCAAACTTCAAACATATTAAGAAAACAACGACAATAATAAAGGAGTGTTGGATAGACACCAAAATATCACTTTACTACTAAAATAAAGAAGCCAGTTGGAAAGGTAGATTAGTTTGAAAGCCTAGTGGGCTTGCTAAGGAAACCCAGCACTAGGCAGACTCCCCACTAGAGTCGGGGTTACATTCTATGTTGCTTTTCTTTTACAAAAGCAGAAGTGGCTGCTCCCCACTGACAGTAGGCTCCAAATCTACAGTTCGAAACCAGAGGGAATTACTTTCTGCTTTCACCTCTGGCTGGCTCAGTTTCAGAACTCAGAGGTTTGGAGGAAGTGATCAGGCGGAATCTGTTTTAATCCACATGAATT
Organism: Giraffa tippelskirchi; assembly: GCF_054371585.1. Taxonomy (NCBI): domain Eukaryota; kingdom Metazoa; phylum Chordata; class Mammalia; order Artiodactyla; family Giraffidae; genus Giraffa; species Giraffa tippelskirchi. The sequence goes on from NC_137282.1 coordinate 36,688,194, forward strand.
AAAAAAAGATCATTAGAGACACCAGTGATCCTGAGAGCTGGTAAATCACTTATCAATTAACAACAATTCTTGTACTTAAAGCTTTGCTTTTTCAGATTTGTTTACAGCATCATGAAAAGGGCAAAAAAAAAGTATGAATAATTTAAAGACTGGAAGTTTAAAACTTCCCTTAAAATATCTCTCACTTCAGGTCAATCAATGCATTACAAGCAAAATGAATTCCTTTCCATCTCTCTTCACTTTTCCCACCATCCCCGTTCCCCTTACACACGTAGAGAAATATGGCAAAAAGTGATGATGTGCTTTGTACATTTACCTGTTAACACTGAAAAGCTGCACTGGCTATCCTCACCCCAAAGAACAGCACTATTTACGGAGGTGTAACCTTTTACAGCAAGTTGTAATGGGAAAAAATAATTGAAGCCCCACTTGCTATTTGGATAGCTTCATTCATTCAGTGTGCTTTATGCAACACTTTATTTGCAGAGGATCCATAACCTAAATTAGATCCTTCTCATAATATCCTAGTGTAATAACTCTGAAGAAATTTAATTGAATAAATATTGTATAACAACTTCAAGAGGTACTACAACATTTAAAGGTTTATTCCCTGAGATTAACTAAAGTAGAAACGGGCCTGTGAAGTTGGGGACTTCTTAACTGATTCAGGCTAATGTTAACTGACCATCAAATGTGACTTGAACTAGACAGGAAGACATTGTGCTTGAATGGGTTGCTGGATGTTTTATCAATTTTGATTGCCTCCATTTAAAAACTTCAATTAGAACCTCTGTTTACTCAAGTCAAATTGTGCATAAAATATGATGCAAAACATTTTAAAAGGGAATTTTAATTATACCACTAAAGAAATGCCCCTGCTCAATGTTTACTAAACACTTGCCAGAACAAGTTAATTAATACATGTTTAAATAAGTGAAAGGAGAAGAAGGGAAACAGGAAAAAAAAATCACATTCATCTTTTGTCAAGTTTCACTGCAGTTGTCAAAGAAGTTCAATTTCCAATTTAACGACTGCACTATCACAATATCCATGTGTAATTATAAACATTGGGGCACCAGAACACAGAGAAGGCCAGCGGAAAGCTAATTCTCAGTGGAAGTTGTTGTTCAAAATAATTGTGCATTGTTACTTGATGTTGTGCAGTCATCAAATCAAGCAATTTTCAATTTCTTACATCTATTAATTATTCCAAGGTAGAAAATCAGAATGTTCACATGGTAATTTTTAATAGGGCAGTAAGATGGCCTTTTATTTATTTAAAGCTACAGAAAAATACTTTTTAGTGTAAAGAGCATACTATGTAGAAAAAGAAAAACTTTGATGATACTGAGTTTGTAGTTCTAGTTTTAACACGCCACCAACTTTTCAGCTTTATCTTTTCAAAATCCTCGTTTTCCTCATCTATTAATGTAAGCCATACTGCTTGTGTTAGTAAAATAGATGTTGAAAAACAGCTGATAATCTATAAGAAAAACCAGATGAAATCAATCTTTTTGGGATATGCCCTATTATCTCAGTAGCTTTATGAAAAATGGGAAGAAAAAATATCCAAAATAATTTTGAAATCTTTCGGAGAAGGAAAACGCACATATTCCATTAATGCAACTGCTACTACTAAGGAAGTTATTCTCTTAATCAGCATGTCCTGCATCAGTCCTGTTATAGTTTGTTCCTGTATTGCTGAAGCTGATCATCAAATTTCTCAAATGGCCTAAGAAGCCACAGCTTGTGCAAGTCTGGGAAATAATGTTGACTTAGGAGCAGGCCTTCCCTAAGTGTTTTGCTTGAAATTCCAAGAGGGGTGGAATGGGAGTGGGGGAGACAGGCTATAGAGGGAGGGAATATATATGTAATTATGATTGATTTGCGTTGTATGGCAGAGACCAATACAACATTGTAAAGCAATTAAAAATTAAAAAAATAAAAACTTGCTCAGGACAAACATTTAGCTAAAAAAAAAAGAAGAAAGAAATTCCACTGATTGGTTAGGCCAAGCCAGTTCAGACATTTGAGTTAAGCCTCACTGATTTGTTATGAAGATAAAATATGATATGTAAAACACCACATTGCCAAATAAGCAGGCAATAAATAGCAGCCAATATTGCTTTTGAGACTATTGCTTACCAAGAGCTGATCTTATGCAGTGCAACAATAGTACATAAAACATCTATAGTCTTTGGGCCACTTACTATTAATAAAAAACATGAAGTCAAAATATCATAAAATGTAGCCTACTTAAAAAACAAAACAAAACTCCTTTCTTCCACATACTATTTTTCTTTATACCTAGAAAAAGACATGTTTGGTACTTAAGCATGCTGACTTGCTCTATAATTTCAGTTGGCAGGGGAAACACAATTTCCCAATAAAATAAAGAACCTGAAGTGCCAGCACATTTACACACCTACCAATTATGAAATGAGTTTCCTTGGATATTAAAACTAAGCCAAAATATAATTTAGTCCTATAAAATACTGTCCAACTCAGCTATAGTTCCACTTGGAGCATCAAGAATTGTTATTTAATTAGCAATTGATTAGTGGACTTTAATGTAACTTTATTTTTCCCCCACAACACAGTAAAAAGTTTTGTAAAATGAGCATTTTTCTCCATATGAAAGAAAAAAGTACATATCATACACATTTTTTTTAAACGTCTTAAAAGCATCTGAGAGTCAAGTGTTTGATGCTGCAGCTCTGTCACTGATGTGGAATTTCTTTCAGATGACTGTAAATAAAATTCAGGTACCCATGGTTATAAATACTCCATTTCACATTTTCTCCAGCAACAGCAAAAAATTTCAATTAATTGAATCTCAGCCAACTACAAATAATGCCAGAAGTGCAATATTTGGTGCTCCAGGTCATAGACAACCATTAATTAAGATGCAAAGGATCAACATTAGAGGCCCCAAATACAAATTTTTGTTCCAGATTTTTCTGGTTTTTTTGATAAGTACGGGCTGAAATAGCTATAAATACCACTTCAACTATATGGGAAAAGAGAGTTGTGGGTACAATTTTTATTTTGCTTGCTCTGGAATTTTTGATAAAATTCTGAAGTGTTATTTTTGAAAATGAAACTAAGATTATTTTCACTTCAGTATTTGTTCAGTTCAGTCGCTCTGTCGTGTCCGACTCTTTGTGACCTCATGGATTGCAGCACACCAGGCTTCCCTGTCCATCACCAACTCCCGGAGTTTATTCAAACTCATGTCTATCGAGTCAGTAATGCCATCCAGCCATCTCATCCTCTGTCGGCCCCTTCTCCTCCTGCCTTCAATCTTTCCCAGCATCAGGGTCTTTTCTAGTGAGTCAGTTCTTTGCATCAGGTGACCAAAGTATTGGAGTTTCAGCTTCAGCATCAGTCCTTCCAATGAATATTCAGGGCTGATCTCCTTTAGGATGGACTGGTTGGATCTCCTTGCAGTCCAAGAGACTCTCAAGAGTTCTCCAACACCACAGTTCAAAAGCATCAATTCTTCAGCATTCAGCTTTCTTTATAGTCCAACTCTCACATCCATACATGACCACTGGAAAAACCATAGCTTTGACTACACGGACCTTTGTTGGCAAAGTCTTGTCTCTGCTTTTTAATATGCTGACTAGGTTGATCATAGCTTTCTTTCCAAGGAGCAAACATCTTTTAATTTCATGGCTGCAGTCACCATCTGGATTTGTATTTATAGGAAAAAAAAAAAAAAAACCCTTTGCATTCCATGTCAGCTCTATTTTAAAGTAATGCAAATTCAGTGATTTCCCATTGGAGAGATGGAGGGGGAAGACTAAGATCCTTTAAGATGGCTAAAGTTACCAAATGTAAAATTTACAAACCATGACATACCTTTTTTTAGAAGTTTTCCCCAAATAACTTGCTAAGAGGCTTATAGAAATGAATTATTTTCAAGATACTATCCATAAGCTTTCAAAATATCTAGATTTTCTGGCAGTAAAATTTTGTGTGTGTGTGTGTACATTTTGCTTTCTGAAATGTAGATATTTCTTCATGTTGCTTTATGGTGGTTGAGCTCAAACAAGAAGAATTCTGAGAAAAAGATCAGTACAACTTGTTAGCGTCCCAATTTATCATCCACCTATACAAGATTTAATGGCTGTGTTAAACCAGAGTCTCAAGAATAATTATAGTCTAAAACAAGTCCTTAAAGTGAAGAGATGAAAAGAAATATAGAGAGGGAGGGCCGTCATGAAACAGAAATTGTACAAGCGAGGGAACTTTTATCATGTTGAGTAAGCACTTTGCTATGGGATTCTTTTTCAAATTAAGGTGCCTAGCAAGTTGGGTGGAAATAAAATATGTATGATTAGCAGGGAATACCTTGGCTCAGAGTAGTTGGAAATGAGTGGAGAAAGGACAGAGAGGTATTTTCCCCCCAGGTCATTACCAGCTTTAGTTCACAGAAAAGTTATTTCAACTTCTCTCTTCGAAAAACTGCTTTGAGGTCTGCTTTTAATTTGAACAGTTAAATATCGTATTCATACCAATGAATCTTTTTTCTTATTTAATATCATTAGGAAGAAAGCCTCCCAGGCCAGAGTGAATAGTGTAATTGCTTAAAAGAAGAAATATATAGCATACATATTTAATGAAAACCTTTAAAACAATTTCCTTATGTTGGCCAGGCATTTTTGTTTATATAAGATCAACTTTTAGCTTTTAAATCACTAAACTACATTGAACTGTATGGGAAAATATCTAGAATAAGATTTTAGTGAATAACTTCACAATCTTTTACTGATTATATCTGTTTAGGCTGCAGGTCAGTTTTATAGGATCCTTAATTAAGCTCACGCAATTAGAGTAAACCACACTATAAATCTGAAAAGCTCCTAAGAACAATATAGAAGTCATCATCATGCAACTTGGGTCATAAATACCGTGAGATAAGTGCTTTGATATTTTCCACGTCTTGAAATACTCCCAACAACTGAAAAATATTTGTTTTCATGAAAAGTTAAAAAAAAAAATTGAGCGCATCACTACTTTTCAGAGCTCAACAGATTGCTGTCTGCACGACATTTCTTGCTGTTTATAACTAAAGAGAAATGACTTTGGCACTTATATCTGTTTGACGAGAAATTGTTACTGCAATTGCCCTATGAGACATCAAGCCACCTGTCACAGCATCCCTGCCGTTTTGTTTTTTTGTCCAGGGCAATCCTCTCCCTGGTAGCTCAGCTGTAAAGAATCCGCCTGCAATGCAGGAGATGCCGGTTTGAGTCCTGGGTCAGGAAGATCCGCTGGAGAAGGAATAGGCTACTTACTCCAGTACTCTTGGGCTTCCCTGGTGGCTCAGATGGTAAAAAATCTGCCTGCAATGTGGGAGACCTGGGCTTGATCCCTGGGTTGGGAAGATCCCCTGGAGAAGGGAATGGCTACCAATTTCAGTATTCTGGCCTGGAGAATTCCATGGACAGAGGAGCCTGGCAGGCTACAGTCCATGGGGTTGCAAAGAGTCGGACACAACTGAGCGGCTTTCACTTTAATGCTCTCCAGTCAGCAGGAGGATAGAAAAACAGTATGCCACCAGACAGAAGTAGCTGGAACATTCTGGCAAAGAGAATGGACTTCAGAGTCAGTCAGATTATAGGGTGAAAATTTTATTTACTTGTGTGACTTTGGACATGTTACATAACCTTTTAAAGTTTTAGCCTTTTCACCTTAAACTGGGGATGATTATGTTCAGGTCCCAGGTTATTAATGTGGAGGCTGAAAGACAGGGTGTGCAGAAGGAGCAGATACATAGTAGTTATTATTAGGTCATTTTGGGGGTGAAGGTTCGATGCATTGATGACTTTGATATGTTTTTCTTTGTCATAATGGCTTTTCAGATACAGTAGCTAGTCAACCCTCTGCCTTTGCTGCAGAGATTTCGTGCGTAAGGATCTCTGAGAGGTCTAAAGGCAGGACCCAAAGTGTGAAATTTATTGAAATCTTCAGTTTTATCTTAAACACATATGTATACTTTGTGTTCTGCTCAATAACAGATGTAAATTGTTTTATTAGCCAAATCATTTTTGCTCCTTAAATCTTCTTGTACATCTGATGCTCTGGTGTTACCTGCATCCTGTGGCATCGCCTGACCTTTGGCACCACGCTGGGAATAAGCACAGCCAGTCTGGGCAGCATTGGAGAAAGACCAGGAAACTTAGACTTCCCTAAATTCTGCTTTCTAGTGCCTCTGTACAGGTGGTAGGGCTTGGGGGGCTCCCTCTCTCTGACCAGCCCTCTTATTCCAAAATGAGACATAGGCAGGTTCTCTTGTATGGATTATTCTCACCATTTTAATTTAAATTTTTAGCTTATTGGGCTAAGAAATGGGGTGCAATTGGGGCGGAGGAAGAAGATGTTGAAAATAAATTTCTATCCCTTAGTGAAAAAAGATAATAAATGGTAGAACATATGACATTCTAGGTTCCCCCTCACCTGTTCCTATTTTGGAGTCCACCAAGAAACCACTAAGATAGACTTTTGATTGGCTGCTCTAGAAATTATGGCATGTGCTTGTTTGCTCAGTTGCTCAGTCGTGTCCAACTTTTGTGACCCCATGGACTGTTGCTCGCCAGGCTCCTCTGTCCATGGAATTTTTCAGGCAAGAGTACTGGAGTTGGTTTCCATTTCCTGCTCCAGTGACCTGTGCTCAGTAGAGGTTAAATCTCATTCTATGGATCATGGGAAACTTGTAGGTAACTTCTCAGATTAAGTGACAAGGAAGATGAAAAAACATGCTTTGGGTGGCTTGCTATACAGACAACTGGGTTCTTAGGTGCAATGACTTTTCTTGTTAGTAAAAGTCCATGAGATAGTAAATCATTACTAAATAAATAAAGCATGGTATAAATAATAAAAGCATTGTTTTCTGTCTGTCCTCAAAGTTCTGTTACTTCAATTAAGTTAAATAACTATTCAACCTAAAAGTAAAACCTCATTATATCCCCTGGTCACCAACAACCCTCTAACCCATGAGCTGGGACACACAGGTGGAGAACATTACAGGGGTAGGATGGTACTTGGTACCATTTCATCCTGGATAAAGGCCAATAAGGTAGATGGGAGAGAGGGAGGAAAAGAGAGAGAGAGGAAGAGAGAGGAAGAATGAGGGCAAAAATGTACTCCCACTGTTTGTTTACATTTCATTCAGTGTGAGTAATATTTACTTGTTCCTGGGGCCCATGACATGTGGGATCTTTCTTACTTCATAGATGGACTATTGTGTCAATCTGGTGATTAGACTGTGTCATACACATGTAATGACCAAATCAAACTCAGTGTGAGTTTTCCCTCTTCAGCTCAGGCTTGCTTCCTGCTAGAAAGGGACATGGTTCTTCTGCTCCCTCTCTCTCAGACCCTAGGCCTCAGTTCATTACCCTCAGTTTCTGCTCCCTGTCAACACTGAAGTTGTTAGTAGGGACGGAGGGACGGGCAGGTAGTGGGACAGTTATTTCTACTTTCTGCGCCAGTTAAATTGTGCAAGTTGATATTTCTGGATGGATCAATTATATGATTAGGTCTTCCTTGGTGTCTCAGTGGTAAAGAATCAGCCTGCAGTGCAGGAGACGCGGGTTCGATCCTGGGTCAGGAAGATCCCCTGGAGGAGGGCAGGCGACCCACTCCAGGATTCTTGCCTGGAGAGTCCCATGGACAGAGAAGCCTGGTGGCTGCAGTCCATGGGGTCACAAACAGTTGGACATGACTAAGGCAACTAAGCACAATTATATGATTAAAATGAACGTTCCCCTCTTGTGGCACTTTGATGGACTCCTCACATCTTTCCTATCTTGGCCCCTCTTCAACAATTCCCTACCTCCAGACATGTATGATTCTATTCAAGATGGCCCAAGAAGACACCTACCTGGACACTTTCATCAGACTCTCTGCTGAAGTCACCGTGCTCCTCCAGGCCTCCCAATTGGACAGAGCCCACGACACCCCCCACTAGTTCTTTCCCATTTGGCCCACTTGCGTTCTCAGGAAACACTCACACATCCATGTCGTGACAAACTCCAGCCCATCCCAGTGAGGCAGACTGCCCCTGGCTCCATTGCCTAGTGAGTCAGCCCCTCGCTCACACCCCAGTTCACAGCCTGCTTTCCCTCCCTCTAGTGTGAGTCAGAACTAGTTCCCCTCTGTATCTCCCAGCTGCTGGGAAAAACATCTCTCAGGTGTTCAGGTGGCCCCACTGATGTTTACCTTAATAGTGACATCTCCCTTGATAAGCTTTAGGATTGGAAGGTAGCAGCCCTTCTTACAAAAGAGAGTGGGGATTGGGCAATGACAGAGCCCTTCAGTAATCTCATCTCAAGATCCTCACTCTGATCCCCTTTCATCTTCTCCATCTGGTGAGGTTGTCCTTCATGCCATTTACAAATTCTGCGTATAACAGGAGTTGAATCCACAGCCTTGTTGCCCATATTATTTTAGTAACTCAGTTTGAACAGTGTTAAGAAGAGTCTCCATCCTTCTTTGACACAAATCTGGTTTAATTCACTTGGGAAAAATAAGCAAACTCTCATGGTAACTAAAATTAAAAATAAATATGAACATGGTGCCAAAATTAAGTCACTGAAATGCATTTTAACTTTTCTGGCAGGTAATCCAGCACTTAGAGTTTGATTTGACTATAAAAACAAGTCTGCACAAAATCAATCTGAAACCATCATAAAAAGAAGCAAACTTTAAAACTCTATCAAATTCACATCATGAACTCTTCCTTTAAAAGTGATATTTATAGATTTGGTGCCAACCTTGTAAATAAAATCTGAAGCAAGCATTTTCTTTGCACATTTTCATGTGATGCCTTTGAGTATGTTGACCAGAGAGGGGATAAGCACTCCATTGTTTTAAAGCTAGGTTCTAGGTTTGGGCATGAGCTGTGTCTACCTCTGGGATTCCAGTGGGTCTCAATGTGCCTGGCAGACCCTTGGGGTCAGCCTGCCCAGAGTCTGTGAGCATGAGACACCATGATGCCTCCCAAGAGAGAAATCGTCTTCAGGGAGGAGAGTGTCAAGCAGACAAGCTTAAACCTGTAATGCAGCCTGAGCCATCACATGGGAAGGACAATTCTGAGCACAGTATGATGCTGCCATTTGGATACGTCCCTTTAGGGACTCAGGTCTGAGTCTTAGGGAGGAGAGGGCTACAAGTAGAAACTGAAAGAGTTATTTTCACTAAAGCCTTCTGGGACACAGAAGATTCAGATGACCTAAATATTCCCAAACCCCAGCTGCTCCCTGTGCCTTTCTGGTTGAAAGCAGCAGCTCCTTTTCTGTCTGTTGAGACTGATATGGTCTTGCATATTAAAAAGCAGAGACATTACTTTGTCAACAAAGGTCCGTCTAGTCAAGGCTATGGTTTTTCCAGTAGTCATGTATGGATGTGAGAGTTGGACTATAAAGAAATCTGAGTGCCGAAGAATTGATGCTTTTGAACTGTGGTATTGGAGAAGACTCTTGAGAGTCCCTTGGACAGCAAGGAGATCCAACCAGTCCCTCTTAAAGGAGATCAGTCCTGGGTGTTCATTGAAAGGACTGATGTTGAAGCTGAAACTCCAATACTTTGGCCACCTAATGCGAAGGGCTGACTCATTGGAAAAGACCCTGATGCTGAGAAAGATTGAAGGCAGGAGGAGAAGGGGCCAACAGAGGATGAGATGGCTGGATGGCATCACTGACTCAATGGACATGAGTTTGGGTAGGCTCTGGGAGTTGGTGATAGACAGGGAGGCCTGGCGTGCTGCAGTTCATGGGGTTGCAAAGAATCAGACATGACTGAGTGACTGAACTGAACTGAAGAGGGCCTAGTAACCCCAAATTAGGATAGTTACCTTGCAGGGTGATGCCAATTCTACTCATGTTCCCAAATTACTAACTCCTTCACTTCCTCTAGACTTGTATCCAGCAGGAGACCCCAGCTGGTAGGGTGAATTACAAAATCAGATCCAGCAGAAGAAAGGCTCTCACATGAAAAGCACTGCATGATTCTGAGGACTATGTGTTCAAATGGATTCTACAGGTGTTATATCAGGTAGGGATTGAACATGTGTGTATTTATCAGATATTCTCGGTTTTGTTTACTTGGTTGGTTAACTCAAAACTTGCCTCAGCAGTGACCCATGTTGAATGAAGCTGAGAGGCCAGAGATTCACTGGTATAATACGGTAGAAGAAACCCAAAGGCTGAGGGAGATAGGAAGTTAAAGTGGACTTATCTTTTGTTACTGACCATCCACCTTAACTAGATAGTATCCTGGCTACCTCCAAGTGAGTCCAGAGAACACTCCTTTCATTAATATACTGAGAAAATATACCAGCAGCCTTGCAAAGTGCCAAAGAGTTGTTTTCTGCAGGCTGGTGATGGATATGGTGATGCTACCATTGAAATAGGCTCCTTAGTTGCCATAGTGACTACAGGTTGCCAGGATGGCAGAGGCAATGCACACCATGAGACCTTAAGAGGCAAGATGGGCACTCTGTTAGAACATATACTTCAGCCAGAATGGTCATCAAAGGGGTATGATCTGAAGAAATCTTTGGTTGTGGTTAATGGATGATCACTAATGACTGTCTTTGGTGGTGACTAACAGATTAGGACTGAAATAGTCTACTAAGGTTTTCTTTGATCTGTAGATCTGAAAAGCTTCAGATTTGGCAAGCAGAGTCGCCCCATATAAAGATCAAGACACTAACCAAAGTCTAAGACTTGAGGCAATTCCTAGACCTAGTAGCTGTGAATGAAGAGAAGGTACGGAATCTTTAACAGCAGACCCTTTAGAGACCCCAACCTTTCCCAAAGGACTTGGAGCCATTTACCAGAGTTATTAAGTACAAGGAAAGAGAGACTGCACATTCTTTACAGTTTTGATGGTGGCCAACCTCTGAAACTACTGGTATGGTATTGCTTTTGGTTTACTTTGTTAGAGAGAAGAATCTTCATTAGTTGTTTCTGTTACAACGCTCACATTCCAGGAATCAGGGAGCTCAGGTAGAAATAAAGTTCCTACTACAAACTCAGTAACTGTGTTGGAGTGAGCACACAGAGAGTGGCTCTGAGCTGAGGATAATCCTGGGTCCAGACACCACTGTGCTATACTGGTCACAATGGGAGACTTTGGAAGTCAAGGGGAAAACGGATTTTTGGTCCAGCCCACCTCTCATCGGGCCCAGTGGGAACACACATTATGGTTATTTTCTCAGTGGGAGTGGTAAAATTGAGTTGTCCTGCAAACTGATCAGGTTTAGGGGGCCTTTACTTGCCTGGAACTTCTTCAAAGCCTTACAGCTTAAGCAGAGAATTGGAGCGTCATGTTCAAATATGGTATAGATTGTCTACAAAATCCAAAGAAATTCTTTGTATTCTTTTGGGAGGACCAGGCAGCAACTTGTTACAGATCAGTTCTATCAGATCTCTTCCCTCCTGGAACAGACACTTACTCTTGATATAGATTTGCTTTCCTTAAATGCTGTGATTATGCCACTACTACCTTCCACAGACTTACATTGCCATATTCACTGTCACAACAAGCCACCCAACTCTGAACAAGAAACTTTTCTAAAAAATAAAAGCACAGCAGTGGGTGAATGCCCATGGGATTCTCTGATTTTTTTGCTTTACCATGTACCTTATCACCCTGAAGGAGCTGGCCTTAAACAAGAGTGAATTGGCTTTTTGAAAACTCAGTTACAGTAACAGTTGGAAGATAACATTGTGAGACTAGGTTACTATCCCATATGATGCTCTGATCTTATGAATAACATATGGTACCGTTTCTCCATAAACAGAATTCCCAGGGTAGAATGGCAGCTCTCATTATTACACCTAAATTTCACTTGTATATATTTTATTTTTCAATCCCATGGATTTGGGCTTTCCTGGTTTAAAGATCTCATGATGCAAAGGAAAACTACCTTCACTAGGGGACATAACAATTGAATGTTGAGACTGCCACATGGTTACTGAGCTCTGTGCACCATTGGGCTAACAGGGAAAAAAATGCACTGTATTTTAGGATTCATCCTGTTTTTCAAGTGGGAAATAAGGTTGGTGCTTTATAATAGGAGTTAAGAGGAGTCCGGGGACCCTCTTGAATGACACCTAGTACTGCCATGTAAGGTGGTAAAAGTTAAGGAAAGAGTGGAACAATTCTATGGTAGACTGAGATATAGTCACCAAAACACATTTCCCTTTTCCTTGTCGGCACGTGGATCGACTATAATTCCCGGACTACCTTGCAGCTAGATGTGAGCATGACGCTGTGGTCTGTCAATAGACTGTGAGGGGAGCATTACATGCTACTAGCAGGCCTAGCATATAGGATAGAAGGAGCTAGTGTATCAGAAGGTCACCATCATCAGACTGAAGACAACTTCTTTGGGTTTTATTGAAAGAGGAATAAACATCTCCTGGATTAGACCGCTGAAAATTCCAAGTTCATCTCTTACAGCAATAGGCATTACCAAACTACTTACAAACCACTTAAAAGCTTAATTTTCCCTTGAGTCAATGGCACACTTCAAAAGAGAGCCTGCCCACAAGCCTTTATGTTTGTATTCTATCCAAGAGGGGTGCTTTCTGGATGAGGGGAACCAAACAGCAAGAGACTACAAGGAGATTCAAGCACAAAAGCTGGAAGAGGTTGGGCAGAAGAGGACCTCTCACCTTAGGAAATTGTGCAGTTGAGGGCCCCTTGTTGGATGTCAGAAAAACTCACCTTTTGTTCATACATGAGACACTTTATTTTGAGTGCCTGTCATACAATGTTGATGTTCAAGGGACACCATGACCAGTCAGGCAAGAGACGCTTGCTTTGTCCCTCTTTCTCTTATCTGCACCCTGTGGTGAGTATCAATGGCTAAAAGGTTGGTGGGAAGGAGCTGGAGGCAAACAACCTGTCTGCAAAGGAGTTTATGGAGCTGCAGGCTGACTGAGGTCGAGGAAGTGAGACAGGTTTAGCTCAGATCTGACACTGGAACTTCCAATTGGACAGGACTAGAGTGGACTATGGGCTTCCTAGGTGGCGCTAGTGCTAAAGAACCCATCTGTCAATGCAGGTAGATGTAAGAGACATGGGTTCGACCCCTGGGTTGGGAAGATCCCCTGGAGAGGGACACAGCAACCCATTCCAGTATTCTTCCTGGAGAATTCCATGGATAGAGGAGCCTGGTGGGCTGTGGTTCCTAGGGTTGCTAAGAGTCGGACACGACTGAAACAACTTAGCATACATGCATGTAGAGTGGACTATAAAAATAACAAAGCAACCAGAAAGGTATGGAATTTGCCCAAGATAAATAGAAGGGGAAGGGAGATTGGAGAGAGCATGAAAGAATGTGGCAATTGAAGAAAAAGGAGACTCTGTTAAACATAATTTAGACTAAGTTGTACTATAATCACACACTCTCTACTCTTCACTGTGTTGCCAGATGAACATGGAGAAGAGTCTGAATGAATCCTACCACTATGCTTTCTAATTGTGGGAGAAACCAACTCATATTAATAGAAATTGCTGTATTTCTTCTTGGCACTTGGTGGGCTGTCTGAGAAGATGGAGATTTTCATAAGAGAGGATGGAGTTCTTTTTTTTTTTTTTTGTTTGAAATTTTGCTGGCTCTTTAATGTTCTGCTCTTCAGACATAAGGAACTCTTTTCCCTTTTTTCTTAAGCTATCTATAAGAGCAACTTAATAAGATTATACCTTGGTAAACAAAAATGTTATATTTTCTCCTACGTGATTCCCCCAGAATTTGGAACACTTTTAAGTGTTCTTATTTTCATGGCAATATAGTTATTTATGGGCTTCCCAGGTAGTGCCAGTGATAAAGAATCCACTGATACAGGAGACATAAGAGACACAGGTTCAATCCCCGGGTCAGATACAGGTTCCTCCCCTGGAGGAGGACATGGCAACCCACTCCAGCATTCCCGCCTGGAGAATCCCATGTACAGAGGAGCCTGGGGGCTATGGTCCATAGGGTCTCAAAGTGTTGGACACGACTGAAGCAACTTAGCACATAGTTGTCTTAATGCATTAAAAAAGAACCTGTTCTCCTTGTAACAGGTCATAAGGTGCATAGTATCAAATACAGTTAGACAGTTTTATGGAACTAAGGTTGACTTTTTGGTGCCGATCCTCACATAGCCTTCTTGGAAAAACCAGCCTGTACCTGGCAAACAGAATTTCCAGGCTCACAGATAAATCAGGAAGATCACTTCCACCAGGCCCTTGTGAATGAAAAATGTTGCCCACCAAATCAGTAAACAAAGGATGTTGCAGCACCCCACAGTGAGCCCTGAGGGAACCCCAGTGCTTCCCTGGTGGCTCAGCTGGTTAAGAGTCTGCCTGCAATGCAGGAGACCCAGGTTCCATCCCCGGGTTGGGAAGATCCCCCGGAGAAGGGAATGGCAACCTACTCCAGCATTCCCGCCTGGAAAACTCCAAGGATAGAGGAACCTTCTGGGCTACAGTTCATGAGGTAGCAAAGAGTCAGACACGACTGAGGGACTCACTCTTTCTTTCTTTCCAAGCCTTCAGCCACCAAAGCCACTGCCAATGGTGTGGCTGAAGGGGCTCAGGATGAGAAAGAACAAGATACTGGCCCTAGATAGCTAAGGTGCATATCAAAGGAATGATTTCAATGAGCCCAGACTCTTGTATCTATCTACCTATAAGTAGAAAACTGCTAAATTCATTAACTTGAGATAACTGGCTTTCTTTAATTGATAGCAATTTTTTGATGTTTCACTACCTGGTCTTTGTTGCAAAAACTTCTAATACAGTAAGCCCCCTACAACTTTCAAAGGTGCGAACATGCATTCCATCAACGTGAGGCCTAAGTGAAATTGCAGCTTGTCCTCAGTCTGCTACAGCTGAGGATCCGTCAGCTCTTCCTCCTCCAGTCAGTAACTCCTCCTGCCTGTTCGCTCAATGCCAGCCCCTGTATGCCAGCTGCTATACTCTCCTACTATACTTTCCAAGGTACTATACTGTAAGATTAAAAATGTCTCCTTTATTTTTTGTGGTTTTTTTTACGTATTATTTGTGTAGAAAGTATTATAAACCTATTACAGTACAATATATAACCAATTGTGTAAGTTAGGTACCTAGGCTAACTTTCTTGGACTTACAAACAAACTGGATTTAAAAATGCATTCTGAGAACAGAATTTGTTCATACATAGGGGATTTACTGTGGATCCTGGCTTCTCCCTTACCTCTTCTTCAGAGCAATCCCTCAGAGCTATCTGAAAGACTGTCTTCTGGGCAAATTATCCTCATAAAATTTTCAACTATTAGGTCGTGCAATTTTTTTTAGTCAATACCCAAGAACCTACGAACTACCACCCAACATCACACTTAATAGTAAAAAACTAAATGTTGTCATCATGCTGTGCTCAGTCACTCAGCTGTGCCCAGCTCCTTACAATTCCATGGACTGTAGCCTGCCATCCTCCTCTATCCATGGGATCCTCCTAGCAAGAACACTGGAGTGTGCCGCCACCTCCCACTCCAGGGGATCTTCCCAACCAAGGGAGCAAACCAGTGTCTCCTATATCTCCCGTATCGGCAGGCGGGTTCCTCACCACTAGGACCACTTGTTGTTGTAATTCAGTCCCTCAGTCGTGTCCGACTCTTTGCAACTCCATGGACTGCAGCACGCCAGGCTTCCCTGTCCTTCACCATCTCCTGGAGCTCATTCAGACTAATGTCCACTGAGTAAGTGATGCCATCCATCATCTCATCTTCTGTCATCCCCTTCTCCTCCTGCCTTCAATCTTTCCCAGCATCAGGGTCTTTTCAAATGAGTAGTTCTTCGCATCAGGTGGCCAAAGTATTGGAGCTTCAGCTTCAGCATCAGTCCTTCCAATGAATATTCAAGGTTGATTTCCTTTAGGATAGACTGGTTTGATCTCCTTGCAGTCCCAGGGACTCCCAAGAGTCTTCTCCAACACCACAGTTTGAAGGCATCAAATCTTCGGTGCTCAGCTTTCTTTCTAGTCCAGCTCTCACATCCATACATGACTATTGGAAAAACCATAGCTTTGACTAGATGGACCTGTGTTGGTTAAGTAATGTTTCTGCTTTTTAATACACTGTCTAAGTTTGTCACTGCTTTTCTTCTAAAGAGCAGCATCTTTTAATTTCATGACTGCAGCCACTGTCCACAATGATTTTGGAGCCCAAGAAAATAAAGTCTGTCACTGTTTCCATTGTTTCCGCATCCATTTGCCATGAAGTGATGGGACCAGATGCCATGATATTAGTTTTCTGAATGCTGAGTTTTAAGCCAGCTTTTTCACTCTCCTCTTTCACCTTCATCAAGAGGCTTCACTCTCTGCCATAAGGGTGATGTCATCTGCATCTGAGGTTATTGATATTTCTCCTGGCATTCTTGATACCATCATCCAGCCTGGCATTTCACATGATGTACTCTGCATATAAGTTAAATAAGCAGGGTGACAATATTCAGCCTTGACGAACTCCTTTCCTAATTCTGAAACAGTCCATTGTTCCATGTCCAGTTCTAACTATTGCTTCTTGACCTGCATACAGGTTTCTCAGGAGGCAGGTAAGGTGATCTGGTATTACCACCTCTTTAAGAATTTTCCACAGTTTATTGTGATCTACACAGTCAAAGGCTTTAATGTAGTCAATGAAGCAGATGTTTTTCTGGAATTCTCTTGCTTTTTCTATGATCCAAGGGATGTTGGCATTGATCTCTGGTTCCTCTGCCTTTTCTAAATCCAGCTTGTACATCTGGAAGTTCTCAGTTCACATACTGTTGAAACCTAGCTTCTTGACTGTGCGCGGCGCCTCGGAGACGGTGCCGTCGGGGCTGACCAGGGCCTCGCCGCCGTCGCGGTGCCTCTGATGCTGGTGATGAGGGTCGCTCCGCTTCATGGCCGACGCCTGAGGCACTTTCCCAGCGGCCGGGCTGAGAGCCGCGGCGGGCCCCGATCCCGGACCGGGGGCCGGGGGCCGCTCCGCCGCCGGAGCTGGAGCTTCAGGGTCCCCGCCACCCGCTGGGGGGGCCATGGCGCTCACGGCCGGCCGCTGTGCTCAGTCCCAGGTGCGGCTCCGCCTCGGAAGGGCTCAGGTCCTTCAGCTCCACCTCAGGCACCTTCGCGGCAGCAGCTGCTGACACGACCTGCACCGACATCACCGCCTCCACTCAGGATGGAGTTCTTAATGGAGCTGCCAGAGCTGCCGTTCTTGAGATATAAGGTGATGAAGTCACTTATTCAGCATCACATTTTCTGCTTCAAGAATGACCTAAGTGATCTGGCCAAGTGTCCCACCACGCTTTGTCTCTAAGTGACGGTCAAGATACCTCCGGTGTTGATGGTGGTGGAAATATTACCTCACTGCCTTCTGTGAACCACTGCATCTGGTCTGGCACACTGTGGTCGCTTCTACTTCTTTCCCACAAATTGAAGAAAAAAATGCACAAAATCAGCATTTCCTAAAGTGTGTTCCACAGGAATCTAGTTCCATGGGAGATTTATAGATGCTAAAGAGGAGAAAAAAACTCTTCGATCAAATAACATGGGTAAATTTGTATAAACAA
Source organism: Giraffa tippelskirchi (assembly GCF_054371585.1). Lineage (NCBI taxonomy): Eukaryota > Metazoa > Chordata > Mammalia > Artiodactyla > Giraffidae > Giraffa > Giraffa tippelskirchi. The sequence goes on from NC_137282.1 coordinate 36,705,789, forward strand.
AGGGGACAAGCGTTTTTCTTTACCACAGAAGATCTCAGCCTTTATCATGCTAATGTGTGTGGTGGAGCTCATGATAGAGACACAGAGAGCAGAATTTCACAGACTCAACAAAGTTCACGGACCCTCTTTTCCCCCAGATTGTCTTTGAGGACTGAGTGTTCATCAGCCCATACTTTGAGACCTGCTGGTTCAATTCATTTCCCCTTGTGCAGAAAATTTCATAAGTAATGAATGGAAGTGAATAACAAGAGAAACAGTGAAATCCTATTCATTTATCTAAAGATCATTTGAAGAATTGTCTGTGTAAACATTAAGTGCTTTTTTCCCCTGGACTAGAGAGAGGGAAGACTATTCCTTGATGAACTGAAGGCCAGTGAAACACAAATGCATGTTTCACCCAACGCCAGAGAGCAATGAATTCCTCTGGGACTCTTCTAATATATAATTGTCGTGCAAGTGAGTTTTAAAATGAATACTATGCTTTTGCCCTGTCGGATTTTCCACTTTTCATCACAGGCATCACCTTTAAACTGCCCAGGTGGATAAGAGAAGCAGTCCTTGCAAATCACACATTTTGGTTCTAATCAAGGCAGACTCTAAATTCACCTGCTTCTAAAGTTGGGTTTATTAACCGTTCATTTATAAATGTTTGTTTCCATACACTTCCAGGAATTCTCCTTTTTACCATTTCACACCTTTATGTCAATGATTTCTAATGGGCTAAATTTTATTTTTTTTAATTCATAACATAAATTGAGAAATAATCTCCCACTGAAACAGTATGGATTAGAAATATGGATTTGGTAATCAGCTAAAGTATGTGAGCAATAAGTAAATCAATTCTCATTATTCATCAAATAAATAAGTCTGAACTTGGAGGCAGAAAACCAAGCTTCTGTTTCTTCTGTGTTTCTAATAAGTTCTGTGGCCGTTGGCAAGTTTCTTTACTTCTTTTAGGCCTCAGTTTCTTCAACTGTAAAATGAAAGGGCTGGAGATGATATCCTCTAGGGACCTCTGAAGCTATAAAATTCTCTGATTCTTATACTGTTATTTTTCCTAAATTTCCACATTTAGTAGATTTCAATATGTATCTGTCATTGGGATGCCCTGCAGAGGAATAGTTATGATTTCTAGAGCCACACATCCATGATACACTGAAATAGATGACCTAACTGGCAATATCATACCTGTTATAAAGGATGAATAAATCGTCATTGTTCCTTTAGTCATCAGTCAAATTTGTGCTTGGATGTTTGGCTACTTAAGCATGTATTCTTTCCCTTAAATGTATATAGAGAGATAAACATATGACTCCAAATTCAGATTAACATTTAACTGCTAAATATTCTAAAACATGATTAAGTACAAAATTAGGAAAAAGTTAATATAGCATAGAGAAGAGGCAATAATTTCTAGAGTTGTGCTATCCAATACAGATGCTCAGCATTTGAGATGTTGCTAGTCTGAATTGAAATTTCAGTAAAGGTTTTGAAAACTTGGTTCAAAAAAAAAAAAGAGTAAAATATATTATCAGCAATTTTTAATATATTGATTTCTTGTTAAAAATAATAATATATTCCAGCTGAGCTATTTCAAATCCTAAAAGATGATGCTGTTAAAGTGCTGCACTCAATATGTCAGCAAAATTGGAAAACTCAGCAATGGCCACAGGACTGGAAAAGGTCAGTTTTCATTCCAATCCCAAAGAAGGGCAATGCCAAAGAATATTCAAACTACCGTACAATTACACTTATTTCACATGCTAGTAACGTTATGCCTAAAATCATTCAGCAGTGTGTGAACTGAGAAATTCCATGTGTACAAGCTGGGTTTAGAAAAGGCAGAGGAACCAGAGATTAAACTGCCAACATTCACTGGATCATAGAGAAAGCAAGGGAATTCCAGAAAAACTTCTGCTTCATTGACTATGCTAAAGCTTCTGTCTGTGTGGATCACAACAAACTGTGGAAAATTCTTAAAGAGATGGGAATACCAGACCACCTTACCTGTCTCCTGAGAAACCTGTATATGCATCAAAAAGCAACATTTAGAGCTAAACTGGTTCCAAATTGGGAAAGGAGTATGTCAAGGCTATATATAGTCACCCTGCTTGTTTAACTTACACGCAGTGTACCTTACATGAAATGCCAGACTGAATGAATCATAAGCTGGAATTAAGATTTCTGGGAGAAATATCAGCAGCCTCAGATATGCAGATGATACCATCTAATGGCAGAAAGTGAAGAGGAACTAAAGAGCCTCTTGATGAGAATGAAAGAGGAGGGTGAAAAAGCTGGCTTAAACTCAACATTCAAAAAACGAAGATCATGGCTTCTGGGCCCATCAATTCATGGCAAATAAAAAGGGAAAAAGTGAAAGCAGTGACAGCTTTTATTTTCTTGGGCTCCCAAATTACTGAGGACAATGACTGTAGCCATGAAATTAAAAGATGCTTGCTCCTTGGAAGGAAAGCTATGACAAACCTAGACAGCATATTAAAAAGCAGAGACATCACTTTGCCAACGAAGGTGCATATATTCTAAGCTATGATTTTTTCAGTAGTCATGTACTGATATGAGAGTTGGACCATAAAGAAGGCTGAGCACCGAAGAATTGATGTTTTCAAACTGGTGCTGGAGAAGACTCTTGGACAAGGAGTCCCTTGGACAGCAAGGAGATCAAACCAGTTAATCCTAAAGGAAATCACCCCTGAATATTCACTGGAAGGACTTATGCTGAAGGTGAAGCATACTTTGGCCACCTGATGCAAAGAGCTGACTCATTGGAAAAGACCCTGATGTGGGGAACAATTGAAGGCAAAAGGAGAAGAGTACAGCAGAGAATGAGATGTTTAGATAGCATCACAGACTCGATGGACATGAATCTGTGCAAACTCTGGGAGACAGTGAAGGAAGGGGAGCCTGGTGTGCTGCAGCCCATGGGGTCACAAAGAGTCAGACATGATTTAGTGATTGAACAACGGCAACAATACTTTTTTTAGGTGTGTCTCTTTTTAAAATCCCTATCTTTATTTTTTAATTGAAATATAATTGCTTTACAATATTGTCTTAATTTCTGTTGTACAATGAAGTGAATCAACTACATGTATACATACCTCCCCTCCCTCTAGGAATTTCCCTCCTACCCCACACCTACCCCACCCATCTAGATCATTTTGGATATATTAGGTTACATAAAATGTATTGTTAAAATTAATTTTGTTTCTCTTGACTTTTTACAGTATAGCTATTAGAAAATCTAAAATTACATGTTTGGCTCTTTTTATATTTCTAGTGGACAGCACCACTGTTCTAATGGATTCTGTTATGTTAATGAACACTTTAGATATCAACACTAAATTCTATTTTATCCCCATAGGAAGATTAATCAATGTAAGTAACTTCAACATTTTAAGAAGGCTCTGTTCTAAATTTTTATGTTGCTTCTCTCTCCATTTTTCTGACATCAAAACAATATAATGGTTTATTTTCCTTTAAAGCTTAAATATTATGTATAAGCCATGAAAATAGAATAAAATACTATTGAAATAATGTTAATTAAACAAAATGAAAGAATAAACCCTTCTTGTTTGTTCCAATTATTCATACTTGAGTTAATTCTGCTCAGTGTTAGTTGCTCAGTTGTGTTCACATCTTTGCAACCTCATGGACTGTGTAGCTCGCCAGGCTCCTCTGTCCATGGCATTCTCCAGGCGAGAATACCAGAGTAGGTCACCATTCCTTTCTCCAAGGATCTTCTTAACCCAGGAATCAAACTTGGGTCTCCTGCATTGCAGGCAGATTAGTTACCATCTGAGCCACCAGGGAAGCCTCACCAAAGGAGAAATATAAGGAGATGGAACCTTCAAGTGGCCCTTCAGAAGACTTTGGCCCATTTAGATTTGAATCTTTCCTGTTTATTAACACTTCAAACTTAGGGTTTTCTCTCTCTTTAAGACATGTGATTCTTTCATGCGTTCTTACTTATTGCCAGGATTACAGTAATTGTTTTGCCCAGCAACAGTGAAAACAAAAGGGAAAGAGGAAGAATCGAGAAGAACTTCCTCCTATCCTCTTTCAAGGGGACAAGTGAACCAAGAAAGATTGTTTTGGGGTTGGAGGAAATTAGAACAGCTTTGGGGTGGGAGGGTGTGGGGATAGAGAGGGAGTGAAGGCCATTTCTATGCACGGTCTTTCTTTGAAGTGCTTGGCAATGGTACCTTTCTGTTCTCAGCCTGAGATATTTCTATGATAGAAATATAATTTTCCTATATGATTGTCTTTTAGAATATTTAAAATGTACAATAAAACCAACTACCTTAAAGCCAGCGGTCACTATCTGATGGCTATATCTTAGACTGAGGAGTCCTTAAATGTTAAGTTTAGGATAATTTAAAGCATCTCCAATGACCAACAACTGAATCAATCTTGCCTCCATAAAAAAATCAATCTCTTACTTATTTAAAAAAATAAAGATTTAGGTGGTCCTAATTTCAGAGTATACATTGGTTTCAAGTTTTCACTGAAGGGAAGAGCCAGAAAGAAAGAAAGAAAGGAATATTTATGGAATTTTAACTCTTGCAACAGTCCTGTGGGGCAGACTTTATCATCTCCATTGACTGATGAGGAAAGTGATACGTGGGTTTCCAAGAAGTTGCATCAGCCGCTCACATTTGCATGGTGAGCAATACAAGGTTAGAAATGGATTCAGTATCTTGTGACTTAAAAGCCCATTTAACCTTGCTGCTCCTCCTGCTTTGTTTCCCAGAGAAAATGTGAGAGGAATAACACTGTGGAAGAGAAGAATTGCGGGTCTGAAACATGTTTCACACCCAAAGAAATAGTGGGAAAAAAAAGGTCAAATCCATTCTTTTACCTCTGTCTCAGGAATGAAAAAGTCAATTTTTAATTATATGGGTAAGGTTGACCGGGGGCTAACCTATCAAAAATGCTGAGTTCAGGGTTAGAGATTAAATATGGAGAGAGGCTCAATTTATTACTATTTGGGAGGAATAAACATCCGTACATAAAAAAGAGACTGGTATCTCTTTGCCTCCAGCCTGCCCTTGACCGTGAGGTGAACAGTGTAAAGTATGATCTTTTGGGGGCAATAAATGAACAGCTAGTGGACAGCATGGCCCGTAGTGTATGCTATATATTCTGGGATGCTGATCAAATGTGAAGATCATGTGGGTATCACCATCTGCTGACACCTCTATCCTTCTGAGGCACAGATCTGCTCAGGTAATATAACATCCTTAGACGCCTACAAAGGGCTAGTTTTCTTTGTCTTATGATAACACAGACCCTAAATCCCAAGTCTGACTTATTCTTTATCAAATGACGGTCTGTGATTGATAACCATTTATTAAACATATTCCTCTGCTTACCCACCTTGTTCAGCTGCCTAAAATCTGCTCTGGAACAGGCAAGCTTTAAATAAACAAACTGGGTTCATTCATTCTTAAACATACTATCTTGCCAAACAGCTATTTTTCTGCATGTTTAAAAATATAAGATGGCTAAGTGGCAATGTAGTCTTAAATATACAAATCTATGTGGATTTTTTTGCAAAATGAGATAAATTTTGCTCTTTACCATCTTATCAGCATGATTCCACAGTACTCCCCAAGCATCAGAAATCACATTGAATAAGGCACTAACTGTGATGAGACACAGCTAGGGGAAAGAAGGGTGCATTGGGACCCTCCTCTCCATTCAGATGTTGGGCAAAAATATCGACATGAAATCCCAGCATGAGGGGCCAGATTTTCGAGTTCTGCTGATCAGAACAGGTTCACAGCTAGTACACTCAAGTTCAGATAGAGGACAACATGACACCAGGAACTGGGCGAGGGGAGGGAGAGGGAATCCCTTCCTAAAGAACCTTCTGCTTTATTTGCCCAAGTGTTTCAGTAAACTAAAAGCAGCAAAGCTAGCCAGAGAAGCTGGAGGGGATTTAATGGTTTGTGGTGGGGCATAGCATGTGGCCACGAACCCTATCAGAGTTATCATGTGGCCAAGCTGGGGAAGGATTGTGTATCTCTGAGAACCAAGTAGATCATATGGAAATTTGCCTCTTTCCCCCCATGCTTCCCGTCACCTTCATTCATACTGTGTTCACATCACTTCTTAATTAGGGGAGTATATTATGATACTTCAATGGGTCATTACAAACTATAACCGAAATAAAGTTGAGTGATTTGTTTCTACAAAAGACACCTTGATTGAGGTGATTACTAGTAAACTATAAAGTACAATGAGGATAATTGGTATGAGTGCTATCATTATTTAGTGATGTCTTCAAATTTTCCCACTAATTTTCCTGTGATTAAAGAAAATTACTTGCATTTAGCCAGTTGAGTATAGAAAAGAAAAATGGTTTGTCAAAGTATAAAATTGCTATTTATACTTAAACTATTACTAAAATTTATACTTCATAATAAACTGTTACATATTTTTAGATATCTGCTTCTTATTAAAACAGCTGAAAAATGTTTTCCATAGTTCAAAACATAAATATTCAAAAAGAATACATTTTTAGCAATTGAAAGCAAGAAACAGTGCAAATATCAATTCTGTTAGTACAACAAGAGGCACAAAGTAATACAAAGTTCCCAATGTCCAGTTTCCTTTTCCTGATCAAAGAATAACAAAAACAGTAAAACAAGTATTTTATAATAAATTGAAATTGCATAATTTTCTTAGTTAATATCCTAAAATGTGATTGAAGTATAGTTTCTTACATGTGTTACAGTATATTCAGTTCTTGGCCCTTAATTTTGAATTAAAAAAGAAAACGTTTGGAAATGAGATTGTTTTTCATTTGTTCCTTGAATACAAGACAGTATTTATTTGGTTTTCATTGCTATAAATGAATTACTCATTTAAGGCTTGTTTCTCTGAAATGAAGGGTTTATGCAATCAATCATGCATAAAATTTGTTATTTTCCCCCACTTAGTCCAGTAGCTGCTCACAAAGAAATTGTATGAGTTGTTAGTTTTCACTGTCATTACTGCAAACTGGAGACAGAAGAGTAAGGGAGAAACATAGAAATCAGATAAGAGGAAAATTCTAAATGTACCAGAACGGGAGATAGCAATAAAACTGTCGACTTCGAAATGAAATCACAGGACAATATTTCCTTACAAATATATGGACGTAGAGGAGCCACCCGAATCACAGAATTATCCTTTTGTTGTTGTTGCTGGCTCTGATATATTGCTTTGACTGAAAAAGTGGGAATTTTCTAACTTTGGGCTTGAAACAATGGCATACACAGTTAAAAAAAAAGATGAAGGAATAGAGTATTATAAAAAACATCTTTAAACCTTCTGAAAGAGATTAACAAGGAGCAATCTCTTGGACTGACCAGGTGGTTGGAACATTTTCTTCCACTCTGATCTCCTCAACTGGCTTCTGATACTTAGCGGCTCCCTCAAGTATTTCAAAGTCTAAACCTATGGAAGCAAGCAAGCAATCAATCAGTAGGTCATTGACTTCAGTGTAGCAAGTCCCCTCATCCCCCAGTGATATTGAGAATGGGCCTTGGTATTGCACACCTGTGGGTAATATAGTGCTTGGGTACAGGATGCTTTGGCTGACTTAGAACAAGATGATTTTTATGTAGCTGCAAAACCACAAGGAGCATATATAACTGTATGTATAGTTATAAATATACATAAAGACTATATATACACACACACATATATATATATATACACGTCTCTAACGACTCAGACGGTAAAGAATCTGCCTGCAATGCAGGAGATCTGGGTTCAATCCCTGGGTTGAGAAGATCCCTTGGAGAAGGGAACGGCAACCTACTCCAGTATTCTTGCCTGGAGAATTCCATGGACAGAGGAGCCTGGTGAGCTACAGTCTGTGGAGTTGCAAAGAGTTGGACACAACTGAGCAAAACTTTTACTTTCACTTTTCATATACATGTATATGTGCAAATCTATATACACATGTATGTATATTTGTGTGCATGTATGTAGATATATATACACACACATATATACATATAGACTTGTTTACAAACGTTAATTTGGGTTAAATGTAATGTATTTGTGGGCTTCCCTGGTAATTTGGGTTGATCATTTTTATAATATTAGAAGCCTAAGTAAAAAGGTCTGGGCTTAGAAAATAAGACACTTTTATAAACTATAAAGAAATACATGGACAAGGGTGGGGGAGGGTGTCACAGAATAAGTGAAACAAAGAGTGGGAAGGAATGAATGCTGATACTCAGTGATTTACAGTGAAATCCTCGAGTTAATAAGGAACCCAGTGGTGGACTGGAGATATTATTTCCCCTTCTACCTTCTTTCTCTTCTAGCTATATTGTATTCTGTATGGCAGATATTAGGAAAATAGCATCTTAACTGTTAGTAAAAACAAATCAACCCTGAATATTCATTGGAAGGACTGATGCTAAAGTTGAAGTTCCAATACTTTGGGCACCTGATGTGAAGAGCTGACTCACTGGAAAAGACCTTGATGCTGGGAAACATTGAAGGCAAAAGAAGGGGGTGGCAGAGGATGAGTTGGTTACATAGCATCACTGAGTTAATGGACATGAATTTGAGTAAACTTCGGGAGACAGTGGAGGCTAGAGGAGCCTAGCATGCTGCAGTCCATGGGGTGGCAAAGAGTCGGACATGACTAAGGGACTGAAAAACAATAACAATGACAAGTTTCCTTTGGTGTTATTACTCTGGATACTTTCCCATTCTCAATCTGAGATAGTTTTGCTAAATTTAAAGATATGACTTAATTGTCACACATACCTACACTCAATATATGTGACAAGACTCTGAAGTCACAACATAATCCATTAAAAATACAGAAAAAATTTTTAAAAGTTTTATCTCTGTATATAGAAATTTACAAATTTACCTATTTTCTTTTCTGGTATTATTTTAGCATAATCTTTTCATGTTTTTAAAAACCTAATGCATTGTAAGATTTTGTTACAACTAGGACAAGAGTAACATATTAATCAAGAATAAAAATATACCCTTAAATACATTTGTTATTAGGCTGGAAGTTTATAAATTTATAGATCTTAAAATATGATATTATATCAAATATTAAGATACACTATAAACAGAATAATAACATTATGAAAAGAGAAATTTTGAGATATTGATTATCATTATAATGTTCTATTTGCTTAAAAGCCATCAGGATGGAAATTAATAATTCAGCCATTCATTGAAAATTACTTTTGTGTTCCTAATACGTCCCAGACATAAAGTCCTGCCTTATGGAGTTTGCATTCTGGTGGAGTAGATGGACTGTGAACAAGTGAATGGATAGGTAAGTAATATATTTTTGGATCACTGATGAGGACTATGTAGACAAATGGACAGTGTAAAGGGATACTGAGTTATGGAATGAGGAGCAGCTATTTTGTGAGGTCAAGGAAGACTTCTCTGTGAAGAAACTGGAATGATGAAGAGCCAGTCATGGGAAGAAATGATGAAATTTCTAGCAAAGGAAACAGCAAGTGCTGTGGCCATGGAGGGATCATATTTTCCAAGGTCTTAATAGAGCAAGGTAAGAGTAACTGAAGTAGGAGGTGAGATGACAAGAGACTGATGTTAGTAACATTAAGTAATAATAAAGAAATAGAATAAGCAAAGTTTGGTAATTTAAATGTTTATAACATATTTCTTTCCTCATAGCTTTTATACTTTAAAAGATTATTTTTTTTGATATAAAATATGCTCCTTATAATATACACTCTCTCTACGTATGAATCTCTGTGTGTGCATGTGTATATATGTGCACATGTGTTTGTATGTGTATATATATGTGTGGATATGTATGGATGCATAAATGTATATGCACATATGTGTATATAGTGTATACATGTGAATGTATGTGTGTATTCACACTACATGTTAAAACCATGGCACAGTGGAGTTCGGATTGGGACTTAGTATGAATACTGACTCATGTCCCAGCCCTGACTTTTGAAAGGTTATTTAAGCCCTGCATGCCTCAGTTTCCTCATCTGTACAATGGGAATTAGTACAGTACCTACTTTGCATGGATGGTATGAGGATTAAATGAATTTATATATATGTGTGCACATATAGATATATATCTTAGAACAGTGGCTGGCATACAGTATATGTAGCAAAAAGTCTTAGTGTTATGCAACTGTCATTTTTATAATTTTCTTAACAAGCAGCATTTTATCCAAGTGATTAGAATATGTTATAATTTTAAATTTCAATTTACACTCCCATAAGCAAAACCAATAATCAAAAAGCTTGACAATATTTTTTCACTGGCTACTCATATTCATTTACTTGGAAAACCAATTTGAACTCTCATTTATTTTTGTAATATTTCAAGCTTAAAGACTACCCTTCTGCTTCTCAATTGGGAAGATTAAATGGTTCTGTCCCGGAGAGAGTGTTAGTGAAAGTGCTGGTCCCTCAGTTGTGTCTGTTTGCGACCCCATGGACTATAGCCCACCTGGAGAGAAGGTGCAGCCAAAAATGTTTTCTAGGGGTTAAGGGTGTATTAAACATGTGTCCACTTGAGGGAGCTCCAAGATTTCTCCAAAACCCTGTACTTCTAAGCCTTGTCAACCCTGGGACTGGGTGCCACAACACTGGGCTTGGGTTTCATACTTTGTGGAAAGAAAACTTTAAAGGTCCAGAGTTAAAGTTTGGAAAAGAAGAGTATTGGGTGGTAAAACTGATAATTATTTTACTGTTTTCCAGTTATGTATTTAATTGAGGGGAACAGAAACACTTTTTGGAGAACTTCAAACAGCTTAGCTGGAAGCACAGGAATTAGCATAAAGTGAAATATTTATGGGGGCTTAATACTGTTTAAGACTCATTTTTTCCTTGCCTTAAGACAAGAAGTCAAATTAACCTTTTCTAATTAAAGAGTTGGATACAAAGTAGTGTGAGACCAGAAGCAGGAGCTAAATGGGAATGTCTTGAAGTGTGAAAAAGTCATTTGACATAAGGGTCAAGAATGAAAGATACAAAAGAATCCCCATAGAACAAGAGAAACAAATCAGGGTGATTTAAAAATGAATATAATTATGATAGGCTTACTATCATTCCTTCCTAAATGAGTATCTTTCCTCTTAGGGCAGAGTTCTAAAACTGGACATGATAATACCCTTCTGTCTGTCTCTGTTAGTGGTTCAGCTACAAAGGAAGTACAAATGCAATATCCCAAGTGAACTGGGATCACTTCATATGTTCACTAAATATGATTCATGGGAATTCTGGCTCAGAGAACAGCAATCCATTAAGGATATCAGAAAAGAAAGTCCCAAATCCTAGGGGCTCCAGGCCACTCTTCTCCTTTTGTCTAAACCACTACCTGGAGACACAATGATTTGCTTAAGATATCAATTTTATACACATATTTTAATTCTTACTGCATCATGAATGAACTGTTGAAAAGAGTCTGAAGAGTCTATAAATCACTATTGGCTGAGTCATCTAAATATGAAAATCAGGCAATACATTTGCCACCCAGAATAGGAAAATATTGCATTAGAATATATTTCCAACACAAGAAAACCATAATTAAAATATAATCATACAATTAGAAGTGAATTAAAAAGAGCACATAAGGTTTCCAGCATAGTCTTTTTATACTTAGATCTTAAATTTTAAAGAGTTTGTTTTAACCCAGCTTTAAGCATTTTGCACAAAGATTCATGTCAATCTTTTCATTCACACTTCATGAACTCTCCTACCATTGTTTCTTTATTAATTAACATACAATATTTTTACTTGGGTGGTAGACAGTATTGCTAAGCTACTATTGTATGCATCTCAAATTTCCCTTAAGCCTCATCTTGATTTTGACTAAACTGAATGGATTTTTTGTGCTACTTGAGAACAGAATCAGGATTATCCTGCAGGTGGTTTTTTAAATCATTTTTGTTTTGTTTTGGTCATTTCTGTTTTTCATGTGGCATTTGTTTCTTTTTGCTTTGGCTGTAAGTTTCTTCTTTCATTTTTCATTAGTACATCACCTCATGGTCTGAAATACCTTCTGTTGCTTTCTTAAATGTTAAACAAGACAATATGCCTATTGAAGAAGCCTAATGCATTTGTATTCTCTCTTAAAAAATAAATTGGAAGCATATTTTAAGAGTGCTCAACATAAGCAGTTTAATATATAATCAGAGAGGCTGTTTCTCTAGCAACTGGAAATAAGCCAGACTTTTTGGAGATTGTCGCTGTCTGTGATGGCTACATAGACAGGCCTGTGCACAGAGTGTTAACACAGCATCCATCATCCCTCAGTGATTCTCTATGTCTTTTAGGAGAAGTTATCAACTCGACAGAGAGGGCTTTCTTCATGTGTATATTGAGTTAAGCTTTTGATTTGCCATGGTAGACCCTGAATATTACCCTGAATGAGTACTTGGGGGAATACACAGGCCCTAGGCTTCTCAACTCTTGCCTGGAAAATCCCATGGACGGAGGAGCCTGGTAGGCTGTAGTCCATGGGGTCGCTAAGAGTCAGACATGACTGAGCAACTTCACTTTCACTTTTCCTGTTCATGCACTGGAGAAGGAAATGGCAACCCACTCCAGTATTCTTGCCTGGAGAATCCCAGGGATGGCGGAGCCTGGTGGGCTGCTGTCTATGGGGTTGCACAGAGTCGGACACGACTGAAGTGACTTAGCAGCAGCAGGCTTCTCAACTACTGCTTCTAAATTGGGACTTTAGGGCTTTCCGTGCAAAAGAGAAAGTGAATTCTCTCCAACTGGGGTATTCTGCAATGCATGGGATCATTGTTATCTTTACTCTGCTGTGGAGACAAGCCACAGTAGCAGCAGAGATAGCATCAGCCAATTAAACTCCAATATGGTGTTCAAAGGATATGGAAGACAGATTTAATTATGAAACAGATGACACTACTCAATCCTAATTGTCATACCAGGATCAAGTTGAGGGGCTGTTAATCACCAGCCAGGAGACTGGATAGCAAAGCACCTGACGTCACCAAAGACAAGAAGCATCAGACCATAATTACATTGCACCTTAATAATCCCAATTAGGAATAACAACAACAGAAACAAATAGAAATTTCTTTTTATGTTGTGTAACATTAAGAACTGGGAAATTTTTATTTAGTTACTATGATTGTAGGCAATTAGATTTCTCTTTCTCATAGTTAGTACTTTCACTAAGAAACCCTTAGGTGGAAGTCTGGAGTTTCTTTAGTTCTCACAAGTATTTTCAGAGTTACAATTCTTTTTACACAAAAATTAACCACATTTATTGGTTTAGCCAACAATATCAGGGGAACCAGAGACCTATAAAAGCTTTCAAATTGGCATCAGCCATATAGTCATAAGAGCCAAGCTGCCTTAACAACTTGTTTCAAATGCCTAACAGCTCCAGAGAGAAAATATTTTCCTGAGCCCACAGTTCCTCATCTGTTTTGTTTTTCTGCAAACTTCACAAAGATGATGGACAATATGCCTCTTCTCATATATACCAATCTATTTTGGCCAAACATTTAATTTCTAATCAGTATGGTGACCAGAAGTGGAGAACAAGAGGCTTGTAATATAGAATAGAAAAACACAGGAGTTGGAGTCAAACACTTTGTTTGCAGTCTTTGTTCTGTCCCTTCTTTCTTTATCACTAAGTTCCTTAACCTTCTTCTTTAGACTCAAAATTTGGCAATTGGATGGAAAAGTAGATTAAGAAATATAACATGGTTATGACAGTTGGTCACTTTGGAAATGCCATACAACTCTATTCAGCATTACATGAGCTTGGACTAAACATTAGAATGGGAAAAGAATTAACCTTAATCGAACACCTATTAAGGGTCTGTTGTAATGCTAGGTAACTTTGCATTTTTATGCTCTATACGAGGTTTGATTTTCTCCATGTTTCAGGTGAGGAAACACTCATGGAGAGGTTAAATGATATGTCTAAGATCATATTGTTATTGGTAAAGTTGGGGTAGGAATCTAGATATGCTTAGGCCTGGAATCACACTTTTTTTCCATTTCTCCAATTTTGGAATTAAGGTGAATGCAGTTTCCTTCTTCATCTGATTCAACTCCCAAGTCCTACACAGATGTGTGGTTAGCAGAATACTGGTCCCCTAAATATGCCCATGTTCCAATCCCCAGAACCAGAGAATATGTTCGCTTACATGGCAAAGGCACTCTGCAGATGTGATTAAGTTCAAAATCTTGAGATAGGGAGATTAGCCTGGATTATCTGAGTGGGTCCAGTGTAATTATAGGGGATTATAAGAGGGACGCAGGAGAATTAAAAAAAGAGATGTGATTATGGGGCACAAATCAGAGAGAAAGGGGTCTGAAGATGCTACGCTGCTGGGTTTGAAGATGGAAGATGGGGCCACGAGCTAACGCCATGCTGGTGACATCTAGAAGTTGAAAAAGGCAAAGAAACGGATCCTCTCTAGAGTCCCAAAGGGTACAAGCCCTACTGACAGGATAATTTTAGCCCAGTGTGACTTTTGACCCATGAAACTGTAAGAAAATAAACTTGTGTTAAGCCACTAAGTTGTTATAATTTGTTATAGCAGCAATAGGCAACTGATACAGGATCCCTGCCTTTTCAAGGGCTCTCAAGCTTTGCTTGTCCAGATATAGGTGGTTCAGGGAGAGGAGGAGGATGGATCTTGGAAGCTGGGTAGTTGGCAGGCAGGGAGTGTCTGAGAAGCACAACCACATATTGTGGCTAGGATGGGATTTACACTTGCTTTTTAAGAGAGAGATTTATTATTGGGGTTGGAGGCCATTGAGGTGAATTCTGGAGGAAGCCTAGGCCTGTGATATTTAGAAGGAGGTGAAGGGATTAGCGTATCACCTCTGATACACTGCCAGGGAGGGGAGGAGGTCTACACTTTAGAATTCTAGGAGAGTCAGAAAATGTTTCTGTTCCAGAACATAAAGAACAGTGGCCTTTCCAAATTCCAGAGCTTGTAATCTCCAAATACATAATCTCTTTTTAGTTATATCCATGTACTTTTGTACTAACATACAGTACATGGGATTGAGCAACCAAAAAAAAAATTGCAAGTATAGGTGACAAAAACCAATTAATTTAGGTTCAAACTTTTCATCCCAAACCCCAATAGATTAACTTCCACATCCACCGTGGAGGAGTGTAGAGCATAGAGGAGGCATGGAAAAACATGACCCGATGGGCGGAGCGTGCCTCCCTTCATATTTTACTTTTCTTGTCTCTTACCCGATTTGGTTTAAAAAAGGGGTGAAGTGGGAAAGGGTAAGATGAAACCTGCACTCTTCTGAGTTAGCACATGACCTCGGGTAAGAGAGCATGACCTTCGATGGCTGACGAGCCCTGCTTAAAGGCAGCATAACATAACATACTGAACTGGAAGAAGGGGCAAATTTCCAGGGAGGAACAGTTTTCAGGTTTCGAGATTATGAACAGACTCACCATTTTCTTATGAAAGTCATGAGATCCTGTTTCTTCACGTTTGATTCCGAGGAGCATAAAATACTGCAAAATCCTTAATTAGTTTTACAGAGTGATTTGACTGCATAATAATGAGAATCGTGAGATTTTTACCACTCTCATCTTCTTCAAAGGGCTAATTTTCCAAAACATGTTTGTGGTCCTAAACAATTTTTGAAAATAATGAGGATAATGAGTTTGTGTCCCCAGTTTGTAAAGGCATTCCACCAGTTCAGTAGGGGGAATGAACTTACAGCTTTCCTACCATCAGCCCCCTGAAGGGAGAAGCGGGTCAAAAAGGTGGGTGCACTGTGGGCAGAAGCAAAAGGGACTCTAAGTAAGAGAACTGGTCCACGGTCACAGATCACCGCCCCCCCCCCCCGCCCCATCTTGCAACTTGCTGTGTGAACACGGTCAGGTCACACAATGTCTCTGTGCTTTGTTTTCTTTCTTTAAGAAGGGAACCTCTCACAGGAAGAGCTGGTCCTCATATCTCATCCTTAAGAAATAATCTATTTTTACAACCTGTTTATGAGATACTAGAGTGTATTTTTCTGTGAAATGAGAATATTTCTTTTCAAACTCTAATATCCAAGGAGCTATTCAATTATATCTAAGCTAAAAACTGTTAGACTTTGAGGAAAAACCCTACTTTAGTACAATGAAAAATTAGAGCAGAACCCAGGACTGTAAATTGCTCTTACTAATTAATTATATCTGGGATAAGGTGAACAGAGCCCATATCTGGGATGTGAATGTTGGTCCATCTACTTGTGAGCTACTCAACTTTAGGAAAGCTATTTAATCTCTGTATTCTTCAGATTCTTATGCAAAATATGGAGAAAATCATGCCTACTATGCATTATCACTGTGAACATCTTCTGAATATGTAACATAGTTGGCATAGTGATGTCTAGAGTGGGCTCTTGTGTTGTGTCTATAGCAGTAACAATATCATCAAGCCCAAAGGATACATCATTATACCCTCTGCAAACCTAAGGGATGATGTAAGCCCCTTGCATTTGTTTTATGCAATCTCTCCTATAAACACAAGGCTCAGAGTCATTTATTCATCAAGATAGAGCAGTTTGAACAGAAATCAAGCCATATAAGGACATGATTACCAGAAAACCAATCACTGGCCAGATAGCTTCTTAAACAGGGTTTCACAGCCTCGGCACTATTGAGTTTGGGCCAGATAATCTCTGTTGTAGGGGCTGTTCTGTGAACTGTAGGATGTTTAGCAGCATCCCTGGCTTCTCCCCAACTAGATGCCAGTAACACTCGCATCACAGTTGTGACAGCTAAAAATGCTTCCAGACATCGCCAAATGTTCCCCAGGGCAGGGATCACTGCAGGCTGAGAACCACTGCCTTAAAATGATGAGCTAAACAATATAGAGAACCAGTACGTGTCCCACTCTTTATGACCCCATGGACTGTAGACCACTAGGCTCCTTTTGTCCATGGAATTTCCCAGGCAAGAATACTAGGGGGAGTTGCCATTTCCTACTCCAGGGGATCTTCTGACCCAGGGATGGAACCTGAGTCTCCTGCATTGATTGGCAGGTGGATTCTTTGTCACTGAGCCACCTAGGAAGCCCACAGAGAAGTAAACTAAAATATAAATGTTGTGAGATTACTTGCTATATTTATAAAGACTAAAATGCTAGTGAGAATAGTTAAAAGCTTGTCTCTGGAACCTTGAAATTTCACTCTACCTGTAGCCCTCTATGTGGCTTTAGGTAATTTATTTGCTTCTCAAAGTTCAAGTTTTCTTACTTATGAAATGCAGATAATGACAGATCATTGTGAGGATTAAATGAGATAATGTCAAGATGTCGGGTCCACTGAATCACTTAGTAAATATTGGTAATTGTTCTCTCATTATTATTTATCACCACTCCTGCCACCGCCATCATTACCATCACTGTTGACAGATCTTTCTCTATGCAGCACTGCAGTGTTTCTAGACAGCTGAGTGCAGCTTTAAAAAAGAATTATTTGAGAAAATACATTTTAACTTTATAGAATTTCAAACTTCAGCCTTCTAAATGAAAGGCTCATCAAAATATCCACTATTTTTTCCTTTGGACTCATTCATTCATTAGTAATCATTATATTGGACACAGTTAAATACGCATTTCATCCAGAGATGCCCACAGGGAACCCAATGCAACATATACCACCAAAACCAAAATGTAATGTTAATGGAAATTAACAAAAGACAAATCATTCCATAGCACACTAATTAGTTTTTTAAGAATTAAATCACCGAGAGCTGCACATTCAACAAATAATTACAAAAAAGAATAAAATAAGAATCTCATTAAACTATTTAAACAAAGTACTGGATTTATAGAACTCCTAAGTTCCACATTAGAGAGCACAAGTATGTTTCCCAAAAGGAGGGATAATGTTACAAAGCTTCTGTTTTTCCAAAATCCTAATTTTATTAGCAGCAAAGTAATTAATTTTTGTGACAACAAATTCTTCAAGGAGAAATAAATACTAAGCCAGCTTCATGTGAGCAAAGCAGTTAAAGAAAAGGAGATGAAAATACATCAAGAAAGCCTTAAGAATCATTTTTATCTCTAACTATGAAACTATGTCCTTAAAATCTGGTTCATTTTCAAAAGGGCTTCTAAACAAATCTCTACTACTCAAAAGATAAAGATGGTCTCATTGAACTTGCAGAAAGTCAACTAGGAAAGAAAATGGGAGGGATATTTTTTCAGGTGCTGAACGTACTGTATAGGTTAAGGGAGTGAATGGACTACAGAAAGAAAGTTTGTGTGTGTGTATGTGTGTGTGTGTGCACACACGCATGAAAGAGAGAGAAAGGGAGAAAGAAAGAAAGTGGAAAGTGCTGCAGAAGGACAAAGGACTTCACCATCTCAAAAAATCAGGACTTTGCAAGAGAATATAGTCTCTCAAATATCTAATGATAATGGCATTAATCAGGATAATGCACAAAGTGATAAAAACAGAAAATGACCTAAAATTTATATTAGATTGGCTTAATTTTAATTTTTGCTAGGTGCAATTAATGAATAGAGGCTATGTGGAATCATTCTGATTTCGGTTATAAAACTGTCATCAACTAATTGTCCTACCTTGAGTTTCTTAACTTCTTTGTATCTCAATTTTATGTAACTACATAATGAATCTAAATATTTATACATTTATATCTTTTAAATATTGAGAAGATTAAGTGAGATAAAGTGTACTAAAGCCTTAGCATTGAACTTGGCACCCAGGAGCTGATTCTTATTATACCATTATCTGAGTCATCAAAAGAAAACACTTTCATGTTAAGCCCAATTTAATGTACTCTTTTGCATTTTTTTAATTAAAAAACTTTCTGTAGCATTATCCCAGCAAAGTAAGAATGCATCAAGTTTGACATGAATAACAATGGAAAAAATAAGGGACATATCTAATTCTTGCTCTCTGATTTATGTGCAGGGCTGTTTTATATCTATTAATATATGGATCACTTTTACAAGATTGCAGGATTACATTCTTAGAGTAAGGAAAAATTGGTTTTAAAGAATGTTCGCTTGATGTCAGAGTCTGGTCATTGTATGTATCAAAAGCTATATATTTCAAACATTAAAACATCCTTAGAAGTAGTGAATGTTCCTATCCAAAAAAGTTACTTGGGTCATTTTAAGACTTATTTCTCTTGTAAGGAGTTTTATAAAAAATCTGGTTTCAAAAGACTTTTCTATTCTTAAAAATACAACAGGAAAAGGTATAGGTTGACTAGAAAGTCCTCAGTTTTCCATAAGTGTTATGGAAAAACCCAAACGGAAACACTTATGGAAAAACCTGAACAAACTTTTTGGCCAACCCAATAATTCTTAGTTTTTTTAAAAAATGCTAATAGGTAAAAGAAAGGCAAATTACATATACTGAAAGTTTACTATCTGAGAGAAAGCATCCTTGATGGTTTTGCATATGGTTTCACATATAATTCACACAAAAATCTAGCAATTGTGATCTCTATTTTTATAGATGAAAAAACTGAAGTTTAAAGAACTTGAGGAGCCACTTGTCTCAAAGACTCATAACTAGTACTGGCCAAGTTGGAAGCTTAACAGTTAGTTGTATAAATCTCTACAACGCAAGTGTTCCGTACCACATCAAGCTGTCTTTCCTTAATAACTCTCTTCCAATATCTCAAACAACAAACATTCACATTGATTAGATGATTAGCATTCCTGAATCTGTTAACTCAAGGTTTTCATCAGAGAAATGGAATTTATTCTATTTTACAGATGAACAAATGATGAATAAAACCAAATGCAAGATGGCACATAGTCATCAAATCTTACCATGACTCACTCGAGCTTTCTGATTCCTTCCAGTTCCTTTTACAGGTCATCAGTCTTTGACGATTGTCTTCTCTCAAGTGTGTTTAATGCAAGTCAATAATAGTATATTCAAGAAGGTAAAGTATTCATCAATGAGTTAAATTTTTCTAAAAATCTAGAGGACCATTTCCAGTTAATTCTAAGATTCTATGCCTTGGAGATATTTCGGGTTCATTTTTTCAGAATAGAATTGTTAGGGGAACTTCCCACCCTGGTTAGGCACTATAGGTACATAAGTTATAATAGGAGGTCCTATTAAGGAACTGATAACTAACATGCTATCACCAACCGGAAGGATTTGGGAAAGGTCACAAGGAAAGAGGAGATGCCAGTCCACATGTCCTACTATGCTTCTAGAATCCTCACTGGAACCCATCTTGGCTGAGTAATGTGAGTGTCACCAGGAAGGACCCCAAGTCAAGTGATTGGCCAGTAAAAATGGGAAACTAACCCCATTGCCGTAAAACCCAAAACTTCGAGCTATGAGGCAGAGCAGTTCTCCTGTGTTCCCGTATTCCCCTGCTCTCCCCATGGGGGACCCTTCCCAATAAAGTCTCTTGTCTTGTCAGTACGTATGTCTTCTTGGACAATTCATTTCTGAGTGCTAGACAAGAGCCCACTTGGGCCCTAGAGGGGGTCCCCCTTCCTGCATCAGGATTAAAATTGATTTCAATGATCTAAAGGTATGAGGGCTGATGCAAGACCAATAGTAGGTTTCTGACTCTGGCCTACATAATCAACACTATAGGTATGTAAGGAAAAAACTGTTGATTCAGTTCATCCAGTCAGAAGTGTTTACTTTCTAAAGAGTTCTGGCTGTGAGCTGAAGAGCTTGTCTAGTGAGCAAGGAGTGACTGGGGACAGACTGAGTCGCTGCAGTTGACAAAGGACTTCGTCAAAGTGCATCCAGGCTGTGCTTGCATAATGATCAACCAGGACATCTATTAAATCGAATTCTGTTCAAGAGATTCAATTTGCACGACAAACTACATGGTTTCCATTTAAATGTCCCCCCCCCCCCCCCCCCCCCCGCCCCACTGCCTGTGCGGGATAGGGTGAGAATTCAGGCTAGGTAGCATATTTTAGCCTGAGGCTAAAGCAAAGAAAGAAAAAAAAAATCCAGATGATTTTAAGGATGATATTTCCTGGAAAAAGATCCCTTCATTTCTTAAACTTGATCAGGCACAGTCCTCCCTTCAGTTCTTCAGATTACCTTCTTCCTGGTACTCTCATCTATCTCTGTCTACCTACCCTATTCTCTCTGGGCTTCCTCCTTTTCATCCTTCAGGTTAGCGAATAAAACATCACTACTTCAAGAGGCCTTTCATGACTTCACTATCAGAGTATATGTTCCCTCAGTTATTCTCTGTCCTTTCACCTGGATCTATTTCCTTCATAGCACATATTATAGTTGAATATATATTCTATATATTGAATTATGTATTTGTTTACCCCTTTTTGCTTCCTCTATATTGTAAAGTTCTCAAGGACAGGGACTCTGTCTTTTATTCACCGATGTATACTTTATAGCTCAGTACATGGTGCTTAGCAATGGTTCACAATAAAATGAATGAACAGATGAGCAAATAAATGAATAGGGAATTTGGTCATCCTCGCATCAATTACATTAACTCTTTGTGATAGGATGAGATCCAAGGACTGTGCTGGAAGGTATTTATGAAGTTAAAATATCCTGAACAATTTTAAATGGATTTGGCACATTTGTTGGAGGTGGCCCTACTTTCTGAGTTCTCATGTTAAAAAAATCAGCACTGACTTTAAGTCTGGCAATATGGACAATATTGTCTCATTAATTCAAAAAAGAAAAAAGAAACTAGTCAGTAGGTAGAACCTTTGATACTAGGTCTACACCCTGACAAGTCCCTCTGGTGTTCTCCAATAGGAATGATTTGTCATAGGAAGTATAAAGAACTCCTTTTAATCATGGAAGTTTACAAAGGAATAATAATAGTCTCACTCCGATTTAATTAGATTTATTAGACTCCACTATGAAAAAAAGAAAGATAGATCTAGGGCAATTTTAGCATATGTCTGAGGTTTCCTATTTAAGGCTTAAGTACCACAATTATGTGTGGAAACTAACAGGGGAGCTGCTACTTTTTCATGAGATATTTAACCAGCTTTCTATTTCATTATTTTATTATATGGATTCTGGGTGGAGAATGACCTCCTGTGCTAAATAGATTCTGAGGCTTGACAGAGTGCTTAGGAAGTAGTTTGAACTTTAACAAAAATGTTTTCTTTATTAATTTGTTCATTCATTTACTCAATAAATACTTATTGAATGCTTACTATTTCCCAGGCATTGTTCTAAATGCTGGAGACTGAACATGGAACAAGATAGGCATCTTTCCTCACAGAATCAGTCAGAGAGAAACAAAATATAACCTAAAGGGGGAAAGAACTTGAAAAAGAATAGATACATGTATATATATATACCTGAATAGCTTTGTTGCACCCCTGAAACTAATAAAATATTGTTAATCAACTATGTAAGTGAAAGTGTTAGCTGCTCAGTTGTGTCTGATTCTTTGCAACCCCATGGACTACAACCCTCCAGACTCCTCTGTCCATGGAATTCTCCAGGCAAGAATACTAGGGTAGCCATTCCCTTCTCCATGGGATCTTCCTGACCCAGGGATCAAATCCAGGTTTCCTGCATTGCAGGCGGATTCTTTACCTTCTGAGCCACCAGGGAAGCCTCAACTAATCAACTATACTCCAATATAAAATAAAAAGTTAGAAAAAGAAAAAAAAATAACTCTTTGTTGATGTATACCACATACATCAGAAACATGACAATTTAAGTATACAGGGAAATTAACCTAATTTCAGGACACATAATCATTCTTAAAACATCAACCAATATTAAAAGTATATAAAACAAGTAAAAAAAGAAAATATATAAGCAAACAAATATCATTTTAAGATGAGAAGTTTCATGAAGGAAATGAAATGAGGTGATATGATGGAGTATCTGGGTAAGCTACTCCAAGGTAAAACATGAATGCTTTAAAGGATGCAGTTATATGGTGAGCCTGGGGAGGGAGTTCCAGAGACGAACACTAAAGGCAAAGGTGTTCCAGTGTTTAGGTACTGAAGGTGTTACGGTGAGAAAAGGCTTGGTATGTTTGATAGATGAGTCAGGGTTCTCAAAGTAACAGATCCAGCAGGATATGTGCCTACCTATCTATCTGGATTTCTTTGAAGGAATTGGTTCACGCGGTTGTGAAGACTTGATGAATCTAAAATCTCATGGAGTAGGTTAGGAGACTCAGGGAAGAATTGCCATTCCAGTCCAAAGGCTGTGTGTTGGCAAAATTCCTTTCGGCTGGGGGGTTAATCTTTGTTCTCTTAAGGCCTTCAACCACTTGTATGAGGCCCACCCACATTACAAAGAGTGATCTGCTTTATTTAACATCCACCAAGTTAAAAGTTAGTCTCATCCAAAAAATCACCTTCACAGAAACATCTAGAGTAATGTTTGACTAACTATCTGGGCATGGTAGCCCAGCCAAATTGACACCTAAAATTAAGTATCACAGCTGGGAAAGAAAAAGAAGTTAAATGTGCCTGAAACACAGTGTAGAAGGAATGGAGTGGTGGACAATGAGGGTAGCAAAGTGCAGTGGGATGCCCTGAAGCTTTCAAAGCAGTGCAAGTCACATGTTCTGGGTTATATTTTACAGATGACTCTTTCTGTGTGTAAAGCCCAGATTTCACAGGAGCAGGAGAAGGAAATTAGGGACACAAGTTTCATGGCTTCTCTGATAGTTTAGGCAAAAGGACATGATGGTTTGGACTTAGGTGCTGAAGGTGGAAAGAGAGGAAAGGAGGAGGATTCTGAGCACATCTGAGAAGCAGATGTGACTGGACGCTGATGGATTGAGTGTGGGGCTAACTCTAAGGAGCCCACAAAGATAGGAAAGAGTGGGAGCCACATATTTGGGAATTTTCCCTCAAAATAAATCAGAGTGGGTATAAAATCTTTAAAGTGCAAAATACCCTGTGTTTTCTCATGTCTGTAATTTATACCAGTGAGATAGGTACTTTGTTAAATGGATGAAATTGCAGTACATTTGAAATTACCAACCCATGTTTTACTTTAATTAACTATAAATTTTTAGGGCATGTGAGATAAACCTCTTTCAGGTACAGTTTTCTTTTAGCTATAATTTTAAATACAACAATTGGGTATTGTGTACTTTTTTTTGTTTTTGTGAATTTCCCTGCTTATAAAATTGCATCACTGGATAATATATTATAATTAAGTTTAAAATAGTAATGGTCTCAAAAAGATATTGCAAGTATATTTCAAGTTAGTATTTCTACAATTATAAATGCTCTGCAATTTCAAACGTGTTATAATAACAACATTATTTAGCAATTTGGTTATAAAAATGAATTAAAATGAACTTAAAAACTTTAATGACAATGGAAAATACAAATGACTCTCCACTTAAGCAAAAAACTTCTAAATGCCTAATTCCAGTATTATCTATACTTACACTCAATTTGTATCTGTATTTAAGCTAAATATATCTTAAAGTTTTTCTACTCTCAAAAACTGGTTTAAATTTTGGGGGAATAATTAGCTCTGTCTAAATAGCAGAACAGGAAGCCATGTCCTAAACCCAAAGTTAATTAAAATATTAACTTAATAGAGGCAAAGCTGTGCCTTGGACTGGGAATTCTTCACTTGCTGCTGGGAACTTGATACTATCACCTGTGTGTACCTCTGGCTGAGTTGAGTGTTGTACAACCTCCACATGTTTTACTCCGGTTACCTTCCCACCTAGACATCCAGTCCTTCAAGCGAGGGGGAGTGACGTATTGATCAGATCTCTGTGTCTGGCAGGGTGTTTGGGGTGTGTGTGTGCTCAGTCGCTAAGTCATGTCTGACTCTTTGCCATCCTACAGACTTCAGCCTGTTAGGCTCCTCTGTCCATGGGATTTCCTGGGCAAGGATACTGGAGTGGGTTGCCATTTTCTTTTCCAGTGGATCTTCCCCACCCAGAGGTCAAATCCATGTCTCCTGTATTGGCAGGTAGGTTGTTTACCGAGCCACCAGGGAAGCCCTATGGTGTCTGGACCGGGCCCTTATTAAGGTGCTCAATTAATGGTCCTGAAAGAACTCAACCCATTTGTGAGCATTCAGAAAGTTATCCTGAATATCACAGACCCAGCTTTTCAAACTGGATTGTGACCCTACTAGTTGTTCATGAAACCAATTTAGTAATTCTGATGAGAATTTAAAAATAATTAAATGAACAGAATATAATAGAAAAGACAGTTTTGCATTTCAAAAGGTTCTCTTTTTTGATGAAACTTATAGGTTAAAAGTATATGTGAATATGTGCATTTGGTTGTGATGTAAAATGTATTTCTCACTGTATGTGGTTTTGTACTGGAAAACGTTCAAAGGTTGGTCTTGGTTTTAAAATCAGAATGACTAATTTTTTTTCATAAGGATCCAAATTTATGAAAATTATGCCTATTAGTAAGAGACAGAAGTAGGGGAAATTGAGGCCATATTGACTACTCAGCACACATAACATCGAAATAAACGGATGCCATTTCGTTTAACAAGTATATATTGTGCACTTATAAATGCCCTCGTTTAAGTACCATGAGGAACATAAAAATATGTAATATAAAGTCCTTCTGCTCAAAGAACATGAGAGTACCCAGCAAGAACTATATATATCCAGCTATGGCCTTGCAATCAGGAAAAGGTTATGGACATTTTTTCCTCCTTTTTCTTGCAACTTTGTTGTTATTTAGTGGCTAAGTTGTGTCAGACTCTTTTGCGACCCCATGAACTGTAGCCCTCCAGGCTCCTGTCCATGGAATTTCCCAGGCAAGAATACTGGAGGGGTTGGCATTTCCTTCTTCAGGGGATCTTGCCAACTTATGGGCACCTATTTCTAAACTTCATAACTCAGGCTCTTAGTACTACAGTTAAAATAATTATAAGTTAAATCAGTATTTGTGGGTTAGCTTAGGTATCAAACTGTCATTTATCATTTGGTTCTCATGGACAACTGACTTCCAAATGAATTTTTTGTATAAAACCTGTTCCTAAGTTGGAGAATGCTTATACAAATTATTTTTTTGTTTTTGGTGGCAAAGTTTGCTATATTAGATCATAAATTGGTAGACTTTTTCTCTAGGGAGTCAGATAGTAAAGATTTTAGGCTTTGTGAGCTGCACACAGTCTCTGCTGCAGCTACTCAACTCGTTATTGTAGTGTGAAAGCTACCATAGATAATATGCTAATGATCTGTTGCAATAAAATTTTATTTTAGGGGCACCAAAATTTGAATTTTATATAATTATTATGAAATATTATTTTGATTTTTTTTAACCATTTAAAAACTTGAAAACCATTTTTAGCTTGCAGGTCATATGAAAACAGGCCGTGGCTGGATTTGGCCTGAGAGCCTTAGACTGCTGACTCCTGCATTAAAAGCAACAACATATTTTTTTCCCCAAGAGATTTACTGTAATGGTTTTGTGGAACTGAATCAACAAAATAAACATTAGATTGCAAACAAACTTCTTAAACCCAGGAACTGCCTCATTTCTTTTTTTTTAAACCTTAAGTTTTCAGAAAAATGTCAGCTATAAGTTTTAAAAATGTATTGAAAGTTTCCATAAATGAATTATTTAAATAATATGGTAGGCTATCTGGTAGAATTTGCAAACATGTAAAATCTCTTTATACTTCTGGTGCAGGAGGGCAAAGATTTTGAAAAAATCAAAAAGCCTACCTCTCGCTTGACAATGGTAACTGTGTTTTACAGTATACTCTTTGTCAGGAAAAAC
The DNA here is from genome assembly GCF_054371585.1 of Giraffa tippelskirchi. Classification (NCBI taxonomy): domain Eukaryota; kingdom Metazoa; phylum Chordata; class Mammalia; order Artiodactyla; family Giraffidae; genus Giraffa; species Giraffa tippelskirchi. Next base: position 36,732,494 of record NC_137282.1, read on the forward strand.
AGGTTTTAGGTCATCTGTCTCCTGGTTCCCATGTGGAGTTTCTTTGTCAAATGTAACGATTTGATTTTTACGAAAAGAGCTGGCTGGTTTCTGTGTGTGTGTGTGTGGGGGGGGGGGGTGTGACTGGGAGGATTCAGGAGTCATGCTTTTACTTATATAGAATGATAATCAAATATCATCATCATTGGGCTTCCCTGGTGGCTCAGGGGTAAAGCATCTGCCTGCAATGCAGGAGATGCAGGAGATGTGGGTTTGATCCCTGGGTGGGGAAGATCCCCTGGGAGGAGGGCATGGCAAACCACTCCAGTATTCTTGCCTGGAGAATCCCATGGACAGAAGAGCCTGGCAGGCTACAGTCCATGGGGTCTCAAAGAGTCAGACATGACTGAAGTGACTGAGCATGCATGCATCATCATCATTATCATAAAATAACACTACTAATCAAAATGACCAAGGCGTATTAAGTACCTATTGTGAGCCAAGAACTGTGTGACCACCTTATAATACATCTCATTTAATCCTTACAATAATTTAAAGAAGTAGGACATTGAGGGAAAAGGATAGTGATTGAACGATTTACACAAGGTAACATGGATAGTAAGAACCCACATAAGACTGACCTAATCACTCCCCGAATCTGCTTATTTGTGGCAACGCTCTTTCGTTTAGACCTGGAAACATTAAAATCCTTGTTTTGTAATGAGTAATGAGTTTTCTGCACACCATATGTGGAATTCTCAATTTACCTAACTTTATTATAGTTATATTTGATTAGGCTACATCTTCAAAACATTGATTTGCTCTAACCAGCATTATTTTACATGGAGGAACTGAATTGGCCCCAAGCTATTTGGTTTTACATTTTCTATTGCCTGAATATTGATGGTTCCTCCAAACCTGTCACTTTCACTGCATTCTTAATTGCATGTTTTTACTAATAAAGTTAAAATGTTTTAAATTATTACAGGGATCCAGTGTAAGAACTACACTGAAGAATGAGTTGAATAATATTCATACCCACAGCAGTTTATTATAGCTCAATAAATGTAATATCTAATTCTATGTGATATTTTATTTAAAGGATTTAAAAATTCATTAAATATTTTCAGTAAAAAGTAAAGTATCATGTAAACCATCACTAACAAGTTGATTGGTGCTTAACAAAGGACTTTTCCTGTAATTACAATTAAAATACATTAAAGTTGATAACAGACATTATTCTAGAGAATATTCAAGAGAATTATAGTAGAAAGGAGTTTATTGCTTTCATTTTTGCCAACCTATCCAAAATTGGGTAAAATGTTTCTTCAGTAGCAGGATTATAATTTCAATTGTCACAACTAGATAAAAAAACAATTAAATCTAATCAATCATATGTGTGACTTGACCCCTTTCTGGATTTCACGAATGAGCTAATATGAACTGTAAGGCTTTTTACATCAAAGCTTCAAAATTTTTGATGCTAGATATTTTGAAAGTAGCAAGAGGAAAGTCATAGTATAAAATCATTTGAAGTTGTCAGTTCACCCCAAATTTTACTAGGACATGCTCACAGTTTTCATTAATTTCAGGTCAGGATTTATCTGCAATCAGTAAATAAAGGCTTACAGAAATGCAGTTCCATTGCCAAATGCCTTAGCTCCAAATGTGATTTTCTCCCAAAGTGATTTCTTTTAGATACAGCACAATTTCTTTCTGATCCTGAGCATATGGTCCTATGCTAATATGAAATGGTGTCTTAAAAAGGTTATTTTTGGTTTTTTTGCAGGGAGCAGTCATCCTTTGACCTGTATTCAATATGTGACACCGATCTGATTGTACAACAACCATTAACTTCATCCGGAATCCCTAGTTGGAGGTCAGGGCTCAGGTCAGGCACCACTACACTTGGGTGTCAGAGCTAAACTTAATTAATGCCTTATTTTATTTTATTTTATTCCCTTAAGATGTATGAAAATGGCGTGTAGGATTTAAAACGTTGAATCAATGTTTGGGTTTGGGAAAACGTTAAAATCAAAAGTGGCTTAGTTGTTTGACAGGCCCTAAGATCTGTTTCTGGAATCACCAGCACTGCCCAGTGTATTGGGCTTTTTCCCAGCCTGCTGTGGTGTCCAGTTATTGTTGTGATTTTTTGTAATGGCACAGCTTCCTTCTTTGCACCTTTCTGGCTCTTGAAGCATCCTCTGGTAAGCCACTGTCTTTTGAAGATGGGCCCTCTCCCTGTCATGGCTGTTGCAGAACCCAGGAAGGCCACAGGGGTAGAGAGTTACAAGGAAAAGGGCTGGGATTCATAAGGATGAAGAATAATGGTGGTTTCTATGGTGTCAATGAGCAGAGGGGGGGGACTCTTCTTATGCTGAAGTGTTTAGCAATCATTTTCCAGTGAGAATTGGCAGCTGCCTGCCAGGATGGGATGTTCTGTCAGCACAGGTGTCAAGAGAACGAGAGAGGTTTCTGAAGAAGGTAATTGGCAAATCGGATAGGGTTCAGGAAACAGAAACTCACTGGGGAGGGCAAGAGGAAGAGGGCAAGGTGCTACCTGGCAGATAGCTTTTAAAGTAATTTTTAACCAACATTATTTAAGAGCCTTTTAGAATGCAGAGCCCCCTTTCCCAGAGGCATCTGCCAACTGACAGTACAACAGGAAAAGAGGAAACTACTTCCGAAAAGGCTTTAAAAAAAGACTTTTAGAGGCTGTTAAAAAGACATACAATCACATTCCGTGTAAACCTGTTTTAAGCAGCAGTTTACTGCTCAAGCTGGGCTTCTTCCACTTACTAGTCTGTTGTTTTCCAATACCCACCACCCCACCACCCACTCTCTGAAGCCCTTCACCCAGCAGCTAAGCAGCACCTCTGTTTTCCAGTTGAGCTCCACACAGGATGAAGACACCAACATCTTCTTCTCCTCTGTGTGGTCTGGAGACGCAGTTTTCATTTTAGCCCTTTCATCCCTGCAGTAAACTATACACTGCTTTACCTCTGAATGTCTGACACTCTATTGCTTGAGACACTTTCCAGTGGGTATATTGTAGCCTTCTTTCTTTGCTTTCATTGTTTGAGTTCTAATATTCTTTCTCATCATCTGTTATCCAGCCAGTGAAGTAGCTTATTCCTGTGCTTTTAGACTTGAGAAAAATGTGTTCAAAGAGTCCCCTACCAGTCTTTTTTGAGAACCTGGAGACAAAGTCCTCAGTGAAGGAAACAAGGGTTATGTTCATCTTTGTATCAGTGTCATTAGTAGTGATATAGGAGGCAAGCCTCATATAGTAGGCAAGCCATCAATCCTTGCAGAAAATAAGAACGTATAAATGAATGAATGAAAATGAATGATGACTATCAGCAAAACAGGAGTTGGGAATGACAAAAAGAGGTGTTCAGGGTACACATAGTTTGGCTAGAAAAACAAGCTGACAGCCTTGATTTTTAGAATTGTAACTCATTTTACCCATGTTTTATATGCAAATATTTTGGAGGGGGAGTGTTTTTCCTGAGTTCAGAATTTGGAGGCAGCAAGGAGAGAAAGAAGGAGTATTAATTATAAGAAAACATTATCAAGTTGCCACCAGTTCATGAGATCAGCCTAGAAACCCTATGATATGCATCTCAGGACCTTCTCTCCTGGGGAAGAAAGGGAGGAACACTTAGCCATAGGCTCCAGTCATGGATTTGTCAAAGATGCAACTCCTGGAACAAATCATCTGCACTTCTGGATTGTATAGGGTACAGATTCCTTTAGTGTCTCAGTTTGTGGTGTCAACGGAGAAGCCCCAGGGCATAAAGCAAGGTGTGCACTTGCAAAAAAGTGGGTCAGAACATGTGTAGAAACTGGTTGTCATGGCAGTGGCTGGAGTGAGAGACAGGGGAAGTAAGGAGTTCTGAAATTGTGCATGAGCGGGATTCGATGTAGTCCCCAAATACTAATATACCACATGAAGCCACTCATTGTTTTTAGGAAAAATGTAAACCCACTTAAATCTACATTAATAACTTGAATACTAGCATAACTATTATAGTTCAGTTCAGTCGCTCAGTTGTGTACAACTCTTTGCGACCCCATGGACTGCAGCACACCAGGCCTCCCTGTCCATCACCAACACCCAGAGTTTACTCAAACTCATGTCCATTGAGTCAGTGATGCCATCCAACCATCTCATCCTCTGTCATCCCCTTCTCTTCCAGCCTTCAATCCTTCCAAGCATCAGGGTCTTTTCAAATGAGTCAGTTCTTCACATCAGGTGGCCAAAGTATTGGAGTTTCAGCTTCAGCATCAGTCCTTCCAATGAATATTCAGGACTGATTTCCTTTAGGATGGACTGGTTGGATCTCTTTGCAGTCCAAGGGACTCTCAAGAGTCTTCTCCAACACCACGGTTCAAAAGCATCAATTCTTTGGTGCTCAGCTTTCTTTATAGTCCAACTCTCACATCCATACATGACTACTGGAAAAACCATAGCTTTGACTAGATGGACCTTTGTTAGCAAAGTAATGTCTCTGCTTTTTAATATGCTGTCTAGGTTGGTCATAACTTTTCTTCCAAGGAATAAATGTCTTTTAATTTCATGGCTGTAGTCACCATCTGCAGTGATTTGGGAGCTCAAAAAAATAAAGTCTGTCACTGTTTCCCCATTTATTTGCCAAGAAGTGATGGGACCAGATGCCATGATCTTAGTTTTCTGAATGTTGAGTTTAAGCCAACTTTTTCACTTTCCTCTTTCATTTTCATCAAGAGGCTCTTTAGTTCTTCACTTTCTGCCATAAGGGTGGTGTCATCTGCATGTCTGAGATTACTGATATTTCTCCCGGCAAACTTGATTCCAGCTTGTGCTTCCTCCAGCCCAGCGTTTCTCATGATGTACTCTGCAGATAAATTAAATAAGCAAGGTGACAATATACAGCCTTGATGTACTCCTTTCCCGATTTGGAACCAGCCTGTTGTTCCATGTCCAGTTCTAACTGTTGCTTCCTGACCTGCATACAGATTTCTCAAGAGGCAGATCAGGTGGTCTGGTCAATTGAGTGTATCATTAGTAAAACCATATTATGTGTGCGGGTGACCTAAGGAGCTTCAGTAGTGTCTGACTCTTTGCAACCTTGTGGACTGTGGCCCACCAGGCTCTTTTGTCCGTGGGAATCTCCAGGCAAGAATACTGGAGAATACTGAAGTGCCATGCTCTTCTTCAGGGATCTTCCTGACCCAGGGATGGAACCGGCGTCCTTTGCATCTCCTGCATTGGCAGGTAAATTCTTTATCAGTATTGCCACTTGGGAAAGCCCAAATCCTTATTATAGAGTTAGAGAAAAAAGAGAATTAGATTCAGCTGGGTCTGTGTGTTTTAGTTTTGATGAATATATTGTTTTCAGGAGACACTGAAACTGGAAACTTGCGGGCAGGGCCCTGCCAATCTGACGTTTTCTCCACTCATGTTAGGGGAATGACTGTGCAATGAAAACAGCCTGAAAACAGAGCTACCCGGAATAGATTTCTCGGAAATCTAACGCCAACTGCAAAGGTGCCCTAACTGAGGAATTAAGGGATGAACCAGAGCCTCAGAGCATAACATGGTAAAGTTCTACAGTATGAGTGGTGTAAGTACACATCAGTCTTCCAGAGCCTACGATAGGGCACCTCAGATTTTTTGCTTGCATGTTAATCAAAATGATACTGAAAAAAATTTCTTCAACATTGTTAGTGGTTAAAAGTACCACACACTGCTATATTTAAAATGGATAACCAATAAAGTCCTCCTGCATAAGACAGGAAACTCTGCTCAATGTTATGTGGCAGCCGGGATGGGAGGGAATTTGCAGGGAGAACGGATACATGCATATGCATGACTGAGTCCCTTCACTGCTCACCTGAAGCTATCACAACATTGTTCATTGGCTATACTCCAATATAAAGTAACAAGTTAAAAAAAAAATTTTACTATAAGTTTGAGTTATTGAAAATAATGTAACTTCTGGCCAATTGTAAATATTAACACTAAAACAAACTATTAAATCACTCTAAAATTTTTCCAATAGAATTCTAATACAGTAGCAGTTCAATAGCCACAATGCCTCATCTAAAAATACATGAACGAGATCATTTTAACAGCCAGAAATTTTATACCAGTCCTTTTGTCATGAACTCAATTCCATTCAACTTCCCCCACATATTTTAATCTAAAAGTAATTTTTTATGCTTGAATGTCTTATATTGATCACATGTACTTTGCAAAGTTATGTATATGAACTGAAATTTGAAATAACATTTTTCCTATAAGTCTCTAAGTAATACTAATTTTATTCTGAATAGACTTTACTATTATTATGACACAAAGCAGCATATGCTGCATATTTTATAGTTATATAATTATATTTATAAACGTAAGAGTACACTTTATATAAAAAAGGCTCATACACACAGACGGAGCCCTATGGGACTATAAGCATAAGCCCCGGCTGTCCTCCAGGCGATCCAGAAGTGTTCCATGGGTTGGACATCTGGGCTCCAGAGGAGGGTATAAGCCCCTGTCTGGGAAATACTGCCAGCTGTAAAAAGGCAGAGATCAAGTGCAAAGATGATGGCATGCACTGGCCTTTGTTCCCTGAGAGCAGGGCTTTGGGCCCCTACTTCTGGGTCAAATCTGACGTCCGCCCCTCAGCCTGAGTTCCAAGCCAAGCAAATGGGCCTCTTTCTTAGAAGGGGTTGGGTGGGGGGGTCTCCCTGTAATGTCCACCCAGTGCCCGTGGTGGCAACCTGTCAAGAACTGTCTCCCTGGGCTACAGCCCGGGGCACCAATCTCACGTGTGAACGCAGAGGGGGCGGGGCCAGGGGAGAGGGGAAGGTGGGAAGGCGGGAAGAGGGAGGGAAGATGGCGCCAGGGCTGGGGCCGGGCAGAGGCGGCTTCGTGGTGGCGCCTGCCAGCTTCCCTCTTGCGGAGTCGGGGAGCACCCCAGCTGTCCCCAGTGTGTGTGTCAAGTCAGATGCCTGCCCCTCGGGCCGAAGCTAGGCCGCACATCAAGCAAGCGAGGACTCCCACGGCGGAGTTCCGCGTCTCATCGACATCGACTCCTGCGCCCTGCCTGCAACAGGTGAGTCCTGCCACTGGGAGCCCCATGAGGGCTGTTTCTCTGACCCTTCAGCCCTGTGGGTCTGGTAGGCAGGAGCTCGGTTAGTTTTCAAAGACCTTTTGAGGGCTCTCAGATGCCAGTGTGACAGGTGGGGTTCAAACCCTTAGCTCCTCAGGGAGAACCTCCGGTTTTGAGTTCCCTCCTGACTGGCGGGGGGCTTGGTTTTGGGGGGATGGTGTCCCCTCTCTCCTACCTGCTGAGTTGTGGGCTTTCTCTGGCGGGAGCTGCTCAGCCAGGTTTTAGGTGTTTTCAGAGGAAGTAGTTCCATGTATAGTGGTGGGTTCCCTGTGTTCATGGGAGGAAGTGAGGACGCGAGCCTCTGACGTCTACATCTTGAACCAAAACCTCATTTCCCGCTTTGTCTTAGGTGTTTTTGGTGGTGGAGCTGGTGTATGTGTACACGTGCGTGTGTGTGTACATGTCCATGTGTGCCTTCTCTTGCCAGCACCATGTGTTTCTGATGCCGTAGTTGTGGTCTGCTGTTTTTTTCCCCCACTCATTACCACATGAATGAGGGCAGCTGGCCATCAGATTAGAATAAGATCCTCAGGACAACAGTGTGCTATAAGGGAATTTGTATCTACCATTTTTTACTTCGTTTTGGCTGCAGTTAGTTCACACCTTTGCAAACCCAAATGAGGAACCCGTCTCGGGTTGCAGATTTTCTGGGAACTGTGCTGAAGAGGCTTTGAGGAAATTCTGAATTTAAGCCACGTTTGGCACATTCACTGTGTCAGCCAAAACACGTTTCAGTGAGTAGAATTATGGGCATGTTGCCCCCCGTGGCACATTACATTGGTGGCATAAAAAATGCTACGCATCATCCCAATTAATGACATTAAAAAAACAAAAAAACACTTTGCAGCATGTTAAAAATACCCAAGACCCTCAAATGGACTGACTACTTGGAAGACTTCTTGATAACAGTGAGGACAGCAACATTTTGGCAGTGCTTCCTACATGCTTATCTTAGTTACTCCTCAAACACCTTTCTGAAGTTGAAATTACCATTATCCTCACTTATAGGAGAAAAATGCACTAAGAGAAACATCCAACAGGTCATCTGCCCAACTGGAAAGTATTTGTACCTACACAGTCAACCTGGGACTCCCTTGGTCATGCAAAGTAGGACAGTTTAAGAGCTCAGTGCCCCTTTACTCAAAATTTCATACATAACTCATCTCCTAATTAAATTCAAAGCTTTTATGGTCATGGCTCCTTAATTCTACCCCTAACTTGCTTGGCAAAAAAAGACATTTTTGTCATAGTTAAAGATTTGCAGAGGTGAGTGAACTCACACGGTGGCAAAGTCAGCTCTAAGGGAACACAAGATGAGGAAAAAATTGTAAGATTTAGACTTCAGATTTTATTATAGGATGTTTCAGGATCATCCATCCTGTTGTGTGGCATACATCACATCCACATAAATACATTTGTTAAAAAAAGCAACCCTAGAACCTCACTTTTGCCTTAAATTAGCCAGATAGCAGAGGCAGCACTCTGTTGAGTTTTCATTTTATATTTCGCAATTATTTCTCAAACCGTTTTGACTTGGATTTAGATAAACATCTGCATTTCAGCTTAGTTGCCTTTCAAATAAAACCTAAGAGAAAAAAAAAAAAAACATTCTTAAAGATTTGGGATATTTTTAGCAAGGCAGAGAAAAGAAAATTGTTTTGTGATGCTATTTTTAAACAACACTTTGTAAAGATTTCTTAAAGCTCCAGTGGTTAGGACAGTGCTAAAGGCAAAAATGTTGCTTAAGAAAACACTTCAGAAAAAGCTAGAAAAGTTAAAGCCCAGGCCAAGCCACTAGAGAGCAAAGAGAGTGATCACATGGCTTGATGTCCTTTGAATCACTTAAGGTTATTTTCTAAATGAGACTATGAGAACAAAATGAAATTATACTTCCCTTCTAGCTAGTTAAGCCTCAACTCCCTAGATGAAAAAAATGTTTCCTTTTTGGACAGTGATGTATTTCTAGTCAGTGTATTCCCAAAACAAATACACCAAAACCCACTTCATGCACAGAGTGAAATAAAAGATAGGAAAAGAGGTCATTAAAATGGTTTAGTATCACTCTAATTGCCATTTTACTGATAACCCTCACTTGATGAAATAGGTGAGTTTTGGTCTTATCTATTACCTGTAAAGCTATGGCTTATGAAACTTAATTCCATTGAATCCCTCACCCACTTAACACTTCAGATTTTTTGCTGAGAGTAATACTGATTCTCAGGCTAAATTGTAGTAGACAGAGTTTGTTAACTAGCCAACGTTCATTTCCCAACTTCTTTCTTCCTGATAGAATCCCAATTTTGTCTAGATAGATTTCCTCCCTCTGACCCCATACATGGAATTAAAATCAAGGGAAGCTGATCCCAAGAATAGATCTTTAGTCTAAAAAGCCAATTAGCACATGGAATTTCCTAGCAATTAATAATATACTAAGTGGTCATATGTCTTTTACTGGCTCAGCCTGACTGAAGGACACTGCCCTTAATTCTTGATAGTGAGAGAGGTTTTTGTCTCTTTTTCTAGACAAGAATAAGGAAGGCTATAGCTCCAGTAGCCATTGGCAATCATCTTAAAGTTTGAGGGGAATCATTGAATGCAGTTGATGCTAAAGATGACAGGAAAGATAAACAGAAAGATCCAGAGTGTTTGATCATGCTACTCATCTATGGATCACTCGGAACCTGCATTTCTATGGAATGTCTCTTTTGTAAAATATAATTTTACTTATTTCTTTCCAGTTTGAAACAGGATTTTTTCTCACTCATAGCCCAAAGCATCCTATTACATAAGCTGAAAATACTTGGTAATAAAGAGTAAGAAGTAATCAGATCTTTAGGATGCTGAACATGAATTACTATAGCTTACTTTTCTGATCTCCTTTCCACTGTTAATAGGCTTTCTTATTGGCTTCTCCTCTACCCCCAATAGCTTAATCACTCCTGAAAATCCTTTAATTCTCTACTTATTATTCTGAAGTTGGGATGTTAAGTGTGGGAGAGGCTGCCTCTACAGAGTTTAGATTACTTGTGTTAACGTGAGATGTTACTAATTGAAAGTGTTAGTTAACCAAAGGAAGTGTTAACCAGGGGAATGGGAATCACTTTCCTAACTTTTCTGAACCCACAGTTCTATTCTTTTCCCTTGGAAGTTACAATTTCCCATAGTGGTGAGATAGGAGACAAACTTTCCAGAATGTCCCATGGTACCTATTCTACTCTAGGAAATCCACTTAGGTAAAACAAACTGACTTCTATTGATTAGTAAATTTAAAATTCTCCATGTACCTTTGACTTCAGGCTGATGGATATCACATTAAATGGAGGAAGTATAAAGAACATCATCCAAACCTCTCCCACTCTTCATCTCAAATCTTACAAAATATTTGGCATGCTCACAGAGAGCTGGGCTGAACTGCATATTTCATTGCCAAATAATATTCATGGAGATCCCATTTCATGTATTGACTGCCACTTAAGGAATGAAACAGGACTACATAATCAGTTGAATTTAATCAATCTATTTTGTGTAGTTGTGTTCAAGGTTATAACAAGGTCTGTAGACTCTGGTATTAGACTTCTGTAGAACCTTAAGAAACATGTCCAGCACAGAAGCCTGCTGGGGTCGCAAGAGTCAGACATGACTTACTGACTAAACCACCACCATCAACATATAGATATGGTATTTTAATTTCATGATAATGTAGTGGTTTTAATCTTTCTTTCTGTATTGTACTAGAGACTTGTAAATGTTCTATAAATTCATATTTTCTGGAAAATTTGATATTATTTCTAATTTTTATTATATTATTTCTTTGTTTAAAAAAAAAAAAAAAAGAAACATGTCCAGGGTAGGAATTTAGGGGAGAATGATTTTGCTCATAAAATGTGTACATAAGATTGTTTTATAGATTCCATTTGATGTACTACTATGGGTGGATAATAAACCAAAAATAACCAAGGTTTATCATGCTAGTCTATTCCAAAGAGAAAACATTTATGCAGCTGCAATTTTCAACGTGAACACATTAATAAAACCTCTAAACAATTCTACACCTTGGTGAGAGTGACTGAAGAAATTGCAACTATTAGATAAGAAAACATCCCCAATAAAAAATTCAAGTATTGTATTGGAAGACCCATCAGTTCTGTGGTCTGCAACCCTATGTCAGACATTTGGCTGAAGACACTAAGGTTGTCCTGGGGACAGCACCTTCTGTTGGATACACCCCTTTGGTCTGGGCTGTCTAGAAGGCTGGTGCTGACCTTTCTTTCTTCTTAAGTGTATTCTTACACTATGTTCAGAGGAAATCGGATTACAATAAACAAAACTAACCAATGTGAATAATGTAAAAGCATATAAGTGTAGTCAAATTTTATAATGAATACTGTCTATTTCTTCTTTCAACAAACATCTAAGGTATTTTTGCCATTTGTTAAAAACAGTGCTAGGCCTTGGTTAGAGATGTAAGTTTAAGACCCAGAGGCTTTGTTCTCTAGAGGCTTACAGTGTGATAGATTGAGACCTGGCCTATCTTGTAGAGACATTTGAAACAACAGGTTTACTTAGAGGCTACGTAGAGGCTATTATAGGATCATGCAGTGAAAAATCTTAAGCTGAGGGCAGGACAGGTGAGTGGAAGTCGGAGAGAGTTTGCTGGACAAACAGATTCTTGACCATTTCCCTGAATATCCAGTGAGATTTGGTCAGTGAAGATGAGTGGGGACACTGGAGGTAAGCAACCTGGACAGCTGTTCTAGCGTACATGAGCTGAATATTAATATTGGTACTGAGCTTGGATGTCAGTACATTAAAGTCTAGATTAATAATGGTAGACCTTAGTCTGTTTCATGGCTGAAAGGCTCAGTTCTGACAGAATATCTATCTGTTCATTGAATAAGTTTCTAAAATGGCAGTTTCTAACAGTCATATTTAATATAGGTATACCTCCCTTTATTATACCTCACTTTATTGCACTTCCTAGTTACTGTATTTTTCTGACAAAGGTTTGTGGCAACCATGCATTGGGCAGGTCTATTAGTGCTATTTTTCCAACAGCATTTGCTCACTCTGTGTCTTTGTCGCATTTTGGTAATTCTTGCAATATTTCAAACTCTTTGCCAGCAAAAAGATTACAACTTGTTGAAGGTTTGGGTGATGGTTAGTGTTTTTTAGCAATAAAGTATTTTTAATTTAAGATTTAAACATTTTTAAAGACATAATACTGTTACACACTTAATGCAGTATATATTTTATATGCACTAGTAAACCAAAAAATTCATGTGGTTCGCTTTATTGCAGTGATCTGGAACCAACCTACAATATCCGAGGTAGGCCTGTATTTAATGCATATTGTAACCAACTGGATGCCATGGTGTTATCCATGGCACCAACACAATGCCTTGCACCTAAGTGTTGGTTAAATAGTTACTGAATTAAGTTGAACTTCCATCACTTAAATTTTAAATTTCTTGTGATTTCTTGATGAAAAGTATTTCTACTTAATGTTGTCCCACAAACTCACCTGGGGAATTGTAGGGATCAGTGAAAGAAAAAACATGAAAATATTCCATGTACAGCATGCTATATAGCTTCAGTCATGTCCGACTCTGTGTGACCCTATGGACTGTAACCCACCTGGCTCCTCTGTCCATGGGATTCTCCCAGCAAGAATATTAGAGTGGGTTGCCATGCCCTCCTCCAGGGGATCTTCCCGATCCAGGGATTGGACCCACAACTCTTAGGTCTCCTGCATTGGCAGGCAGATTCTTTACCACTAGCACCACCTGGGATGTCTAAAGTACTTTGAGGCATACTATTAAAAATAAAACTGTAATAAGCCTTTGGCAGTGAAGAGGGATGTGGTGGTTCTTTCTAAGCTGGGGCAGGAGGTCAAATACCAAATCTGAAAATGAATAGAGACCCTATAAATCAATCATAATGTAACCTGAAATGAAAGACTTTAATTCCGTGTTCATGTAAGATCTAAGTATGGGGAGAAGACGAATAAAATGAACTGTGAATGTCCTTTTCATTTTTATACAAAGCTGGCACTATTGGCCTGTTATTACTAAAGCATGCATTCCTTCACTTTGCTGACTTCCTTCACTGTGTTTTCAAGTTCTGGCTTCATGCTTAGGAAGTCAGTTGCTATCCCAAGATTATAAATATATATTTATCTAATTTCAGTAAAGTTACAGTTTTGTTTTATACTCTTACTCTTTAATTCTTATGGGATTTATTTTGTATAAAATATGAAGAAAGAATCTGTTTCCCCCAACGTGCTATGTATGTTGTCTTATCATCCCAGTATCTCTCCAGCATTGGGCACAGGAGGGTCTCAGTAAATATTATAGAATGAATAAATTAATGACTGATGAGTCTAAACCTTCCAGAAACTTGCCAGGGTTCCCTTGGGACCAACAGTAAGTGCTTGTAAGACTGACTCAAATTAAAGTGAAAAGCTAGGCCTAAAGCTAAATGGCTTTTGTAAGGCTGATATCTGCTGCTTTGGGCTATAATTAATTGATCTAACTTGTTGTGGGAATATACTGATAAATTCACTGAGACTTGAAAGGGAAAGATGTTTCTCATTTTCTTTAAAATTATATTTTTTGATTCCTGAGAAATATGTATATGTTACATATATTGCATATATATAAATGCATGTATAAATATCCTTACAATTTTGACATTATTTTTGAATTTGAGATACAAACATTTGAATCTATTCATCTATCTACCATCTGTTTGGGTATATATACATACATATTAAGCACAAAAGGCACAAGAATTTAATATTTAAGAGTATGGGCTATCAAGACTGCCAGGATTTAATCTTAGCTCTGACATGTACTAGCTGTGTGACCTTGGGCAAGTTGCTTAACTGCTCTATCTCCCAGTTTTGTATGTAAAATTGGATGATTAATAGTGTTTTCTTCAGAACATTGTTGTGAACATTAAATTCATGTAACCATTTAGAATAGTGCCTGAAATATTGTAAGTGCTGTCTAAGTGTTAGCTTTTATTATTATCCTACTCATTTCCAATAGTTGTTCTTGTGTTCTCAAAAGTAACAGATTCAAAATATCTTTAAGATATTTTAAAAGAACATTTAGGATTTATTGAATGAGAGAGAAAAAAATCACTTAGCAGAAAAGCAATTGCTTTATTTAGCATAGAAAATATATAGTAACACACATGAATACTAAAACTGTAAAAGAAAAAAAATTCATAAAAGAACAATGTTTAAGTTTGAATTCTGAAAATAAGATACATAAATTGAAAGTGTAAACTCAGAGGTGCATCCTGTTTCCAAACACAAGAATTAAAAAATCAAAATGACAGACTTCTGCTAATCTGCTTAGGAGGGCATAAATTGTTAATCAGGCTCCAGGCAACATTGTTTAATACCAAGTTTAATAAAAATCTGCCTGGAGGAAGAAGAGGTCTGGTGGCCAATTTTGAAAGCTGGGCAGCTCTGTTTACATTCTTAGTCTCTTTAGCTCTGAGGACACCATTGATAGGGTTTCCTTTGAAATTGGCTTCTTTTAAAGGAGTCAAAATTATTAAACACTATAGCATGGGATAGAAAACTTGAATTTTTTCATTGGTGTGAATAAACTTGAAAAGGAAATAAATTGGAGAAGTATTTATTTAAGAGAATCTTTTGCAGTTTGTATGAGAAGAATTTCACAGTAAGCATTTATTGAGCCTTCACTATATGCTTACAGTTGCTAGTGATGCCTTCATCTTAAAACTGTGATCTTGAGATGAAAGAAGTGATATTTTAAAACCATTTTCTCCTTTCTCCCCAGCCTGTATTTGTTCATTCCACAAGGCATCTTGTATTTGTATCATGTGGGCTTTCTCTGTGCAGGGAATCAAGAAAATTTCCCAAGTGTTGGCATTGTTTTTAGGAGAACTTGTCAATCAGGTGAAAACTAAATTGGAAAGTATTTGACAAGTGCAGTATCTCCTGAGCAGTTGGAGCCTTGTAGCTACTTCTTTGGATTACTTAGTTTAAAACGCAGCCCAAATTTCACTTGCTTTAAAGTCCTTCTTGATAACATCATGGATATTATTGCCTATTTCTTAATTACAAATCAGGGCAGGTTTGGCTCTTGTTTTCGTGATTGGTTTTTCTAAACAGCTGTGATTTTCATATGGAGAAAAAAAGTAAGCCATTTAAAAATTTATTTTAATGTAGTGAGAAATTGGGAAGCAAACATATGCTCTGTTAAAGTTCAGAATATCCACAGTGCAAAGCAAACTTCTTGTTCTTTGGTGCACAATTAACCCAGCATAGATTTCAACAATTTCTCCCCTCTCTGTCCACTGTATAAAAATCTTTCATTACATCAGACTAAACTAAATCACTTGGGAGCATTTTACTCTTTTGTAGCTTTCAGCTTCATATTTTAAATAAAGTAACTGTCCTATTTAGGATTCTAGTTGGTGAGAAAGTCATTTCACATGATCACTCTACATCTAGTAGTGTTCTTCCCTGTATTGGGTCATCTCTTAAACTTAATTACATTGTTTTTTTAGAACATAAAGTAAACACACATTTAAACTCAAGGTGGGGGGAAGTTGAAAAATAAAACTATGGTGCTATTTGTAAAGATATCTTGAAATGTGGCATCTGAGAAAAGCATACTGAAGAAGGGAAGTATCATGAGACAACGTTTGAAAATATGAGACCTGTATTTGATGTGCCTGCACTTATTTCAAAGGCACTTTACCTGCAGGTAAATATACTTTCCTTGAATTCAAAAATTATTGCAGAGCTGGATCTGGAGGTTTGGAACCACCTCCTCTTGATGACACTAACCAGTAAGTGACCCCTTCATTCTGTTGTTTTAATAAGGATCTGCCCCAAACATCTCTTTCTTAATAAAAAGGGATATGAGTCAGAAAGAGAGTAAAACTGTGGCACTGATATTTATCACAAGGCCTCCCTCACGGAATTTATTTCATATGAAACACTGACAAAATCTCAACTACATACTTGTATATAAGTAATTAACTAGCAGGTAGTTAGTTACTGGGAGATAGAGTAGCTCTACTTGATACAAATTAGGATCAGCAGTACTATACCAATCTTTGTGAATTTGATCATTTTTCATTGTGATTACTCAGTCCAACCACACAGTTTTTATCAGTGTTAAATCAGAACCTGTTGCTAAGAAGAGCTTAAAATATTTTAGTCGAGTGTGAAATTGAGCAGTTCCAAACATTTTATAAAATGGATGATAGTTGATTAATAAAATTCCCCTTTTTTAATCCTTCAAAGGAGGTTTAAGCTTTGCAGCTAAAAATGTGATAAGCTCATTTTCATGACTGAAATCTAGAAAGCAACTGCTTTTTGACCTAAGAATGCATACCTTAAACTACAGATCAATCAATACCTTAGGAAATTTGTGTTTATCCACAGTTATATAAAGTTCATTTTTAAGAAAAAAAAAGATACCCCTTTAATAATGGGTATGGTTAAATTGAGCTGGCTGGGTTTTTAGAAAAACTAGATATAAATTTAAAACTTCTTATTTTACACTGAATAATTCACTGTGTAATCAAATAGGTGGATTCATTGCCAATGACACATTTTGGCCATGACTTTGGCAAAGCATAATTTTGGAGGACCTATTAATGTAGTCAAAGATTGTATTGTTATTCCAAATGTTATTGTTAATCTCTATAAAGTTTAAATAAGGGATCCAAAAATACCTTTTGATAGAATGACTTTTATCTTTTGGGCTGTCTATTTGGCTTATCATTCCAACAGTAATTCTCCTTTACTTTCTATTCATCCAAACAAGGAAGAAAACTAAGTCAGTCATTTTTCAACATTATGTTATTCATTATCTAACCCAGTGGTCCTTGGACTTTTGGATTTCATGGAACATTAACAGTTATTTTTTTAAATAGGGGAGGGTTGACGTTGGGTTGCTTGAAGATTTTGATTTTGTCAGGGGAAAAAACAACATAATTTATCCATATACTTTCATGCAAAAATTGACATTTTAACTCCAAAGAAGTGGGAAGGTCACTGTCTCAGTCCTGAAATTGAATAAATGGAGAGTTATAAAAAACACAATAAATAGGTTGTCATCATGTTTCATATCTGATCACTGACCAATAAACTTTTTTTTTTTGCAAAGATGCACATGTGACTTTGGATAGCCTGCCAAATAACTGATACTCAAGACTACCATCAAATCATAAAAAATAAAATCCTACATTTTATCAGTCTCCCAAGTAATCAGAATTTTGAAGGAAAATTTTAATTCTTCTTTGCAATAGGAGCTTTACAAAAGTGTACAAACACATAAAATTCCTAAAGAGTTATAAATCCTTATTTTCTCCATAAGTTTCCAGGCCTTCTCCTTTATAGCATATTTATAAATAATGATATTATAGATTTAAATTTCTCTTTTAATTTTTAATGGCAGAATTGAGTGGAGATGATAAAAAGTTATAATATTCCACAACTAGAACTCAGGTTACAGAAGAGATAGATAGAGATAATGAACAAAATGAATTCAGTTGATCCATGGGCAAGTCACTTCATCTCTCTGGTCATCAGGTATTTTAATTATTCTGGTCAAAATAATCAAATCATTCCCATGCCCTCTGCTGCTCTGTATTTTTCAGAGAGTCACACTTTTGCTTCTAAGATACCACAAGTGTTTGTTAACAGCACATTCATTAAATGCTTGGCTCAAACAGAAATTTCCTGGAAAGTCAAACCTAAAAAGGGGCTAAATAAAGAGGATACAACATATAGAATCCAAATGAATGACTTATATTTGGTCTTTATCACTTTTTTATACTTTAGGTTGTCAGAAGGACACATAGTATATCTATTTATCTTGAAGAACAATAAAGATAATAGAAAAGAGTCAATATTCTTCAAAGCATTAAGAAAACCTTCCTTTGATTCTGCTGTGATTTCAGACCACTTTTTGAAAGTGTACTCCTCTGCTTATTTTATGATCCATGCAGAATCATTTCCTTTAGATGGTGATTTGTTTTAAAGGATAACTTTCAAATTTACATTCCATGTTAGAGAAACATAGTGATTATAAACATGTTAATGATGTAATCATGTTTATAAAGTTGTATTTAATAATAGCAGTATTTATAAAGTGGAAAGTGCACCCTGTATAAAAATGGTGACTTTAATTCTGTTTCTATTCTTACATTTTCGTCTTATGTAAAAATTCACCTCCCATCTCTTTTCATTGTAGTCACTTGGGACACCACCTCAACTTAATTTTTGCTTGCTGTTTTCCATTCCTATAACTTACTAGGTCTCCTGAACATCTTTTGGGCATATCTACCAAATTAGGGAATTACAGAAAGAGGAAAAACACAGTGCTCTTTTAATTGATGAAATATGAAGATAAATTATACCCTGTATTGGCTAGCTTTGTATTCTTTAACTTCTAAGTTGTTCTCTTTCACAAGATAGCACTGAATATGGTGGGAAAAGCTTTGGACCCATGCTGCCCATTTATACTGCACATCAAATTTAATAGTAACATTCTGGCTTTAATTAAACTTTTCCTCTTATAAATCTCAGCCAAGGTGATCTGATTTATAGAGGAAATGAGCACCCAACAGTGTTAGTGTAATGATATTAAATAGATGAAACAAGGTAAAATAATCTCTAATAATCTGTGGGGATGGGGGACACACAACCTTCTGCATATGTGTCCACTCTGCATTTATGCATCTGTGCTCACAGCATTCATTCTTCAGTTAGTTTTCATTGTTGGAAGAGTTAAAATTTCCTGGATAGTTCAGTCTTGACCAGCTAGAATATTGGCTGTATCTTGACCCTTCTGACCCAATCACTTAGGCTTAAAAGAACCTTACTCCCTTTACATCTGTAGTATATGAAGGTGTACCACTTTTTTCAAGGGTTATGTATACTTTTCTTGCCTTATCTCCCTACTTGTGGGTGATGGGTTTACAAAGACTGTACACTTTCGGCTGTAAACCTTAATTAGGGAAAACCTGAATTTTCTCGTCTGATTACTTTGAGAAAGGGAGCGTTTCTTAGGAATAGAAACTTTAAAAATGTAGGCCAGTTTAATCTTCATAAGAGGAAAACTCAAAAATATTGTTTAGATCTAGGAAAGTGCCTTAAACTCTCATCTGTGTTCAAAATAAAACAAAAATCCTAGTAGAGAGAAAAAATGAAAAGGAAAAAAAAAAGAAGAAAAAAAATCAACCCAAACTGTACATTTATTTTTTCTCTAATATCATTGGAACAGTGTCACAACTGGGTGCTCTGTGTTGTGTGAATTTTGATTTTCTTCTTTCAGCAATTTCCCCTATTAACATGATGTTCTTGAGTCTTTGTATTTAGAATCATTATTCAGAAAAAAATTTAAACCAGAGAAGGTTTGATTATCTACATTTTCACCTTTTTGTGAAGCAAATAAGGTAAGCTCAGTAGACACTAGCTAGGCTGAAACACTATTAAAAAATGCAATTCAGACTGAGTCATTGCTTGTTATTTTTATAAGCGAGACCCTAATTCTAATCGACCCCAAAGAATGGGCTGCCCTGACTAAGCTAGCAGCAGAAGCAACTGGCTTCTGCTGGATGTTATCTCATTTGGACCACATTTCAAACTTTAGAACAGATTTTTAAATTGAAAGTTGAAACCTGCAGACCGTCAGCAGAAGAGGCTGATTCACAGAACTTATCTTACTATGTAAGTTCCAGGCAGAGTCTTTTTTAAGGACTAGGTTACCTAAAATATGTTGTGATACATCAAAGAGAGAGAGAGAGAAAAAAAAGACAAACACCTCCTGGAATAAGAGTGATATGCATCTAAACATCTTTTAGACTTTTAGTATATGCTTATTTGAATGGGGGCTTCTTTAAATTAGAAACCTGTAGTTCAGTATAACTTGTCAATGTTCATGGATCTCTGAAAGGTTAGTTAACTTTTTTCTGTCTCATTTTTTCTGCTTTTTTTCAATTGCTTCATATATTTGCTTGAACCCCTATGGTAGGGCTTCTTCATGTGGAATTTTTTGAGTCATAACTGTAATGCCATTATTACTGTTGGGTAAATTTGAGTGAAGGAAGTACTATCTTGGCAAGATGAGAAATAAGGAAAATTTTAGAGTGATAGTGGTGAATTCTTTGTTAATTGGCCATTGCTTTCTTTTGGAATCATAGAGAAGTTATCAAAAGTCTAGATACCTAGAAACTGTGCAAATACTCTTGGGTTCCTGAAACTAGAGGAACTACACAAATGACAGTAATGGTTTTGACCTGGAATAAATGTCATAAAAGGACTTGGGAAATACTGTCTTGTCTGTGAAGGGAAAGCTGTTATATGCTTATTATATTAGATAACAAAATCCATGATGCAGCTGAACTGCAGGGAGAAATGCATGGTGTGACCCACTAGAGGTCCCTTCCAACTAAAAAAAGTTTCCATAGTTCAAAGGATTCAGCCTCAGTAAGTTGGCTTTCCAGACTGCAAAGCAAGTAAGGGCCAGAAGAGGGGACTGCACATTTTACTTCCCTAGGGAGAAACATGGTCTCATTCAGATTATTTGTCATATTTATCTCTCTTTTTTTATCCTTATGTGGTACAATCACTCAATTAGCTTTGGCTAGATATTCAGAACCTGTTGTTCCAAGTTATTGATACATTTGGAAAAAGGAAGTGTCATTTGATGTCCTGGAGCTATAGTTGTGCTTTCTATTGATATTAGCTGTTTTCAAGTATCTCAGAACAATATTTTGCAAGAGAGATTTTTGCTCTAAAATGAAGAGTGCTTCAGTAAGTTTTTACTTGCAAAGCTGATGGAAGTGGTGGGTGGAGGAGGTAATATACACATTTTCTGATAGTAGTCAACTTAGTAGAAAATGATTGTGTTTCTATATATTATCTTTGCAGAGTTAGCATTAAGAAATGTAATTGCAATCAATTGATGTAAAAGCTAGATAGTAAAGGGACTAAAAGTCCCTACAGAGACACTAGTCTGTCACTTACAAAGGTAGCAAAAGATAATTGTAGACAAGTACAGTAGAACTAAACCATTGCTGTTTTCCTTTAGAAATGTACTGCTGCTTCTCATGTTTTTCTGAAAATATTGGTTACTTCCTCTGCTTCTGAAGTATGCCATGAACCATCAAAACAGGTAGAAAAAGATCTGCCTTTTATTTCTTCCCAATACCTTGTTAATTAAAACACACTAAAGAGCAAAACGGGGCGAGATACAATCCTGCATGATTGCATTTTCCAGTAAATTTTTGGATTTCTTTTAAGTTTCTGAGCTCTGCATTGAAAATCTGGCCTCTGGCATAAACTTTGCCCTCCTCCTATGACATAATGAAGACATCTGCTTGATTATATCCTCTTTCTTCACACAACTTGTTTTCTGGCTCTAAAAAAATAGCCAGCACAAAGCTATGCAAGTACTGAAACACAAAGGATGATGCTGAAGCCAAACTGGAAGAGATTTTTTTTTTTCTCCTAAAGTAGAATACTAAAGCTTTTCCTTTTCAGGTACAGGCATCAGCAAGAAAAGAAAGGAAATAAGTAATCTCTGCTCACCGTTTATATAAGCTTATTTGTTCTTCATTCTTAGAAGAGTTGTGCATTAACAAGGTATATCCCTGTGTTCCTTTTCCCATATAGGGGGGATTTTGCACCCCTTGGATTATAACCACTCAGAGAACGCATATTTCGCATGTGCGCCCCTCCAGAGCAGCCAGACATGTACACATCGCCCACTCCAGCAGCAACATTTTTTTTTTTTTTGCAGGAAAAATCCTCTCTTTCCTACATTATGTGCTTCAGGAAGTGAAAATGAAGATTGGCTGAGACATGGGGTGGTACACCTCCATAGTGTGAATATCATAATTAAAATGTCTTTACAAAAAAAAAAAAAAAACCAACACGAGACGGGGGAGAGAAATGTATGGCTATTCCAGATGATTAAACTTCTTGGTACTTGGATGTTCTCTGTAGTTAACTCAGGTGAACAGCCCCTGGCACTAACAAGGACCTGCATATAACTCCCCATAAAATATGGATTTTATTGCAGCAGTGACAACACTTCTCAGCACCACGCTGACCTCTCCAGCATCTCCCATCTCCGAGATCTCCGATAACTCTTGGCATAAGAATAACTACAGAAGTAATCCCAGCTCTGCAATACACAACATAGCCAGATTCCCTGTTACTAAATTCCAGAATATCTCACCGGGGGCGTCACTTTTCCTGCATCGGACACGGAAAACCAGGCGCACTTGGTTTGTTCTCCAGCCAGTCCGGGGGAGGCGTTTTCCCCCAGATTTGTGCCTGGCCAGCCTTGGAAGAGCACAAGCGAGCTCCGTCTTCCACATGACTTTTCCCTGGACAGTGTGCTCCATTTTCGGAGTCCAGTGTTGGACTTTCCTTGCAACCTAAGCATTTCTGCCCTATGTGAGCCGGCATGCGTTGTCCCCAGCGTGCAAGCTAAGTTTTTTTTTTTTTTTTTTAATCTTCTTCTCTGAGACAAATCATCTCTTTAGCCTAAGTTTTCCTTACTGGGAGCATTCGAGAGTTTTCAAGCTACCCAATTTTCTGCTTTGGCTCCCAAGCCAAGAAATGTAACCCGGCCAAAGCAGTCCCTGCACAGACCCTGTGATGTGGGCAGGTGGAAATAAATCAAGACCCAAACCGCTCCGCGGGTCCTGCACGCACCAGCGCCCTTGGTAATTGACCAGCCAACTTTGCAAATGCCGGAGATCCCTTGGCAGCCTCTGCCGGCGGAGAGAAAGGCAACGGGTTCTTCCCGGCGGCCCCGTCACATATGCCCCCACCAACCCCTCCGCGGTCTTACCAGAAGGCGGAGGAGCGGCGCCGAAGCTCCCCGGGAACCGGCGCCTGTTCTGGGCAGCGGCACTAGCGCCGCCCGCGCAGCCGGAACCGCGCTCCCACCCCGACCCGGGCTCGCAGGCTGAACATCCCTCCCAACTACAGCGTGCGGCACCCACCGGGCGAAGAGTGCTCTCTCTCTGATTGGCTTCCATCAGCGCTACAGAATTAAAACAAGAAAAGGCACGCACCATCACCAACTGAGACCGAACCCACCTCTGCTCGCCTTCCGGCTCCCGGGGAGACCCTGCGACCCGCCCAGGCTGCTCCTGCCTCGGCCGCCGCCTCCGCGGTTGCCCGCTCAGCCGTTCTCCCTGCCGCGGCTGAAACTGCAGCTCGGGATGGGAAGGTTACGGGCTCGAGAGAGCTGGCTCTTGTGGGCACACACTGATTTGCAAGTGAATGAAGTGGGAGGGAGCAAAGAGAGGAGGACTTTGTTAGAGAGGCCCAGTGCCTGCCCCCGCCCGCCCCCTCCCCTTGACAGAATGACTCCCTGTGTTTGAAGTCCTGAGCAATTCGCTCCCTGTAACACTCCCTCCGCTCCAGGCTTTCCTTTCTCTTCCTTTCTTATTTTTTTGGGGGGTTAAGACATATTCAGAAGTTGCGTGACTTCGTCTGTTCCCTCCTTTATACTATCAAAATGCACCTTGTGCTATCATCTGTAACGGTTGGATATTCTTTTTTTTTTTTTTAACCGACCAAGCAATTACAATTCCCAGGGACATGGTACCTCGTTGCGCTATCAGTTGGCCAGCTTTGTGTTATAGCACGCATAACATGCACACACATAAAGCAAACCCGGTCTCCTGAGATAACAGTACTGACGGCTTTTCTTCACAACATAAACAGGCGTTCTCCAGACGCAAGCAGACATGGATTCAGATGCGTCTTTCCTTTTCTTCTAGGAAGACAGGTTTTCACATAGTCCTATGATCTCTGTCACTCTTTTGGAGTGAGTAACCCCAAGATGATGTAAAATGAAGCTATGCTTCCTTGGGCTTGCAGAAACTGTCGAACCCAAACCCTTCAGGCTTACCATTGACTTACGGCTGATTCCATCTTTCTAAATGAGTTAATACAAGGACACAAAAGACTTGCAGAAGAGTGTGTAATGATATTCAGGTCTGCCTCCCATTTGTGATCTTTCATGAAAGTTCCTGAAGTAGGGTAACCTCCAAATAGAACTCTTAGGTACACATAGCAGTTTGCATAGCTATACTTATAGTAACCAAAAAGTAATTTCTAATATTAGGGAACTAAGCTGCAAAATCTTAAGCATGTTGAAGTATTATTAAGTGAGAGTAATGATTTTCTACATAAAAGATATAGACATGATGGAGCCAGGCACTGCTGGATTAGGAAAATTAAATCTAATTACCACAGTGATTGCACCCGGGGTCAGTAGCATCCCAAACCAGCTGTCTGTGTATGCTTTAAGTTGTGGGGAGATTTCCACTGCATGGTGTGCTAAAAAGATCCAGGCTACTCTGGCATCTGAGTGGTTAAACTGGTTGGAGGTTGGTCTCCTTCCCAACTGAGCTCTTACTAGAAAATCTTTGTTTCTCCAATAGAAGTTCAAGCATTTAAATAAAGCCAAAATCAAAGTATTTCCTCTAGGCAGTCAGTGCTTCAAAGAAGTGTGCATGGAATGGTTTTAGCACAGATGTTCCACACATGGAAGATGGAAAGACTTTGAATTTCTTTCTTGAAAAGATCTTCCTTTAATGGAGAATTGCCACCAACTTAACAAAAACGAGGCTGAACATTTTCTCTTCATGCAGCTATTCAGAATCTTGTAGAGAAAGGATAGGCGAGAAGAAAGCTGCTTCCATTCCTCAGATTATGAATTCTATACATTTAATTGGAAATACTAGCTCCTTATGTTTTTACAGTCCTTTATCGCTTATAGAGTACTTTCACAGATCATTTTATTGAATTCTTCTTTCAACAAGTGGTCTGATTTTTTCCCCATTAGGACAAAGGAAGCAGATTGACGATGGCATTGCAGGGGTTAAATAACATGTCCAAGGCAATGAAAACTGTAAAGCAGAAGAGTCAGAAATACTACTGGTAAAACTGTGGCTATGTGTGTGTGTGTGTGTGTCTGTGTATATACATACATATATGTATATTTGTACCATTAAAAATAAGCCACATTTTAAGACAGCCTTTTGCAGAAAGATAGGCAGAATAACTGATTTTTATGGTAAAAGTGGGGTTATAGTGAAGTTAATGTTCTCCCTGTTGAACAAGTTTATATCTCACAAAGGAAATCTTTAATTGTTTGAAATATACTACTCTCCCAACCCCGCTAAACTACATATCAAAGGTGACTAAAGCAACTCTTGTTATTAAGAATGGATAAGCAATCAATTTGCTTTGGGATAGTTCAAGTGGCAACATTGCATAAAAGACAGCACTTTTTAATACTAAAAAGATTTTTGTGTGATATTTAAGGATTTCTAGCATTATTTACTACAATCATTGTTTTCAATTAAATATCCATAATTATTTCATTCTCATTTTTGTGATAAAAAACTGAGAGTTGTTTAAGTCAAATGATTATCTGGTATGTAAATATCCAGAATTATTTCATTTTCATTTCAGAGATAAAAAACTGAGAGTTACTAAGGTTAAACGATTACCCAGTGTCATATTAGTACTATTTCTAGTTCACTCTCTGGCACACCAAAACATGTTGGCAAGTAACAGAAGCTAATTAGAGATAGTTAAACAGATAAGAGGGTCTTTGCTATCATCATGTAGAGTCTTCTCTTGAAACTCAAGAGTGGAATTCTGCAGGGCTTCTGGAGAGACTTGCAAACAGGTACTGAGAAGCCTCCAGTACCCGGCTTAGAGCACTGTTTTCCTGTCCCCACTGTGCTTATGCTTCTGTTATGTCTCCCTTCACACTGGCCTTCTCTGTTATTCAGTCAGACCTTCAGAGCAGTACCACTGACTGGACCAGAGCTTACCTGTTGGAAGGAATGTTTCTCTTTCTGCTTCATTTCCAATCTCTTGGAAAGCAGTTCTGATTGGTCTAGTGTTCGCTGGACTAGTTTGCATGGGCTGGGGCTGGGGCAGAGGGAGGCAGCAGGGTCACCTACTCAGCCCTTTCATGTGTTGTGTGCTCAGTCACTCAGTCATGTCTGATTCTTCGTGGTCCCATGGACTGTAGCCTGCCAGGCTCCTCCATCCATGGGATTTCCCAGGCAAGAATACCGGAATGGGTTGCCATTTCCTTCTCCAGAGGATCTTCCCAACCCAGGGATCGAACTCACATCTGTTATGTCTTCTGTATTCTTTTACCCTCAGGACCCAAATGAAGGGCAGTGGCAAGGGAATGCTCTTGTGAATTGGGAATACATTCCCAAAAGTGTCCCATTCTACACATTCTCTTGTTTTGTTTAGTAATTTGCTGCAGCTGAAGTATCTCATTAATTTTTAGACTACTTCATTATTTTATATGCTTCAGTCAAAATAACTTGTACTTCTCTCCTTTTATAGCTTGCAAAGTTTCAATTTTTTAAAAATACTCCTTCATAGACTATTATTAGGGATATTAATTTTGATGAGGGATTTTTCAACTTCCACTAAATCTCTCTTCAGATGATTAAGAAGTGATATTATCCTTATAGTGGGGATGCATATAAATAAATAATTACATGTTTTCTGACTTTCTTTTCAGTAATGTGCATCTGTATGCAGTGATTACCTGATAAAAACATTTTCATGATCATCAACAGTTATTCTTGATTAGGAGAAAAAAGTTCACTTTTAAAACCACGTGCCTAATTAAGAATCTTGGCATGGGTAGTTTTGCTTCATCCAAATCTTCCCTCTAAAGTTTGCCTCAAATGTGTTGTTACCAGAAAAAATCTACAATGTCGACCAGAAAAAAGTCTACATGTTACAATGTTTATTACTTAGTTATCATGATGTGCACAAGTGAACAGATTTCAGTGAGGAATAAGGGCTATTTCCTATCTTTGCCCTGTGTGTGCTCACTTGCATATACACCCATGCATGCACACACACATCAGTGTTTAAGGAGGGGAAAAAGTTTTAACTACTCTGGGTATTATTGAACTGAAACAAAGGAGACAGCAAACCTCAATGGAATTCCTCTTTTGTGAAAGCCATAGACATCTCAATACAAGCTAAAATAAATTCACACAAACTTCATGTGCTTATCCAGGTTTTCTTATCCTGGGATAGTTTCCAATCCTGTATTTAAAATGGGTTGGATCCCAGGGTGCATTAAGACATTTCCCTCTTGATCATTTGACTCATCACTATAGGTAGATTGCAATAGCCAGGAGATTTCCAAATTAGATAAATGCACAGCAGCAAAATGTTACTGACCTACACTGGACATTTGAATACTCAGGGCATTTCCAGGTTGGTAGAGTGGACTTCAAATTTGATGAATTATATTTTATTCACTGTGTAGTGGTAGAATCTAAATTTGTCTGGTGAGATAACCTACAACTCGTTTGGTAGACTGTACTATGTCAGTGAAGGAGCATGTCCTGGTTTAGAAGAAACAGCCTAGTAGGAGGATATGCACAGTGTCAGTGTATTCTCTTAAATAACTAGTGTAGACCAGAATAAAGAAAATCCTACACTTGCGTCCAGTGTGCACACTCATGCCAAGTTGCTTAGTTGTGTCCAACTCTTTATGATGTTATGGACCATAGTCTGCCAGGCTCCTCTGTCCATGGGATTCTCCAGGTAAGAATACTGGAGTGGGTTGCCATGCCTTCTTTCAGGAGATCTTCCTGACCCAGGGATCAAGCCTACTTCTCTTATTTCTCCTGCATTTGCAAGTGGGTTCTTTACTACTAGCGCCACCTGGGAAGCCCTACACTTATATCCAGAGGGAAAAATTCCTCTCACTAATCCCTCTCCCAATTATAGAAGCACTTGGTGGGAATAATGTCGGGCTGGAGTGGGAAAGATAATATAATAATGCATGTTCAAAAATATTGGGAGACAATATATACATATATATAGAGAGAGAATGTTAAAATTTCACAAGTTTTGTCAAAAGAAGAGGAAACAAAAACAATTACACAAAGATTATCCTTTGTATAGGTTTAAGTGTTATCTTTAGAATAGACCAGACCTCACCTAGAATATTCTGTTCTTTTTCAGGTATCACACTTAAATGCCTTTTTCTTTTTTGCCCCCTCCTGTGTTTTCACTGTACATTGTAAAATACCTATAGTATTTTAGCTAGAGCTCTTGTTTACATATTCTTGTTCATCTGCTAGACTGTATATCCATTGAATTACTGAAGGTAGAGCATTTGTTTCAATCATCATTTTAGCTTCTGGTGCTTGAAAAGAAAAATGCTTGGTGCTTACATGTAAATAAATAGAAATCTAGATGGACTAGAATTGATTTGGTAGACAGAACCTTTAGATGATTCGTAGACTTAAGATCATGTTTATGAACTAATAGTGATAAGACTGGAAAAGAGAAGGTTCAAACTGGCCATGAGTCACACTTTCAAATACTTGATGAACTGTCATATGGAATAAAATTAGAATGGCTTTTAATGTGATAGAAGCTTCAGGTAGTATCAATTGGAGAAACCCCTGGAAGTTACTGCATTTTGTTAATTCTAAGACACCCATATTTTCCCATTTTAATATCTCTGAAATTATGATGCCTCTCACAATTGACATGATGAGAAATGATCGTGTCATGGTATAATTGGCAATGTCTCTTTCTTAATGACATAAAATAATTGTGCAACTTACTACCATTGGCATCTTTGATCTTTGATGACATGCAGATGGTAGATTTCAGCTCAACATATGGAAGAATTTTCAAACTCGTAGTTCTGTTCAAGATGAAAGGTACAGCTTCAGCATAGCAACGGGTCCCATTCCTGAAGGCATTCATTCCCAGACACGACCAACACTTGTTATAAACGAGCTCATCAATTTTGGGATTGAATGATCTTTAACATCTTTATCAAACTTGAGATTCTTGAATTTTGAGACTCTTAATTTTTAGATGAGAAAACAAAGATAATACAGGTTAAGTGCTTTGTCCAAAGTCACATATCTCAATTGAGACCAAGACTGGTCTATCCATGCCTCCCATTTTGTACACTTGAAACTAACACAACATTGTTTATCTACTATACACTAATATGAAACTGCTTTCATTTACTATTCTTTTATCTTCAGCCTTGCAGTATAGAAAATGGATACATGCAATATTTTGATAAGAGTAATAGCTAACATTTATTGCATGTATATGGTATGTCATTTGCTTGTTCTTTATATATATATTATCACATATAGTCCATATGATGGCTCATACTAGATGTTACTATCATTCTTGTTCACAGGTGGGGAAGCTGAAGAATGGGAGGTAAAATAATTTGTTCAAAGTCACACAGTTAGTATTAGTCAAGGCTGAGGTTGAAACATACACTTTGAAGTGAGTTCTATTCTCTTAATTGCTAGATGGGGACTTACAGATTCATAGAGTTTACTGTGGAATCTATATGCAGTGATGTGAAAATCAAAACTTGCCATGGTATGAAATTTCTGATTTTAAAATAAACATGCTTTGGTTGTTCCATTACTATCTCTTTTATTACTTGCCTTAAGATATCTGAGTAATGGTTTCAGCTCTCTACTGCATTTATGTTCCAACAAAACCTTAAGTGCTTTTGTTAAATTTTAGGGCCAGCAGAAAGCTTATCAATAAACTGATAAAGTAATTTACCTCTTAAATCAAGAAAATTCTGTTTTATTCTTTGCTTTGTATGTACTTAACCTATGCCTACTTCTACTCTTTTCCTACTTAGAGGTACCCCAAAGTTGAGAAAAATCAGTTTTTAACTTATTTCCTGACCTTTGTTTTTTATGCATTGTGGGCCCTTGGCCATCTGTAAAGATGCATTGACTTTTGCTGTTTTTTTTTTTTTTTTTTTTTTTGAGGTCCGCTATCTTTGTGCACTTCTGAACCCTCAGGGGGCAGTCTTTATTCCTCAAAAAGGAATCCTTCATAGAGGACGCAGGCAGAATTCTCAGTCACAGCTGAGGTCCTCTCTTTGCCCCTGGGAAACTTTACTTATTATCTCTCTTCGAAGGAAAAAGAAAACTGGAAAAAAGCTTCTGGGTATCAATTGATAAGAAGAATTTTAAAAGAACCTTAGTTAAGTCCATTTTGAGTATTAGTTTTCCAGACATCATAATACTCAAAATATCACAAAATATTTTCACATGTAGGTAGTTTACTGAAAAATTTTGTAGTCTTGACCAATCTCTTGTCTCTTGGCCTTGGTTTGTTTATCTATAAATTGAAAGTGTTGAAATAGTTTTTTACTCCCGTCATTGGAGAAGGCAATGGCAATCCACGCCAGTACTCTTGCCTGGAAAATCCCATGGACGGAGGAGCCTGGTAGGCTGCAGTCCATGGGGTCGCGAAGAGTCGGACACGACTGAGCGACTTTACTTTCGCTTTTCACTTTCATGCATTGGAGAAGGAAATGGCAATCCACTCCAGTGTTCTTGCCTGGAGAATCCCAGGGACAGCGGAGCCTGGTGGGCTGCCATCTATTGGGTCGCACAGCGTCGGGCACGACTGAAGCGACTTAGTGGCATTGTTCTCAAAGACGTTTCTTTACATGTTGCTATTCTCTGTGTGGCCGCTAGGAGGACAAAGGCCCGGCCCTGCTATTGAAACTTGCTTCCCATTACTAATTTGGAATAATGGTCTTGAAGAACAACCACACGGAAAGCTAGTTTTTCTTAATGAGACACTGAATATTTTAAAACTCCTTTTTATTAATTGGTATTAAACTGTGATATGAACTAGTACTTCTTTGTAATACTTGAGAATTGAGGAAAACGATTATTACTATTTCTGTGACCACTAAAATCTTTATAAGTATAATCACATATCTCCATGAACATTCACGTAGGAAATTTCACTAAGCCCATTAAGAATCATGGATATGAGCCTTTTTTGAAAAGTATCACAAGCCACAGCATTTTAAGAATGTAGATAAAGACATTTAAAGGATATTTTGAAACTTTTTAGTGGGTATCAAAGTTGGTAATAATTAGTTAATATTTTCTGACACTAAAGCAATAAAATAAGAAATTTCTAATTGCAAAATTGAAAGGGAACTAAATTTTTTGTAACTGAAAAAGGTCCATGAATACATAATAATCTTTAAAAGCAATTTTAGTAGCTAAGATTTATTGAACACTTATTATATGCCAGACTATGTGTTAAATGCTTTTGTTCATATTCTTTTGATTCTCTCAAGGACTTTGTGAAGCAGTTACTTTATCAGGCTCATGAGTAAATGATGGTTTAGAGAGTTTCATTACTGTGCCTGCCACGCTGCTGTCCTGTAGCAGAGTGGAGCTTTGAACAAGGGCATTCAAACATTGGAGTAGCAGATACTCATCCACGGCTTTATTGGTATAGCCTGTGCTATACAGCCTGTGCTATATTGCTCTTCAGGATTATAAAATGCTTCACGTTCATTACTGCTTTGTGTGTTTACTACAGTTCTCTTCAGTAGAGGGTGAGGATAATTAGCCTTTGTGTTTCCAGGCAGGGCAGGAAGACTCGGAAAGGTTCAGAGTCCTGAACAGGACTCCACAGTTTGACAGAACACATTTAGAAATGAGTATTTTATTGTCAAAAAATAGAATATTTTATCTTCAACTATTAGAACTAGAATCTGGGGATGGGATGAAATTGTCTACTTTCTGAGCTTTTGATTTTAAAAAGCTTGTGCAGATAGTCTGGTTGTCTCTAACTCAAAGACAAGACCCTAAAATTCTCAGAAAACTTGAAATTTCACATTTTTGAACATCAGTAATCACTCCATTTATCACGAGCCTGTTAGGTGCCAGGGATTACAGTCAGTACTTTACAAGTTGCCTTCTTTGATTCTTTATGACAGCCTTCTAAGGTCAGTTTTCGCCTCATTTTACAGATAGGGAACAGAAACCTAGAGAGATTAAATAATTTATTCTAAGTAACACAGCAAGCAAACAGATCTGAACCCAAATCTTGAACTTAATATACTAATGAGGTTCAGTGTATCATATTTGTTTGAAATAGTTGTGACACTTTTGGGTATAAATGTGCCCCAAGTTGCAGCTGGTGAGGCAGGAAGACTGTGGCTTTTTGCGGTTGCGAATAAGTATATGCAATGAAGAGGAGGGTAAGGTTTCTGCTAGTCTTCTTATTTTGCAAAATATGATCATTTTCTTGGTGAAGCATAAGGCAGAGTCATCCTATCATAAGACATATTAGAGCCAGTATCCTGAAGGGACCAGCTCTCAGCAGTGAATCACAGGAGTTGGGATGAAGGCATTGTCTACTGATGATATAATACCCAGATTGTCTCCTAATGTTCCCATTGCCCCCAGCACTGGCTGGTGGAATTTTCCTGCCTTCTGCCTGATCCCTCATAGCTCAATCCTTTATTTTTAAAGATTCATTTCACATTTTGTTCATTTGAATATGATGCTTGTTTGAAGTGTAAGGAGAAGGAAGCACAAAGCCTGCCTCTCCTTAGTCCACTCAGCCTCTTGGAGATGCTGCTAGAAGAGGGGGCAGAGGGGGCAGGTCTTATAAGATTATACAGCAGCTCAAGATTAAACTGATGATCCTTCCTCAGAGGGTTTCATTTTAAATAAGTGATGATACACATAAAATTAGACCAAGAAATAATACAATGCTATATGCCCTTGTGTTTTCTTTTCCTTGTTGGCATTTTTCATCGGTCATGATTCGTCTATGAGAGTTTGAATAAGTGCATACAAGTTACATTTGTGTGCTTAAAAGATAGTCATGTCATTTGTTACTTTTGTCTGTGCATTTATTTGCAAATGTATGCAAGCCTTCATCTAAGATTTTATCAAAACTTACTTGAAACAACATTTTGCACTGAAAACTAGTAGGTTTTTGAAGTGTGACTTGTTTCATGCACATGTGTAGTTGGACCTCAACCCTGTCGTATGTCACTTCTCTGCTCCTGCACTAAAGTTTAGTTCAGTTCAATCACTCAGTTGTATCTGACCCTTTGTGACCCCATGGACTGCAGCATGCCAGGCTTCTCTGTCCATCACCAACTCCCGGAGCCTACTCAAACGCATGTCCATTGAGTTGGTAATGCCATCCAACCATCTCATCTTCTGTCATCCCTTTCTCCTCCTGCCTTCAATTTTCCCCAGCATCAGGGTCTTTTCTGGTGAGTCATTTCTTTGCATCAGGTGGCCAAAGTATTGGAGCTTCAGCATCAGTCCTTTCCATGAATATTCAGGACTGATTTCCTTTAGGATTGATTGGTTTGATCTCCTTGCAGGCCAAGGGACTCTTAAGAGTCTTCTCCAACACCACAGTTCAAAAACATCAGTTCTTTGGTGCTCAGCTTTCTTTACACACATTTGTACATGACTACTGGAAAAACCGTAGTTGACTAGATGGACCTTTGTCGACAAAGTAATGTCTCTGCTTTTTAATATGTTGTCTAGGTTGGTCATAACTTTTCTTCCAAGGAGCAAGTGTCTTTTAATTTCATGGCTGCAGTCACCTTCTTCAGTGATTTTGGAGCTCAAGAAAATAAACTCTCTCACCGTTTCCATTGTTTCTCCATCTATTTGCCATGAAGGATCTTCCCATAAAATGAAGCAATACATATGGGGAACTTGAATCATCTGGATAAGTGTTGCAAGACAGCATTTAACATTCTAGTTCGACTCCTTCATTTCATATTACCTCTTCCTCCCTTTTTCCACCCACTGCTGAGAGCATCTAGGCTATCCAAAAAGAATATGATTATGTGATTATGATACCAGAGAAAAGCAGTTATGGTGTGTCTTACTAAATCATTTTGGGACACATATCTTATTCTGCTAGCATTCATATGGCCCATGATTACAAACATACAGAGTTCTTGAAGATTGATTAAACATTAAAAATACAGCATCCTTTTGCATCTCTAAATGAAAATCATTAGAACAGGCTATTAAAAATGGCAAGAGAGTACATAGCTTATCGGATGAAACATTTAAATTCAGATTTTTCTGGTGCAAGTTTTTATGGTGGAAACCATGTGAGAAATATTACTTAGTTTACACCTCCTTTGAATCCCTCTGCATGTTGCTGCCTCAGGGCCGGGGCAATGGGATGACCCAGAGGGATGGGATGGGGAGGGAGGTGGGTGAGGGGTCCAGGAAGGGGAACACATGTAAACCCATGGCTGATTCATGTCAATGTATGGCAAAAACTATTACAATATTGTAAAGTAATTAGCCCCCAACTAAAAAAAAAAAAAGGTGACTTCAGTGGGATTTTGTGATAAGCTGAACTCCTCACAGCTTGATCCTTCCCTGACTTTGTAGTGAAAACCACGGCCATTGAGTGAAACACAGGTTGTTAGTTGCTCTGCTGGACCTGGCATTCGACCCTGGTGCCTCATGTTTATTCCTTACTGCCTAGTGGCTCCATTGGATTGCCCTTCTGATGCATGCTTCTGAATATAGACTTGGGTGGGAAGATATTTGGGGGTTCAAGATCTAAACGGAGCTTAGTGATCTGGATCTTCCCATAGCACAGATTTCCTGGTTTGTGGTTCACCCTCTCAGAGTTGAGACTAATGCAGAGATGTTGATGGGTTTTAGAGGCTGGCCTCTTGGGACATGGCAGCTTGCCATGATGCCATCAGTTTAGACTAATGATTGCACAGAATTCTCATGAAGCAGATGGCTACTAACCACAATATTAATATTATTTTGCTTTGTACATTTAGGGAAAAATCATTTCACAGTTGCAAAGGAAAACCTCGTTTGGATTTTATAAAGAATGATCTGCAACAGAAATAACATGCTGTCAGGACCTGTTTTATATGCTTTCATTATCAGTGACAAATTGTGATATTAATTCTATAGCAAATTTGTGCTTGGGATTTTAGCATTTCTTTCAGCCATTTCCTTTCTCTGCATAGCTAGCTGTAGAATAAAATGCTCTGAATTTTACCTTGGAGGGATCGACAGCTGGATTTAAATGTTACCTCTGTAATTTGCTTAGAGATACCATTGTTTATAAATTTGAAGAGTGGATGTTCTTTGACAGGATTCGGAATGAAGTGGAGGTTTGAGGTAATTGCTTAGATAATCCAGGTAGCAGAGACACTTCTGCCTGGATTCCCCCAATAACATACCTGAAACAAAGAAATTTATTTCTGTTTGAATTAGTCAGGTAATTACTTTTGCACTCTGCTTTGTTTTGCTGATGACATTCTGGTTTGAATGTATTCGGAGAGATGATGGTGACAGTTAAGTTCATATGACACAATGGCGGTCCTGTGATCTGTGTAATTCAGCCACAGGGTGTCAATCATTATTTTATTTTGATTAGTGTTCTGGATCTTCCATAATGCTATTTTCAGGATAACTTACTAATGAAAGTAACCCAGGAATGCCTAATATTAGGACATTAGGGAATTTAGCATAATTTTGCTTCAAGCATAAGAATTTTAAAATTTGGAACACCAGAGTGAGATGGAGCACTTGGCAGTGGTATGCATGTTTCCTGTTCACCTCTCAAACCATCTTGAAGCCCAGCATCGGCAAACATGATTCATTGTGTGCAGTTTCTTTTTTTTATTTTAATAGACTGAGATGTTTAAACATGGTTTTTTACCTGCTTGGTGTTTTTGACTTTCTTATTTCTGTGAAGTCTTTAAAACATAATATAAAAAAGGAAGGGAAAAGAATTAACTGCTTTTTGGATCTGAGAGAACATGAAATCATGAACGATAAGCAATGGCTTCTGAATAAGAGATGAAGAAAATCACATCTTTTTCTGGAAAGGTTTGGAAGGAAGACTTAGTAAGGAAAGATAGTCATATTCCATGTACAAGGTCTGTTTTAAACTCTTGATGTACAAGGTCTGTTTTAAACTCTTGACAGTTTACTCCCAAATCCAAAACAAGAAAAGATAAGACTTACTCAGTATCCAAGTGACTGTTTCTTAACAAACTATCCTTAATTATATTTGACATCTAGTTTTTGACCACTTAGCAGTTTTGCAGCAATAAATTTTTAGAAGGACAGGAGGTGACACGATTAGATGGAAGTTTAATGACAGTGGAAATAACAACTGACCTTGAGTGGCAAGAGAACAACAACCACCACAACAAAGCAGACATTGAGGATATTGCAACAAAAATACTGTGATGAATCCTCACAGAGATGACTCTGTGGTTCAAGAAGTTAGTCCCTTTCCCTTAGAAAGCTAGTAATGATTTCAGATGCCGATGGGTGAAGTGCAGTTGGGCAAATGAATAGGTGTGCATAAGTAATTTAGAAAATTCATTTATGTGAATAGTGGATTCCCAGTGATGGAGTTCATTAGGTGTCTTTCCTTTTGAGTTGGGTCATGTCAAACAAACACTCTATCCTTTCCTGTGTAATAATGATTCAATAAATACTGGCGTGGCTCAAATGTCTGAACTTATTCACTTGGGGATTCATTCCTTTGAGCCTTGAAGGCGCTACATTTTCACAGACCTCCTGTTAAAGTGCCTGTGGGTCATAAACTGAACTCTGGTAATCTATGGGTATTACATTATTAGGTAGTGTGAGAATTTTATGTAGAAAAAGCACTTACTCATTTCTTGAGCTCAAACTATCTCCATACTCTGGATACTGAGGAAAGGATTTGGAAAGCAAACAGCTTATTTCATTTCTATAAAACAGTTACCCAAATTTCATTTTTACCTTCCCAGGGAATAAGAATCTTCTAAGTTTGATACCCTGGAAAATTCTATCCACAGTGCTGGCTGTAGTTGATAAATTGATTGGTCACTCTTTTTGACTATATGGCAAGCTTTCTGAGTAAATGGTGCTACAATTGCAAAATAAACTTTACAATTAAATGCCATTTAGTTATATGCAAGGAGAACTCAAAGATAATTGGCAATGATATGTATAAGTAAGGAAAATAATAAATGTATGCAATTCCAGTGAGTGCATGCCTATATGGGCAACCATACTTCTGGTTATTAGTAACAGGAGAGAAGAGATGGAGACTGCAGAAGTGGGAAGAGAAGCTGTGGCTGTAGCAAATGTGGAAATACAGCAAACTATTGACCAAGTAGCCCACCTTGTTTGGGGAGAGCAACAATGGTGAGCTCTACCCATCTCAGTTCCAAGTTGAAAAGCAGTTTGTGGGAAGATTGCTTGGTTTCAGGGTTGCCATCCATCCAGCTTGCCTGGGATAGCTCCAGTGTGTGCCTGTTGTATTGGTTTAATTATTGATATTTTACTTTATTTACTACCTTATTTTACTATCAAAAGTGTTCTGACTTCGACATTAAATAATTCCATGATCATTATAAGTAATTGTGAGTGAAACAGAAGAGAAAATACAGAGCCTATTTTAAGCCTATTTTATCTGATCATTCACAGATAACTCCTCTTACAATCTCTTATTTCCTTACAAGTGAAATAATAAAAGCAAACCTGACGGTCATAAGTCTAGTTTCCAACCTAGTAAAGAAATGACATCAAACCCTATAGCAACTTCAGCCTTCTCCTCTACTGCCTTTATGTTTTACGGAGCCACCTATATTCACTGTGGAATTGTAATAACTAGGCAAAGACGAACAATTTTGGATGAGAAATGTTGAAATAAACAATGCTACACTTGTGAGTTTATATCCAGTAGTGTATCAGGCCAGGAACTGGAGGGAGAAAAGTTAAGTCCTCAGATTATGTCCAGAGAAATATTAATATTCCCAGACTATCAGCCTTCTGCATCTGGCCTGAGTACTGTTCCTCCCCTGGCAGTCCACCGTACACTGCTAGCTGGGGAGGTTATTAGAATGAATTTATTATCCTTTGGTAGTCATTAACACTGACTGCAGTGGACAGTAAATATTTTACACTCTTTGTGAATGGGTCTGGAAAACAGTTTCAGAATTTTTCAAAGTGACTTTTGGGGGCAATATTCTATATCGGGGACATATCCTTATAAATAAGAGCAACATGTCTCTCAGCAGTCACACAGAGTTGCTTTTAGGGTGTTTCTGGTGTTCAAAATCCTTACTTTATTTTCACTCTCTTATGTAATATTAGTAATCTTTTTGGCTCTTGGGGTATGTTGGGATATGGCAGTTAAGAAATTTCTGAGTATTGTGCATATCTAATCAAGCTAAATCTTCTATGTTTTGGCATCTATCCAATATCTTCCTTATTCATAATTTCTTTCTTGCCTAGGCCTTCATAAAAATAGCTAGGGGGAGTATGAAAAGTGCAAGGAGGACTTGACACATGGGGGGAAGTGAAAAGGAAGAACTTGTGATACAACCGTGGAGTGAAGGAATGTAGCCTTTAGGATCCCCAGTACTACGAGGTAGACATGAAGAGGACAGTAGGTCAGCTGGAATTCTAGTTAACCTCAGCAAAAGTGACATGGTGGCCAGGAGCTCTGAAGACTAATACGATATAGAACCCTGGATCTAGGTTCCATCTTCTCTCTATCTAATAGCTGTGTGACTTTTAGCAAATTTCTCCATGTCTCTCTCTTTCAATTCTTCATCTTAAACTGGGGATGGATTCTGTAGTATCCATCTAACAGGGCTTATCTGAGAATTGTATGAATCAAACTGTGTAAAGAGCTTAGAAAAGTTGCAGGCATGTATGAGAAATCAGTAAATGTTTGTTCTCTAAAAACACCCAGGCTATTGGTTTTTGGCATGATCCTCTCCCTACAGCAGTGCATAGTGTAACCAAACTTTGCTGAGCTAGGAAGAACTTTGCTAACAGGACCGACAGCAACAGAGCTGTGTAACACCAGTGTTATTTCTCTGCAGCACAGTGTGGATTCTCAACTGACTGGCTTGAAGTCACAATTACCTTCTGGGCCAAATGAGACAGGGGTGTTGAGTGATGACCAAATAAAATGGGACAATTATGACTAAAGTCTAGGTGTCCTTTGGGGATTATCAGTTGGCCCTAAAACAGTGATCTCCCTTTGATGACAAGTGCTAGAAAAAAAAGAATGTACCTCACCTCTCCTTATTCTCTTTGCCACACTGTAACTGTGTCCTTAGAGATGGTATTTAGCACTGGGAAGAGTGTATTACCACTTTATAGTCAAGGATAAATCATGTTCTATAACTGGAATGTCTAAAAATTCTATTTGGTTATCTTAAATGTAAAACATCTTGAGCCTTGATTATCCAAATGTACCAGAGTCTCCTAGTTTCTGATATTACTGCTCAATAATCACTGGCCTTTATTGAGTGTATCTATGACTGTGTTATTCTTTGGAACTCTGCATTCAAATGGGTATATCTTTCCTTTTCTCCTTTGTTTTTCTCTTCTCTTCTTTTCATAGCTGTTTGTAAGTCCTCCTGAGAGAGCCATTTTGCTTTTTTGCATTTCTTTTTCTTGGGGATGGTCTTGATCCCTGTTTCCTGTACAGTGTCACAAACCTCCGTCCATAGTTCATCAGGTACTCTGTCTATCAGATCTAGTCCCTTAAATCTATTTCCCACGTCCACTGTATAATCGTAAGGGATTTGATTTAGGTCATACCTGAATGGTCTAGTGGTTTTCCCTGTTTTCTTCAATTTAAGTCTGAATTTGGCAATAAGGAACTTATGATCTGAGCCACAGTCAGCTCCCAGTCTTGTTTTTACTGACTCTATAGACCTTCTCTATCTTTGGCTGCAAAGAATATAATCAACCTGATTTCTGTATTGACCATCTGTTGATGTCCATGTGTAGAGTCTTCTCTTGTGTTGTTGGAAGAGAGTGTTTGCTATGACCAGTGCATTCTCTTGGCAAAACTCTTGAGCCTTTGCCCTGCTTCATTCAGTACTCCAAGGCCAAATTTGCCTGTTACTCCAGGTATCTCTTGACTTCCTACTTTTGCATTCCAGTGCCCTATAATGAAAAGGATATTTTTTGGGGGTGTTAGTCCTAGAAGGTCTTGTAGGTCTTCAAAGAACCTTTCAACTTCAGCTTCTTTAGCATTACTGGTTGGGGCATGGACTTGGATTCCTGTGATATTGAATGATTTGCCTTAGAAACAAACAGAGATCATTCTGTCAT
Organism: Giraffa tippelskirchi; assembly: GCF_054371585.1. Classification (NCBI taxonomy): domain Eukaryota; kingdom Metazoa; phylum Chordata; class Mammalia; order Artiodactyla; family Giraffidae; genus Giraffa; species Giraffa tippelskirchi. The sequence goes on from NC_137282.1 coordinate 36,772,648, forward strand.
TTTTCAGATTGCATCCAAGTACTGCATTTTGGACTCTTTTGTTGACCATGATAGCTACTTCATTTCTTCTAAGGGATTCTTGCCCACAGTAGTAGATATGATGGTCATCTGAGTTAAATTCACCCATTCCAGTCCATTTTAGTTTGCTGATTCCTAAAATGCCGACGTTCACTCTTGCCATCTCCTGTTTGATCACTTCCAATTTGCCTTGATTCATGGACCTAACATTCCAGGTTCCTATGCAATATTGCTCTTCATAGCATCAGACTTTGCTTCCATCACCAGTCACATCCACAACTGGGTGTTGTTTTTGCTTTGATTCCGTCTCTTCATTCTTCCTGGAGTTGTTTCTCCACTGATCTCCAGTAGCATGTTGGGTACCTACTGACCTGGGGAATTCATCTTTCAGTGTCCTATTTTTTGCCTTTTCATACTGTTCATGGGGTTCTCAAGGCAAGAATACTGAAGTGGTTTGCCATTCCCTTCTCCAGTGGACCACATCTTGTCAGAACTCTCCATCATGACCCGTCTGTCTTGGGTGGCCCTACACGGCATGGCTCATAGTTTCATTGAGTTAGACAAGGCTGCAGATGGTGACTGCAGTCATGAAATTAAAAGATGCTTACTCCTTTGAAGGAAAGTTATGACCAACCAAGACATATATTAAAAAGCAGAGACATTACTTTGCCAACAGAGGTCCATCTAGTCAAGGCTATGGTTTTTCCAGTGGTCATGTATGGATGTGAGAGTTGGACTATAAAGAAAGCTTGAGCGCTGAAGAATCGATGCTTTTGAACTGTGGTGTTGGAGAAGATTCTTGAGAGTCCCTTTGACTGCAAGGAGATCCAACCAGTCTATGCTAAAGGATATCAGTCCTGAGTGTTCATTGGAAGGACTGATGGTCCTGAAATGCCAATACTTTGGCCACCAGATGCAAAGAACTGACTCATTTGAAAAGACCCTGATGCTGGGAAAGATTGAAGGCAGGAGAAGAAGCGGACAACAGAGGATGAGATAGTTGGATGGCATCACCAACTTAATGGACATGAGTTTGGGTGGACTCCGGGAGTTAGTGATGGACAGGGAGGCCTGGCGTGCTGCAGTCCATGGGGTCACAAAGAGTCAGACACGACTGAGTGACTGAACTGAACTGATGACTGCGTTAGGAGTACGAGACTTAGACCACATGATCCTTGCTTTCAAAGAATGACTGATCTAGTTAAGAAATAAAACATTAGTGTGCTCTTGATGCTAAGCTTCTGGTAGTCATTGCCATTACAGTTTGTAAAAAATGCCCCTTGGTATATTCTTCATGTATTCTCATAGCGCAGTCCTTCCTTTCTTACTTTGCTTAATTCACCATTGTAGTAACACAACATTTAAGGGTTAGATGCTTTGGCTCTCTTTGCAGCACTATGGGTTCCTAATAAACATTGTAAATCAATCATTCGCTAGTTTATTCTTGCTTGAAAGAAGAAAAGACTTTGTTTCTGTGCTTTTGTGATTTGGCCTGCCCTTACATACTGTTTTGTACCCAAAATTCATGCTTAAGCACTATTTCATCACCTTGATTTAGTTGTTAATTTTTTAAACTGTTTTTGAAAATTTAAATTGAGGTCATCTATGTAAGGTGCTTATTACAGTGTGTAGGGCATAAGGAGTGATCAATGAAAGTTAATTCAACTTATTAATACATTTTTTGTTCTCCCATGCAGTTCTAAATCATTCTTTTCCATCATGTAGCAACATTCAAGTTCATTTCCATTTTATCCATTTATTCTTATGTTATGGAGGATGGAAACAAAAATGTAAAGCACTAGGTAGAGGGTCATCTCTCTCTGCTGGGACAGGAACAAGCATGAGTAATATATTCTGTGGAGCAGGACTAAAAACAATAAATGTCCTGAATGTATTTCCCAATAAGCAGGCAAAATTATTTTCCTATTTTCATAGCTTTGTATTTGAGGCTTGTATTTTATTTATAGTATAAATTCTGTGCTCTTTTCAGTAGATGCTGTTTCTTGTACTGAGCGATGGTTACTAAAGACTATTTTTCAAGCTCCCATGTAATGTGCTCCTAATATGCAACCAAAAGCTTTCTTTCAGTTAACTTGCTCACTCCTTTTATGGCAGTAACATGGAACAGTATTTTAGAACCTTGTAGACCTCAGGTTTGTACATGGTATTATTTATTTGTAGAGTCTCTAAACATATTCTTCTTGCAGAAAGTAACTATTATATGTTTCTTTGAACTTAATTTTATAAAAATACAGCACAGCTGAGTTGGCTTTTCACAATTCTTTCTCAAATTTGGGTTTTCTTGTCACTAAGAGATTATTTTTTTTCTCCTGGAAGATTAACTGCATCTTATCAGTCATCTCAGAGGGCTCCTTTGATTTGAACTAAGGAAATAATAAACATGGTTCTACATTTTTAAATGGGTGGCTTATTATAGAATTATGACCATAATGGAGAAAATGCCATCCACTCCCTGCAAGTTTCTGGTGCTAAAGTCTGACTGCACATTGAATTTCATCAGGGTGCTCCTGACTGGTGGAGGTTGAGGGTCACATCTCTTTGCATCATGGACTTGACTAGTTTTGATTCTCACAGTGTATCCACCTGGCTGCTTTGAATGGTACAGTGAAGCTGACACACAGGTGCTTTGGCCATTTCTATTATAACATCTACTGGGGATACAAGAAAACTACTACTTATGATTTAAGTTAGAACTTGCACTAAATGGAGTAGTCTCTTTTAATTTCACCAACAAATGAAATTAATTCAGTTTAAAAGTATAAATAATTTGAAGACATACTGAAGAAGATAGATGATAAGTATGTCCTCTGTACTTATGAACTTGCTTTTCATTCAAGATTAAAGATTAAATCTGACTACCGAAAAAACCAAACCCAAAACCCAGAAGATTTTGTTCTTTTCTTTTACCTAGAAGAATGGTTTATCTTTGTTTGTGTTGGTTGGCAGTAAAACCCAATGCCCAGAAAGATGAAACCCTGGTAGATATTCCTCAGGAATGGTTTAGAAAATTTATTCCATTCAGACCTCATATCTTATTTAGAAGCACAGCCAATATCTAAAATACATATTCTTCCAGTGCCATACAATGTCTGAGATTCTTCAAGCCTTCTATTATTTTATACAGTCATCTTTTACTGTCCACTGTGGATGCACAATTAACTCAACTTTTATCTAGGTCTGAAGAAGAGAAAAAAGTCCATAAATGCTTTTGTAACTTGAAGCCTTCTGTCTTTTGTAAGATAGCCATGGTAAGGTTTTTAACTCTGAATACTTTTTTTTTTTCCTGCTATGTCCTATTTACATGAAGTAAACAGTGTAAGGTTCAGGAGAAACTGAGAACGAAGAGAAAAGTAATGATTATCTGTGATTTGAAATTTTAACTTCATACAGTAAATAATGATACATTCAATACAATAGATTAGAATGTGAAGGCAACAGAAATAAATATCTTTGGATCCCTTCTGTGTGACTTTTTCCACCCTAAGACACAGACTTGTATTTAAAGGAGAACTTATAAATCATCTATGAGGCCATTGCATTTAATGCAGTGTCTGTATGGGTGACCAGTTGGCATGGCAATGATAGATGGACTCACACAACTGGGTCTGGTGGTTCAAACGTAGTTCACTTTGGCAGTGACTAAAAGCCTTTATGATCCAGCGATTGCTCAGCGACCTGGATGAAATGAATTGGTCTCTTTTCTAGTGAATAGCTGTCCATGTCACAAGACTAGAATGTAACTGGTACTAATTGTCTCCCTGCTTGATGGTTTCAGAAACAGGGCTAAAGAGGTCATAAGGAAAAGGGTGACAAAATGCTCTGTCTTTTCACACCATCACTCATTTACCAAGCTCACCACACCCTGTCATCCCATTGGCCAGGCAGAGAGGAGGAAACCATTCATTGTTCCAACCTGAGTTAAACTGAACTTCCCTTAAATGGCATGTCTTCAGTTCTCTTGATTATCTCTGTGACAAAATCCTTATACATACCAAATTTGGTTCCACATCTTCACCCCTGGGGGGACAAAAGCAAAAACAGTGTTAGAAAAGAAAAATAGTCTTTAAAATGACAGATGTTTCTGTTCATTTAGAGTGAAGTCTAGACTTTGAAAGATTCATGGAATTAACTTCATAGTTTCTTTATAGTTGTATCCTACTGTGTTAGGTAGTTGACTTAAAATGTTGTCACATCAATGTTTGTTCTTCAGGACTCATTAGAATAGTTTTTACCATTTTTGTCCTATATAAAATGAAGTTCTAGAAGAATTTTCCATGGCTGGGAAGAGTTAAAGATGTAAATCTTTGCTAAAGGAATATAAAAATGTAATTCAGTCCCAGGCAGCATCTAAAAAGTTGGTAAAGTCCATAGAGAAGAATTCCGGGAGAATTAATAATGATGATACACACAGTAATATTGAAGGAGACAGAGTTACTCTAATGAAAGAAGATGAGATTGGGAATCAGACAAGCAGATTAATAGAATTCAACTGGACTGTGGCCACATATACACATTCACAAATGTAGGAACTTAGTATTTGTTTAGCATGGTGTTTCAAATCTGTAAGGTGTTTGGACTATTGAGTATTCAAATTCCAAACACAAAATTGGATTCCCCTTCCCACCATACACAAAAGATAAACTACTGAGCTAAATATAAAAATCTAAAATTGTTTTAAGAAAGTGTTTATGAGTTTGGGATGACATTCTTAAGATTTGAAAACCAGAACCCATAAAGAGAACACATGGGCAGATTGAGTATGTTAAAATTCTAAATTCTGTAAGTAACAGGAAATCTAAAGTTAAAATACAAACAGCTAATGTGAAAATATTTGTACTATCAAGTGTAATAAATATTCCTAGTATTTAAAAAGTTTTTCTAATATAGCTAGGAAAAATATTAACCACTCAGCTGTAAAGTGGACAAAACATATGAACAGGTAATTTAGAGATGAAAAGCTGGAAAAGACCAATAAATATATACAGTTGTTTAACCAATAATTCCTTTAGGAATGAAAATTGAAACAAGGTACCCTTTTTGGCTGTTAGAAATTTGGAAAATGTAAAGAAGATTGGAAATGTGTGTTGTGCTGAATGGGGCTATGCTGTAGCATGAAAGTGATCTTTTCATACATTACTGTGTTAAAAGGAATTTGTAAAAATTTTGGAGATCAGTTTGGTAATAGCTATTAAAAATTCAAATGCACATTTCCTATAACCCAGACATATTCTGAGGAATCTCACCTATAGTTGTGGGTTCAAAAGCATATAATTTTGTCCATCACAAACACGAATGTTCATTAGTAAGAAAACAGTACAATAAGTATATCATGTCTTTACAGTGAATTGATTCTATATAAACACTAAAAAGAATTGGATCAAATTATATCTGCTAACATGAAAAAATATTTGTGTTATGTTGTTGAGTGAAAAAGTGTGTAATGTGATAATTCTTTAAGAGTGTGTGTGTGTGCACATGTGTGCATTTGTTTGCTTTTGTATAATCTTAGGAAAATAGAATTATGTGTCCCCAGTTGTTGAAAGTAGTTAAAGGTTTAAAGTCATTTTAAGAATGAGTAGGGTGGAGAAGTCAAGACGGGACTCTTTTCGTTCCTTGAATAACTTTAAGAGGATGGGAACCTGGGTCATTGAACTTGAAATTTTAGGTTTTTCAATAAGATAGGTTTGTGCCTGCATGGCCTCATACATACGATGTGTGCTGTTTTCAACCCTCATTTCTGCAATAAGACCAGAGCAGGAATGATCATTTGCCTGCTCACCAAAGGAGCAGTTCAGACCTGGCTAAGAAGGCGGTTGTGAGTGTACAGAGTACCAACATGGTTTTGAGGAGTGCCCCATACTCAGATATAAGAAAAAGGAAAGTGACCTTTCAACCCCTATTAGAAGAATGTTTGACTTCCTGTCAGTGATGCTTAATTTCAAAGTTATTTGTCTTTGGTTCCTTTTTTTGCTAATGTATAATGCCTACCATAAAATAACTCGCTCAGAAGTGCTGATTTTGATTTGCCAATCTGTTTTTCAAGATTCTTTAATATCTTAATTCTTTAGCACCTCTTGACTTTCATAAAGTAAAAATCAACTTTGTGAAGTGATTGTCAATTGGAAAAATTATTTTTAAAATGTTTGGTTTTTAAATTCATATTTTAATTACTTATAAAGATTTTTAAAATGGGGACATCATTTCTTTTTCTTTTATTTTTTTCTCCATTTTCTTCTATGAATTGTTTTAGTAATTCTGTTGTCACATTAGCATTTGAATCAAGGAGAGAATTTGTGGCCTCTTCAAAGAAGTGTGGCAAACTTTTCAATTACTAAAATGCAAAACTTGTTCTCCTTTCTCGTGTTTTTATACCACAGCATGGAAATGTGTCATCTGATTTCTTAGAGTAAGGAATTAGTTTTTAAAATAGCAAATTGCTTTTTAAAATCACTTTTCTTTCTCATTCATATTCCTTTTTTCTGTCTTTTGTATCACTTACTGGCTTTTGGAACAGGTTTGTTCTTTGCTTTTATGCAGTTTACATCAAACTAGACATTAATATTTTTATATTTAAATGTCATTTTTTTTTTACCATAAACAGGTTTCTAATTTATGTCAAGGTGATATCTCCCACGTGGGAGATATTTTATTGCCAGTTTGTACATGAAATTTTCTTCTGTTTATATCACAACTTTTTTGTTGTCATTTTTTCTAAGAAACACTTTTGCTTTAGTATAGTAAAATCATAAATAAAATCTTTAAGCAATCAGTGACTGGTCATTATGATATTTGCCCAGTACTAAGTTGGTAATAAAACCTAGAGAGAAAGAATTATGGAAATCAATTTCCCTGAAGTACTGCTTTTGATTTGCCAATCTGTTTTTCAAGATTCTTTAATATCTTAATTCTTTAGCACCTCTTGACTTTCATAAAGTAAAATAACACATGTACCCTCCTCTCCCTTAGTCTGCAGTCTGTTACCTCTTAATACCTGAAAGGGGTGGAGAATGATGAAGAGTAGTTCCCACCTGGTGAAGGACAGACCTTAAAAGAGCTAACCTATTGCTCAAGGAAAAGTTGCAAGGAAAAATGACCCTCACATCAGTAATATTCTTGATCTTTCCTCTAAAAAAAGAGAAGACAAAAACAGACATAAAAACCTAACAAAAGTAAAGTAAACCTAACAAAAGTAAAGTAAAAACTAAGATTTCAAAAGACATTGACCCATAAGTGGATATTTGTATAAAAATTTTATGCATGGGAATAAAATTTAGCCATTTTAAAAGTACTTTGAGAATAAGTTCATGAGATGTAGTACTGGTAATTCAGAGTCTAGGCAAAAAGGTCTTTGATGTCAGCTTTGCAAGTAGGACAATGTTTTGGTCAGAAACCAAGATGGAGGTCGTGGGGGAGGGGAGGTACAAAATTGTTGGAATAACATTAAAGTGATACCACTGAATGGTCTTGAGATAAAAATAATTCATATGTGGTTTAATAGTGGAATGATGCAGACATCATTTTAAATGAAAAACAATATGATGTAATAAAGTTTGTGGAAGCAGTTAGATCCAGGCTAGGGGGATGACTTGCAGAGTGGCCTAGTGACAAATGAAGGGGTAGCTAAATCATTCATTATTAAGGGACTGAGGGTGACAGCCACTAATGCAGAGGGAAGCCCTATGCCTGCTTACTGGGGTTTGCACAGCACTAAGTAAACTTAAATGGCTCAGATGTTCAGAGGAGGAATGTAGTCATGAAGAAAGAAGCTGCTGTGTACCTGGTGAGGTTAGAGAGCAAAGGCATACACCATGCACATTCTGGTGCGTGCTCAGGAATTAGGCTTCTCTTGTCTGGTTTGTATGTTTATTGGGCAGGAAGTTTAATTCAGTTTAATTCAGAACTTGTATTTTCAGTGGAGTTGACGTGGGGTTAAAGAAAATCAATGGAAGACTTACAAGATAAAATAATGTTATCTTATTGACAGCTATCAATAATGGATAATGAGGCCTTAGGTTGAACTTTCTTGAACAAACAAAGAGTTGAAGCTGTCAATAGGTTATAAATGAAAATCTAATTACATAGACTTGTTAGCTTGAATTCCAGTCTTAGACATTAATGTAATTAATTTATGGAAGAGTGGCAATTTGAGTGTGGGAATTCAAGCATATTTTATTAATTTTTTAAACATAGGTAGAATTTTAGAGAAAAATATCTTTCTCTTTTGCAAGCAGAAGCATTGCAAATGCATATATGACATGTGAGCACATGGGCATGTGAGACAGATTTTTTTTTTCTCCCAGTTTATGGGACATCATTATAAATTTGCTGAGAAGAAAGGAAATAGAAATTGCTTAGGCAATCTAATAAAATTCAGTTAGAATTAATTGGGTTCAAGATACTCAAGTTTGTCAGTATCAGTTCAAAATTAAAATAATTTTTTGTATTCTATGAAAGTAAGGTCACCGTTAAAAGTATCTATTTTTTCCTTACCATGGCTTAAAATACAAGAGCAAACGTATAGTTCCATAGAGTTTTGCAGTAGGTTGGCTTTTCTAGAAAATTAGGATCCTTAGAAAGGGAGAGGTAGAGATAGATTATTTTAAAATTCTCTCCTCTGAAGTTTTATTCATATTAGCTAATACTTGTAAGCAGCCAAGATGTTCTTCAATAGATGAGTGGATAACGAACAATGGTACGTCCATGTAATGAAATACTATTCAATGATAAAAATAAATGAGCTATCAAGCCATGAAAAGACACTGAGGAAACTTAAGTGCATGTTGCTAAGTGAAAAAAAGCCAGTCTGAAAAGGCTACACACTATATGGTTCCAACTATTTGACATTCCAAGAGAGGCACAGCTATAGAGACAGAAAAAGATCAGTGGTTTCCAGGAATTGGGACAGGGATGGAGGTAAGTTAGAGAGAGGAACGAATAGGTGGAGAATAGGAGATTTTTTAGGGCAGTAAAACTATTCTGTATGTTACTGTTAATGGTGGATATGTGACATTATGTATTTGGGAAAACCCATAGAATGTACCACACAAAGAGTGATCTCTAATGTAAATGTGGACTTTGGGTGATGATGACAAGTCAGTGTAGGTTCATGGAAATAACAAATGTACCACAGTAATGCAAGATGTTGATAATAAGGGAAACTGTGTGTGTAGGGGGGAGTTGGTGGAGGAGTAGATATATGGGAACTCCCTGTTCTCCAGTTTTTCTATAAACCTAATACTGGAGAAGGGAATGGCAAACCACTTCAGTATTCTTGCCTTGAGAACCCCATGAACAGTATGAAAAGGCAAAAAGATACAACACTGAAAGATGAACTCCCCAGGTCGGTAGGTGCCCAATATGCTACTGGAGATCAGTGGAGAATTAACTCCAGGAAGAATGAAGAGACGGAGCCAAACAATACCCAGTTGTGGATGTGACTGGTGATGGAAGCAAGGTCCGATGCTGTAAAGAGAAATATTGCATAGGAACCTGGAATGTTAGGTCCATGAATCAAGGCAAATTGGAAGTGATCAAATAGGAGATGGCAAGAGTGAACGTCGGCATTTTAGGAATCAGCGAACTAAAATGGACTTGAATGGATGAATTTAACTCGGATGACCATCATATCTACTACTGTGGGCAAGAATCCCTTAGAAGAAATGAAATAGCTATCATGGTCAACAAAAGAGTCCAAAATGCAGTACTTGGATGCAATCTGAAAAATGACAGAATGATCTCTGTTTGTTTCTAAGGCAAATCATTCAATATCACAGGAATCCAAGTCTATGCCCCAACCAGTAATGCTAAAGAAGTTGAATTTGAATGGTTATTTGAAGACCTACAAGACCTTCTAGAACTATCACCCCCAAAAGATATCCTTTTCGTTATAGGGCACTGGAATGCAAAAGTAGGAAGTCAAGAAACACCTGGAGTAACAGGCAAATTTGGCCTTGGAGTACAGAAGGAAGCAGGGCAAAGGCTCAAGAGTTTTGTCAAGAGAACACACTGTCATAGCAAACACCCTCTTCCAACAACACAAAAGAATACTCTACACATGGACATCAACAGATGGTCAATACAGAAATCAGGTTGATTATATTCTTTGCAGCCAAAGATGGAGGAGGTCTATAGAGTCAGCAAAATCAAGACTGGGAGCTGATTGTGGCTCAGATCATGAGCTCCTTATTGCCAAAGTCAGACTTAAATTGAAGAAAATAGGGAAAACCACTAGACATTCAGGTATGACCTAAATGAAATCCCTTTGATTATACAGTGAAAGTGACAAATAGATTTAAGGGATTCGATCTGATAGACAAAATGCCTGAAGAACTATGGACGGAGATTCATGATACTGTACAGGAGGCGGTGATCAAGACCATCCCCAAGTAAAAGAAATGCAAAAAGGCAAAATGATTGTCTGGCAAGCCCTTACAAATAGCTGAGAAAATAAGAGAAGCAAAAGGCAAAGGAGAGAAGGAAAGATATACCCATCTGAATGCAGAGTTCCAAAGAATAGCAAGGAGAGATAAGAAAGCCTTCCTCAGTGATCACTGCAAAGAAATAGAGGAAAACAAATAGAATGGAAAGACTAGAGATCTTTCAAGAAAGTTAGAGATACCAAGGGAACATTTCATGCAAAGATGGGCACAATAAAGAAAAGAAATGGTATGGACCTAACAGAAGCAGAAGATATTAAGACAAGATGGCAAGAGTACATAAAAGAACTGTACAAAAAAGATCTTCTCGACCCAGATAATCACGATGGTGTGATCACTCTCCTAGAGCCAGACATCCTGGAATGCGAGCTCAAGTGGGCCTTAGGAGGCATCATTATGAACAAAGCTAGTGAGATGATGGAATTCCAGCTTAGCTATTTCAAATCCTAAAAGATGACATTGTGAAAGTGCTGCACTCAATATGCCAGCAAATTTGTAAAACTCAGCAGTGGAAAAAGGCAGTTTTTATTTCAGTCCTCAAGAAAGGCAGTGCCAAAGAATGTTCAAAGTACTGCACAGTTGCACTCATTTCACATGCTAGTAAGATAATGCTCAAAATCCTTCAATCCAGGCTTCAACAGTACCTGATCTGAGAACTTTGAGATGTACACCCTGCATTTAGAAAAGGCAGAGGAACCAGAGACCAAATTGCCAACATCCGATGGATCATAGAAAAAGCAAGAGAGCTCCAGAAAAACATCCACTTCTGCTTCATTGACTATGCTAAATCCTTTGATTGTGTGGATCACAACAAACTGTGGAAAATTCTGAAAGAGATGGGAATACTAGACCACCTTACCTGTCTCCTGAGAAACCTGTGTGCTGGTAAAGAAGCAACAGTTAGAACTGGACATGGAGCAATAGACTGGTTCCAAATAGGGAAAGGAATACATCAAGGCTACATATTGTCATCCTGCTTATTTAAATTATATGCAGAGTACATCATGAGAAATGCTGTACTGGATGAAGCACAAGCTGGAATCAAGATTGCCAGGAGAAATATCAATAACCTCAGATATGCAGTGACACCACCCTTGTGGCAGAAAGTGAAGAAGAACTAAAGAGCCTCTTGATGAAAGTGAAAGAGGAGAGTGAAAAAGTTGGCTTAAACTCAACATTCAGAAAAATAAGCTCATGGCATCTGGTCCCATCACTTTATGGCAAATAGGTGGAGAAACAATGGAAACAGTGGCAGACTTTATTTGTTTGGGCTCCAATATCACTGCAGATGGTGAGTGCAGCCCTGAAATTAAAAAGACGCTTGGTCCTTGGAAGAAAAGTTGTGACAAACCTTGAGAGTATATTAAAAAGCAGAGACGTTACTTTGCCAACAAAGGTCGGTCTAGTCAAAGCTATGGTTTTTTCACTAGTCATGTATACATGTGAGCGTTGGACTATAAACAAAGCTGAGCACCGAAGAATTGATGCTTTTGAACTGTGGTGTTGGAGAAGACTCTTGAGAGTCCCTTGGACTGCAAGGAGATCCAACCAGTACATCCTAAAGGAAATCAGTCTTGAATATTCATTGGAAGGACTGATGCTGAAGCTGAAACTCCAGTACTTTGGCTACCTGATGCGAAAAGCTGACCCATTGGAAAAGACCCTGATGCTGGGAAAAAGTGAAGGCGGGAGGAGAAGGGGACAACAGAGGATAAGATGGTTGGATGGCATCGCTGACTCAATGGACATGAGTTTGAGTAAGCTCCAGGAGTTCATGATGGACAGGGAAGTTTGGTGTACTGCAGTCTGTGGTGTCGCAAAGAGTCAGACACAACAGAGCAACTGAACTGAACTTAATACTGCTCTAAAAATAAAATCTATTTATTAAAAATTATCCTTCAAAATTAGTTTGAAGTAGAAACTTTCAGTTAATAAGATTAAAGCTACTCCAGGCGAACACATCCTATAAATCATCAAGATGTGGTTTACAAGGCCAGGTGGCTTTCTCCTTATATGTCTATATTGACTTTCCATTTGGCCCAAAGCATTAATCAAGATACAATAGGATGAATTAGTTATTGCGTGGACTCTACCTTGGCCCCACCAGGAGGATGTCTTTCTTGGCAAAGTCTGTCATGTGTATTTGAAGTAGCTCAGCTGGAATTCTATCACCTCCACTAACTTTGTTCGTAGTGCTGTTTCCTAAGGCCCACTTGATTTCACACTCCAGGATATCTGGCTCTAGGTTAGTGATGACACCATCATGGTTATCCAGGTCATTAAGATCTTTTTTGTACAGTTCTTCTGTGTATTTTTGCCACCTCTTCTTACCCTTGAGAATAATTCCAAGCCAATTTGGTTCATATACTCTCTGGGTGGCAGCCCAACCAAAAGGAATGGCAGAAGATTCTAATGAGATTCTGCTTCAGGAGCCTAGATGCTTCTGTGCAACTGACATGGTGTTAGATCAGAAGCATAATGAGCACAGTGGTCTAATGACTTTAGAACATAATGATAATGACCCCCATGAGTACCTCTCCAGTTGCTTAGTGGGCCAAGGTTGGACATTTGGGGCCTCTGTAAGTTTTATAATGATATTCTATCTCTCTTACACTTCACATTTCTGGATGAAAGATCTGAGAGTAAGGATGAGGAGGAAAAAGGTCAAGTTACTTTAAGAAGACATAACAACTTTGTGGCAGTGGATATAGGACAACCCAGACATCTAGGGAGGGAACATCTTATACCCTGCAAGTTCAGAGGAAGGAGCAGCTTCATACCTGAAAACTTCCTCAAGAAGGGAGGTGCCACAGTTCAGTTCTCCAAAACTGTTGTAAGCACCTTAAGTTTAGTTGACTGGAAGGGCCTTCCATCTCCAGCTACATAACTCTCACTATAATTTGCTCCCTGTTCTCACTACTAAAAACTCCATCAGAAACAGCAGAATGACCCCAGACCCTGAAACTCTCATGCAAAATACCTGTTAATATATCCTGATCTTTTCCCCTCCTCCTTTCCCTAGAAAAATGCCACCTGGTTAGTGGCATAGATAAAGAGGAAATACTGATCTGGTACCCCTAAGACTTAGTGGCCAACCAAATGACCATATTGGAGACACTGTCAACTTGTTCTCTGTAATGAATATGTCACTTGGGAGGGCCAAACAAATGGAAATGACACTTTCTTTCCAAAGGTAGTACATGTGCCCCAGGACTCCATTGCTTGTGAGGAAGCCAAACATTTGCTTGCCTCTCTGAAGAAAGCTGAGCACTGAAGAATCGATGCTTTTGAAGTGTGGTGTTGGAGAAGACTCTTGAGAGTCCCTTGGACTGCAAGGAGATCCAATCAATCCATCCTAAAGGAGATCGGTCCTGGGTGTTCATTGGAAGGACTGATGTTGAAGCTGAAACTCCAATACTTTGGCCACCTCATGCAAAGAGTTGACTCATTTGAAAAGACCCTGATGCTGGGAAGGATTGGGGGCAGGAGGAGAAGGGGACGACAGAGGATGAGATGGCTGGATGGCATCACTGACTCGAGGGACATGAGTTTGGGTAAACTCCGGGAGTTGGTGATGGACAGGGAGGCCTGGCATGCTGCGATTCATGGAGTCGCAAAGAGTCGGACATGACTGACTGAACTGAACTGAACTGAACTCCCAAAAACACCCTGACTTTCACCTGAGGGACTGGATTAGGAAAACACTACCTGTGGATTATATAATCAAAATGACTGTGAAGATCTTTCCAAAATGAGGAAGGCCTTGGTTACTTAGAGGTGCTCCCTAAATAACTGGTTTGTTATTTTTGTGGACCTTTGGGCAGTTATTCCCATGCTGCTGCTGCTGCTGCTAAGTCGCTTCAGTCATATCTGACTCTGTGCCACCCCAGAGATGGCAGCCCACCAGGCTCCCCCATCCCTGGGATTCTCCAGGCAAGAATACTGGAGTGGGTTGCCATTTCCTTCTCCAATGCATGAAAGTGAAAAGTGAAAGTGAAGTTGCTCAATCGTGTCCGACTCCTAGCGACCCCATGGACTGCAGCCTACAAGACTCCTCCATCCATGGGATTTTCCAGGCAAGAGTACTGGAGTGGGTTGCCATTGCCTTCTCCTCCCATGATGGGAGCCATCAAATTAGATAATTTGTATTTGACTTAGGTGTTCAGTGACACTATCACAGGCCTGTAGTTCATTCAGGTGAGCCTCGGTTCTCTGGCCAAGAGACAGACTTGGAACAATGGACTGGTTCAAAATTGAGAAAGGAATACATCAAGGCTGTATATTGTCACCCTGCTTATTTAACTTCTGTGCCGAGTACATCATGTGAAATGTTGGGCTGGATGACTCACAGACTGGATCAATATTGCTGGGAGAATTATCAACAACCTCAGATATGCAGAGGATACCACCCTAATAGCAGAAAGTGAAGAGGAACTAAAGAGCCTCTTGATGAAGTATAAAGAGGAGAGTGAAAGCTGGCTTAAAACTCAACATTCAAAAACCTAAGATCATAGCATCTTGTCCCATCATTTCATGGCAAGTCCATTCAGTTCAGTTCAGTCACTCAGTCATGTCCAACTCTTTGCAAACCCCTGGACTGCAGCGTGACAGCCTTCCCTGTCCACCAACAACTCGCAAAGCTTGCTTAAACTCATGTCCATCGTGTTGGTGATGCCATCCAACCATCTCATCCTCTGTCGTCCCATTCTCCTCCTTCCTTCAATCTTTCCCAGCATCAGGGTCTTTTTCTAGTGGGTCAATTATTCACACCAGGTGGCAAAAGTATTGGAGTTTCAGCATCAGCATCAGTCCTTCCAATGAATATTCAAGACTGATTTCCTTTAGGATTGATTGGTTGGATCTCCTTGCAGTCCAGGGAACTCTCAAGAGTCTTCTCCAATACCACAGTTCAAAAGCATCAATTCTTTGGCACTCAGTTTTCTTTGTAGTCCAATTCTCACATCCATACATGACTACTGGAAAAACCATTGCTTTGACTAGACGGACCTTTGTTGGCAAAGTAATGTCTCTGCTTTTTAATATGCTGTCTAGGTTGGTCATAGCTTTTCTTCCAAGGAGCAAGCATTTTTTAATTTCCTGACTGCAGTCACCATCTGCAGTGATTTTGGAGCCCCCAAAATAAAGTCTGTCACTGTTTCCATTGTTTCTCCATCTATTTGCCATGAAGTGATAGGACTGTATGCCATGATCTTAGTTTTCTGACTTTTGAGTTTTAAATCAACTTTTTCACTCTCCTCTTTCACTTTCATCAATAGGCTCTTTAGTTCTTCTTCGCTTCTGCCATAAGGGTGGTGTCATCTGCATATCTGAGGTTGTTGATAGTCCTCCCATCAATCTTGATATCAGCTTGTGCTTCATCCAGCCCAGCATTTCACATGATGTACTCTACATATAAGTTAAATAAGCAAGGTGACAATATATAGCCTTGATGTACTCCTTTCCCTATTTGGAACCAGTTTGTTGTTCCATGTCCAGTTAAAACTCTTGCTTCTTGACCTGCATACAGATTTCTCAGAAGGCAGGTAAGGTGGACTAGTATTCCCATCTCTTTAAGAATTTTTCACAGTTTGTTTGATCCACACAGTCAAAGGCTTTGATGTAGTCAATAAAGCAGAAGTAGATGTTTTTCTGGAACTCTCTTGCTTTTTTGATGATCCAGTGGATGCTGGCAATTTGATCTCTGGTTCCTCTGCCTTGTCTAAACCCAGCTTGAACATCTGGAAGTTCACAGTTCACATACTGCTGAAGCCTGGCTTGGAGAATTTTGAGCATTACTTTGCTAGCATGTGAGATGAGTGCAATTGTACAGTAGTTTGGACAGTCTCTGGCATTGCCTTTCTTTGGGATTAGAATGAAAACTGACCTTTTCCAGTCCTGTGGCCACTGCTGAGTTTTCCAAATTTGCTGGCATATTGAGTGCAGCACTTTCACAGCATCATCTTTTAGGATCTGAATTGGCTCAGCTGGAATTCCATCACCTCCACTAGCTTTGTTTGTAGTGATGCTTCCTAAGGCCCACTGGGCTATGCATTCCAGGATGTCTGGCTCTAGGTGGATGATCATACCATTGTGGTTATCTGGGTCATGAAGATCTTTTTTGTATAGTTCTTTTGTGTTTTCTTGCCACCTTTTCTTAATATCTTCTGCTTCTGTTAGGTCCATACCATTTCTTTTCTTTATTGTGCCCATCTTTCCATGAAGTGTTCCCTTTGTATCTCTAATTTTCTTGAAGAGATCTCTAGTCTTTCCATTCTATTGTTTTCCTCTTTTTTTTTTTTTTTTGCTTTGATCGCTGAGGAAGGCTTTCTTATGTCTCCTTGCTATTCTTTGGAACTCTGCATTCAGATGTGCATAGCTTTTCGTCTCTCCTTTGCCTTTTGCTTCTCTTCTTTTCTCAGCTATTTGTAAGACCTCGTCAGACAACTATTTTACCTTTTTGCATTTCTTTTTCTTGAGGATTCATTTTAAGTACTGGTGCTGAAGCTGAAGCTGGCTACCTGATGTGAAGAGCTGACTCACTAGAAAAGACTCTGATACTGGGAAAGATTGAAGGCAGGAGGAGAAGGAGATGACAGAGGATGTGATGGTTGGATGGCTTAGCCAACTCAAGGGACATGCATTTGAGCAGTCTCTGGGAGATAGTGAAGGACAGGGAAGCCTGGCGTGCTGCAGTCCATAGGGTTGCAAAGAGTCAGACATGACTGAGTGACTGAACCACAAGAACTCTTAGGGGTGATGCATCATGCCCAGGAATGGTCAAGGCCGTATTCTGGATTTTCAAAATGATGCCTATAAAAGTCCCAGTATTCCTTTGTTGTGGTCATTATCTGAGGTAATTATACCTTATTTTGTATTACTTCAATATTACTTATATTGTTCATAAGTCATATTGAATAGTTGCTATCTCTCTATATGTCTGTTTTCCCTGGAAAACATAATTTCTTTAAGGTAAAAATTTTGACCTTTGCCTTTGTATTTCTAATCCTAGAGCCTAGGAAGGTTCTTAGTACGATAGAAGGCTCTTTAACAAATGTTTCTTAACTAGAACTCATTTTGAAAGATGGACTAAGATAATAGTATTCAAATTAAATATGAATTGTGTAAATAAAAACAGGATCTCATTAAAATAAAATGATTATTTATTCATTATATTCAGAAGAAACAAAAGATATGGGGATAAATATTACATCTTTAAAAATTCTTTAATAGTCTATTATTTCGGGAAAAATTCAATAAAAGTCTAGGAGATTAATATATGATTCGTCTGGTTTTCCCCCATTGCATTAAGCTATTTAGCAATGTTTTGACATTTAATAGCTATCTATAGAATTATTTGATTGGATTATATTAATTTTTTTGGCCTTAATGATGCTTATCAAATGAGTCCATTAAAGTGAAAAACATCAAACTAAATTTCAAAGTGCCTGCCTGAGATGAATGACAACTTCATGAAACTAAAGAAAAACGAGTCAAATAATTAAAAATTTTTTTACAACAGATTTCTTTAGTCTTTGTTTAAATAGGGCTTCCCTGGTGGCTCAGAGGGTAAAGCGTCTGCCTACAATGCGGGAGACCTGGGTTTGATCCCTGGGTCGGGAAGATCCCCTGGAGAAGGAAATGGCACCCCACTCCAGTACTGTTGCCTGAAAAATCCCATGGACGAAGAAGCCTGGTGGGCTACAGTCCATGGGGTTGCAAAGAGTCGGACTCGACTGGGCGACTTCACTTTTCTTTCTTTCTTTAAATATCTTGTGGTGAGTTTGGGCAACAGAAAAGGGCTCTGTTACTCTGGTTTAAGTGCTGATGTGCTTACTATTTAGAGAAGTTTAGTCAACCAGTTTTATAAAAGCAACGTGAGAAGAGAGGAGTTGCTGGGGATAAGCAGTGAATAGTCTGTGAATAACTTCGGTAATAACAAGCTTGTCTCTGAATCCTCTGTGACTCAATGGCATGCTTTACTTGCTAGCTTTCAAGTCTGAGTTACAGCTTTCCTGCTGGCCTACAAGTCTCACTTGTTTTTTTTTTTCCTCATTTTTTCTGAATGTATTCCCCAGGAAGTGAATGCTACAACTTGCTTGGACAGACATTCCAGAGCCTTTGGATTTTATGGACATAGTGAATGTATTCAAGAAGCTTCCTGCTTGGTGATGACACTCTGTGTTCTTCTGTGCATATTCTAAGTGAACTTTGCTCCAGACAAATTAGCCTAGGGCAAGGTGTTAAAAAGAGGAGATTCCATGAGAGACACATAACACAGGAAAGGGAATACTCATTCGTTTCCATTTTGGTTTCTAGTTTTAGCCAAACATTTATCATTTTTATCTTTAATTCCTCTTAAGAATCTTAGTAATACACAGTTTTAATTTGTTGTGAGCATAAAATTGGTTTTGTCTTTTTGCTGAAGTTTTTAGGAAGCCTTGGTCAACTTTAGGGACAAGAAATCCTTGCATTTAACAAGGGAACAATTTGATTAGTTTTTTTGCTTGAGTTTTTTTGCTATCTGGAATTTGAGGCAACACTATAGATGTTATAGATCTATTGAATTACAAAATCCCACCTGTGAAAATCTTAATTCATTAAGCAAAATTTTACCCTTCTAGTGTCTGATCCAATAGACTATCAATGTCATTTTTTTTTTCCTAGAGAGATATTCCCTGACTACTGGTACATTATTAGAATAATATATCACATGTTATGGTAGATTGTGTGCGTGGAGGGAAAAAGAAGAAAGTTACATTTGTACCTCTGTTTACCTGTTTTCTAGCCCTATACATACTTGGTAGAGAGTTCAGTTCAGTTCAGTTCAGTGGCTCAGTCGTGTCCAACTCTGCGACAACATGGGCTGTAGCACTCAAGGCCTCCCTGTCCATCACCAACTCCTGGAGCTTGCTCAGACTCATGTCCATCGAGTCGGTGATGCCATCCAGCCATCTCATCCTCTGTCGTCCCCTTCTCCTCCTGCCCCCAATCCTTCCCAGCATCAGGGTCTTTTCAAATGAGTCAACTCTTCACATGAGGTGGCCAAAGTATTGGAGCTTCAGCTTCAGCATCAATCCTTTCTATGAATATTCAGGACTGATTTCCTTTAGGATTGACTGGTTTGATCTCCTTGCAGTCCAAGGGACTCTCAAGAGTCTTCTCCAACACCACAGTTCAAAAGCCTCAATTTTTTGGCGATCAGCTTTCTTTATAGTCCAACTCACATCCATACCTGACTACTGGAAAAAGCATAACTTTGACTAGATGGACCTTTTTCAGCAAAGTAATATCTCTTTGCTGAGAATAGGGTATCATGCATAATCTCATCTGAAAACTTAGTAGGATTACTTAATTTTATTAGGAATACGGAAGATAAATTGATATAATGATCTCATTCATGAATAATAATTTCTCTTCTTAAATAAAAATTGTATTATAGTCTTTCTTGTTTGATAATATTATAATAGTGTTGTAAGTTACTACTTCTGGTACTTCAGGTTTTAAGAGCTAGAGAGCTAGTCGCTCAGTCGTGTCCGACTCTTTTGCCACCCCCCGGACTGTAGCCCGCCAGTCTCCTCTGTCCATGGAATTCTCCAGGCAAGAATACTGGAGTGGGTTGCCATTCCCTTCTCCAGGGGATCTTCCCCAACACAGAGCTCGAACCCGGGTCTCCCTGCACTGTAGGCAGATTCGTTACCACTGAGCCACCAGGTTTTAATCAGGTTTTAATGTACACCTTAATTCAGGCTTATCTTTCACAGATGCTTCTCTTGTTACATCTGCTCAAATCCTTGAAAACTTCTTCATTAGAAAGAGTAAACTGGACCACTTTGTGTCCCTTTTAGTACCTAGATGGTGCTTTGCAGAGCTGTTCCTGAATGCAAGTTTGTGTGCCCAACACACAGTGAGCCCAAACAAACCAAAACTTTGGAGTTTGGAGCAGAGAAAATTTTATTGCGGGGCCATGCAAAGAGACAGGTGGCTCATGCCCCCAAACCCCAAACTCTGGAAGGGTTTCAGTAAAGCACTTTGAAATGCAAGATGAGGAAGGGGCGAGGTTGGTTGTTGCAAATTTCTTGGTGCTGGAATCCTTTGTTCTTACAGCTATCTATATGGGTCAGGTCATCACGTTCCTATAAACCTCCAACAAAACATGTTATTCTCTGTTCTGCAACTTTTTATCTCTGTATGAATGGACTCTTTAAGGTCAGAGCCCTGAGAATAGGCTATCCTGCATATTTCAGGATATAGACAATATTCTTTTCCAAAAAGGGCAGAGCCAGCATGACTAAGCACAGGCAACAAAGCTCACAGGCTAAAAGTAAAAGAAACAGAGCTAATTTGGAGTCAGATTGTTCCTCTCTATTACAGAGTTATGAGATGGTTGGATGGTATCACCGACTCAATGGACATGAGTTTGAGCAAATTCTGGGAGATGGTGGACAGGGAAGCCTGGTGTGCTGCAGTCCATTGGGCACAAAGAGTTGGACACGACTGAGTGACTGAACAACAACAATTACAGAATTACTCAATGGCTGCTGATTAACTAGGGGATGTCACCCTGAAGGGGGTTCTCATACTGGGATGCTGAGCTCTGCTTTTAGCCATATCTTGTTAAATTCATATGTCAATGCTGTCTGTGAATACATAAAATTTATGCTTATCAGATTTGTAAACAACTCAAGGCTGAGATGGATAGCAAATATACTAGATGACAGAATCAAAATCTGAAAATATTTTGACAAGCTTCTTCTAACAGGATGAAATTTGTTGTTCAGTTGCTAAGTTGTGTACAGCTTTTGGGGGCTCCATGGACTGCAGCATGCCAAGCTTCCCTAGCCTTCACTATCTCCCAGAGTTTGCTCAAATTCATGTCCATTGAGTAAGTGATGCCATCCAACCATCACATCATCTGTTACCCCCTTCTTCTCATGCCCTCAATATTTCCCAGCATCAGGGTCTTTTCCAATGAGTCAGCTTTAATGGAGTAAAAAGTAAAAGCTTTTTATCTCTAACAGCAACAACAAACCTGTTGAGCATCTGCATGTAGAAGATTCTTAGAAAGGATCATCAATGATCAGGAGTCATACAAGCCAATGGAGTCATAGACTTATTTGGAGAAAAGAAGAATGGAGGTGAAGGTCGCCACACTGGCAATGGTCAGACTCCATCCAAAGTCTTGTGTGCACTTCTGGATTCTTTATTTTCAGAGAGATGCAAACTGAAATGTATTAGAGAATGTCAAAGGGTCTTAAATCTTTTTTTTTTTTTTTTGGTAATGAGTCTGAAGAGTAGTTTTCTAGCTAATCTGGAAAAATTTAATTATTTTGTCAAGTTAAAAAAGATAAGCAAGAGTTGTGATACTAGTTGGGATAAAGATTTCTTGTATCCTAGAATTAAAAAATTTGGAGGATGAACTATCTGGCAAACACATGTGTGTGTCTCTGAGTAGAATATTTATTCATGAGTGTGGCAATTTTTTCTCTTAAAAGAGGTGACATGGAAACAGCATGGTTAGGAGCGCTGTGAAATGACCAAGCTGTGCCCACGTGGGAGCGCACCTCTTCTGCTTCTTGTGGTCCTGAGTGAGATGTGAGAGGATAGAATATGTTCTGTCCTGCAGGCTTTGCAGATACCCGGAGAGCTAGAACAGCTAAGAGGAAAGAAAGAAGTGAGGAAACAGAGAGCGTGCAGTGTATGATAGAATAGGATAGGACAGAAGAGACAGGAGAGAGAAAAAGACATACTGAGCTCCTTACAATATGTTCTGGGGAAGCAAATTTATACCATAAACTTACTAAGAAATTAATGAGTGGGCCACATGTGATGACCAGTGCAAAGCTGCAGATGTCTTAGGTAAGGATGCTTTTAAGAAATCAGAAGTATCATGTTCTCTCCTCTTCAGGTATCTGCCTTTTCTGCCCCTGTTTCTTTTCTGTGAAAAGGCAGATAGATACTCATCAGACTTGTGATGTACTGTCACCTGTTGTTAAAGGTCTACCTGTGTGTTTGAATAGTGACCTTCAAAATGCTTTCCCACTACGGTTGAGATGTGCTGAAACACTGCTGTACATGATACACCGTGGGGCTTTGTGTCACTTTCATAGTTCATGATTGCAACTCATGTCAAACAATTTCCCTCACTGTCATACATCTGCAAATTTAAATTCAAGAAAACTCATTCAAAACAGTGAAATTAAGCAATAATTGAAGTGGATACTAGCTACTTCAGCACAAAAGGATTTATTTTGGTGTATTTTTAGGGCTTGGTACAACATACTGATACAAAAATATTAAATCACTAGAAAAAAATTGATAGTGTTTT
This sequence comes from Giraffa tippelskirchi, assembly GCF_054371585.1. Classification (NCBI taxonomy): domain Eukaryota; kingdom Metazoa; phylum Chordata; class Mammalia; order Artiodactyla; family Giraffidae; genus Giraffa; species Giraffa tippelskirchi. The sequence continues at coordinate 36,795,448 of NC_137282.1, forward strand.
AAAGGATGTGAGGAAGGAGAAAAGAACAAAGGACTTTTCTCCAATCAAATGCAAATGAAAATGACCCTCAAGATTCTGAAAACAGTCTCTCTCCTGACAATGAACATTTTCATGCAGTGAAATCCATTTTTGAGACTCATTAGCAAGCGCTGTGATCTTGCTTCTTTTCTATAGGAGCGTCTGGTTATTTCAAATTGATTAGGAGACCTCTGATATGGGAGAGAGAATCACTGAAACTACCCCAGGTATTTCTGTAATTGGTTATCATGCTTAATTACAAATGTTTCAGCACAACCAATTTATTCTGAAGTAGATTTTCCTTGCCTTTCCACTGCTGTTCCTGCCCGTGTGGTTTTCTGTTTTTAGGGAAAGAAAAGAAAAAGGAGGGAGGAAGGAAGGGGGAGAGGGAGGGAGAGAGAGAGGACAGAAATTAATGTTTTTTTGGGGTTCTAGAAACAGCAGATTCATTAACAGTATTTGTCAATAGTAGTAGTTGAAAATGAAAGAAATGGAAACGTATGTATGTATTAGTTTGTAGTGAGGTCACTCCTTGCAAACTGTTACCATTTTTTTCTGATTCTGTTATTTCCATTAACTAGTGTTGGGAGCTGAAGTTCAACTCCCTCATCCATCTCACCATGCCACAGTGCTGGCTGACCTTCATGTATTCAGTCCACTTGCTCCTGAGCTCATCAGAAATAAATGGACTAGAATAGGACAGAATATAGCTCCGTATCGTGTTATTCATTGTCTGATGATCCTGAAGACCTGAGCAAGTAGCGAGTTGTGCTGGTGTCTCAGGTTGCAAATGGGGCACACGTTACATTCTCTGCAGTCTCTCATCTACAGCCAGGGGCATTCCAGAGTCAAATAATGGGAGGCGGAACTCTGGTCAGGGCACATGCCTCCTGCCTCAGCCCTTCTGTGAGGATCTGCACAGACTTTGCAGTACCAGAGAGAAATGGCAAAATCTCCAGTTTCACATCTTCTGATTAGAATGTGATTTGTCCAGACTATCCTTGCTGGGGACTGCACATCACCAGGAAGCTGCTACCTATTAAGAAGTGTCTTCTGCTTCTGCTACCACAGATACTCTTGGCACAAAAGCAAAACTCGCATTACCTGATGCCAACTGTGATTTATATCTAGGACTTTCAAGTTTAAAGTGTTATTTATTATCTTAAAAAGTTAAGGTAATTCTTCAAGTAAAAGGAGTTATAAAAGAAATTCCTACTGCTAAAGAATGGGAGGGGTTAGATTTGATGTAGTTTGATTTCCCGTTGGTGAAATTTATGGGATATTTATGGGAAATCACCAAAAAATTGGTGTAGGGAGGAGTCCTTGAGATAATTTAGGCTAACGTACTGATTGCAGATGACAGAAATCAAGAGAAGTCACGTGACTTTTTATAGTGTCAGTTGCAGAGTTGAAAACAGAATCTGGTTTTACTTCAGGTGTAGGCCTGGTAGATAAACAACTTTTCTGTTTTCTCTGGATTCCCAACAATCAGCATCCTCTTTACATAAAAAATTTTCTATCCTTATAATGTGATTTCGTTTTGTTTTTGTTGTGATGATAGGAATTATTGATAATAACATAAAATATGATAAACTATAAGGAGTGACATTTTTCAATATTTATTTCAGAAACTGTTGATTTTTGAACTTATGAGTACATAAAGCACTTTTCTTCTGTGGCAAAGATATCTATTTTACAGTTCCTAGTATTGACTATCAGCACTTGAGTAAACTTCTGTAAATCATTATCTAGGGTGAGAATTAATTTTAAGAAAAGTAGCCATTGGCAATGTTCACATAAATGTGTGAGAAAAAACATTCCAAATGGGGATTTTATAGTCACTGAAGGAAAAGCTCTTGTTATATTAGAGCTGCCAAAAGAATTCAGAACTCGAAAGATCCAAATGACAGCAAAGCAGATTGAAGCTGCTCTTCCCTCTACATTCTCCTTTCTTTATGCATTCAGGGCTCTGCATCAAGGAAACTTATATGCAACGGGTGCAGAACAGATCCAATTATACAGAACTGCAGCTAATGTCTGACGCTTTAAGTAGTTTTCAGAATTTCTGTAGATCGCTATATAGCCACCTCTCAATTTCTCAAAGTAATGAGGAAAGTCCTGGAATACATTACCCCAGTATTCATAGAATTAAGTAATTAGTATTCATTATCAATTTTATTTCAATGGCTAACTGCACTTCACACTTATATATTGATACAAAAACTGGACAGTTAAGTAGTATCTACTATCATTTATTATATGGACATGGAAAGAATAGTTGAGGGATGTTTTTGCTGCTCTAAAGAGTTTGAAGAATTTTCCACACAGTTTGATAGAGTACTATGACCATTCAAAACCAGACCTAACATCAGTGAGTGAAATGGGGGAAAGGGAAGTTCTTAGAGGTAGAATAGATACCTGTTAAATTTGAGGGTGGCTGTGGGTGAAGGCAGTGGTAGTATTTGTATGTATGCGTATATAGTCTGACACCTTTGATGGATCTAAATGGGTATGAGCCAAAGTTTGAGAAATTTTGGTTGAATGTCTACTGAGAATGATAAGCTGGGCAAATTTCTACTTGAAGTTCATGCTTCTAGATTTTCTACTCAGTCTTAGGAGACAGAAGACTCCACTAACCTTCATTTGAAAACACCAGAGGGCTGCAGACGTTCATAAAACTAACTCTTAATTTCCTTCTTGCCTCCCTTGCATTATCACACTAATGGAATAAGAAAAAAGGAAAACAGTTGGTATTTTCACTCATGGAAAATTTCTTGAACTCTCTTATAATCCAGGCACTGTAGTAGGAGCTTTTGCTTGTATATTAGGACCTAAGCAAGAAGCAGAAAGCATACTAAAACTGAAAATTTGGGAAGGAATTAATAGTAGGACAATTAAAAAATGTGTGGCTATTATATAGAAAAGCTGTAAGGAATTATGTTACCTCAGGAATAGTAAGAGTAGAATTAGAATACTTTCATGACTCTCGGATCTGTGGGGAAAATAGAAATCAGAGGACTGACTGTCAGGAGTTCCAAATCAATAGAGGGAAACAGTCAGTGGACAGTAAGCTTTTAGAGAAAGAACTAGGGGAATGTGTGAATACTTTCACCCAACTCTCCTTTCTCCATCACGCCTCATGCTGAGGCTTTGTATTGGCTGAACTCACCTGGAAACCAGAAGAGAAGGAAACTCATTGATGCATGCAGTTCATTTTCAGTTGCCTTTTTGGTGGACAGATCAGGGTGTAGAAAGGGGAGTCAAAAAGAAAAAGAGAAAATGCTGAGAATGCAGGCGTTTTCTCGTTTCGTTGCTCAAACAGCCAAGGTTGGTTGTGTATGGTAGGATTTTCAGTTGCAAACAATAGAAACCAACTTTACTTGGCTTAAGCAGGAAAGGATATTGAGAGCCTTCTGGAATCCCTGGGATACCTGGAAAACATGCTACCAGGAGGATACCACTGTTCCTTACCCTGGGTTTATATCATAGACACTACTGCTGCTGCTACTCCAGCAACTGTGGAAGCTGCCTTCACAGCCAGATATTCTTCCTCATGGACCCTTTTCCTTGTTTCAGCTACCGATTCAAAACTGAGTTGTGTGCCTGCCACTGGTAGAATCCGGCTCTTGACTGAGCTTTGCTTCAGAAGACGGTGGAAGAGTGAGTATTTGGTGTTATTAGTTGTCTGTAGAACAGCAGTGCCTCTCACAAGAATTTTTAGGTGAGAAGTTCTCCAAGTTTAGGGACAGTTTTCTAGTGATGGATGGCCAAAGAACATGTCAGATGCCTACTACACATAGGTTGTTTTAGCTCCATCTTGCAGATGAAGATCTGAGGTTCAGAGGGGCTGAAAGAATCTTGCAAAATTAATAGCATTAGTTGAGAGTGTGGTGTAGGTATAGGGGTGCACAGACTAACACAATAGACTAGTAGCTCCAAAAATAGATCCAAACAAGCATATTACTTCAGTTTGTGATGACAGTGGAATTTTAATACAATGGAAGAAAAGATAAATGATAAATTTGTTGGGAAAGTCTACTGAGTGATTTAAAAAATTACACTTCACACTAATTGAATTCCAAAGGTATTAACTGTTTTAATATGAAAAAATGAAAAAGAATAAAAGTAAATATAGTGGACTATTTTTATAATCTTGATCTATATGAAACACATCTAAGTAGGGCTCCAAATCCAGGCAGATAGAACTATTGCAAAATTGAACACACAAAAATTTCTCTATAGCTGTAATGATATAGACAAATAGTTATCTTGAAAAATGCTCACAAAATACAAGAAATAAAAAGTATGTAAAGAAAAAATTCACAGAAGACATGAAAATGGCTTCCTAGCATATGAAAAGATGTTTAATTGCATTTGCAAATGAATTCACATTACAACAAAATTAGCAGAAATTAAAGCAATTAACAATGTCCGAGGTAAACCAGGGTGTATGTCTATGTATGTGTGTGGGAGTTTACTTTATACCATTCTGGTTGGATTCAAAATTGGATTAGTTTTTCTGGAGAGTTATTTGGCATTATATACCAAAATTCTTTAAAATGCCCTTTGACCAAAAAATTCCACTTCCAGGAATTTTTTATCATAAAATAGTTCAACAAACACATAAATCACACAGGGATGAAGATTTCAGTATTACTTTTAATAGAAAAAATAGGAAAGTACTAGATATTCATAAACTGGGGATGTTAAATGTTTCATGTACATTTATAAAGTGGAATACTACTTCCATGAGAAGGCAGATATCTATCTATCTATTGATATCAAAAGAGATCTGTGATATATTTTTAATTGAAAAATCAGGGTATAGAATACTATGAATATTCATATTTAGTTCAATATAATATTTATATATTTAGTTAAATAATTGGGTATAAAATAATATGAATAACATCTAATATTTGTAAGAAAAAAATTGCATTTAGAAAAAGTTGGGAAGATTATGCTCTAAAATGTGAATGGTGATTTTATCTGACTGGTAACATCTTGAATGACATTTATTTTTCTTTTCTTTTTTAAAAAATATTTTTAAGTTTATTTTTGGCTATGCTGGGTTTTCCTTGATGTACAGGTTTCGCTGATTGTGGCAAGTGGGGGCTACTCTCTAGTTGCAGTGCATGGGCTTCTCATTGCTGTGACTTTTGTTGTGGAGCATAAGCTCTAGGTGTGCGGGCTTCATAGCACAGGCTCAGTAGTTGTGGTGCATGGGCTCAGTAGCTCTGTGGCATGTGGGATCCTCCCAGACCAGGGATCAAACCTGTGTCTCCTGCACTAGCAGACAGACTCTTCACCACACTGCTACCAGTGATGCCCACTTTTATTTTTCCTTTAGCCATTTCTACATTTTCTAGTTATCTTATGATAAAAATTGATAAGTATAATAAACAACAAACTATTTCTATTTTGAAAAAATGAAGTAAAAGATACAAATTATCTGTAAGCAATATGTAAGGACTATTTTCTTGTACATGATTTTTCTAATATAATTGTGTGTATGTGTGAAAGAGGGTAATAAAGTGAGTGAGTTGCCATTTCCTTCTCTGGGAGATCTTCCTGACATAGGGATTGAATGTGCCTCTTACGTCTCCTGCATTGGCAGGTGGGATCTTTACCACCCTGATGCTGGGAAAGATTGAGGGCAGGAGGAGAAGGGGATGACTGAGGATGAGATGGTTGGATGGCATCACCGACTCAATGGACTTGGGTTTGGGTGGACTCTGGGAGTTGGTGATGGACAGGGAGGCCTGGCGTGCTGTGGTTCATGGGGTCGCAAAGAATCAGACACGACTGAGTGTCTGAACTCAACTGAACCAACTGGGAAGCCCAAAGAATGGATAAGAGTTGAACAATGAAAAAAGGAGAAGCTAGTCTAAATTTTCGGCTAGAGCAGTAGACTTCAAAAGAATCACAGTGATCTACTCTAACTTGCTGTTAATATAGATGAGGAAACTGAGGCCCCAAGAATTTAAGTGACTTACACAAAGCCAACTGATTAATCAGCACAGATCTGAGACTGGTGGAGAAGGAAATGGCAACCCACTCCAGTATTCTTGCCTGGAGAATCCCATGAACAGAGGAGCTTGGTGGGCTGCTGTTCATGGGGTCACAAAGAGTCGGACATGACTGAGTGACTAAGCACTGAGACTGAAGTTCATGTCTTCTAGCCAGCCATCTAGTGGTGTCTCCACTAGCACATGCAGTTGACCATTGAAAACACAGGTTTGAACTACAAGCATTCTTTTATACTAAGATTTCCTTTCAGTAGTAAATTCTACAGTACTACATGCTGCACTGTTGGTTGAATCCACAAATACTGGACAGCAGATATGGAGGAACTGGGGATAGAGAAGACCATACATGGATTTTTAATTGCAAACAGAGTCAGCCCCCTTAAACCCCAGATTGTTCAAGGGTCAATTGTTCTGACGATTTTTCAGGAGGTATTAGTCTGTACAGCACATTGTTCATTAACAAAAACAGTGTGGGACAGAAATAGACGTTAGAATAGAAAGATGATGAACAATCTCAAGGGTTTTGAGATTACCTCTTTTTTGTGAATTTTGCTACCTTTTATTTTCTCTAATTGTTCATAAAATTTAGTAGCTTTCTTGTTTACTAAAACAGAACATTGTATTTAGGGAAGTGCTTTCAACGTGAGAGGGCTCTAATACTAAGACAATAGAGCTCAATTTTCAAATGGTTGAATAATAATCTGTTAGGGGCAAAATAATAGAGATGGAATGATATTAGCACTTACTTTTCTTGAGCAAGTATTTTCACATTTTATATATATATACTTTTTCTGTTGGCAAAGATCGAAGGACCTGTAATACTTGAGAGAACTTCAAAAGGAAAGTGAGCACTTTGACCAAGTTTTATGTCTTTGCATATAGGCAACTACATAGTAAGAACAGCAGCAAAGGGATTCACCAAGTGAAAGGAAGGAACATTTGAAGCAGGAGAGGAATAATTTCCTGCAAGAAGGGCTGTGTGATGATGGTTCAGCTGGTGATCTATTATGCCTGTTAAGAGGCCAAAGAGAACTGTAGATCTCTGAGGTCCATGGGGACAGAGGCAGGGGAATAAGATGAAGGGAACACTAGAATAAACGAAGTACCTTAACAGCTGAAAAAGGCTGATGGATGTGCTCTGCACCTCAGAAGACAGAGCTCCCAGCAGGAGAATAAAGAGTGCAACAGAGCAGAGCCTGCTAGAACCACATAGTTAGGGAACTGATCCTCTAATAACCTCCCGTTTCAGGAGTTTATAATGTGCTATAAAAACCCCTGTCTCTAGACTAAAACCTGGCACAACCACACTTAACTGAATTTTACTGCCATTGTACAAATCCCTGATTTGCTGTTACTTTCTCTTAAATAGGACTAGATCTATTTTCAACATTGCAGGTGCCAAGATGTTTTGTAAAAATATTCTGTAGAGAATAGATTTGATTTTTTAAAATGCAGAAACTGGATTTCAATTCTTAAATTGAAATGCTGGACTAGGCACCAAGGACATTGTGATTAAATCATGCCTAAGTTCAGGCTATTAATTCCAACTTGGATGGTGTCTCTAGATATAAAAAACTACTTGAAAAGCAGAGATATTCACAGTTTCCAGTGAGTGAAGGTCATTCAGTAGCTAAATCTCTTCATCCTTCATAACAAAATTTTGGGAACTTTTGTTTCTCATGTATATTGGCAGTGCCATTTACTATCAGTCAAGTGGAAATATTTTATTTTATAGAAGAGTGTATTGATACTTCTAAAAAGAGTCTCCTTCATAGACATGTATATTTCAAATGTAGCAAGCATCAGTATTAATGAGTCTTCTTACACTTTTACTGATATACTTTTATTTCAGTTGTTGGTTGCAATTCATCTATCCTTTCTATACTTCAAAAATAGGTTAACTAGAATTCTAGTTAAATCAAATGACTGTGGATGGTCAAATTCAGAGTCAGAAATGAAAATCAGGTCATTGTACTTTATTTCTCTGTGTCATTCTCTATAATCAGAATCAATTATAATGAATGAGTGATCATTAATCACTAATTTCCAAGTAACAGCCTTTTCCTAGGTACATAGGGTATTCTACAAAGTATAGAAAAAAGACGACCATCATGAAGAATAATAAGTTGAAATAAAAGAACACACAACTATTTAGAGAACCAAAAGTATAATTAAGCAATTTACAATATTTTGCATTTTCTCAGATTCATTTCTGAAGAAAGGGTCACTTTGATAACCCAGCTGTTCTAGCTAATTATTTTTAATGTGAATTACTATTTGTTCTTGACTCTATTGGTGTATTTATTTTCAAGTTAGAGGTCCAGCTTCAGGCCAGTACTTTCATTTAAAGGTCACAATAATCGCCTTCTTTTTTTTTTTTTGAGGAACTAGTGGGCTAAATATGCTATTCTAGGGAAAAAAAATTAGCACAATAGGTGCACAAAACCTTATGTTTTTCAAAGTTTAGGTTTCACGTTGCATTTTTCTTTCTATTGTCACTGGGGCCAGTATGAGTTCTGGGAATATATTAAGAACAAAAGAAGGAATTTACTTGTATGCAGATCCTTTGCAAGCATTTTGATTCTGCTTCTAACACTGAACTCTTTTACTTTGATTTTCTGAATTATGGGATGCTGTATTGCTTTTATTTGAAACACCTTTTGGGTTCTATTTGTGTGTTTTTAGCTATGCAAGTTAGTTGGTATATTGATTAGAGTGTATCTGTTCTGTAATTGTTTTTGTTCACTTTTGTGAAGTATTTTGTTTACTAAAGTTCTAACTGGGATCTGTATGTATATAGTGTACTTGGAACATGTAGAAAGGTCATGTTCTCTAGCTTGGGTGAGGCTTCCAGGAGGAATGCTTCGAGTTGAGTCTCTAACAATCAGTATGAGTTGCCAAATGCATGTTTTTTGCACATCAATTCCATACAGAAGGAACTATGGATGAAAGATTCTAGAGATAAGAAAATATGCTATTTTCACAAAATTTAGTGCAGCTGGAATATGGCGTATATGTATGTGTTGTTGTTGTTCAGTTGCTAAGTTGTGTCCAGTGTTTTGTGACCTCATGGACTGCAGCACGCCTGGCTTCCCTGTCCTTCACTATCTCCTGGAGTTTGCTCAAACTCATGTCCGTTGAGTTGGTGATGCCATCCAGCCATCTCATCCTTTGTCATCCCCTTCTCCTCTTGCCCTCAATCTTTCCCAACATCAAGGTCCTTTCCAATTAGCTGGCACTTCGAATTAGGTGGCCAAAGTATTGGAGCTTCAGCTTCAGCTTCAGCGTCAGTCCTTCCAGTGAATAGTCAGGGTTGATTTCCTTTAGGATTGACTCCTTGCATTCCAAGGGACTCTCAAGAGTCTGTGCCAACACCACAGTTTGAAAGCATCAATTCTTTGGTGCTCAGCCTTCTTTATGGTCCAACTCTCACATCCGTACATGACTGCTGGAAAAACCATAGTTTTGACTATATCGCTTTGTAAGCAAAGTGATGTCTCAGACACTAAAACTTCTGCCTGGAATGAAAGAGACCTGGGTTCGATCCCTGGGTCAGGTAGATCCCCTGGAGAAGGGAATGGCTTTCCACTCCAGTATTCAGAATACTGGATTGGATAGCCATTGGGTAGCCTGGAGAATCCCATGGACAGGAGCCTGGCATGCTACAGTCCACGGGTTGTAAAGATTTGGACATGACTGAGTGACTAACACTTTCACTTTTCTTATGTATGTAGGGGTTGGGTATTGTGCAGAGGAGAAAGGTAGGAGGTGAAGTCTGGCAGGTAGGCAGGCTCCAGATGTGTAATGGCTTTGCCAAGGGGGTGAGAGGGTGGAGGGGAAGGGTGAAGGGGAATAAAATCGCTGAAAGAGTTTAGTCAGGTAACCAACTGCATATGGTTAGACCAACTACTTAATATGCTGCTTTGGAACCTTTTGAGATCATAAAAATTCATTATTATACCATCTAGCAGGTTGCTCTCCAGGCTTCATAAATTGACAAAGCAATTTCCTGAGCTTCCCAGTGGCAAGGCTCACCCTTTTTAGGCACAGTAAATTCCTTTGAAGTCTTCCTCACCTTTTTCCCTTCTGTGTTCTTTATAATGTCTGATTCTTTCCCAGATATTCCCTTAAACTATTGTATTACTGGGTAACTCTAGATTAGAATTATCCCTCCTTTGTCACATGTTTGCATTTAAGCCTGAATCCTCAGAAATGGCTTTTCTGGAGGGGATTTCAGGCCCCATACCAGGCATGAAGAGATTTGAGCTTTCAGCTCATCTCAAACTAGGCCATGTAAGTGACTATCTATGCTGACTTCAAAGACATTTGGTTTTGGTGCTTAATCTGGCCTGCCTGTGAGAGGCTCGCCATTATACCTTCTAAAACTAAATTGAGTGTGTGTGGATGTATATTTAGATTCAGCATAACGGTGTGTATATGCTTTTTTTTTTTTTCAGTTTGTGCTTTTAAGAATCAACTAAGAAAGTTCTGTTATTTGATCCTGCTGATGTTCCCTTTCAGACAGCTGCCACCAGCACCGCTTGGCCACTTCCTTTTTATTTCCTATTCCCTTTTAACTGTCTAGCTTACTTTGATATGATTTCGTCTCTCACTGTAATGGCAATGAGAGAGGATGTTTTTTCCCAAGGCCATGGCATGATATGCCTTTTAATTCGTTTTAGGCTTATTACCGTGCACCTGTAAGAATGAGTTAGGGCTCTGTTTGCCCTCACCAAGCATGTTTTAGACATGTTGGAAGGTGAAAGTGTGCATTAGACCACTTGTCTGCTTGACAACCCCTTTCTGTGACAGCACTGGTCATTAGAGGTTTGATTCCTGGGTCTACCACTTATCTGCCTTGTGACTTGGGATAACCCACATAAGCTCTCTGCTCACTGGCTCCTTCTTTATAAAAGAGTAAAAAGAATATAATTTTACCTTCCTGAACACCAAGGGATGCTGTGAGCTTTTTCAGATCAGGTGTGAAAGTTGGTTTGAATGCCATGAATTCTAGGTAAGAATGCTTTTAAAATGGCTTAATACAAAAATGTTAACTAGAGCGCATTTTGTTTTGTTTTGTTTTGTTTTGGAAAACAATGTATTTTTTAGTGCACAGATTATATGTGTTTTTCTTTGCATGATTACAGGTAATTTTTTTTTTACTGTGACTTCTGGATTTATTTTAATACATGATTTAAACACAATACGCTGTGTTTTTGACAAGGTCATATATCTTTCTCTAGAAATCGGTAAGACTGTGCTGTTCATTTGAACCTAGGAAGTGAATCTAGTCCCTAGTGAATATGCTGCCACTGGAACTTGATGTCTTATTAACAATTCACACAATAAAAATCACAGGCAATGTTCATATATTGTGGAGCAACTCTTTCCAGTAGATTATAGTGCCTATTTTGCAATGCATTTTATTTTTCTAGTCTTTCTCTCTTGATTGCACTCAGCTTCTGCCTGACCTGTTGGTTACTACAAGATAGGCTACATTACTCTGTAACTTTAGGGGAAAAAAAGTTTGCAATTACTACAGAGATGACACATTTATATTAGGAAATATGCATAATGAACTCATATTCATAGTTATAATTCTTGTTACTATACATTTCCAGTTCTTTCCATGTCAAATGGTGGCAGTTTGCCACTATTTCTTTCAAAGGAGAGGGAGCATATGGTCAGCTCCCTAGATTTGAAAATTCAGACCATATATACCCATTAATGAAATGATTTTGAAATTATGGAAATTGTTTCTTTCTCTCTGAAGACTAAAACTGATTCTCAACTCCAGTTTCATTACCCTCCAGGGTAGCTCCAATCATCCCCAAAAATGGCATGAAACTTTTAAGACAAAATTAATTTTAACTTGTTTTAAATTAAAAACAAATGTATGCCAAACTATGCTGTTAAGAAAAGGTTATCTTTACATCCACTAAATACCATTTTTAACCTAAAAATATTCTATTTCACCCTTGTTGGGCACTAGCTGAGAAATATATGAGGCATATTTAGGGTGGCCCCATTGAACAGAACAGAATTCCATTATTCTATAGAAACTTCTTTTTCTAGATTTTGTAATTAAAGCTTGAAATAATTTTAGAACCTTGTGAAGGTGGCAAAATTATATTTTTAGGTGGACCCCCTTTTTTCTGGTAAATCGGAGTCCTACTTGGACTGTAAATAAACCTCCATGCTAGCATGAAAAATGTTTTGTTTTTACACTTTGCTGTCTGTCCATGACTATATTTAGACTTGCTCCAAATCCTTACCTGATGTCATCTTGTTCTTCTTGTTCAGCTGCTCAGTCATGTCCTACTCGTGTCCATGCACTGTAGCGCGCCAGACTTCCCTGTCCTTCACCATCTCCCGGAGTTTGCTCAAACTCATGTCCATTGAATCAGTGATGCCATCCACCCATCTCATCCTCTATTGTCCCCTTCTCCTCCTGCCTTCAGTGTTTCCAGCATCAGGGTCTTTTGCAATGAGTCCACTGTTCGCATCAGGTGGCCAAAGTTTGGGAACTTCAGCTTCAGCATCAGTCCTTCCAATGAATATTCAGGGTTGATTTCCTTTAGGATTGACTGATTTGATCTCCTTGCAGTCCAAGAGAATCTCAAGAGTCTTCTCCAGCACCACAGTTTGAAGGCATCAATTCTTTGCTACTCAGCCTTTTTTTATAGTCCAACTCTCACATCCATACATGACTACTGGAAAAGCTGTAACTTTGACTATACATACCTTTGTAGGCAAAGTAATGTCTCTGCTTTTTAATATGCTGTCTAGGTTTGTCATTGCTTTTCTTCTAAGGAAAAGCATCTTTTAATTTCATGGCTTCAATCTCCATATACGTTGATTTGGAACCCAAGAAAATAAAGTTTGTCACTCTTTCCATTTTTTCCCCATCTATTTGCTCTGAAGTAATGGGACTGGATGCCATGATCTTAGTTTTTTGGATGCTGACTTTTAAGCCAGATTTGTCACTCTCCTCTTTCACCTTCATCAAGAGATTCTTTAATTCCTTTTTGCTTTCTGTCATAAGGGTGGTGTCATCTGCATATCTGAGGTTATTGATATTTCTCCCTGCAATCTTGATTCCAGCTTGTGCTTCATCCAGCCCAGCATTTTGCATGATGTACTCTGCATATAAGTTAAATAAGCAGGGTGACAATATGCAGCCTTGTATACCTTTTCCGATTTGGAACCAGTCTGCTGTTTCATGTCCAGTTCTAACTTCTTGACATGAATACAGATTTCTCAGGAGGCAGGTAAGGTGGTCTGGTATTCCCATGTCTTGAAGAATTTTCCACATTTTATTGTGATCCACACAGTCAAAGGCTTTGGCGTAGTCAATAAAGCAGTAGATGTTTTTCTGGAATTCTCTAGCTTTTTCTATGATCCAATGGATGTTGGTAATTTGATCTCTGGTTCCTCTACCTTTTCTAAATCCAGCTTGCACATCTGGAAGTTCTCAGCATCTGGAACTTCTTGGTTCATATACTGTTGAAGCCTAGCTTGAAGGATTTTGAGCATAGTCTTTCTAGCATGTGAAATGAGTGCAAGTGTGTGGTAGTTTGAACAGTCTTTGGCATTGCTCTACCAGCTGTCTATTAAAAAGTACTCATAAAAAACATCCCCTTACTTTGCTGCATTCTTACTGTGCTTTTAAAATAATTATTATTGTGTGAATTAAATGACCTTTGGGAGCAAGAACTTTATCAAGCATGGCAGTTTGGTCATAAATATTTTTATATTATTTCTTCTCTTCTGATCCTAGTGGTGAAGTTCAGCATAATTTCTTTTGAGCCCAAAGACATGTTATTTCCTTTGTCCTATGGCTGTATGAGTTCCCTCCCTCATCTAAATGGGATCCTTTTTTAATTTACTTAAAGTAGCTTTTGATAATTTCAAGGTAACTTTTATGTTTATAGTTCATACAACTCTTCTCCTATTTACTTCCCTGTTTATCACGTTGCAAATACTTATTTTCCTTGACTCCTGAGTGATTTCTTTAGTAGTGAAGAAAAAAGTAAGATTTAGGTCCCACAATTTCTTAATTTCATATTCAGAGCAAATGATGGTGTTTTGATCCGTGGAGCCAGGCTATATCAGTATGAATCTTGGTTAGACATTTGGTAAGATCTGAAAATAATGTAAGTAAATAAGATCATTATCCTAGTGGACCTCAGACTACAAGACGCTGAGACATGCTGGATTAAAAACCCTTTTAGAAGTACCTAAAATTTCTGTCTATATTTTTATGAAAGCAGGAAATATTACACCAAAGACTAGAGTAGTCATTTTTTAAAGATGATATATGGATGGCCAACAGACATATGAAAAGATACTCAACATTACTAATCATCAGGGAAATGCACATTAAAACCACAATGAAATATCACCTTATACCTATCAGAGTGTATATTATCAAAATGATAACAAACAGAAAGTGTTGGCAAGAATGTTGAGAAGAAGAAACCTGTGTGCAGTATTGGCAGGAAGGTAAACTGGTGCAGCCACTATGGAAAACAGTATAGGAATTATTCAAAAATTGAAAATAGAACTACTGTATGATCCCAAAATTCTACTCATGGGTATTTAAAAGAACCAAAAATCACTGATTAGAAAAGATATATGCACCTGTATGTTCACTGCAGCATTATTTGCATTAGCCAAGATAAAGATGCACCCTAAGTGTGCCCATCAAACAGATGAATGAATAAGTATGTTTATGTGTGTGTGTGTGTGTGTGTGTGTATACACACACACACACACACACACAATGGAATATTACTCAGTCAAAAAGAAGAATAAAATCTTGCAATCTGTGGCAACATGGGTAGACCTGGAGGATTTTATGTTAAATGAAATAGGTAAGGCATAGAAAGACAGATATTTTATGATTTTACTCATATGTGAAATCTAAAAAACAAAACAAATGAACAAGCAGAACTAAACAGAGTCATCAGTTCAGTTCAGTGGCTCAGTCGTGTCCGACTCTTTGCGACCGCATGAATCACAGCACGCCAGGCCTCCCTGTCCATCACCAACTCACGGAGTTTACCCAAACTCATGTCCATCGAGTCGGTGATGTCATCCAGCCATCTCATCCTCTGTCGTCCCCTTCTCCTCCTGCCCCCAATCCTTCCCAGCATCAGGGTCTTTTCAAATGAGTCAACTCTTTGCATGAGGTGGCCAAAGTATTGGAGTTTCAGCTTCAACATCAGTCCTTCCAATGAAAACCCAGGACTGATCTCCTTTAGGATGGACTGGTTGGATCTCCTTTCAGTCCAAGGGACCCTCAAGAGTCTTCTCCAACACCACAGTTCAAAAGCATCAATTCTTCGGCGCTCAGCTTTCTTCACTATCTGACTCTAACATCCATACATGACTACTGGAAAAACCATAGCTTTGACTAGATAGACCTTTGTTGGCAAAGTAATGTCTCTGCTTTTTAATATGCTGTCTAGGTTGGTCATAACCTTCCTTCCAAGGAGTAAGCATCTTTTAATTTCATGGCTGCAGTCACCATCTGTAGTGATTTTGGAGCCCCAAAATAATATCTGACACTGTTTCCACTGTTTCCCCATCCATTTCCCATGAAGTGATGGGACCAGATGCTATGATCTTAGTTTTCTGAATGTTGGGCTTTAAGCCAACTTTTCACTCTCCTCTCTCACTTTCATCAAGAGGCTTTTTAGTTCCTCTTCATTTTCTGCCGTAAGGGTGGTGTCATCCGTGTATCTGAGGTTATTGATATTTCTCCTGGCAATCTTGATTCCAGTTTGTGCTTCTTCCAGCCCAGCATTTCTCATGATGTACTCTACATATAATTTAAATGACCAGGGTAACAATAGACAGCCTTGACGTACTCCTTTTCCTATTCAGAACCAGTCTGTGGTTTCATGTCCAGTACTAACTGTTGCTTCCTGACCTGCATACAGGTTTCTCAAGAGGCAGGTCAGGTGGTCTGGTATTCCCATCTCTTGAAGAATTTTCCACAGTTTATTGTGATCCACACAGTCAAAGGCTTTGGCATAGTCAGTAAAGCAAAAATAGATGTTTTTCTGGAACTCTCTTGCTTTTTCGATGATACAGCGAATGTTGGCAATTTGATCTCTTGGTCCTCTGCCTTTTCTAAAATCAGCTTAAACATCTTGAAGTTCAAGGTTCACGTATTGCTGAAGCCTGGCTTGGAGAATTTTGAGCATTACTTTGCTTGCGTGTGAGATGAGTGCAATTGTGCGGTATTTTGAGCATTCTTTGGCATTGCCTTTCTTTGGGATTGGAATGAAAACTGATTTTTCCAGTCCTGTGGCCACTGCTGAGTTTTCCAAATTTACTGGCATATTGAGTGCAGCACTTTCACAGCATCATCTTTGAGGATTTGAAATAGCTCAACTGAAATTCCATCACCTCCACTAGCTTTGTTCGTAGTGATGCTTTCTAAGGCCCACTTGACTTCTCATTCCAAGATGTCTGGCTCTAGGTGAGTGATCACACCTTCGTGATTACCTGTGTCATGAAGATCTTTTTTACACAGTTCTTCTGTGTAATCTTGCCACCTCAAAAATGATAGGATACTGAAAGAGGAACTCCCCAGGTCGGTAGGTGCCCAATATGCTACTGGAGATCAGTGGAGACACAGAGTCATAGATACATGGAAAAAACAGTTGGTTGCTAGAAGGGAAAGAGGTCAGGGGAGGAGAGAAATAGGTGAGGGAGATTAAGAGATACCAACTTTAAGTTACAAAATAAATAAGTCACAGGTATGAAATGTACAGTTTGGGAAATATAGTCAATAATTCTGTAATATCTTTGAATGGTGACAGGTGGTAACTAGATTTATCATGGTGATCATTTTGAAATATATAGAAATATTAAATCACTGTGATGCTTTTGAACTGTGGTGTTAGAGAAGACTCTTGAGAGTCCCTTGGACTGCAAGATCAAACCAGTCAATCCTAAAGGAAATCAGTCCTGAATATTCATTGGAAGGACTGATGCTGAAGCTGAAGCTCCAATACTTTGGCCATTACTTGACTCCAGTACTTTGACTCATTAGAAAAGACCCTGATGCCGGGAAGCATTGAAGGCAGGAGGAGAAGGGGATGACAGAGAACAAGATGGTTGGATGGCATCACCTACTCAATGGACATGAGTTTTAGCAAGCTCCTGGAGATGGTGAAGGACAGGGAAGCCTGGCGTACTACAGTCTATGGGGTTGCAAAGAGTTTGACACGACTGAGTGACTGAACAACAAAATGTTGTGTACCAGAAACTAACATAGTATTGTCGGCCAATTATGCTTCAAAAACAAAGTCACTCATAGGAAAAAAAAAGTCAGATTTTTGGTTTCCAACGGTGGAGGTGGGGTGAAGGTAATTGACAGGTACAAACTTCCGGTTAAAAGATAAAAAAGTCCTAGAAATATAATGTACAATGTGATAAATATAATTAACACTGCTGCATATTATATGTGAAAGTTTTTAAGAGAGTAAATTCTAAGAGTTCTAATCACAAGGGAACATAGAGACTTTTTCTATTTAATTTTTATCTGTTTAATACATGAGATGACTGATGTTCATTCACTAAACTCATTGTGGTAATCATTGCATGATCTATATCAGTCAGATTATTGTACTGTACACTTCTGTGTAGCAGAGAAACCTAGCTGAGCCCCACCCAGTGTAGAGATAATGCTGGGCAGTGGCTGCCCAGCCAGAGACTACATCTCTTAGTGTCTTTCCCTTTGCAGACAGGGCTACATGACTAGTTCTCACTGATGGAATGTAAAGAGAAGTGACTTCCAGACCAGTGTGATTAAGAAACAGGTGAGCTTGGGCTCCTTCACAGGCCATCAGCTGAATAAAGAGGACTTCCTAAACCTAGAAGGGCAGAGCCCTAAGGATGACAAAAGAAGCATGGGTCCTGAGTGATCATGTGGGAGGCTGCCCAACCTACAACACTTTGGTTGATTCTGCTGTGAAAAGTAAACTTCTATTGTGTTAAGCCACAGAGAAGCTGGGGCTCACCTTTTACAGCAACTAGCATTTACCTTGGTAAATATAATATGAAAAATGCCATATTCTAGTTGTGGGGCACTCAGCACAAACCGTGTACAAAATATCAACAGAAGTAGGAATCAGTTTGAATGCATGCTTACTGTGTGTCTTTTAAAATCAATACTTGGAAAATAATCTAAATGATTTCCTGCATTCTAATTTCATTGATAATCCTTCTAACTGATAGTATTATCTAAAAAGTTTTAATGAGCCTGCTGAAGGGCTAAGAGTTTCAAAGGACCATTTGTTAGTTTACTTTAAAGGATTATAGTACAGTGAGTTATCCAAGTGTACATATTTCTGTAATTTATCAGGCACATGGTTCAAGTGCACAGCAAGCAAAGGTTTGCCTGTGGCCGTATATTAGCATTAATGACTTGGATATGGTGGCACAATGTATTACAATATTCTTAACCATGAAGTAATTTAAGATTGTTCACGTGTCATAAGAACTAGGGGATACAATACACTGGACACTGATACTGGATAGAGAAAAGGATTTAATATGCTCCAAAGTTCACCATCCTCTACTATGAACATTTCTCTTTTTCTCCTTTCTTTCTGCTTCTCTCAGATAATTCCATGGAGACTTGACAAGACTTCAAATTCCAAAATGTTACAACTGAAATGTGACATGATAGTGAAAATTAAAAATCATAATTCTTATTTTACTTAACTTCTCAGTTCTGCAACAGTCCTAAAGGCTTTGGGGGATTTGGGATATATTTACTTTAAATACTACATCAGGAAAATTTTAATGTTGATCACAGGTGGGACTATCACATTTATAACTCAATTGTAATTCAGTCATTACTTTGGGGACAGAAAGTCCTCCAGGGAGAGTCACACATTTGCATGATGTATCCCACTGTTCAGTCAGGTATTTGTAACTCTGTTTCAACCAAGAGATGTGTAAAATCACAAATGACCAGTCAACTCCCAATTGGATGCAACTGAGAAAACTTATGAATTCCATTTTCCACTTATTAAAATTTAATGCTCTAATATTAATAGAGGCTGTAAACTAGGTTCTTACTAAGATTTTTAGATGAGAATCTGAAACTGAGCCAAACTTAGCTGGTACCCAGCAATATTTTGACATTGATTCTTCTTATCTCTGTTCTGCATGTTTTTCCCTCTCAAACTCCTCTCACATCCTCTTTTGGAGACCAATCTTCATTTTGTTGAGTGTTCTGTTTTCTGTGGTCTCAGAAGACATCAGAGGTCAGTGGAGGAGAGAAATAGGTGAGGGAGATTAAGAGATAATTTATACTCTAGGCCATGGCCTCCTCCTCCACTCTCATGCCTCTATCATAACTTCTTGCCTGGACTACTGCAATAGCCTCTTACCTGGTCTCCCTGAATGCAGTCTTCCTTCTCTATAATAATGTTCCAGAAATGCAGATCCATTAAAATTTCTCCCTACTTACAAGCCTTTTAATGTCTTTCCATTACTCTCAGGATAAAGTCCAAATTTTCTAACAATCCTGATAAAATTTGGATTTGAGGCTTGCCTTCTACTTGTGGTTGTATAACCTAGTTACATCTAAGTTTTTTATATAGCCAATCCTCATTATTTGTGGTAGTTATGTTCTGTAAAGTTCCTGTGCACATTAAATTAGTGGATACTGGGAGGATTACAAGGTGAGGTTCCTATGAGCCTCTGGTCACAGTATTTTCATCAGCAGATCTATATGTAACTTTGTTTTATGTGTGTTTCTGTTGAAAAACATCTTACTTAATATATGTTATTTATTCATTTACACTGAACTCATGGCTAATGACATTGTGCATGCATGCATGCTAAGTCGCTTCAGTTGTGTCCGACTCTGTGCGACTGTAACCTGACAGGCTCCTCTGTCTATGAGATTCTCCAGGGAAGAATACTGGAATGGATTGCCATGCCCTCCTCCAGGGGATCTTCCTGACCCAAGGATTGAATTTGCATGTCTTATGTCTCCTGCCTTGGCAGGTGGGTTCTTTACCACTAGCACCACCTGGGAAGCCCCTAATGACACTACTCTTCATGCTTAAATGAAGATTATCTAATATACATATTTTCTCTATAAGGCACATCACAGCCTTCTTGCACTAAACACTAGACAGCATTTCACTTCTTTTCTTGGGGGTCACTTAAAATAGTATGAAATTGCCAACAAAGGGCACAAATTTTTTTTTAAAAAATGCACTACATAGACAGATAAAGGAACACTAGCTTATAGTATGGGAGCTGAAAGAAGGCAGAGTGTCACCTTCTTTGACCTTAGTTGGTAATGGGCTCATCTCTGGTGACTTAGTATTTTCATTGCTCCACACATGCCTGTGAGTGACTACAAAAGTACTGTGAGTATTGCTCTTGGGGTTACAAATAAATTTTAGTGGGTAGTGCTGCTAAGTCGCTTCAGTCGTGTCCGACTCTGTGCGACCCCATAGATGGCAGCCCACCAGGCTCTGCTGTCCCTGGGATTCTCCAGGCAAGAACACTGGAGTGGGTTGCCAGTTCCTTCTCCAGTGCATGAAAGAGAAAAGTGAAAGTGAAGTTGCTCCATCGTGTCCGACTCTTAGCAACCCCATGGACTATAGCCTACCAGGCTCCTCTGTCCATGGGATTTTCCATGCAAGAGTACTGGAGTGGGGTGCCATTGCCTTCTCCGAGTGGGTAGTAAAATTTGCAAATAAGGACTCTGTGAATAATAGGATCACGTGTGGATGGAAAGGAATAAGTTTATAGCAGATACTCTTGATTTCCTACTGTCCATGTTCACCTTATGCTTTGTTGGCCAATTTCTGATTTTGAATGAGTTGTATACTGTCTCCTATGTGGCCATGTGCTCAAAGAGGAGGCCCTGGACTACTGCTAATTCATAACCATCTACATCAGTCACTTTCCCAGGGAAAGGTTTAGTGATGGGCGTGTGACCCACTGTAGCTAATGATATATGGAGGGAGGGGAGTGAGCTGCAAGGCTTCTGGGAGAGCTTTTCCCGCTCACAAGAAAACACACAGGAAGAGACAACTCTCCTTTTCTGTTGAAAGATTTTGTGCCTGCTAGGAGTAGCAGACAATAGGGTTGATCTGCAAAACCATGAAAACAGAGTAGATATGCTGCTTGTGTGTATGTGTGCTAAGTTGCTTCAGTCACGTCTGACTCTTTGTCACCCCATGGACCGTGGCCCAGCAGACTTTTCTGTCCCTGGGATTCTCCAGGCAGAAGTACTGGAGTGGGTTGCCATGCTCTCTTCCAGGGGATCTTCCTGACTTGGATTGAACCCCCACCTCTTATTATATCTCTGTTGCATTGGCAGGCATGGTTCTTTACCAGTAATGCCAATTTGGAAGCCCCTGATATATTGGGTATCAGTTCAGTTCAGTTCAGTCGCTCAGTCGTGTCCGACTCTTTGCAACCCCATGAATTGCAGCACGCCAGGCCTCTCTGTCCATCACCAACTCCCGGAGTCTACCCAAACCCATGTCCATCGAGTCAGTGATGCCATCCAACCATCTCATCCTCTGTCGTCCCCTTCTCCTCTTGCCCCAAATCCTACCCAGCATCAGGGTCTTTTCCAGTGAGTCAGGTCTTCGCATGAGGTGGCCAAAGTATTGGAGTTTCAGCTTCAACATCAGTCCTTCCAATGAATACCCAAGATTGATCTCCTTTAGGATGGATTGATTGGATCTCCTTGCAGTCCAAGGGACTCTCAAGAGTCTTCTCCAACACCACAGTTCAAAAGCATCAATTCTGCGGCGCTCAGCTTTCTTCACCGTCCAACTCTCACATCCATACATGACCACTGGAAAAACCATAGCCTTGACTAGACGGACTTTTGTTGGCAAAGTAATGTCTCTGCTTTTAAATATGCTATCTAGGTTGGCCATAACCCTCCTTCCAAGGAGTAAGCGTCTTTTAATTTCATGGCTGCAATCACCATCAGCAGTGATTTTGGAGCCCAAAAAAAAAGTCTGACACTGTTTCCACTGAATAGAGTCTCTAACAAGTTTTTGGACATTGGTGAACAATTATATTAATCAACAAAGTCTCTTTGATATGAAAATAAACCTTTATGCCAGTTTGTGTAGGTTTTGCTTGTTAGTTATTTGCAACCTAAAACATCCTGGTGGTGGTTTGGTAGTTTAGTTGCTAAGTTGAGTCTGACTCTTGCGACCCCATTGACTGCAGCCTGCCCGGCTCCTCTGTCCATGGGATTCTCCAGTCAAGAATACTGAAGTGGGTTGCCGTTTCCTTCTCTAAGGGATCTTCCCGACCCAGGGGTCGAACCTAGTTCTCCTGCATTGCAGGCAGACTCTTTACCGACTGAGCTACATTTTCCATAAGGCTGGTGTTAGGAATAAATGGGAGATAGAAATATGTAAATATACTTGTATATGTACATATGCATGCCATCTGTTATAGGACTGAACTTTGATAAATGTTACTTTCCCGATTGTATTTTTAGGGATACAACGAGTATACAAGTTAAAGACTAAAATTCCAAATACTTGTCATCACTGTTTCAAATTAACAATAAAATCAAAATCTTACTGGTTATTTTTTAAATTTCAATATTCTTCCTTGGAATTGTGATCCCAATTAATTCCTTTTTCCTCTTGGCCATTTGTTACTCAACCATTCACTCTTCTATTATGTAAGGCTTTAAATTTATGTTAATGCTTTCAATTGTAGTATGATAATTATAACTGACAATATTTCTCTAACAATTCATCATGCTGTGGGGTAGAGGGAACCTATATTGCAAGAAGCTTTGTGAATATTACAAAAGGAAGAATGACAAGTTTTCAGAAATTGAAGTTTATGTATAAAAAGTAAATTCAGGGGATTTATTCTCAGCTATTGTTTATTCATTTAACTAAGTATTTTTAAGTCTTTATAATAAAGCATGGGCTGAGTTGCAAAGTGCTCTATAGGATATGTGTCATGCCACTAAGACTTAGAATCCCTGACATGGCATACGTTGTAAAGTTTTGGAGACCATGGGCTGTTTTGCAAACATCTTTGTATTGTCCATCTGCCAAGTCTAGATACTTTTGCACAATAAGCCCTCAATAAATACTTGTCAAATGCAGTAGAACACACAACACTCAAGCACATACACACAAACACATTTCTATAGGACTAATATTTGCTAAAAGAATTATGATTTTTTGCCTTTGTTGAATTTTTAACTGGTGTTGGATGACTCTGAGTCCTGGTATTTCTCACACATTTCTCTGTTAGATTGCCCAAAACTGTCTGGGAAGTGTCATTTGCCCAGCTTTGTAGAATGCTCAGTCACCTCATGACACTGTCATGTCTCGTGGTTTATAGTGTTTTGTGCCTTTCTTTGAGATTTTATTTTCTTGAGCGGCCTGATGAAGCTACACCATTCAACAGGGATTTGCGATACTGTCATCTCTTGTGAGTACACTGAGACCTTGAGCTAATGCTCTTTAACTTCCAAATGATTTCTCTGAGACATTTCTAGGATTCTGACAAGTAATCTAACACACAACTTTTTTTTTCTCTTAAAGATATTGTATTTGAGCATCTAGAATAAAGCCATTTTCTCTCTTTGATATAGTATTTAATTTCCTTTTAAACATTTAAGTATAATATTTTCACTAACTCTACTATTATTTTCCAAACTGTGTTTCAATCAGCATTGACATATGAATTGCCATATTATTCCCTATACAACATGCATAATAAAACTGAGAAACTTGAAATCAGACCTTTCTCAATCATAATGAAATTGACATAAAACATAAATTTAAACTGGTTTAGGGTACTATGTAAATGTTAGTCCTATTGACTACTATTTTAAAAGCCTGTGACTGCTAAAACCTCACTATAATAAAATATCGCTGTTTTTTTTAATGGAAAGCAATGCATCTTTAAAAATGCATAAGATGTGGATTTTAAGATGAAAAAATAAGTGGCCTTTTATAGATTTGTAAACTTGATGTATGTCATTTTGAATAAACTTGTTATGGTGTTGGCTGGCTTTGCTG
This sequence comes from Giraffa tippelskirchi, assembly GCF_054371585.1. Taxonomy (NCBI): domain Eukaryota; kingdom Metazoa; phylum Chordata; class Mammalia; order Artiodactyla; family Giraffidae; genus Giraffa; species Giraffa tippelskirchi. Next base: position 36,819,569 of record NC_137282.1, read on the forward strand.
TCTCCAGTAGGACATTCTTGTTTCTTTATGAGATTAGGGTACACTAGGTTAGGTTGTAGTAAAAAAAAAAAAAGTCCCCAAATCTCAGTAGATTAACACCACACAAGTTTATTTCTCACTCAGGCTACACGTTCATTGTGTATTGACAAAGAGGAGGCACTGTTTATCATTGTCAGTCAGGAAGCAAAGCCAATGAAGGCCCCGTCTGGACAAGAAATTCCCACGGAAAACAGAATGTGAATCTTACAACTTTTCCTAAGAAGTGACACATTTCCTTTCACTGGTCAAAGCAAGGCAAATGACCTGACAGACTTCACTCAGGTGGGCAGGAAGTACAACCCTCCCAACAGGGCTGGAAGGAGAATTAAGAGTCCCTGTGAATAACCCTAAACTGGAAATGCAATTAGAAAAGTGAGTTGGGAGCCATTTGCTGAAGCATTGTTTGCAAAACACACACTTTTATGTTTCTCTGTGTTGGTTTTTTTCAGTTGGAGGGCTTGATGGGGGAATATTAAGAAAGCTGTTATATCTTTTACTAGCTACTCCTTTTGTTCTACCTGTATGTTTCTTTAGGAAGTCTAAATAATGCTAAATTATTCACACAGAACAGTGAGATTTCTATGCACATTAGGTGAACGATTTGCTTTTAATTATATGTGTGAAAGTTAAGATTGACAAACCATATATTTTTTTTGATATCAGAATCTATTGCTTTTATTGTCTGTGGTAGAATGATACAGTATAATCCTAACCCAGTTATAATAATTGAGATATAGCTTCCCCTTCCATATGTGCTCTCTTGACTTCTTTTGAAAATATATATGCTTATTCACTTTTGAACTTGGTGTGCATTTAACAATTCATAACAGCAAAGCAAAAATCACATCATCTTAAGTGTGTTTAATAATTACTTGGTATATTCATATTTCTCCATTGGTATCAATCAATTCACTGATAGATTTCAAAATTTTTTAAAAAAAGAAAAGAAAAATTAAAACCACAGTACTGTCATGGCTACAATTAAGAGAGTGTTTTTCTTTTGGAAAAGGATTAGAATGACCTCGGGTAGTAGGTAGGTTTTATTGCATTGAGTATACATCAAAAAGCCCATTTTCAAAATCGATCGAGGGAAATTAAGCCCAAATAAAATAATTTTCATTTAGTGTAAATTAAAAAAAATGTGGGTGTATGTCTTTTTGAGCGAAAGTTTAGCATTAAAATGACTAATATGCGAAGTGGAAAGTAATGCCCTTAATGTAAGTATAATGAGTAGTGAGGTCAAGAAATGGATGTACTCTAAATTATTTTCTTAATAAAAAACAGATCTTTATTCTCCAATTTCTTTCAACAGTAAAGATTTTTAAACAGTAGACAAAGGGCACTAGGCTAGACTTCTGTTTTATAAAATGTCATCAGAATTCTTCAAAAAAGTTTCTAATAGGACTGCTTTTGTTTTTCGAAGACTTTGAAGCTTGGGAGGTATTCTGTTTTGTTATTGAGTTACCTCCTCTGTTTGTTTATTACCACTCCATTAAGGCTTGTTCCTGGCAGGAGCAGACATCCTTCTGGCTGCCCAGAGCAGGACCTGCACATACTCTGTCCAAGGAGATGATCACTGGGAGCAACAGGGGCTCCTACAGAGATGTGTCTCTGCTCACAGCAAGAGAGGAAATAGGAAATGACTTGAGGCAAGTTGTGCTAAGCTGGAAGAAAGAATTAGAAACACACTCTTAAACAGACTCAGAAAGTACTATAGTCAGAGAAAAAGAAGAAATGGTATGAGAAAGACTGCTTACTATTCCCACCTGGGGTCTGAAAAGATTCTTTTCAGTCATGTTAACCAGAGAGGGGCATCACCACTGAATAGATACTTTCATTATTCCTACTAGTTTGCCTTTTTAATTTTTAAATTTTTTACATCTAATTATGAAAGGTCAGTATCCTGGAAACCAAAATTAGTGAGCTTGAGTGAAACAAACATTTCCCACTTAAAAATTTGGAAAATAGAACTGTAACAATAGCTCAGACCTCAGAAGCACTGTCCTTTATAATATGCAGTGCAAACTTGGGCAGCTCCATCTAACCTCAGGTCTATGAAAACAGAAATTGCTACAGTGGCGTTGTAAGCTTTATGTTCTTAAATCATATCATTATTTTGTCAAGACACTGGAAGAGAAACTAGAAAAGCAAATTTTATCTTCCAGGAAAAAATAAATCTCTGAACAATGTCTTCTGTTGGTCTTCATATTACCCTAGTACTTTTGGTCACTTTATGCCTTTTTTTAAAAAATAAAAATGACTTAAGAGTTTGAAAGTCTAAAACTTAATGCCAACTACACATCATCTCACTTGATGAGCTCTTGGTTTTTGTTTTTTTTAACCTTATTTGGTAAAAAATATTTAGGAAATTACTTCCTAAGCCTCTTTGGATATTTATTTTTATTGATTTTGAGTGCTAGAAATTAAAAAAAAAAATAACAGGATGAAATGCTTTCTGTTAGGAAGGTGTAGAGTCTATAATAAAATAAAAATGTAGACTAAACAACATGCCCAAGAAAAACAGAACATGAGATGAAAGAAACAGACACACAAAAACCCCAGCATCTCAGAATAAAGCTGTCCTTAGTGTTCACATCGGTTGTTTAGGGTATGTAACAGGAGAGTTTTATGGGCTCTACTTCTTCATCATCTTGATTTCGTCTTTGCCTCTACCCTCATCCCCTCCTTTTTCTCTAATTGCTAGAAATTCATGCAGAAAAAAAATTGAGAAACAAAAACTAAATGAATGTTAATTACCTTATAATAATATTTTTGTATACAGCAGAGATATAGGCATCGAGATAATATTCTCTTAGGGAGTTCTCTTTATGATCTTGTTTTTCTGGGGATATAATTAGCCCCTGTGTCACAGCCCTCTATTAAGCTTTTATTTTATTCTTTGTACTTATAATATTTTAGAAGGCAGACTGACCACAGGACACTTGATGCTTTGGCATGAATTCTTACACAATTTAGAAATTTTAATAATTTCTAAGCAAAATTACCACATTTTATTATTGAACATTATTTTTTAATCCTGTTTCCACCACAGTCAAGTTCCATAAGGGATGAATAAAAGAGCACAGAACTGAGACATTCTCAGTTTCTTTAATAGTTTATTTGTCCTTAAGAGGTTTTAAAAAGATTTTTCGTTTCCACATTTCAGGTTGAAAAATAATATCTATTATTTGTGCATGTCTGTATTTATTCTCTTTAATTGTGAGTCAGTTTTGACACACAGGATATCAAACATTTGTGTGGTCATGATTCTCGGAGAGTTGAATGCACTGTTTTCCTTAGGTGATAACCCAGTGAGTGATGCAGAACTTCAAATACAATGGTTGACCGCACAGCAAGTTTCAGCACCATCGCTCTTGAAAACCTTTCTGGTCAAGTGCAGAACTTTTTAAAGATTAAAGCAGATTTGTGGTATCAAAAGGTATTTTGATGGTCAGCCAAAATTCCGGGAGGATAAGATTATGCACCATAAACTTTATCCTCCTTTTCAGTGACTTTAAGATATGGTTTTTAGACATAGATTAAATGTAGATTCCCTTTGTATTTGTAATCCATATTTAAAATTACTACAGTAGATTTACTGTGTTGTGCTGCTTGAACTCTAGGGATCTGAAGGCTGGATTGGTCAAATGGCTTTTAAAAGAGCTCTGGTTATTACCATGCTTAATGTTGTAAGCCAGATGAAATAAGGAAGCTAGCAGAAAAACTCAGTTTTCTTTGGAGAGAGTGCACTTTATCTTGCTTTAATTTGTTCCTTGGAGTCTTTGTGTGCTATTGGTGATACAGATAAAGTATCAAAAAAGTTACAAAAAAGTACAAAAAAGTTCTTTCTACTATTTCTAAAGGCAGGGTTTCTGCTTCATACTGAATTCTGTAAATTTGGATTCCTTAAATTTAAGTGGTCTTAAATTCACAAAAATACTACATTTTAGTTTATGCTCTTCATCCAAAACTTTTGGGGCTGGAAAACTTAAGAATTCAGATTCCCACCTTAGTCAGTTCAGTCACTCAGATGTGTCCAACTGTTTGCAACCCCATGGACTGCAGCAGAACAGGCTTCCCTGTCCATCACCAACTCCTGGAGCTGGCTCAAACTCAGGTCCATCGAGTCGGTGATGCCATCCAACCATCTCATCCTCTGTCGGCCCCTTCTCCTCCTGCCTTCAATGTTTCCCAGCATCAGGGTCTTTTCCAATGAGTCAGTTCTTTACATCAGGTGGCCAAAGTATTGGAGTTTCAGCTTTATCAGTCCTTCCCATGAATATTCAGGACTGATTTCCGTTAGGATTGACTGGTTTGATCTCCTTCCTATAAAAGGGACTCTCAAGAGTCTTCTGCAACACCACAGTTCAAAAGCATCAATTCTTAGGCGCTAAGCTTTCTTTATGGTCCAACTTTCATATCCATACATGACTACTGGAAAAACCATAACTTTGACTAGATGGACCGTTGTTGGCAAAGTAATGTCTCTGCTTTGTAATATGCTGTCTAGGTTGGTCATAGCTTTTATTCCAAGGAGTAAGCATCTTTTAATTTCATGGCTGCAGTCACCATCGGTGGTGATTTTGGAGCCTGAGAAAATAAAGTCTGTCACTGTTTCCATTGTTTCTCCATCTATTTGCCATGAAGTGATGGGACCAGATGCCAAGATCTTCCTTTTGAATGTTGAGTTTTAAGCCAGGTTTTTCACTCTCCTTTTTCACTTTCATCAAGAGGTTTGTAGCTCCTCTTCGCTTTCTGCCATAAGCATGGTGTCATCTGCATATCTGAAACTCTCTTGCTTTTTCTATGATCAAATGGATCTTGGCAATTTGATTTCTGGTTCCTCTGCCTTTTCTAAATCCAACTTGAACATCATTGAAAGAATAAAGAGATGGAGCCAAAGTAAAAACAATTCCCAGTTGTAGATGTAACTAGAAGTAAAGTCTGATGATGTAAAGAACAATATTGCATAGGAACCTGGAATGTTAGGTCCATGAATCAAGGTAAATTGGAAGTGGTCAAACAGGACGTGGAAAGAGTGAACATCAGCATTTTAGGAATCAGTGAACAAAATGAATAGGAAAGGGTGAATTTAATTCAGATGGCCATTATATCTACTACTGTGGGCAAGAATCACCTAGAAGAAATGGAGTAGCCCTCATAGTCAACAGAAGAGTCTGAAATGCAGTTCTTGGGTGCAATCTCAAAAATGACAGAATGATCTCTGTTTGTTTCCAAAGCAAACCATTCAATATCACAGTAATCCAAGTCTGTGCGCCAACCACTAATTTTGAAAAAGCTGGAGTTTGAAAGGTTTGATGACCTACAAGACCTTCTAGAACTAACACCAAAAAAAGATGTCCTTTTCATCATAGGGGACTGGAATGCAAAAGTAGGAAGTCAAGAGATACCTGGAGTAACAGGCTTTGGCCTTGGAGTACAAAATGAAGCCAGGTGAAGGCTAACAGAGTTTTGCCAAGAGAACGCACTGTCATAGCAAACACCCTCTCCCAACAACACGAGAGAAGCTCTACACATGGATATCACGAGATGGTCACTACAGAAATCAGATGGATTATGTTCTTTGCAGCTGAAGATGGAGAAGCTCTATACAGTCAGCAACAACAAGACCAGGAGCTGACTGTGGCTCAGATCATGAACTCCTTATTGCCAAATTCAGACTTTAATTGAAGAAAGTAGGGAAAACCACTACACTGTTCTGGTATGACATAAGTAAAATCCCTTACGATTATACAGTGGAAGTGACAAACAGATTCAAGGGATTAGATCTGATAGACAGAGTGTCTGAAGAACTATGGACAGAGGTTTGTGACACTGTACAGGAGGCAGTGATCAAGACCATCACCAAGAAAAAGAAATGCAAAAAGACAAAATGGTTGTCTGAGGAGCCCTTACATATAGCTGAGAAAAGAACAGAAGCTAAAGGCAAAGGAGAGAAGGAAAGATATACCCATCTGAATGCAGAGTTCCAAAGAATAGCAAGGAGAGATAAGAAAGCCTTCCTCAGTGATCAATGCAGAGAAATAGAGGGAAGCAATAGAATGGGAAAGACTAGAGATCTCTTCAAGAAAATTAGAGATACCAAGGGAACATTTCATGTGAAGATGGCCACAATAAAGGACAGAAACGGTATGGACCTAACAGAAGCAGAAGATATTAAGAAGAGGTGACAAGAATACACAGAAGAACTGTACAAAAAAGATCTTCATGACCCAGATAATCACGATGGTGTGATCACTCACCTAGAGCCAGACATCCTGCAATGTGAAGTCAAGTGGGCCTTAGGAAGCATCACTATGAACAAAGCTAGTGGAGGTGATGGAATTCCAGTTGAGCGATTTCAAATCCTAAAAGATGACGCTGTGAAAGTGCTGCATTCAATATGTCAGCAAATTTGGAAAACTCAGCAGTGGCCACAGGACTGGAAAATGTCAGTTTTCATTCCAATCCCAAAGAAAGGCAAGGCCAAACAATGTTCAAATTGCTGCACAATTGCACTCATCTCACACGCTAGCAAAGGAATGCTCAAAATTCTCCAAGCCAGCCTTCAGCAGTATGTGAACTGAGAACTGCCAGATTCCCGCCTACTCCTCCATTTTTAAAATGTAATATAGTGCCTATACTATATATTATGCAATATTTTTAGCAAGGTTTGGGGCAAACCCCCATAATCAAAAATATTAATATTTTCCCAGAAAAGGTATGAATGTTCACAGTCAGTAAGATCACCCCTATTTAGGGATGATCGAATATCTTGTTTTCAGTTCAGGTCAGATCTTTTAAACTGAAAAGCCTGAACTTTTTCAGCACTTTTTGGATTTTGAAATTTCAAATAAGGGATTACAGGTCTGTACCTATTTTGTTTTTCTAGTATAACTTGGTAGGCTTTGTGAACCTTTTAGATGTTTAACAATAAAGGAAAGCTTTATAAAATTGTTTTAAAACATTAAGTTAAATGCTTATAATATCTTTAAAATACTTGGAAACTTTTGTTATCCTAGTGTTATTGGTATAAAGACTGTAAGATAGTACTGATAATGGGTTATACAGACACAAGCGTTAATATTTGCTTCATAGTTATAAAAATGAGATTAAATTGCATTTTAAATTTTGAAAAATCTTCATTGGAAACACTGTGTTACACTTGAGAAACGCATAATCACGTCCATCCTCTGACTCTCTCGATCCTACCCCCTCTCTTACTACAGTAAATTTCCTTCTGTAAAATTTCTTTTTCTTTCTTGGATAGTTTTGGATCATTTTCCCTCCTGACCATTCACTTCAGCCTGTGAACGTGTTTTAGATTATTCTGTGTTTTAAAAAAATATGCAATAAGATTAAATTTGCAGTTTTAGCTGAGCACCACAATAAAATGATGCTGCATTCCAGAGTAAGTCCCAAACTATACGTAGAATTTCCAGAGTTTTAGTCAAGTGGTTACATAACCCTTAATTTATACACTCACATTGTAAGTATAAAAAGGTCAGATTATAAAGCCAAATTTGAAGATTTCTTGGAACTGAGTAGCCCGTATGAAATGATTCTTCTTCCTTCCTCCACTGCCTCTCATCTCAGGTGTGTGAGAAACCCTTCAAAGAGACACTTTGCAGAGCATGATGATGTCTTGATGAACCCAGGTTTGCAACCCCATATGGAAAAACTGAACAGGCAGAGATAGGATGGTTCAGAAAACCAAGGGGAAGAAAAATTGCTGCTGTCTCCTAACTATAGCTCAGTTGGTAAAGAATCTGCCTGTAATTCAGGAGACCCTGATTCGATGGGAAGAGGCACTGGAGAAGGGATAGGCTACCCACTCCAGTATTCTTGGGTTTCCCTTGTGGCTCAGCTGGTAAAGAATCTGCCTACAATGTGGGAGACCTGGGTTTGATCCCTATGGTGGGAAGATCCCCTGGACAAGGGAAAGGCTACCCACTCCAGTATTCTGGCCTGGAGAATTCCATGGACTGTATAGTCCATGCGGTTACAAAGAGTCAGACATGACTGGGTGACTTTCACTCTCTTAACTATATTCTTGGGGTCTGGACAAAGAATGCAGCAAGTGTTTCTTGTGGGTTTGTTGAGGGGAATAAGTGAGGAAAGAATGCTCTGGGATCACTGTAATTTGACCTAATATGATAATTTTTAGGGGCTTCCTAAGGTGGTGCTAGTGGTTAAGAACCTGCCTGCCAGTGCAGCGGACATAAGGAATGCTGGCTCGATCCCAGAGTCAGAAAGATTCTCTGGAGGAGGGCATGGCAACCCACTCTAGTATTCTTGCCTGGAGAATCCCATGGACAGAAGAGCCTGGCAGGCTACAGTCCATAGGGTCTCAAAGAGTTGGACATGATTGAAGTGATTTAGCACACTTGCACGATAATCTTTAGAGGACTGAAAAAGCTTCAACAGAGAAGGAGCTGGAGATGGCCTGAGGAGAGAGAGAATATAGAATAGAGTACAGTCAACTAGTTAGGGAAATGCAGGTGACATACCACAAGTGTTGTGGAGTCACCAAAATATCTGTGAGAAAGTCCCACAGAGAAGCCTGCTTTAAACATCCACCAAGCCTAAGAGCACAAAGCTAGTTTGTAACAGCACCAGGCATGTAGTGGCTCAGATGGTAAAGAATCTGCCTGCAGTGCTGGAGACCTGGGTTCTATCCCTGGGTCGGCAGGATCCCCTGGAGAAGGAAATGGCAACCCACTCCAGTATTCTTGCCTGGAAAATTGCATGAGCTGAGGAGGCTGGTGGGGCTACAGTCCATGGGGTCCCAAAGAGTCGGACACAACTGAGTGACTAAGCACACACAATAAGTCATGGAAACCCTTTCCTGTGTTCCTTATCTCCCTTACCTTCTGCCTCCTCCCTCCTCACCTCTGAACCCAGAAAGTTTGAGAAAAAGCAGCCAGCCGTGAGTGGAGATGTGACAAAGAATGAACTCACTTAAATTCCAAACGTTTCTGATGTCATCCAGGAAATTTATAGTTTGTTAATTCTGTGAGCATTATTGGATTTAAGATTAGAGCCCTGTATCCAAATTTTCCATAAACCCATAATTTATATATATGTCTTTGAATGAAATTAGAGGTTTTGACTCTTAAACATTCCTGGACATTCTAATTACTAAACTTGAGATCATGTTTATTGACTTAAGGTAGGAGTTTGGAATCACTAAGAGTTATTAGGAAAGTTATGAGATTACCTAAATTTTCATCCAGAGAAAGAAGAAAGTAATCCCTAAATAGTGTTTAAAGGAAGACTGGGAGGTAAAATTAATTTGTGTTTTCAAATTTTATCCTTTGCTTCTCTATTTCCTTCCAGTAGGTGCCCAGTTTTTTCTACTTCCTTGTTGAACAAAACTCTGCTTCCTCTTTGATCAAATGTTTACCTAGACTTGTGGCTTTTCCTCCTACACCCCTGGTTCATAAGCTAATCCACTTAAAACTGAGATCATCTCTGCCACTTCAGGGAAACTAGTCTTAAATTTCACCAATGACCTGCTAGTTGCCAAATCCAACTTCTCTGTTTTCTTCTTACAGAACCTCTCTGCAGTATCTGACCCAGCTCTGTCTTTTTGAAAATACTTCACTGGCTTGGTTTCTGTGACACACATTAACCTTATGCTGTCTCCCGTGACATCTTCTTTTCAAGCTCCTTGTTGACTCCTCCACTCCCCACTTCTACGCTGAAGTGACCCAGCACTAGGTTATAGGTTCTGACTCCTTTTTGCACATCAAGTTACTGCATTTGGGTCCACTATTTTGTGTCGTCTATAGTGTGATTACGTCTAAGTGTGAATCATCAGCCGTGATCCTTTTCCTGAGATATGAACTGTATATTTAACTGTTTTTTGACCATGTTGTTATTGTTTGGATATTTAGTGGATGCCCCAAAGTTACAGGTCCATCAGGCAGTTTTCTGTCAAATTTCTTCTCCCTAACGTGTTCATCTCAGTAAATAACACCACCTTTCATTCACTGTCTGAGGCCAAAAATATAGGGTTGTTACTGCTCCCTTTCCCTTAAATGCCACACCCAAGCTGTTCATGTCATGTCCTAACAGTTTTATCTCTGATATTCATTGTGAATAGAGAATCTAACTCTACTGCATTAATATAGGTGAGAGATTATGTTTTCATACCATTCTGACAGATGTGTGAAAAACAGATAAGAAGGAAAATTCCCACTGCACTGAACCGTACCTCAAATATTATCATCAAGTCCACTCCTTTTGGCTGACTGTGTCCTAGGTAGACTTGCTTTCTTTTGTTCTTGGTGCATGACCATACTCTGTCCTAACTCAAGACCTTTGCACTTGATCCTCCTGTCTAGATATTTTCGTGTTTATGTGTTTGTTTACTTATTTCTCTCTCTTCTAGCTCCCTTCGACTAGGATGTAACTCATATACACCCTCTTTTCTGTTCAACCCTGTATTCCCAACAGCTGTTGAAGAGCAGTACATAGCAACTGGGCTTCCCTGGTGGTTTAGATGGTAAAGAATCTACCTGCAATGCAGGAGACTTGGGTTGATCCCTGGATTGGAAAGGTTCTCTGGAGAAGGGAATGTCTACGCACTCTACTATTCTTGCCTAGAGAATTCCATGGACACAGGAGCCTGGTGGGCTATAGTACATAGGGTCGCAAAGAATTGGACACGACTGAGCAATTAACACTTTCACATACTCACTTCACATAGCAACTGCCTGTAAATATTGATTGACCAAATGAAAGAATGTATGTATGTAGGGCTTGCAATTTAAATAGAGAAGACTCTTGAGAGTCCCTTGGACTGCAAGGAGATCCAACCAGTCTATCCTAAAGGAAATCAGTCCTGAATATTCATGGGAAGGACTGATGCTAAAGCTGAAACTCCAATACCTTGGTTACCTGATGCAAAGAACTGACTCACTGGAAAAGACCCTGATGCTAGGAATGATTGAAGGCAGGAGGAGAAGGGGCCGACAGAGGATGAGATGGTTGGATGGCATCACTGACTTGGTAGACATGAGTTTGAGCAAGCTCCAGGAGTTGGTGATGGACAGGGAAGCCTGGTCTGCTGCAGTCCATGGGGTCGCAAAGAGTCAGATACAACTGAATGACTGAACTGAGCTTATTTAAATAGAAAAAAAAGCATGCTGTGATGGAGCAGTGGGAGTCTCAGTGACCATTCCTGGGAGCTGACTCAGCCACTTTGGCAAACTCAATAAAAAAAAAAAAAAAAACTACTCCATGTATTTTTTTCTTACTCCCAAACATGCGGCTTCTTGTCCATTTAACAAAAACAAATGACAACCCGCAGAAATAAAAATGTAGGACATATATTTCCACATTGAGTTCAATACTGCCAAAAACACATAATTTCAAGCAAATGGTCTCTCTTCAGTTACAGTGCCCTTTCAATAAAATTTGGCACTACAGGAAATCCATTACAATAAATATCTGTTCCAGTATCTGTCCATTTAGCAATAATTCTCCTTACGCTTGATTCCTCTTCTCTGATGAACTGTCCTGGGGACCCTCCTCTCCTTCCCTCTGAGATTTCCGGAGTTTAAACTCTGACTCTGAGTACTTGCTTGTTGTCATGGTAGCCTTGCTAATTTTGCTTATATTTTTCCCCATATTTTCCCACAACCTTTGAAAATACAAAACTATATATGTGCCAAAGGCTATTTCTGATTTAATGTTGTAGGCATGAAAATATTTCTTTTCTTAGTCTCTTGAAAAATGTTAAATGGTTTTCTCAGCGTCATTGATTGAGACTGTTTGTTTATTTCCAGGGCTGAAAGTTAAAGCCATTCTATTTTCATAGAACTATTTATTTAAAACAAGCCTGAAATCAAAGACACCTCATACAGTATGCAGGGAATGCTGTTTAACCCAAGTGATCCCAAAGTAAATAATTTATTGGATTACTCAGTAGGTTGAGAAATGAAGTGAGGATCTGGGTATATATGGTCTGACTTTTATTTTTTAATTACTCACTAAATAAATGCATGTGCTGTGTGAGTTTAGAAGAAAACAGGGTATTATTGAAAAGAAGATATTATCCTTGTAGTGATCTTAGGTGGTCCTAAGAAGGAACAGGTCCCATCCACACCCTTGTAGCAGAGCAGGCCTGCTAGTTGTGGTTGTATGGAGGCAGTCACAATTGCATGTGACACCTAGCTTTTCAAAACAACAACAGCAACAAAAAAATGGCTCTGTGGCTGCAAGAGAACCATTGAAATGAAACTCTGCAGGCTCGTTTCTTTATCTATAAAACAAGAAAAAATCTCTCAGGTCCCTTCCAGCTCTGAGACCAAGCCATTCTCTTCTAGACCAACCAAAAATTATTATAGAACTGTGGCAAGATACAAGGCAGTTTAGCAAGGGCCCAGAGATCATAACATGGACCTTTCTGCAACTCAAGACATGGATGGCCCCTCCCATCTGTTTTATAGCAAACACTTGCTTCCTTTCAAGCTGATAAAATGTCATTTTGTTTCATTGTGTTTTCTTTTATGGGAAACATGCCACAGATCTTGTACCAAAGTCATTTCACTCTGGTGGATAAAAGAATACAATACAGATTTTGTTCCTTATTCTTGCCTTTTCAATGAGATTTTGGATTGCTAATTTTTTTTGTTGTCAATTAAAAATACATCTCCACAAGCCCAGCTGCTCATGGACCCATGTCAGCTGCACGCCCTGTTTCCTTGGCGGTCAAGCTCCTGTTGTTAAGCCCTGAGAAACAATGCTTCTTTATTTATTTATTTACTTTTCGTGAGGAGACTCCTGATCATTTTCTGTTTCTGATAAAAAGAAGGAAATTGGGTAGACAACAGAAAGTATTTAAGTAGACTGTAAGAAGGAACTTCTTAACCCTGGGCCATAAGAAGCTGGCAAGAAGTGCTAAGAGTTGTAGATCAACAATTGGTGACCTCTTGTTTAGGAGGATTTAAATATCTAATCGAGTCATTTTAGAGACCTCAATTAGATGGAGTACACATAATCACAGTTACTGGTCTACCAGTTCCCAGCATACAGTACTTCTATCAGAAAACCCTTGGCAATGTGAAGCAAGTAGTTTAGGGCAAATTTAAGGTTTAAGAGATTTATAGAGCCGACTATATAAAAAACTGTACGTGAGAAGAGGAACAAGATGGTGGAGTAGGTGGACATAGAGTACATCTACAGATACATCAGGAATACACCTTCGGACACAGAAGTACATGCAGAACACCAGCTGAGAGCGGACAGGAGTACCTGACCAGTGGAAAAGAATATATAGAACCACGCAAAACTTGGTAGGACAAAGGAACTAGGGGGAAAACAGGAGTGTTAGTAGGACTGGACCTGCCCTTGGCGGGAGGGGGAACTGAAGTAGGGTCTGATCCCCACATTGGGGAAATTATCTGAGTCAGAAGAGAAACATTTAAGGCTGAGAGTGAAACAGCTGATCTGTGGCAGCCTAAATGGAATGAGAATCAGAGAGTCCTTGTTGCAGCCATACATACTGCAGACAGGGACGTGGATCCCCTGGAAGGCACAGCGGCTGAGAGCTGGAGTTCAGGGATTGTGGAGCAGTCCCCAGGCAAGGGCTGCTGTTGACTGCTGAGAGATGGATCGAGGGGATGTGAGGGAGGAGATTATGGTGGGAAATGCCTGTGGAGGAAAGCTGGGAAGCCATGGAAGCAAGGCAATACTGCTGAGTCACGCGGAGGGGATGGAGCCAATGCTATAGACTCTCTCCCCCCACATGCCAGCATTGGCAGCTGAGCAATAGAGAGGCTGGCCCATCAAACGCCTGACGCACTGAACTACAGCGTAGGACCCCACCCAGTGTGTCCCTTTAAGTGCCTGATGCACTGATCTAGAGTAGGACCACAGCCAGGGGGACCCCTCTATGTGCCTGCTGTTCTGAACAACAGAGAAGGACCCCAGGCAAGGGAGCTTCTCTAAGTGCCTGAACGGGTGGAGCTACGGAAAAAGACTGGCCAAAGAGGCCTTCTGATCTCCAGCTACAAGAGGCTGAAAAAAAGACTCTGATAGGGCCATAACTCCTGCAGCGGAGGCAGTCCGTGTCCCTGCACACTTAACGCCGCCAGGGTCCCCACAAGCCAAGCATCTGCGCCACCTTCTCACTCAACTCTCACTGGGGCAGAGGTGCCACAGGCAAAAAAATCTTGCGTCTATGTACGCAGGGTCGCTTCAGTCACATCCGACTCTTTGCAACCCTATAGACTGTGGCCTGCCAGTCTTCTCTGTCAGGAAGCGGGGGTTCCCCAGGCAAGACTACTGGAGCGTATTGGCCAATACTGGTTGCCATACCCTTCTAGAGCACTATATTTCCTGCTGCCCTAGCTGCCAACTCCCCTGAGTACTGGTGCTGCCAGAACCCCTGCAACCCAAGTAGCTGCACCACCTCCACATCTGGCCCCTCACAGGGCCAAACCTAAGTCCTCCAGGGCAACCTCAGGAGCAAACCCCAGTGGACGAACCAGATGCAGAGATGGAAATAAAACCACAGTTGAAACCCAGGGCAGTGTGACTAAGGAAGAAGACCCAAAACCCTCCCATCAGCTGTACAATCTGCAGATGAAATCCTCACAATCAACTAGGCACACTCTGTGTCTACGGAATATATAAAAGGTCATTGAGAGCTCCCACAAAAGAAAACGCGCTAGTTCTCATAGCTGTGGACATTGGAGGCAAGAACACAGATGAGTAGGATCAGATTAGAATCTGAGCTATCCCCACAGAGGGTCCAGAGATCAGCACGGTGTTAGAGGGCATCCTAGGGAGGTGAGGTGAACTGTGACTCAGTGAGGGAAAGGACTCTGACAGCAGTGACTCAAAATAAAAAAAAAAAAATTATTCTTATGTTTTGACTTGTTCTGTAGATTCTTTTGGATTTTTCTCTCTCTTTTTTTTTTTCTACCCCTGCCCCTCTGTTGTAGTTGTCGATTTTACTGACACTATGAAATCTAATTAAGCTTTTGAGCATTTTTTTTTCTTCTCAGTCACATTTTTTTATTGTTGTTATAAACCTCTGCCTCTGTGTTGGGCATTTGCAGTTCTGGGGAGTTTTCCTTTTTTTTTCCCTTTTCTCTTTTTTTAATTTTAATTTTTAAAACCTATTATTATTTTTGTACATTTATTTCTTTGTTTGCTTTTCCTACTATTCTTTTCCCCTTGCAGTTAATCTTTAATATATATGTCTTCTTTATCTACCTCTATTTAATTTTGAGTAACTATTCTTTCTTTCCTTTCCTCTCAACATAATTGTTAATTTCATTTTCTTTGCTATATTCCCCAATTGGCACCTTGCTTTAGTTTTGTTTTCTAGTTTGTGCTTAATTACTTTTATTCTTAATTGGTAAACATAATTTTTTATTTGTTCACTGGGTCAATCTGTTGTACTTTGTTTTTGCTGGACTGTTTTGACTTTGCTCATGGGTGTATATGTATATGTGTATATTCCATTATTTTAATTATTATTTGCCTGGTTTTGTAACTGCCATTTGTCTGGGGTTCATCTTTGGATTCTTGGTTTTGGGTATTTGTTTTAATCTCACTTAATACCATAACAAACCACTCGTGGAATCTTCATTCCTGACCAGCGATCAAGCCCTGAGCCTTTGGAGTGGGAGCACTGACTTTAAGAGCCTAGACTACCAGAGAACTAAGCCTGGGGGGTATCAAATAATGAGAATTCACACAAAGGAAACTATTGGAATACAAGACCTGGTATCACCCAACCACCAGTAATGCCCTGTGCTAAACAACAAACAAAATAAAAATACAAACCCAGCCATCAGCAGACAGGATTACAGCCTCACTCAGCCTTGCCCATCAGAGGAAAAGCAAACAAACATGCAAAAACTCAGCACAAATCTCACCCTATATGAAAGTTACACAAACCACTGGACCAACCTTAGAGGGTAGAAACCAAAAGGAAGAAAGAATTGAACCTTTAAGCCTGGGAAAAGGAGACTTCAAACACAGTAAGTTTAAAAAAAAATTATGAAAAAACAGAGAAGTACTACACAAATGAAGGAACAAACTAGAAACACAGAATTCCAAATAAATGAAGAGGAAATAGGCCAACTACCTGAAAAAGAATTCAGAATAATGATAATAAAGATGATCAAAAACCTTGAAAACAAAATGGAGAAAATGCAAGAATCAATTAACAAAGACCTGGAAGAATTAAAGAATAAACATGTGGAGACAACACAATTACTGAAATTAAAAATACTCTAGAAAGAATCAGTAGCAGAATATCTGAAGCAAGAAACGAATCAGTGAGCTGGAAGATAAAATAGTGGAAATAACTTCTGAAGAGCAGAATAAAGTAAAACGAATGAAAAGAACTGAGGATAGTCTCAGAGACCTCTGGAACAATGTCAAATGCACCAACATTCGAATAATGTACCAAAAGAAGAAGAGAAAAAGAAAGGATATGAAAAATAATGTGAAGAGATTATAGTTGAAAATATCCCCAACATGGAAAACGAAATAGTCAATCAAGTCCAAGAGGCACAAAGAGTCCCATACAGGATAAACCCAAGGAGAAACATGCCAAGACACATATTAATGAAACTAAAGAAGACTAAACACAAAGAAAGAATATTAAAAGCAGCAAGGGAGAAGCAACAAGTAACATACAACGGAAACCCCATATGCTTACCAGCTGATCTTTCAGCAGAAAGTCTGCAAGCCAGAAGGGAATGGTAGGATATATTTAAAGTACTGAAAGGGAAAGATCTACAACCAAGATTATTGTACCTGATAAGGATCTCATTCAAAATTGATGGAGAAATAAAAAGCTTTTCAGACAAGTAGAAGTTAAGAGAATTTGGTACAACCAAACTAGCTTTACAACAAATGTTAAATGGACTTATATAATCAAGAAATACAAAAGAAGAAAAAATATCTACAAAAGCAACCCCAAACAATTAATAAAATGACAATAGGAACATATATATCAATAATTACTTTAAATGTAAGTGGACTAAATGCTCCAACCAAAGGACACAGACTGGTTGAATGGACACGAAGAGAAGACCCATATATCTGCTATCTACAGGAAACCCACTTCAGGCCTAAAGACACATATAGACTGAAAGTGAGAGGATGGAAAAATATATTCCATGCAAATGGGAAGCAAAAGAAAGCTGGAGTAGCAATCCTTATATCAGACAAAATAGACCTTACAATAAAGAAGATTACAAGAGATAAGGAAGGACATTACATAATGATCAAGGGATCAATCCAAGAGGAAGACATAACAATTGTAAATATCTATGCACCGAACATAGGAGCACCTCAATACATAAGAAAAATACCAACAGACATAAAAGGAGAAATTGACAATAACACAATAATAGTAGGAGACTTTAACACCCCACTCACACCAATGGATAGATCATCAAAAGAGAAAGTTAATAAGGAAACACAAGTCTTACATGATACATTAGATGAGATGGATCTCATTGATATCTTCAGGACATTCCATCCAAATGCAGAAGAATACACCTTCTTCTCAGGTGCACATGGGACATTCTCCAGGATTGACTACATCTTGGGTCACGAATCAAAACTCAGTAAGTTTAAGAAAATTGAAATCGTATCAAGCATCTTCTTCGACCAGAATGCTATGAGACTAGGTATCAATTACAAGAAAACAATTGTAAAAAACACAGACACATGGAGATTAAACAACACATTTCTAAATCAGCAACTGGTTACTGAAGGAATCAAAAGGGAAATCAAAAAATTTCTATGAAAACATGACAACTCAAACCCTATGGGATGCAGCAAAAGCAGTCCTAAGAGGGAATTTTATAGCAGTACAGAACTACCTTAAGAAACAAGAAAAACATTGAAAGAGAACCTAACTTTACACCTAGAACAACTGGAAAAAGAACAACAACAAAAACCCCCCAAAATTAGTAGAAGGAAAGAAATCATGACTATCTGAGCAGAAATAATTGAAAAAGAAGTGAAAGAAACAATAGTAAAGATTATTAAAACTAAAAGCTGATTCTTTGAGAAGATAAACAAAATTGACAAGCCTTTAGCCAGACTCATCAAGAAAAAAAGAGAGAAGAATCAAATCAACAAAATTAGAAATGAAAAAGGAGAGGTTACAAAAGACAGTGCAGAAATACAAAGGATTATAAGAGACTATTATGTGCAATTATATGGCAATAAAATGAATAATCTGGAAGAAATGGACAGATTCTTAGAAAAGTTCAATCTTCCAAGACTGAACCAGGAAGAAATAGAAATTATGAACAACTCAGTTACAACCACTGAAATTGAAGCTGTGATCAAAAGTCTCCCCCCCCCGCCTCCCCCCCAAAAGCCCAGGACCAATGGCTTCACAGGAGAATTCTATCAAACATTTAGAGAAGAGCTAATGCCTATCCTTCTAAAATTCTTTAAAAAAATTGCACAGGAAGGAATACTTCCAAACTTATTCTACGAGGCCACTAATAGCTTATGGTGAATGGTGTCAGATTCATGATCTCCAAAGAAGATTTAGCTTTGGGACCAGGGACCAGGTTTGATTACTCAAGAGCTTTTATGTAACAGAGTTTTATTAAAATATAAAAAGGAACAGAGAAAGCTTCTGACATAGACATCAGAAGGGGGATGGAGAGTGCCCCACTCGCTAGTCTTTAGCAAGGGAATTATATACTTTTTAATTAGTTATTACAATAAATCAAAAGAATGTCTCAAGTTTGTGAAAATTTTACTAGACCCACTCCCACAATTTACATTTTAGGATAACAGGATTAGAACTTAACAATAGAAAGATCCTACCAGACCCACTCCCATAATATACATTCTAAGATATCAGGATTACTCAAAAGGTTTTCAGGAAGGAGAAACTGTCCTCGAGCAGGATACTTTGTTGTTATATAATCCCTAGTACAGAGTTTAAACTGAGTTGTTTGTGTGTAATCATCAGTTTTGGGCTTAAAGAAAAAAAATGTTTTCTGTGACTAAGACTAAGGAATGTAGAGAGAGAAAAATAAAAGTTTGTCCTTTTCTCCTCCTTGAGAATTCCAGACCCATATCTCCTCCTGGAGAACCCCAGACCCTTCTCTCTTTAGGGACCCCTGGACTTCTTATCAACCTGCCTAGGAATTGACTCTCTCACCACCATCACCCTGATACCAAAACCAGACAAAGACAACACAATAAAGGAAAACTACAGGCCAATATCACTGATGAACATAGATGCAAAAATCCTCAACAAAATTTTAGCAAACAGAGTTCAGCAACACATCAAAAGCTCATAGACCATGATCAAGTTTGGTTTATTCCAGGAATGCAAGGATTCTTCAATATATGCAAATCAATCAATGTGATACACCATATTAACAAATTGAAAGATAAAAACCATATGATAATCTCAATAGATGCAGAAAAAGCCTTTGACAAAATTCAGCACCCATTTATGATTAAAACTCTTCAAATAATGGGCATAAAAGGAACCTACCTCAACATAGTAAAGGCCATATATGATAAGCCTACAGCAAACATTATTCTCAATGGTGAAAAACTGAAAGCATTTCCCTTAAGATCAGGAACAAGACAAGAGTGTCCACTTTCAGCACTATTATTCAACATAGTTCTGGAAGTCCTAGCTACTGCATTCAGAGAAGAAAAAGAAATAAAAGGAATCCAGATCGGAAAAGAAGAAGTAAAACTCACTGTTTGCAGATGACATGATACTGTACATAGAAAACCATAAAGATAGTATCAGAAAATTGCTAGAGCTAATCAGTGAATTTAGCAAAGTTGCAGGATACAAAATCAATACACAAAAATCACTTGCATTTCTATATATTAACAATGAAAAATCAGAAAGAAATCAAGAAATCAATCCCATTCACCATTGCAACAAAAAGAATTAAATATCTAGGAATAAACTTACCTAAGGAGACAAAAGAACCATACACAGAAAATTATAAGACACTGATGGAAGAAATCAAAGACAACATAAACAGATGGAGAGATATTCCATGTTCCTGGGTAGGAAGAATCAGTATTGTGAAAATGAACTACCAAATGCAATCTTTAGTTCATTGAGGTTCCCTGTCAAATTACAGATGGCATTTTTCACAGAACTAGAACAAAAAATTTCACAATTCATCTGGAAACCCAAAATACCCTGAATAGCCAAAGCAGTCCTGAGAAAGAAGAAAGGAGCTGGAGGAATCAACCTTCCTGACTTCAGATTATACTACAAAGCTACAGTCATCAAGACAGTATGGTACTGGCACAAAAACAGAAATGTAGACCAATGGAACAAGATAGAAAGCCCAGAAATACACCCATGCACATATGGGTACCTTATTTTTGACAAAGGAGGCAAGAATATACAATGGGGCAAAGACAGCCTCTTAAATAAATGGTGCTGGGAAAACTGGACTGCTACCTGTAAAAGAATGAAATTAGAACACTTCCTAACAGCATACACAAAGGTAAACTCAAAATGGATTAAAGACCTAAATGTGAGACCAGAAACTGTAAAACTCTTAGAGGTAAACATGAGCAGAACACTTGATGACATAAATCAAAGCAAAATCCTCTATGACCCCCCTCCTAGAGTAACAAAAATAAAAACAAAAGTAAACAAGTGGGACCTGAGTAAACTTAAAAACTTTTTCACAGCAAAGGAAACTAAGCAAGGTGAAAAGACAACCCTCAGGATGGGAGAAAATAATAGCAAATGAAACAACTGACAAAGGATTAATTTCCAAAATATACAAGCAACTCATACAACTCAGTGTCAGAAAAACAAACAACCCAATCAAAAAGTGGGGAGAAGACCTAAACAGACATTTCTCCAAAGAAGACATACAGATGGCTAACAAATACATGAAAAGATGCTCAACATTACTCACTATTAGAGAAATGCAAATCAAAACCACAATGAGATATCACCTCACACTGATCAAAATGGCCATCATCAAAAAGTCTACAAACAATAAATGCTGGAGAGGGTGTGGAGAAAAGGGAACACTCTTGCACTCTTGGTGGGAATGTAAATTAATACAGCCACCATGGAAGATGGTATGGAGATTCCTTAAAAACTAGGAATAAAACCAACATATGACCCAGCAATTGCACTCCTAGGCATATACCCTGAGGAAACCAAAACTGAAAAAGACATGTGTACCCCAGTGTTCATTGCAGCACTATTTACAATAGCTAGAACATGGAAACAACCTAGATGTCCATCAACAGATGAATGGATAAAGAAGTTGTGGTACACATACACCATGGAATATTACTCAGCCATAAGAAGGAACACATTTTAGTCAGTTCTGATGAGGCGAATGAACCTAGAACCTATTATACAGAGTGAAGTGAGTCAGAAAGATAAATATTGTATTCTAACACATGTATATGGAATCTAGAAAAATGGTACTGAAGAATGTATTTACAGGGCAGCAATGGAGAAACAGACATAGAGAATAGACTTATGGACATGGGGAGAAGGGAGGAGAGGCTGAGATGTATGGAAAGAGTAAAATGGAAACTTACATAACCATATGTAAAATAGTTAGCCAACAGGAATTTGCTGTATGGCTCAGGAAACTCAAACAGGGCCTCTGTATCAACCTAGAGGGGTGGGATAGGGAGGGAGGTGGGAGAGAGGTTCAGAAAGGAGGGGATATATGTGTACCTATGACTGCTTCATGTTGAGGTTTGACAAAAAACAACAAAATTCTGTAAAACAATTATCCTTCAATAAAAAATAAATTAAAAAAATGCTGTACATGATTAAAGTATTTTCATACAGGTTTAAATGAATATATGCGTGAAGATGCAGTAAAAGGGACATGGTATTTGAAATGGATATCTGCTCTAAGAAACACTCCAGCTTGTAGCTGCAAATATTTTGAAACTGACAACATGCACAAAGTGTACCTTGTCGCCTCTCTCAGAGAAAGCCTATCAGAGTAACTGGCTCATTAATTTGACCTATTATGGCATTTCCTATGTCCTTAGGTTCCTATGACCTCCTTGAAGGCTCATTTGGCCTTGAAGCACCACAAAGTGAAAAAAAAAAAATCTGAGAATTAATCGAGACGTTACCAGAGTGCTTTTTTTTCTTTATAGGGGCCTAGTAAATTGTCAGCTTATCCTTGAAAGAATAGCCTCCACCAGAATCTTTTTCCCTATGACAGTGGCAAAGAGACAGAGAAAGGGATTGTGAAATTTTTGCCAGACACTGGGTTTCCTCCCTAATCCTTGTCTCCCTTTACACCAGGCACAGAAAAATCAAGAGTTCAAATATTTAGATAATCTCAGATGAAGGAATGCAGATCTACTCATTCCTTATAGAGTTTCAAGTTAAGGCCTGAATAACTGGACACAATAGCCCAGTCAAGTGTCTTTCATCACTAGTAAGAGAATCAAATCTGACTCAGCCTACAAGTCCATGTAAAACGATTAAGAAAGTACAAAATGCATTTTTATTACAAAATATTATAATAATCTTAAAGCTCTGCTCTCTTGAATGCATATGATCTGATGAGAAAGTAATTAGTTATCTATGTATGATTACTTTGATTTATGTCTAAGAAGTGTCACATGTATGGGCAAGTAGGATGGGACAGCATTAAGGTGCAAATCTGTTTTAATACTAAAAAAAAAAAAAACAAACTACATACGAACTGTTTTTCTAGACGGTGGACAATTGCTCCTGAGGTGGTTGATTCTTTTACCTAGTTGTTATGTCTGAAAAATTAATGCTTGCTCTGCAACTATAAACCAGCCTGTAAGTGAAAGCAGCTCTGCCAACATTGTTTGAGTCATTAGAAGAGTCAGCCTGTTGTTCTCTGTCCTTTCTGCGTGGCTGAATTTCCTTAATGACCAATTCATTGTGTGTCTTCAAGCATGACACCTGAAAAGCTGTGATCTCTTTAATGAAGGATCCATTAGTCTTTCAAGAATGTGAACATGTGAAGTTGAAAAACCTATTCAATAAGGTATCTCCTTGAAAGAACTCTAATCATGCTGGGAAATACATTTTACACAAAATATAACTTCTTCATGCATGTTTAACTGAGGAGAATGGTTTCTGAAGTCACATTAGCTGACCCTGAGAAGAACACAGACTCAGTTTACTAAATACTTTCCATTTTCATAAAGTTGCTAAAATGCCGCTTTTCAATCCACATTTATATATAGCAGAACATTCTTTCTTAGAACATAAGCCATTGTGCAGTCCTCTTTCTGCATTCTTTGAACCTTGGCAGCACACAATCTCCAAGATTCCATGATCATAGAGAGTCACCCTGCTGTTGTGTGCAGTGTACTGCTTTATACAAATCTTTCTGGTGCCACTGGAAGTGACTCCCAGGAGACAAAGCCCAGGAACGACCCTGAGTTTTACCTCTTTGTATATTCAGTTCTGCATTTCATCTTTGCAGTTCTAAACCTATTCAAAGGTCTCTCTGTTTGAGCTTCTAAAATTTAGCATATCCTCTTCTGAATCTCGAGAGGAAAAAGATGTAATTATAATACACAAATTGCTCTTGCTCTGCACATTAATGCAGTAATAGGAAATGGGAGTTTTTCAATATAAAAATAGTTTTTTCCTTTTATTTCACTTATTTAAAAATAAGCAGTATATCAGGAATTAATTTTAAGAGAGTCAAGTATGGTTCATCACCATTAAGTCACTTTTACCAAGGAAAATAACTCAATATACTTTCTATATCATAGGAGGGGAAATAAAGTATATTTCATTTTAATAGAGAAATACAATTTTGTCCCTCAGTATAATTGGATAAGTGATATAGGAAGGTATCTCATAATAGGGTTTTATTGTATTTTCCCCTAAAGTTGCATAATATCTGATTTCATAAAGGCACTTACGTGAAGAATCATCTGACTAGTTTCTCTGAGCATATTCTATAGTTTCCATTGAATATGTTCACTTGGGAGATTTCTACTCAAGTATTAATTTTTATAAAGTTAAATATTTGGATACGGATTGTTTGGAAAGAACTAGAGTTAATAAGGAGTTTGGTAAGCAAAGAGTTGGTCTGTTACCCAACTTTCCCCAGTCAGAAAGGGTTGATGCTAATAGTTTTGATTACTTGTTAGATGAAAGTATTAATTTATAAATGCTGTTATGGCTAAGGTCTTGCTTGAGCAGAACTCCATATATGTGGACATGTCTGGCCATGTCTGAAGCCCAGCAGGGCACTGTCCATTTGGTGCCTGAAGGGCTGAGGAAATTTCCTGGGGAAGGATGCCTTCCTTGAGGAAAAAAACGGAGGGAGACAGTAAAGCCTGACCCAATAACACAGACTTAATCTTCAGAAGGAAGCAGGGATTTTGAGTTCAGCTTGGAGTCTTGTTGTCTGCAGATGATTTGTTTGCTAGTCTAGAGTCCCATGGACTCCTTCCTATGGGTTCTGACCTGTGAAGTGTGTTTGTAAAAGCCTGAGTGGGTGTGAGGAAGGACAGCTTTGAATAAAAACTGAAAGAGCTGAGTGACTGATATTCTCTCAGACACCATTGTTTTGGTACTAACACTAATAGATGTGGCAATAATACAAAAAATAGGAAGAGAAATTTCCACCCACTTTGTAAAAGATAAAACAAAAACAAAACAAAACCCACAAAACCCAAATTGTTGCTGTTTGATTGACTGCTGTAAGAGCCCATGTATGAAATGGTGGAACAAAGTGGACAGTGATTTAGCTCAGCAGAAACGCTTTAAAGGATTTAGGGGAAGAGGCTATTGTGAGTGGGATGGGGGGTGGGGAAGAAGATAAAATGAGTCATTGAGGCTACTTTTGTCATGATTGATTTCTGTGATGGTGAACAGTGTGCTTACTTGCTCTTCTCCACTTTTACATTATTAAAATGGGTGTTAGAACCACTTGTTCACTGTCATGGTTAGGGGATAGTGAAACTTGATTTATTTGCTTCAGTTTTTTAAATGATGGTCTATTTTTTTTTTTTTTTTTACTTATTTGGGATATGCCTCAGTTCAGTTCAGTTGCTCAGTCATGTCCAACTCTTTTCGACCCCAGGGACTGCAGCACGCCAGTCTTCCCTGTCCATCACCAACTCCTGGAGCTTGCGCAAATTCATGTCCATTGAGTTGGTGATGCCATCCAAACATCTCATTCTCTCTCATCCCTTTCTCCTCCTACCTCCAATCCTTCCCAGCATCAGGGTCTTATCCAGTGTCAGTTCTTCGATTCAGGTAACCAAAGTATTGGAGTTTCAGCATCAGCATCAGTCCTTCCCATGAATATTCAGGACTGATTTCCTTTAGGATGGACTGGTTGGATCTCCTTGCAGTCCAAGGGACTCTCAAGAGTCTTCTCCAACACCACAGTTCAAAAGCATAGATTCTTCAGTGCTCAGCTTTCTTTATAGTCCAACTCTCACATCCATACATGACTACTGGAAAAACCATAGGTTTGACTAGACAGAACTTTGTTGGCAAAGTAATGTCCCTGTTTTTTAATATGCTGTCTAGGTTGGTCATAGATTTTCTTCCAAGGAGCAAGCGTCTTTCAATTTCATGGCGGCGGTCACGGTCACCATCTGCGGTGATTTTGGAGCCCCAAAAATAAAGTCTGTCACTGTTTCCATTGTTTCCCCATCTATTTGCCATAACGTGATGGGACCGGAGGCCATGATCTTAGTTTTCTGAATGTTGAGTTTTCATAAATAGGATATGTCTGTTTATGAAAAATCTTTCCTCTTAGTATTGAAATGGTAAGAAAACACATTACCCCGCCCCAAACATGGCATGAATATCTATTCTAAACTGAAGAGTGTGTGGAATCTAAGTTGGCTTGACTCCTCACTCACCTGAGTCCCTCAAAATGTCAGCCTCAAATCATCCTTTAACACAAGGTTTCTCAACCTTGGTTTTATTGACACTTTAGACTTGAAAGTTCTTTGTTTTGGGAAACTTGCCCTGTGTATTTTATTATGTTTAGCAACTTCCCTGACCTCCAATCACTAGATGCCTATAGCCCACACTCCCACCCCTCAGTTTTGTTACAATAAAAATTTTCCCAAGACATTGCCAGGGTAGGGGAGGAAAAATTACCCCAGGTTGAGAATTAATACTACAATGTAACAGTTCATCCCAGTTCAGTGGCTCAGTGAGGTCAGACTCTTTGCCACCCCATGAATCGCAGTATGCCAGGCCTCCCTGTCCATCACCAACTCACGGAGTTACCCAAACTCATGTCCACCCAGTCGGTGATGCCATCCAGCCATCTCATCCTCTGTCGTCCCCTTCTCCTCCTGCCCCCAATCCTTCCCAGCATCAGGGTCTTTTCCAATGAGTCAGCTCTTTGCATGAGGTGGCCAAAGTATTGGAGTTTCAGCTTCAACATCAGTCCTTCCAATGAACAACCAGGACTGATCTCCTTTAGGATGGACTGGTTGGATCTCCTTGCAATCCAAGGGACTCTCAAGAGTCTTCTCCAACACCACAGTTCAAAGCATCAATTCTTTGGCGCTCAGCTTTCTTCACAGTCCACCTCTCATATCTATACGTGACCACTGGAAAAACCATAGCCTTGACTAGATAGACCTTTGTTGGCAAAGCAATGTCTCTGCTTTTTAATATGCTATCTAGGTTGGTCATAACTTTCCTTCCAAGGAGTAAGTGTCTTTTAATTTCATGGCTTCAATCACCATCTGCAGTGATTTTGGAGCCCCCCAAAATAAAGTCTGACACTGTTTCCACTGTTTGCCCATCTATTTGCCATGAAATGATGGGACCTGATGCCATGATCTTAGTTTTCTGAATGTTGAGCCTTAAGCCAACTTTTTCACTCTCCTCTCTCACTTTCATCAAGAGGCTTTTTAGTTCTTCTTCACTTTCTGCCATAAGGGTGGTGTCATCTGCGTATTTGAGGTTATTGATATTTCTCCTGGCAATCTTGATTCCAGCTTGTGCTTCATCCAGCCCAGCATTTCTCATGATGTACTCTGCATATAAGTTAAATAAGCAGGGTGACAATATACAGCCTTGACGTACTCCTTTTCCTATTTGGAACCGGTCTGTTGTTCCATGTCCAGTTCTAACTGTTGCTTCCTGATCTGCATACAGGTTTCTCAAGAGGCAGGTCAGGTGGTCTGGTATTCCCACCTCTTTCAGAATTTTCCACAGTTTTTTGTGATCCACACAGTCAAAGGCTTTTGCATAGTCAATAAAGCAGAAATAGATGTTTTTCTGGAACTCTCTTGCTTTTGATGATCCAGCGGATGCTGGCAATTTGATCTCTGGTTCCTCTGCCTTTTCTAAAACTAGCTTGAACATCTTGAAGTTCACGTTCACGTATTGCTGAAGCCTGGCTTGGAGAATTTTAAGCATTACTTTACTAGCTTGTGAGATAAGTGCAATTGTATGGTAGTTTGAGCATTCTTTGGCATTGCCTTTCTTTGGGATTGGAATGAAAACTGACCCTTTCCAGTCCTGTGGCCACTGCTGATTTTTCCAAATTTGTTGGCATATTGAGTGCAGCACTTTCACAGCATCATCTTTCAGGATTTGAAATAGCTCAGCTGGAATTTCATCACCTCCACTAGCTTTGTTCATAGTGATACTTCCTAAGGCCCACTTGACTTCACATTCCGAGATGTCTGGCTCTAGGTGAGTGATCACACCATCGTGATTATCTGGGTCATGAAGATCTTTTTTATACAGTTCTTCTGTGTATTCTTGCCACCTCTTTTTAATATCTTCTGCTTCTGTTAGGTCCATACCATTTCAGTTCTTTATGGAGCCCATCTTTGCATGAAATGTTCCCTTGGTATCTCTAGTTTTCTTGAAGAGATCTCTAGTTGTTCTCATTCTGTTGTTTTCCTCTATTTCTTTGCGTTGATTGCTGAGGAAGGGTTTCATATCTACTATTTTGAGATTAATATTTTATGAAATGTTTTTAAGCACCTATACAGACTGTGACACTAACTACTAGCTTTGATGTGCTATTAAATATAAACTGAGGTATCATAAGACCTTTAAGTGTTTACTTGAACATTTGTTCATTTGAATTGGACACTATTGATCTGGAAGCAGTTTGGAGCATTCCACCCACAGGATAAAGGAAAGACTGACATGTAGGAAGTGTGGAAGCAAAGAAAGGAAGTTAATTGATTGGCTATAACTTATAGCCTAAGTTAAGTTAGGCTGTTTGTGATTGGTTGTCCTTAGTGTTTTCATTTCATAACTTTGAGGCATTTACAGGCTTGGATTTTGGTTTGCTTAAATAGACATCGATGGCATTATAGCCAGCTCAGTCTAGTTGTCTCTATATTTAGTTAATCTAGCAGTGTTTTAGCACTGCTTCTGTTACAAACGTTCTGTAAAGGGACAAATATAAAATATTTTAGCCTCTGTGGGCCCCATGGTCTCTGTTGCCACAAATCAATTCTGTTGTTGTAGAGAAATGAATAGATGAATTGGCTGTATTTCAACAAAATTATTATTACATATTTTGGTTCAAAGGGCTGCCGTTTGCCAACTTCTCTGTTATAAGAAAAACTGACACAACATACTGCATGTACTAAACTATATCAAGTCATTGGATCTCCTAAACTCCAAAGCTAATGTATAGAACAAATAAATTAAAAATATCATATATTTCTTTTATGTATACAGATCACCTATCACTCTTAGAAAATGAAAATCATTCTGCAATAGAATTTGTGAATTTTATTTTTTGTAATTTCAACTTTATTATTGCAATGGCAGGCAGAATGAAAAGAGTGACTGTTTTTAACATACTTTTGAAGCCCAATGCAATGTTTACTGAAAAGTAAAGAAAACCAAATGGGATGAGCAGAATTATTGTTGTGAAACAAATGAATGTGTGGAGAGAAATAGAAATGCTTTAATAGTATATTGGAAAACAATTTAAAATTCATAATTATACTATTTGCCTAAATAACACTTATTAAAGTGGGACCAGCTAAAAAAGGCCAGGCCACCTCTGTGCTGATGCTGTATGGAAGATTTAGTGAGATGGTCTTGCCATCAGAGGTCATATTTTTAAGGGGACTAACTCTGCCTAGAGATTTCTAGAGACAAATGAAATCCAAACTTTAGACAGGTATTCTTACCACTTCTCCCTACTTCCAATACTCCCTCCTTTCCCTCTCTTTGCCCCCTTCCTTTTTACCTTCCTTCCCTTCTTTCCAATATAGAGATTCAAGAGAAGTTTGAGTTCAACCCATGTCATTGGGCTCTAGTATTCTTCTCAGGTCTCTGGGGGTTCTGAGGGATGGCTTATGTTTCTTTATTCATCTTTGGGTTCAGCTGCAGCTGTCAATTTGATGAGTCACTTCACCATTCTGAGTGTGCTGTCCTGTTGTATGCCTTGGTGTTCCAAATGTCACAAGATTCCTTTTCCTCAATTTCCCCACACTTCTTCCCCCCTAACAAGCCCGCATGTATAGTGACCTTTATTAGTGGTTTGAGTAGAACCACAGGAAGCATTGTAATGCAAACAATTTATAATTGATTATTAGACAATTCATTGTTTTTCAGTTGCTAAGTGGTTTCTGATTCCTTGTGGCCCCCTGGACTGCAGCACCTCAGGCTTCCCCATCCTTCACTATCTCCCAGAATTTGCTCAAACTCATGTCCATTGAGTCAGTGATGCCATTCAACTCTCTCATCCTCTGTCACCCCTTTCTCCTCTTGCCCTGAAACTTTTCCAGCATCAGGGTCTTTTCCTATGAGTTGACTTTTCACATCAGGTGGCCAAAGTATTGGAATTTCAACATCAGTCCTTCCAATGAATATTTAGGGTTGTTTTTCTTTAGGATTGACTGGTTTGACCTCCTTGCAGTACAAGGGATTCTCAAGAGTCTTCTCCAGTACTACAGTTCAAAAGCATCAGTTCTTTGGTGCTCAGCCTTCTTTAGGGGCTTCCTAGGTGGCACTAGGGGTAAAGAACCTGCCTCAATGAAGGAGACATAAGAGACGTGGGTTCGATTCCTGGGTCAAGAAGATCCCCTGGAGGAGGGCATGGAAACCCACTCCAGTATTCTTGCTTGGAGAATCCCATGGACAGAAGAGCTTGGCAGGCTATGGTCCATAGAGTCACAAAGAGTTGGACACACGCACATAGCTTTCTTTATGATCCAACTCTCACATCCATACATGACTACTGGAAAAACCATAGCTTTGACTATATGGACCTTCGTTGGCAAAGTGATGTCTTTGCTTTTTAATATGCTGTCTAAGTTTGTCATAACTTTCCTTTTAAGGAGCCAGCATGTTTTAATTTCATGGCTGAAGTCACTGTCCACAGTGATTTTGGAGCCCAAGAGAAGAAAATCTGTCACTGTTTCCACTTTCCCTCCTTCCATTTGCCATGAAGTGATGGGACTAGACGCCATGATCTTAGGTTTTGAATACTGAGTTTAAAGCCAGCTTTTTCACTGTCTTCTTTCACTCTCATCAAGAGGCTCTTTAGTTTCTCTTAGCTTTCTGCCATTAGAGTGGTATCATCTGCATATCTGAGGTTGTTGATATTTCTCTCTGCAATCTTGATTCCAGCCCGGCATTTTGCATATTGTACTCTGCATAGGAGTTAAATAAGCAAGGTGACAATATACAGCCTTTCCCTGTTTTGAACCAGTCTGTTGGTCCATGTTTGATTCTAACTGTTGCTTCCTGGTCTGCATACAGGTTTCTCAGGAGACAGGTAAGATGGTCTGGTATTCCTATCTCTTTAAAAATTTTCCACAGAATTTCCAGTATGACCTAGTCTGTCTTGGGTGGCCCTGCATGACATGGCTCATAGCTTCATTAAGTTCTACAAGCCCCTTTGCCATGACAAGGCTGTGATCCATGAAGGGGATACAATTCATGTATCCTCTAAACTATTCTATATTCTGTAACCTCCAAGATATTTGCCTCTCACCAAATCTTTCTCTTTTCTCTTGGCTCCTGGAAACATATCTCCTACTCCCCACCCCCACATCTCTTCCACTTTATTAAGAGAAGCATTCTGGGCCTCTCCAAGCCAAACCCTGAATATGGATAACCCATCCATACTCTGTGCTTGACAGTGGGTCATCAACTCTGACTGTTACCAATTTTTCCACCATCTGTAAGGAGAAAGAAGTATCAGTTGAGTTATTTCTCCCCAATGTGAATTAACTTTCCTTAGAGGGAAGAAGCAGTCTTATTTAGTGTTGTGTTGAAGGCTAAATCTCCATTATTCAGTATGCATCTGTAAACCATAGCATTGATGAAGTTTAGATTTTATCAATTTGTTTTTGCTTGTTTGTTTTACTTTATTTTTTCCCTGCCATTGGTCAACTAAGCAAAGATGAAAAGGTCCTATTGACCATGAAATGGGAGGGAATGACCATAGGATAGCTATGAAAACCTTTTCCAAAATTGTTGTTTGTGTTATACTTACTCTTGGCAAGACATTGAGACACTTAAAAAGTCTGGATTTATTTTTGAAAACTACTTTTTCAGGTTTAAAAGAAAATTGTATTTTACTTATAGGAGTTTACTCTTTCCTCCTTCCTCTTCTTTTTTTTCTCCTCAATTGAAAGTGAACAATTAAGCACTCAATTCAATAATTTAGGCCTCAAATTCCCTTTATTTAAAATTTTACATATAAGATCATCGTTCTCCTACTTAATTTTAACTTTTGAAGATCCATCATAAAGAAAAGTTGGAGAGAATTTTTTCTAAGAATAATTGCATGAATAGAGATCTAAAACTAGCATGTTTAATTCTTGAAATGCTGATTGAAATAATTACAGCATAGTTGAGAAGAAGCAGAGGTTGGCTCTTGGTGTTACAAGAAGCCTTTCTTCAAAGTTTTGGTGTTACTCCTAAGTGAAAGCCAAGAGCGCTGAATCAAGCTGAAGCTGGCGAGAAATATGTAGTATATTAATGGTATTAGATCTGGAAGTATTTATACAATTTGATCAAGTGAGTTCTGAAAAAAAGAGACATAGAATATTTTTCCTTTTATAAAAGCTTATTTTAAGGAAATTATGTACATCATGGCCTAAGGAAACTTAACTACATTCCTTTTTGAAATAAAAAGCTACATTACTACAATGTTGATGTTATAAAAACCTATAGAAGAGAAATTCTGATTAAAATTAATTCCTGTTACTATGAAGGTAAAAGGCAACCAGGCAAAGTAAGAGCAAAATGTAGTATATGCCTTAAAGGAAGAGCAGTTTCAGACTATAAAATTGTGAGTCTATAGAGGAGGGAATTGGGATAATTTATTTAACTCAGTAATGAAACTTAAAACTAATATAAGTAACAGTTTCTAAAGTAACCTAAGGTGCAGAACCCTCCAACTGTGAAAATTTAACTCTGAATGTATTTTAATTTATAACAAGAAGTTATATCTCCACATATTGACTAACAGAAGAAGTTCACAAACAGAAATTTCCAGAGCATAGATTCATAGAGACAAGTGCATGGCAGATACATATTTCAAGGTACTTTTGAAATTGAATTATCATTTTAATACTTCAAATTTTATGATTAGTGTGGAATTGAAATCGCCAATAAAGCTCTTAGAGAGGATAAAGGCAAAGATTTCTTCTTTGTGTAATTCAGTTCAATTCAATTCATCAAATATTTTTGAGGGCCAGATGATCTCTGGTGCCTTTCACAGTACCATCCTGGCTTGTAGAAATCATGGATTGATTTGCTACCTACTTGTTTAAGAAGTGGTTTGATCTGTGCATTTGGATATATTTTACATTTTTGATTTCTTGCTTTCTCTTCCTCCCTCTTTTTTGACTTTCTAGACACTTTTATTTATTTATTTCTGACTATTCTTTTCTCTTAGTTCTCCCAGTTTTGTTTTTTTTTGTTGTTGTTTTTAAGAGCATTTTAACGTCTTGGTCTGTTGTGGTGAGTAGAACCAAGTCTCTTCTTTCACAGAAGATTCTTACCCTGAATCATAGCATGATACCTTATTTTAACAAGGATCCCAAGAACAATGAATACCTTATTTTAACAAGCATCCCGAGAACAGTGGTGGTTCTGAGACTTTCCATTTTCACTGTGCAGACACTGCCTAAATTTTATTCACTTGCATCTTGAAAATGTACACAGAAATGAGAGGTGAAACATCCTCTACCCTTATGTTTGTTTTCTGCTTTATTCCTGATGCATTTACACGAGGACATGTTGCACACATCACTTTTTATGCAGCATCATGTTACCTTCACCCAAGGACCAGCTACATCATGCATTATTACCAAATAATAAAGCTGTCACCAGTGTCACTGTATTCTAAGCAAATGCTATTTCTCTCCTGTATGCCAAAACTTTCTCCTCAACTTCCTTGCTTCCACTCTTTCCCAACAATTCACTATCCACAGGGAAATCAGAATGTTTGTTAACAGTATGAGTCAGATTTGCTCTAAACACAATAAAGTTTTTCCATGGTAGTTAAAATCCAAACATGGTTTAGTCCCTGCCTCCTTGACCTCATCTTATGTTGCTTCCCCTCTTGCACACAATACACCCCAGGATCACCAGCTTTATTTCAGTTCCTCCAGGAGGCCTGTTCCTTGGTGGGTGATTCTCTTTCCTCCCATCATTCCAGCACTGCTGCTTAGTCACTAAGATGTTGGTCATATTGTGTCATCTGCAGAGAGGCTCACCCCAACCAATCCATCTGAAGTAGCCACACACTACCATCATATCACCTCTTTTAATTCTCTGCATACAATTACCACTCTCTGATGAATATCTCCTTTGTTTATTTTTGTCATGTTTTGGTCACCTGCATCCAATAAAATGCAAGACTTTACAACTGAGGACTGCGCCTATCTTGTTTCCTCAGAGCCTTGGATAGTATTTGCTATGTACTTAATTCTCAATAAATATTTATTGAATGAGTCTTAACCTTCTTTACAGTTTCTACTTGAGCAATAAGGCTAAGCAAATTATCATAAATCTGTGCTGTGCTTAGTCGCTCAGTCGTGTCTGACTCTTTGTGACCCCATAGACTGGAGCCTGCCAGGCTCCTTTGTCCATGGAGATTCTCCAGGCAAGAATACTGGAGTGGGTTGACATGCCTGTCTCCAGGGGATCTTCCCAACCCAGGATCGAACCCAGGTCTCCCGCATTGCAGGCAGATTCTTTACCGTCTGAGTCACCAAGGAAGCCCATCATAAATCTAGGTGTATCATTAATTAAATTGATTAATTGTATCCCCTAT
The DNA here is from genome assembly GCF_054371585.1 of Giraffa tippelskirchi. Classification (NCBI taxonomy): domain Eukaryota; kingdom Metazoa; phylum Chordata; class Mammalia; order Artiodactyla; family Giraffidae; genus Giraffa; species Giraffa tippelskirchi. Next base: position 36,853,858 of record NC_137282.1, read on the forward strand.
GTAAATAGTGATAAAATGTATCTTTCCTGAAATAACACAGATTATCTATAATGTGCTTCTATTTTTTTATTTATTTTTATTTTATTTTATTTTTTTTTATTTTTATTTTTTTTATAAATTTATTTATTTTAGTTGGGGGCCAATCACTTCACAACATTGCAATAGTTTTTGCCATACATTGACATGAATCAGCCATGGGTCCACATGTGTTCCCCCTCCTGGACCCCCCACCCACCTCCCTCCCCATCCCATCCCTCTGGATCATCCCATTGCCCCGGCTCCGAGCCCTTGTCCCATGCATCGAACATGGAATGGTGTTCTGTTTCACATATGATAATATACATGTTTCAATGCTATTCTCCCAGAACGTCCCACCCTCACCTTCTCCCCCAGAGTCCATAAAATTGTTCCATGCATCTGTGTCTCCTATTCTGTCCCGCATATAGGGTTATCGTTACCATCTTTCAAATTCCATATATATGCATTAGTATACTGTATTGTTGTTTTTCTTTCTGGCTTACTTCACTCTGTATAATGGGCTCCAGTTTCATCCATCTCAGTAGAACCGATTCAAATGTATTTTTTTTAATGGCTGAGTAATATTCCATTGTGTATATGTACCACAGCTTCCTTATCCATTCGTCTGCTGATGGACATCTAGGTAGCTTCCATGTCCTGGCTATTGTAAACAGTGCTGCGATGAACATTGGGGTACACGCGTCTCTTTCAATTCTGGTTTCCTCGGTGTATATGCCCAGCAGTGGGATTGCTGGGTCATATGGCAGTTCTATTCCCAGTTTTTTAAGGAATCTCCACACTGTTCTCCATAGTGGCTGTACTAGTTTGCATTCCCACCAACAGTGTAAGAGGGTTCCCTTTTCTCCACACCCTCTCCAGCATTTATTGCTTGTAGACTTTTGGATAGCAGCCATGCTGACTGGTGTGAAATGATACCTCATTGTGGTTTTGATTTGCATTTCTCTAATAATGAGTGATGTTGAGCATCTTTTCATGTGTTTGTTAGCCATCTGTATGTCTTCTTTGGAGAAATGTCTGTTTAGTTCTTTGGCCCATTTTTTGATTGGGTCGTTTATTTTTCTGGAATTCAGCTGCAGAAGTTGCTTGTATATTTTTGAGATTAATTGTTTGTCTGTTGCTTCATTTGCTATTATTTTCTCCCATTCTGAAGGCTGTCTTTTCACCTTGTTTATAGTTTCCTTTGTTGTGCAAAAGCTTTTAATTTTAATTAGGTCCCATTTGTTTATTTTTGCTTTTATTTCCAATATTCTAGGAGGTGGGTCATGGAGGATCCTGCTGTGATTTATGTCGGAGAGTGTTTTGCCTATGTTTTCCTCTAGGAGTTTTATTGTTTCTGGTCTTACGTTTAGATCTTTAATCCATTTTGAGTTTATTTTTGTGTACGGTGTTAGGAAATGTTCTAGTTTCATTCTTTTACAAGTGGTTGACCAGTTTTCCCAGCACCACTTGTTAAAGAGATTGTCTTTTCTCCATTGAATATTCTTGCCTCCTTTGTCGAAGATAAGGTGTCCATAGGTGCGTGGGTTTATCTCTGGGCTTTCTATTTTGTTCCATTGATCTATATTTCTATCTTTGTGCCAGTACCATACTGTCTTGATGACTGTGGCTTTGTAGTAGAGCCTGAAGTCAGGCAGGTTGATTCCTCCAGTTCCATTCTTCTTCCTCAAGATTGCTTTGGCTATTCGAGGTTTCTTATATTTCCATACAAATTGTGAGATGATTTGTTCTAGTTCTGTGAAGAATACCATTGGTAGCTTGATAGGGATTGCATTGAATCTATAGATTGCTTTGGATAGTATACTCATTTTCACTATATTAATTCTTCCAATCCATGAACACGGTATATTTCTCCATCTGTTTGTGTCCTCTTTGATTTCTTTCATCAGTGTTTTATAGTTTTCTATATATAAGTCTTTTGTTTCTTTAGGTAGATATATTCCTAAGTATTTTATTCTTTTTGATGCAATGGTGAATGGTATTGTTTCCTTAATTTCTCTTTCTGTTTTCTCAATATTGGAGTATAGGAATGCAAGGGATTTCTGTGTGTTAATTTTATATCCTGCAACTTTACTATATTCATTGATCAACTCTAGTAATTTTCTAGTAGAGTCTTTAGGGTTTTCTATGTAGAGGATCATGTCGTCTGCAAACAGTGAGAGTTTTACTTCTTCTTTTCCTATCTGTATTCCTTTTATTTCTTTTTCAGCTCTGATTGCTGTGGCCAAAACTTCCGAAACTATGTTGAATAGTAGTGGTGAAAGTGGGCATCCTTGCCTTGTTCCTGACTTTAGGGGAAATGCTTTCAATTTTTCACCATTGAGGATAATGTTTGCTGTGGGTTTGTCATATATAGCTTTTATTATGTTGAGATATGTTCCTTCTATTCCTGCTTTCTGGAGGGTTTTAATCATAAATGGATGCTGAATTTTGTCAAAGGCTTTTTCTGCATCTATTGAGATAACCATATGGTTTTTTTCTTTCAATTTGTTAATGTGGTGTATTACATTGATTGATTTGCGGATGTTAAAAAACCTTGCATTCCTGGGATAAAGCCCACTTGGTCATGATGTATGATCTTTTTAATATGATGTTGGATTCTGTTTGCTAGAATTTTATTAAGGATTTTTGCATCTATGTTCATCAGTGATATTGGCCTGTAGTTTTCCTTTTTTGTGACATCTTTGTCTGGTTTTGGAATTAGGGTGATGGTGGCCTCATAGAATGAGTTTGGAAGTTTACCATCTTCTGCAATTTTCTGGAAGAGTTTGAGTAGGATAGGTGTTAGCTCTTCTCTAAATTTTTGGTAGAATTCCGCTGTGAAGCCGTCTGGTCCTGGGCTTTTGTTTGCTGGAAGATTTCTGATTACAGTTTCGATTTCCGTGCTTGTGATGGGTCTGTTAAGATCTTCTATTTCTTCATGGTTCAGTTTTGGAAAGTTATACTTTTCTAAGAATTTGTCCATTTCTTCCAAGTTGTCCATTTTATTGGCATATAGCTGTTGGTAGTAGTCTCTTATGATGCTTTGTATTTCTGTGGAGTCTGTTGTGATCTCTCCATTTTCATTTCTAATTTTGTTGATCTGATTCTTCTCCCTTTGTTTCTTGATGAGTCTGGCTAATGGCTTATCAATTTTGTTTATCTTCTCGAAAAACCAGCTTTTAGTTTTGTTGATTTTTGCTATGGTCTCTTTTGTTTCTTTTGCATTTATTTCTGCCCTAATTTTTAAGATTTCTTTCCTTCTACTGACCCTGGGGTTTTTCATTTCTTCCTTCTCTAGTTGCTTTAGGTGTAGAGTTAGTTGATTTATTTGATTTTTTTCTTGTTTCTTGAGGTACGCCTGTATTGCTATGAACCTTCCCCTTAGTATTGCTTTTACAGTGTCCCATAGGTTTTGGGTTGTTGTGTTTTCATTTTCATTCGTTTCCATGCATAATTTTATTTCTTTTTTGATTTCTTCTGTGATTTGTTGGTTATTCAGAAGCGTGTTGTTTAGCCTCCATATGTTGGAACTTTTAATAGTTTTTTTTCCTGTAATTGAGGTCTAATCTTACTGCATTGTGGTCAGAGAAGATGGCTGGGATGATTTCAATTTTTTTGAATTTACCAAGGCTAGATTTATGGCCCAGGATGTGATCTATCCTGGAGAAAGTTCCATGTAATGTGCTTCTATTTTTTTAAAACAATGTATTTATACTACCGTTAAACTGAAAGCAATTTGATTTCATTTTGAATTTTATGCATTTGTGTGTTATATTCAGTCTTTAGTATTCAGACAGATTATCTTATTTTTCCCTATCTTTTCACTTTTAGTTTCAGTCATAGACAGCTATAATTTTAGGATCCTAAGGCCAAATGGATGTGAGAGTTGGACCATAAAGAAAACTGAGAGCTGAAGAATTGATGCTCTTGAACTGTGGTGTTGGAGAAGACTTTTGAGAGTCCCTTGGACAGCATGGAGATCAAACCAGTCAATCCTAAATGAAATCAGTCCTGAATATTCATTGGAAGGACTGATGCTGAAGCTGAAGCTCCAGTACTTTGGTCACCTAATGCAAAGAACCAACTCATTAGAAAAGACCCTGATGCTGGGGAAGATGGAAGGCAGGAGAAGGGGATGATAGAGGATAAGATGGTTGGATGGCATCACCAATTGATGGACAGGAGTTTGAGCAAGCTGTGGGAGTTGGTGATGGACAGGGAAGCCTGGCATGCTGTAGTCTATGAGGTTGCAAAGAGTCGAACGTGACTGATTGACTGAATTGAAGGCCATGTGTTTTAAAGATCTTGCATTGGAGAAGTGTGACGAAGAGATCTGCCCTTGAATTTGTGGTGCCTGAACGGAAGCCAGAACTGGGATTGTTTGTGCCCAGGGACATGTGAGGGAAAAAAAAAATTTGACCCATAGTAACAACCTCAGAACTTTGATAGAAGCCAGATATCAAAAGACACTTTGCCTAATGAAGCTTCAGATTTAATAATATTAGAAATTAAAAATTGTGCCCAGAAGATGGTGACCCTGGGAAAACAAATTGCTGATCCACTCAATCTTAAAGTACAGGGTATGACATATGGATTTAGGATTGATTCAAGCAAATATCTATCACTGGTACTTACAGGTGCTTATGATGCCAACTCATGTTTTTAAACCCCTTGTTGGAAAGTCAGTTGTAATTTATGTGAAAGTCAGTTGTAATTTATGTATTATGTATATATAATTCATATATAGATCCATGGTGGTTTAGTTGCTAAGTCGTGTCTGACTCTTGCGACCCCATGGACTGTAGCCTGCCAGGCTCCTTTGTCTGTAGGATTTATAAATCCATGTGTGATCTTAAATCCATGATCTATTTCACTAGGTCTATTCAAAGTGAAGATCTAGATTCAGGTGATACCATTTAAACTGTTACAGGGTGACTCAGTTGACTGGGTCATGATCAGCAGTTTTTTTTAAGCTCATGTAATTGAATCAAATACAAAGCATCAGAGGATATCTCACATTGTGAAACAATAGATTCATAAAAATTTGATCAGTTATGTGACTATAGTGTGTGTGCTGTCATCATGTAAAATACATTTCTTGCTGTGAATGGGATAAAAAATCTGTGAAAGCCATCAGAGTATATTGGATTGAGTTGGACTGGGTTCATCTGACAAAAAATGAAGAATAATTTACAGAGGGAATTTTCCCAGGAGTAAGTATGAGGACCAGTCCCCAAATAAGGATAAGGTCAAATTGTCACTGAACTCCATGAAATAAAAAAAAGCTGAACTACAGAACAGAATGTGTTAGACTTCATAATTCATAATTCCCTCAAACATAGCCTCATTTGTTTTGCCCATTGATAATTCATAACTTGTTTAGTAACGTTTTGAGCTTCCCAACCAGAAGTTAAACTCCTTGAAGTAGTCATGTAATTCTATGTGTCTCGTACTGCTGAGAACATAGTAGTCACATAAAGCATTTTGTTAATTGACCCATGGAAAAATAAAAAAAATATGAGTAGCTAATGAAGATTAAATATAATCTGCATCATTTTAGGTGGCCCAGCATTATAACCCAGTAGTTTTGCCCACCATCCTTGTCTGTTAGTAGCATATATATCAATTTTCTACCTTGCATGTTTTCAAACCAAATCTATTTTGAATTTATTAAAAATACTACATACGATAGTTATCAAAAACATCTTTTATAAATTCCAAATAGCTTATGATAATCCATTCCATTTTTTGACCTTTAAATCTGTGATTCCATCAAAGAAAGAGATCACATTCTCCCAACTTGATTTGTTTTTCTTCATTATGGTAAGGTCACAACCCAGAAGAGGTAGAAATGGTTTCAGGTTCCTATTTAGATTCCTTTGTCTAACTCATGTTTTGGATCAACTCTTCCTTCACAGTCCAAAGTCATTGAGTTAAATTAAACAAGAGATTTCTGAGAAGATGAAGCCAAGCATGACTAACGTCTTGTCCCAGACACATGTCAAGCTTGGTTAAGAATTAGACCCCCGGCTTCGTTGTTGCTGGGACAAACGGAAGTCTCTTTTAGTATGACCCAGCATGAGCTAGCAGCATTCATGTTAGTTTGAGGCAATTTACTTTGTATTTCGTTTTTGTAGTTCATAGCAGGTCATTTCAGGAGGAATAAAAGGGCTTGCTCTGCAATCTACCTTTATTGTTTCACTAAAGAATAGAAGCAAAACTTATTTCAATCAGAAGAATTATACCTGAGTGCTATAAATATTTCCAGAGGCAGCAGAGAAAGCCCTGTGCCATTTAAGGTCAGGGCTGATATTTTAAAGGGAAAAATGTTGATGGTAAACCCATGGGGAAATAAAACCCTAGACTATCCTAAGTGAGTAGCCAGGAGATGAGGCCAGAAATTCCAGAGGTTAGCCACACTAGATAAGATCCTCAGACTTCTTTTTTTTTTTAAAAAGGACATTGCTAGGATACACAGTGACTTCCATGGACCTCAAGTGCCACTGTTTTATATAGCAAAGCCACTTTTTTATTGACTAGTGTTAATGAGATGAAGGAACCCCACATTGATGGATTATCAATTCTACCTAATCTTGTTTTTTTACTATTTAATCTTCCTTGTTGCTATGGTTAGAAATATGTGCAAACTAAATCCTTGTTTCTTCTTTCCCTTGACCTTATTCTGATTCATCAAATTGGTTCTCTTACACTCTGAACTACGCCAATTATTGTGTCTGTCAAGCCATACATTCATTAGAGTATTAGGGCTAATGGACATGCTCTAAGAGCATATTCATCTTTAGAAATACGGTAAAAGCTAATTCTTTTGGCTCAGCAAAGCTCAGGTTGACATCTTGCCACTCTTCTGCTGCCAGGAATATCTGGTGACTTAATGAAGCAAAGATCTTAAACACACAACTCAGTGGATTATTCAATATTAAGGTTTGCACTAGAGTCTGTGAAGAAGGATTAACACTTTCAGTTCTATAAAAGCACAGGTGATGAATTAAAACACAGAGGACTACCAGAATGGACAGTGCATCAGAAGGATTACAGAGTAACTTGTACCTCAAGGGTCCATTGATCTTCCTTTTCATATAGTATTAAAAAAATAATCTTTTATATGCCAGTTGTAATGCAACTGGATTAGTGGAGCCAACAGGCTGTGACTGTTTAAATATTAATTGGAACAGCAATGTCTAAATCAGTGGTTCTCAACCCTGACTGCATATTAGAACCACCTAGGGAGTTTTAAAAATTTGCAGATGCCTAGTCCCCACCTCTAGAGAGACTGCTTTAATTGGTTGGGGGCAGTGCCCTGACATCAGAATATTTTAAAAGCTCCCTTGGTATACAGTCAGCATTGAGGACCTCAAGTAAATAAATCTAAAACAGAATAGCATTCTCTTACCAGAATGCATGGCTCAAATAGTCTATTCTTTTAAAGATTCTCAATGGGGTATCTTTTATTAAATGAATGGAATAAGGATCCTGTTTTATTCCATCCCAATTACTTTGGCTTTGCCATATTATAGCCTGTATTAGATGCAATTAAATATTTTGGGTATTTTTAGGAAGTCTTTTTAATTTTCAAAATATACTTGATATGAAATTTACACTCTTAAAAAGTCTCTTGGTTTTTTCAATGTCATAGAATTTGTTCATCAGGAGAAAAAAAAAGGCAAAATATACCCAAAGACTCTTTGCTAATTCAGTAAACAAGCAAACAAACAAAAACCTTAAAACCTATTTTGTTTAGTTAGTTCAGCTGCCTGAAACAGAAGGGGGCAATTAATTACTTATCAATTTGTGTCAGAAAAAGAAAACTCAGTGTTGCTGTTGGGGTAGTGTTATATCTATATATCTATATCTATACATATATATCTGTATCTGTAGATCTATATCTATGACTATATCTATAACTATAAGAATGCTAACATGAGACCCACCATTAATTGTCTGTGAAGTTTTAGATCAGTTGGCCTTTTTAGGCTTTAGGGTCACACAGCAGTGGAGCGGGGATGAATGTCTGTGATTCTTGTCTCACACTTTACTTTGTTACTTGTGAAAAGAACAGTGAGGACCAAGTGGGTAGAAAGGATGATGGAGGAACTGATGTGGGCCCTTCTTTAGAGTTAAGTATGGTTTCTGTATATCTCTACAAGCTCCCTCTCCTGTGTGTGTTTGCATGCATGGTGTGGAGTAAGGTGAGTTCTTGTGGAAAGGCTGATGTTAAGTCCTCATTCTCCTCTGGATTCCCATGTGTGGCTGCTCACCAGGCCGTGGGTCTTCTCAGCAGCAGCGCTGACCGCTGTGGTGACCGGCAGCCGCAGCCATGGCTCTCCCCTTCTGTTTGCTCCTTTTCTATTTCATCACACATCCCCGCTAACAGTTTCTCTAACCCTCCTCCAAGGTGGTGCTAAGTGAAACAAGTACTTCCATGTCTCAAATAACTAGTTACTGCCTTTCAGGTGGTTTCTTAGTAAAATGTAATGGAAAGGGGGAGAAAAATCCAGCCAGCCAAGCAGGAGGTATGTAGGCATAGTGTGGCCTTTAGGGGAATTGGAATCTGATTTGGTTAAATTCCTATTGTCCGATCTTATTTTCATGTCTCACCTCATTTTCTTAGTTGCACAAATGCAAAACTTATACACTTTTGTCTCTCCATATATTTATTTTCTTAAAATATCTTCATGGCCTATACACTTTTATCTAAATTCATTAACTTCACGTTTATATTCTAGTAATTCTGATATATTTCTCTCTAATCTCAGTTTCCTGTGAAACAACTAAATTTTACATGTCTTCCTGATTTGATTGTTTTATAAAAAGATGCCATTCACACATTTTTTTGTTGGTTTTTGCTCTTTTATTTTATAATGCATTTTACAATATAATAATAAAAAGAATAGTGTGACTTTTTATTATAATAGTGCAATTCTTCCAGTTTATTCCTCGAAAAGTAATATATCTACCAAGTCTAATTGCTAAACCCAAAAACAGTATGTTTTGACCATCATTAATAACTTTGTTCTGCTTTTTGCCCCATTTGAAAAATATGTTGCCATCTTCCACTGCAATCTTCCCTCCCCCTAAAGCAATACTGTTTTCTGTTATTTTTCCTATAGCATATTTTTTCTTTTCTTTCTTTTTGGGTGTCAAATGCATTTTATGCATCAATTGATAAAATCATATGATTTTTTTTTGATTAGCTTGTTGACATGATGGATTGCATTGATTGATTTCAAATGTTGAACCGTCCTTGCATCCTTGGGATAAACTCAACTTGGTCATGGTATATATTTCTTCTTATGCACAGATATACTCAGTTGCCAATATTTTTAATAAATTTTTGCATCTAAATTCATAGGAGATACTGGTTTATAATTTTCTTTTTAAATACTTTTTTAGCATGGCATTGAAATCAGGGCAATACTGGAATCATAAATAAGTTGGGAAGTGCTCCTTCCTTTGCTATTTTCTCAAACAGATTGTGTACAATTTATTAAAAAGTAATCAATTTTTTTTTAAACAGAAAACCAAAACAAAAGTTGTTCACCCATTTCTCCTATCCTCCATTTTCCTACCTCTGGCAACTACCAGAGTTTAGGGTAAGTCTATGAGCCTGGTGTTTCCATTTATTTAGTTTGAAGATTCCATTTATAAGAGAGATCATCCAGTGTCTTTCTCTGTCTGACTTATTTCACTTTCCATAATGCCCTTGAGGTCGATCCATGTTATTACAAGTGGCAATATTTCATTTTTTATGGCTGAATAATATTCTATTACATATATTATAATTTATTCATTTATCCATTGGTTGGACACAGGCTGTTTCTGTATCTTGATCATTATAAATAATGCTGCTATGAACATGATAGTGTAGATACCTTTTTAAAGTAATGTCTCCTTTTTCTTAGATAAATGTCCAGAAGTGAATTGCTAGAGCATGTGGTAGTTCTATTTTTAAGTTTTTAAAAAGACTTCATACTGTTTTCTATAGTGACTTTACTAGTTTAATCCCCTTTTTCTCCACATGCTTATCAATCTTTGTTATTTCTATTCTTTTCAGTAATTGTAAAAGGTGTGAGGTGGTATAACCTCTCCTTGTGGTTTTGATTTGCATTTCCCTAATAATTAATGATGTAGACTGTCTTTTCATGCATCTGTTGGCTATCTCTATTTCTTCTTTGAAAAAATGTCTATTTACATCTTCTGTCCATGTTTTAATCAGGTCGTTTCTTGCTATTGAGTTGTAAGAGTTCTTTATGTATCTTGGATATTAGCCCCTTATCAGATATATAATTTGCAAATGTTTTCTTGTATTAAGTAGACTGCCTTTTCATTTTGTTATGGTTTCCTTTGTTGTGCAGAAGTGTTTTAGTTCAATGTAGTCCACTTATTTATTTTTCTTTTGTTGCTTTTGCTTTTGGTGTGAGAGTCAAAAAACAACACTGAGATCTATGTCAAGGAGCTTACCACTATGTTTTCTCCTAGGAATTTTATGGAGACAGGTCTTACATTCAAGTCTTTAATTCATTTTGAGTTAATTTTTGTGTACGTTACAAGATAGTCATTCAGATTTATTCTTTTACATGTGACTGTCCAGTTTTTCCAGCATCACTTAAGAGATTGTACTTTCCTCCTCTTTATGCATGGGTTTGTTGCTGGGCTCTTTCCTTTTTATGCTCCTTATCATGATTCAGTCTAGGTAGGTTGTGTGTTTCTAGGATTTATCCATTGCTTCTAAGTTGTCCAATTTATTGGCATGTAATTGTTCAAAGTAGTCTCTTATGAGTCTTGTATATTTGTAGTAGCAATTATAATATCTTATCTTTCATTTCTGATTTTATTTATTTGAGCTCTCTTTCTTTTTTGCTTGGTGAGTCAGCTTATGGTTTGCTCATTTTTATTTTTTCAAAGAACCAGCTCTTGTTTTCATTAATCTTTTCTATTATCTTTTTCATTTATTTCTGCTGTAATAGTTACTGTTATTTCCTTCTTCTATTAACTTTGGGCTTTGTTCTTTCTCTAGTTACTTGAGGTGTAAAGTTAGGTTGTTTTTTTGGGATTTATTTTGTTTTTTGAGATAGGCATTTGTTGTTATGAACTTACCTCTTTGAACTGCTTGTGCTGAGTCCTATGAATTTTGGTGTGCTACATATCATACCATTTTGATGTAATACATATTTTCATTTGTATCAGGAATTTTTTTGATTTCTATTTTGGTTTCTTCTTTGATCCATTGTTCAGTAGCATTTGTTCAATCTTCACATATTTGTGAATTTTCTAGTTTTCTGTACGTAATTAATTTCAGTTTCATACCATTGTGTTTGGAAAAGATGCTAGATATGATTTCAACTCTCTAAAATTTTTTAAGACTTGTTTTGTGGCCTAACATGTGATGTATCTTGGAAAATGTTCCGTGTGCAGTTTTTGGATGCATGCGTGTGTGCTCAGTCACTTCACTTGTATCTGACTCTTTGCGACCTGACCCTATTGACTGTAGCCTGCCAGGCTCCTCTATCCATTGGATTCTTTAGGTAAGAATACTGGAATGGGTTGCCATGTTCTCTTCCAGGGGATCTTCCTGACCCAAGGATTGAACCTGTTTTCCTATGGCTCCTGCAATGCAGACAGATTCTTTACACGCTGAGCCATGTGGGAAGCCAGTTTTTGGATGGTGTGTTCTATAAATATCTGTTAAGTCTACCTGGTCTAACATGTTGTTTAAGGCTGATGTTTCTTTATTGATTTTTCCGTCAAGATGATCTATTCACTCATGTAAGTGGGGTGCTGAAGTCCTCAACTACTATTATATTCCTGTCTATTTCTCCCTGTAGATCTGTTATATAGCATACTTGAGCATGCAGAACAATATAGAAAATAGTAGTGAATACCTGCTCACCAACAAGTTCAATCAAATCTTGACATTTTCCCCAAACCTGCTTCAGTTATTTTAAGGAACTAAAACTTTACAGGAAAAGTTAATGTCACTTGTATGCTGCTTTTTCTCTCTTCTCGTTCACCTCGTGCTCTCTTCCAAGAGAAAAAATATCTTAATTTTTTTTTTTATCATTCCCATGCATTTATGGAGAAGGCAATGGCAACCCACTCCAGCATTCTTACCTGGAAAATCCCATGGATGGAGGAGCCTGGTAGGCTGTAGTCCATGGGGTCGCTAAGAGTCAGACATGACTGAGCGACTTCACTTTCACTTTTCATTTCATGCATTGGAGAAGGAAATGGCAACCCACTCCAGTGTTCTTGCCTGGAGAATCCCAGGGACGGCAGAGCCTGGTGATCTGCTGTCTATGGGGTTGCAGAGTCGGACACGACTGAAGCGACTTAGCAGCAGCAGCAGCCCATGCATTTATATATATACATATCTATAAATAAAATCTATATCTACAAATCTATGTGTGTGTGTGCTAAGTTGCTTCAGTTGTATACGACTCTGTGCGACCCTATGGACTGTAGTCTGTCCGGTTCCTCTGTCCATGGGATTCTCCAGGCAAGAATACTGGTGTGGATTGCCATTTCCTTCTCCAGGGGATCTTCCCAAGCCAGAGATCAAACCGTGTCTCTTATGTCTCCTGCGTTGGCAGGCAGGTTATCTATAAATAAAAGATAGTGTTATACTCAAGTGGCATTTTATGAAATGCTAGTGTGTAACTTTTGAGGGGTTCAATATTAAGATTTTTGAAACACATGGCAAATTTATGTATTTTAACTTCTATATCATGTTCTGTTGAATACTTATAAAATGTGGTTGATCAGTGAATGGACAATTAGTACGTTTCCAGTATTGAATTATTATAGACAGTGTTTCAATGAACATTTCTGTACCTGTCTTCTTTTGTAAAGAAGCCTGGTTTTTCCTGTGTCCCTAATGCATTTTTAGTTGTGTAACAGCTCCTGCAAAATTAAGCTTTCTTGCCACTTACTATCAGGGGACCAAAAGGCAAATTTCCTGGCTCCCATTTCATTTCAGTTCACTCTAGAAATGTCAATAGTAAAGCTCTGACCATGACAATGAAAAGAAGTTGAGCTACCTGATTAGAATAAAAACAGCCTGTGATATGAACTCTTTGTGATTCATCAGCTTCTTTAATGGTAAACTTGCAGTAGATACTACTCCTCTTGGAGTAGGTAACTTCTGATATGCCACTTACCCAGTGCTGCCTCTAATTTTCCTTCCTTCTCTTTGGAGCTCAGAGGAGGTTGTTCTGTACACCCCTCTAGGATGAGAGACTTTTCCATGGAGTCTTTCAGATTTATGCATTGTGAGCCTCCTACAGCAACTAGAGATTTAATGCTTAAGGTCACTGTTCCAACTTTCTGTAAGATGGGTTTTTCTTCCTGCTAATGAAACTGGAATCACAACCACACATTTCTGATAATTGCGCTCAGAATTAGACTGCACTTTATTCCACCTTTGCCTTGGGCTCATTTTTATATATAATAATATGAAAGTATTTTCTGCAAAACTGAATCAAATAATTGTTAACAACTGAATAAACATAAAAGCAAGGTTGTATAATACTGCATTTTCACGTGATGTCATTGAGAGTTTGAGTCAATTATAGCAGCTCCTGCTTCATGGGATTGCTTCTAATCTCTCACGTTGGCTTCTTATACTTGGGCAAACACAGATCCAGTTTTGCTTCTTCCTGCAACCTGAGTGGCTTCCTGTTGGGAGAAAATGCCAGTTTACATTATGCTGCTCCCTTTGTACTCTGATGAACTCAAGAAAAGTAGACTAAGCCAGGCTGCATAGATCACCATCTCCTCACCTAATTTTTTGTTTGTTTTAAGGTAGTTTCATGTTTGACCTTTGTTATGTCCTACAGAGAACCATCAACTTCTGTCCCACAAGAGACTCCTATATTTTTGCAGTAGAGTAACCAAGGTTTTTCTGCTTCTGTTAGTGTCCATGGATAATTTCAACCAGAGCCACATTAGTTCCCTTAGAGAAAACAGGGCAAGGGCCAACATTAACAAACAGAGAAGATCAATTTCTTGGATCAATATCCTGATTGAACAAGACTCATGACTGCTCCACTTTCAATAAACTAAAACACATTTGAAACCAGAAACTGATAGGTGGTGTTCCTGCTCCAGGTTAAGTTATATTCCTCATTTGCATTTTTATCAGCTAAACACAGCTCTGATTTTTTTCCTCTACTTAGGAGTTAGGATGGCATGTGTGAGTGATGCTATTTGGACACAATAGTCTGAGTTTGTCATAGGAGGAAAGATGTACATGCTTTTCATTGTCAAACTTCTCTTGCAGGAAGGGCTGCCCTATGCATTCCCAATCTTGTTTCTTCTGGTACGTATAGACAGGGGCCATCACTGTTAGAAAAAAATTATCGTGATTCTTCACAGACAGAGAAAATATTTTGAATACTCGAATTCTCATAGGTAAAAATATAGGTCAGACAAAAAAAAAAAAACCCATGATGAAGTCACAGTTAGTGTCAATAACAGGAGTTTGAGTTGGCTTACACAGTTAGCATGTGTTAATATCTAAAACATAGAAAAGAACCTAATATGAAAAGAAAGTGTTCTTAACCTTGGCTGAGGGAAAAGGACATGATTGGGTCTGTTCACTATCATTACTTTCTTTCTTTCCTTAAGCTCCATAGCTTGTTGTGCTGGCATGCACATGTGTGGGCTTGTGCTGTTCCCACTCTCCATGAAGCCAATTTATTTAAATCTAGGACAATCTGCTGCAGATTCTCCCTAAACTGTGCTGTCAGTTCACCCTCTTTCAGGGTGAAGTGATGGTGTCTGGGCTTCCAGTGTTGGACCTTCATTTACCATGTTCCTGATCTGAGGAGGGAGGAGGGACTGTGCTTTACCTGCTTATCTAAGCAAGAAAGCAACTCCCCAGAGTAATCATTTATTGCTTGTAATCTTCTAGACTTTTGCCTGTTATTCAAGTTTCACTGCTTGAGGAGTGATTATGGGATTATGGACTTTTCACTGATGGTAGCTAATCAGGGTATATAGACTTAAATGATTCAACCAGTGTTTATTAGAAATGTACTGTGGATCTATCTTTGGGGTAGGTAATAAAAGCATTTACACGATTTCTGCCTTTGATAGTAAGTAACTTAGATTGTTCTTTTGTTGATAGTAAGCCTATGGACAGTTTGGGAAGCATGTGCATATAATTCACAGCAGTGGGTGATTTCCGAGTGAAACATATTAGGAGAGCCATGTACTGGACTAGACAGTCCTCAGCACTTGGGGTGCCAATACCTACCCTACATCAGCCTGTGGAGGCTGTGCTGATTGTTGCTGTAGATCACAACATCCCTTTTCCCACAAAAAATGAGGATATGAAAAATGGCTTATGTATGGAGATCAAAGCCCTTGCATCCTTGTTGGTTAGGTGGCTGGATGGGATCTGGTCAGTCAGGGGGTTCCCTGCTTCCTGTCCCTTCACACCACCACATCATCTGCACCCTCCAGCAGCCTTTCAGGTTTACTACAGTGTGTTTCACAAATAGCATTATCATATATAAAGTGAAGTGGAAATGTTTGGGAAGCTCTCTTTAGATAAGTGTTCTTAGACTTAACTGTACTTTAGGATCAGCCAGGGAACTTTAAATTTAAAAGCCCATTTCTAGGTCCCATAGACCATTAAATGAGAATCTCTGGGTGAGGTCTGGGCATTGACATTTAAAAAATGCTCTCCAGGTGATTTGAATGTGATACAAGGGCTGAATAACACTGCTCTGGACTGAAATTTATACTAGAGGAATGGATATTGAAGTAGAGGGTGGGCTGGGAGGGAGGTGGGGTTGGGTTATTGCACATAAGTGAGGTTAGAATATGAGGAGCTGGGTTGGGACTGTGTGACGCCAGAGAGTACTCTCTCTGAAGGGTTTACTTTTTTTTATCTTTTACCCCCAGAATCTAGAAATAGTCATCTCTCTTTCCCAGCATTACGTTTCTACATCCTGCATTGCAATTGCTTTCAACTGATGGAGGGCTCCTCTCCTGTAGGGAGAAGTGCTGTCTGCCCCACACAGCCCCTCTGTGGCTCTCAGAGAAGGAAAAAAACCTCATACTGGAATTTTTGGGTCCAGGAGTTTTCAGTGGTGTTTAACACTAAAGTGAGCAGTGATCTGTGGTGAAACTGGGTGTGGTGGGGAAATACACTCTTTATGAGAGCCATTTCTAAGGGAACAACTAGTAGGAAAATGAAACAAATTTGCTTTTCTTATATATACTAGAGAAGGATCATATCTGAAACTTGGGGTGAGTGTTTGAATTGTAATAGGCAATAAAATATAACTTATTTTGTGTGTGTGTAACTTTTGTATCCTCTGTTTTACTCATCATCTAGGGAAGCAGGCCAGCTCACCCACAACCAGTCCAATAAACAATCGTTTCACTGATTGGCCAGTTCTTCAAATAGCCAGTTTACCAATTTTTCTAATTTCATCCATTTCCCAGAAATGTGGTTATTCATAACTGGGTAAAAATAATCACATCATATTGAAATTTAAAGATGTATTTCTAGAAACACAAACTCAGGCTCATGTGTTAATCTAAGGAATTGACACAGGGGTAGTAAATATATGTAAAATTAAAAAAAGGAAGTAAATAACTTTAAATACATATGGTAGAAACAAGAAGTGGCCCAACTAATCAAATCACACAAAAAATTCTGGTTTCTAATAGTGATTTGAAAAGATATGCAACACAAAACCTGCAGATCATTCAAAGCGATGGGAAGGAAGTGAGAATGCATGGAAGGTATCTCTTCCATGTGTCTAACATTGACAAGACAGTAAATTCAGCTGAGAAAGAACAATAAAAAAATAAACGAGTGTACATTTTGTTAAATCTTAGAAACATTAAAACCTTAAACATGCTAAAAAAAAATGAGACTGTTTGAACAAGACAGAGACAAGAACAACCATGTTACTTGCTACATTTTGGCTACTAATTGCTAGAGATTACATAAGTAATGTAATACTTGAAAAATTAGTAAGAGAAACTTAAAATGTTTTAAAAACAGAAATGACATAGGAGAGAATTGGTAAGACATCAGCATAAACTGAAGAATTTCTATATGAAATTCTGAAATAAAAATCTGTCAGCTAAGACTTTGCAGAAATCCTCAAAATGTCAGAAGCCATCCCATCCTATATAAATTGTTATACATTTTATAATTATTTGCTTTTTAAAAGCAAATATTTTGATAAATATATACATTAGTAAAAATGGCAATTGGTCATTCAGCATATTGAATTGGTCATTCAGCATATTGCTTTTTTTGTGGATTGACTAGGATAATAAGGTACATAGCAGCAGTAGAATTACCACATTTTCCAGAGAAACTAACTTAGTGTTGTAGAAAAAGGAGCAAAATTCATTATCTGTCTTATGTGTACAAGGGTGTAGTTGCCTGTTCCCTAGAAACCTGACGACTATAGAGTAGATGATGCAAGCTCATGTCTGACATTTAAGAGGTACAACAAAAATAATTCACAAAGCATATTAATTAAAGGATATCAGATAAAAATATAAAATGTAATATAACTAATTTGCCAGGAAACCTCCTACCAAGCTTTTCAGAAACATACATAATGTCACTTGAGTTCTTGTGGAGAAGAAATACATCCAAAGCTAGAGAGCTCCAAGTGCCAGTATATATGAGAAAATTGTCACTTCCAGATCTAGAATGGTATTTGGCACATGGTATGACATATGTCATCTTCTCTGCAAGCATTTTCTTATGCATATGGTCCCTCCAGCTAAAGGAGCCCATCCGCAGTCTATTTTATCAATAGTGAAGACACCCAGACTGAAAATAATCTTGCGTTCAATAAAATCAACTTATATTTGACCAAGAAAGCAGTATATATTTTATAGATACACTTTTTTCCCTTAAGCCATTACTGCAGAGAATGCTGTGTACTGAAGGTATAGCATGGTTCCATGTCTACATACTAAACGTTAATTGTGTTGTTAACAAGAGTTCAAGAGTGTATATTAACTATGAGAAGTTTGCCATGGATTCTATGTACTCCGTATTTGGCTAACTTTAAATGAAAACCTTTTTTTCAATTTGAAAAATGGCTTATAATTTTTATATCCTTTTTTTCCTGCTGTGCAGCATTGGGAGTTTTATTAGTCAACATGATTTAAACATGTAGCTTTCAAAAGGAAGTCTTGGCACAAATTTCTTGGTTATGTCTGACCATTCCAAAAAAGTGAAATTATTTTAAACAGTTAACATGTAAATGCAATATGTTAAATAAAAGCAAGTTCATTCCCTCTTAATAGGTTTTTAAAGGAAAGAATGTGGTACATCACTCATGAGTTCTATTTTGAATGTTTGCTTTCTTTTAAAAAATGTAGGAAAGTAATTTTAGAAACTAAAATAGACCATGCTTTAAATGCTCTTTTTAATAGTGGGAAAATGATTTTTTTAAAAGTACATTTTACTCACTGTAGCAAGTAAATTTCTACAGACATTAAGAGAACTCACTACTAAACTTCAACTGCTATTTTTAAATTTTGGAAAGGACCAAGGAATTATTTTGAATATCAAATAAATGGAATTCAGAAATACCCAAGAGTTCAGAAAACTAACATTTTCATTGAAGAAATACTTCTTCACACTGCTAAAGTAGTCTCTGTCATAGGATTTGCAAAAATGGTATAGCACTTTTACCAATATTTTGTCAATGTAGAGCCAGAAAGTCTAGACTTCGGTAAATTACAGTGTAATTAAAGAGTTGTGCTTTCTATGGTGGTGCCTTACTTGATGCAAAGTCTCCACAAGCAAGAGGCATTTAACTCCATCTCTCAGACTGTTTTTGGCAGTTACCATGACTGTCTTTAAGAGTCTGTCTCAGATGTTCTAGTTCTCCTCTTTCTGGTCTGGTGGTAGAATTACACTGCCCCGGTGAAATTACACATGACCATGTGTTTTACTTTGAAGAAGGAAATGTGACTGGAGGGTATGTGTCATTTCTGGTGGAAGCTTTAGAAAGCAGAGTGCCATTAGCTATATTCTCTTTTCTTCTGCCACAGTAATTGGCACCTCTCTGAATGGAAGAGTCTTTATCAGCTTGGTTCCCAGAGAGAGGGCACACGGATCCCCCAGTTGATCCAGTGGATATGAGAGATAAGACTTTGTAGTTGTAAGGCATGAAAACTTGGAGGTTTGTTTATTACTGCATCATACTGTTGCCTATCCCTACTCAATTTAACAATAATAAGAATAAGAATGTCAAATTAACTACTCTTCCCAAAAGAAAACCAACTCAAAGAAATATATCACAAACTATTTGCTAAGGTGACATCACTTTTTATACACCGTGTGAAGACATATAAAAAGTGAAAAACTCATTAGAGCTACACTTAAAATTTTTTAATTTTAACATGATATGGGATTTATCACTGGTCTTGTGTTGTTTTGGAGAAGGAAATGGCAACCCACTCCAGTATTCTTGCTTGGAGAATTCCATGGGCAGAGGAACCTGGCGGGCTACAGTCTATGGGGTCGCGAGAGTTGGACATGACTTAGTGACAAAACCACCACCACCACCACTTGTGTCATTTTATTAGATAGGGTCAGGAAACTTTTTCTATGTATAGACTGATAATAAATATTTTAGGGTTTACAGACCACCTGACCTATGTCACAACTACTCAACTCTTGTCACTTTAGCTGGAAGTTAGGCATAGATAATATGTAAACGAATGGGCAAGGCTGTGTTTCAATAGAACTTTATTTAAAAAAAAATAGGTGGTGAGCTTGTTTGGCCTAGTGGCTGTAGTTTGCCAATCTCTGTTATTAGGTAGCACGTTTATAAGACCTACTAGGTTTATACTGGCCTCTCTTATATTTTCCTATATGACCAAATATTTTCTTAGAAGTGAATTCCAGTTTTGTTAACCATATTTTAATTCTCTTTGTGAAATAGACAGTATAATTGGCATCAGTGGAGAAATTATATTTGCTATGCGGTGGGAAGGATGCATATTTAATTTCTGATTTGTTAAATAATATTTTTTTACTAATTTAAATTTCTCATTTTAATGGAAGACTGTTGAGTCACATTGAGATAAGAGATTTGTTTGAAATCTTGGAAGCAATTTGCAGAAGAGCTAGGCCTACAGCCCTGGTCTTCTGGTATCCACTTATTCCCATTCTATTTTCATTATTGTATACCGACTTCTAAATGACTAGCATAGGTTCAGAAAGATCAGGCCACAAATTTTAAACAGGTTTCCTAACTTTATTTAAAGACTGCAGAAACTGATTTTAGTTAATATTGAATACAGCAGGAGTTAAATGAGTGTATGTGAATATATACAGAGTGTATTAAGCTTCAGTTTAAGGTTTTATCAAGGTTGGAGGAAAAGGAAGATGTAGAGTCCTGCTATTAACCTAATTTATGATGTTTACTTATTCCCACCTCTCTGACTAATGCTCCTTCTGTTCTCTTTATAATTCTTGGTTTCTATCTACTACCTCTTTTCCCCAAGAGCTGCAAACATTAGCTGATTAATACTCAGTCTTCTTAGCTGCTGTGATCAGTGGAGGTAATCTCTCATAGCACATTTATATCTAAATCAACATAATATATCTAAATCACCTTTGCTAATCTGCTGGAATTTGCTTAGTGTTTCCTGAGCTTATATCTCCACATAACAGAGTGTTTAGGAAAAGAAACACCTAGGACATACGGATATGAGAATTCAATTCTGTAAAAAGAATAGGTTTCACTTTTGCAGTTTGAAACATTTCATCAGTCTTTTAAAAAGCTTTTTTTATTCCCAGTCATGCTGAAAAAAAAATTTCCATGTACAAACCATCAGTTCGATGACCATTTCCCCTTACATTTCATACTCTATTTCTCTGTACTTTAACATATGAGAAAAAGAAAAAAAATTTTGGTGCTAGTAAAAGAGTGTGTTTTAAAAATCTTCTGTCTAGCTGCATTTATCTTGCAACTTAAAGTGTAATTAATTTATTTTCTTGAAGACCTAGGTTATTAATTATACTCAAACCTTGATTACTTGTATGCTGTATGGATTTTCTGTAGCTATGTTTGATCATAGATTATATTTGGTTATTGTGGTAG